>NC_086293.1:16586596-17196211 GCF_963924245.1 Chroicocephalus ridibundus | reverse complement strand
CTTATGCGATGCCAGGATCAGATGCTGCATTCAGTGCTGGGGCCATCCACCTTGATGTGCGAGATACACAAGCACATGTAAAACACATATTGTCAATTTTTTTTGATGTCTGGGATGTAGGTACCTAGTTGTTCTTGAAAACCTGGGCCCAGTTACTACCTCAAAGGTCTTGTATGTGTAGTGTCAGGTCAATAAAGCATGTGCCACTTAATCAAAAAATGTAAATCCATTTCTATGGTATTTTAATATTAGAAAGGTAATTACCGTGTAACTAACCCTTCTCTGTAAGCTGTCATTAATTGGATGATTTTTTTATAGGCAGCTTAGCATAATGCATGCAAAATACACTGCAGCTCTGAACAGACAAAAATTGCTACAGTGAAACACCGGGATGTGAGCGTCCAGGAGACCTGAGCCCTGCGAACAGGCTTTATCCGTCCCTGCCATTGGATGTGCGACTTCTGAATGCGTATCGGGGCATCGGTAATCTGCAGGCAGGGAATTCTGTTGGGCAAGTTATGTTTATTAGGAAGAACTGGGGGGTGGGTTTTGCCATTAGGCATCAGGCTGTGTTGTGTGTGATAGGAAAGATGTGAGAAGTTTCTGTAGTCTCTCTGAAGACAGATGTGAAAGCCATATGTCACTGTGTCAGCGGGACTGGGATAAAGGCAGCAGAAGCGGTAACGGTGCCTATGTGGTATTTTACCTTGTGGTCTTAAAGTCTCAGCTTCTGGGAGTCTTGTGATTCTGAAGCCTTTGGCTTTGATAAACCACACCCTTTGGATAAGGGTAGCAGAAGAAGGATGGAAGCCCTGAAGACAGAAAACCCAGAACACAAGTGAAAGAGAAGAAAATGTGTCTTGTGATCCCGTGGTTTTCCAGCCTGCAGAGAGCTGGCTGTTCTGCGCGCCGTTCACGTGTATGTGTATCTGGGTTTGTATCTTGTTGGGAACTGAGAACTGTGCTAATCTTGTCCCATTGAAAAGTTGGTGTCAAAATGGTACAAATGCTGGTACAGGCAAGGAGGGAAGGAGAAAAGGTCAGCGATGCCTGACCGCATTGCAAATAAATGATGCCTTCATCTGAAAAGTGCCTGCCATTTTCCTCTTAGGCTCATGTTGTGGTCGTGGAAGAGTTGATTTTAAAATGTCACGTAACAATTCATTTAAATCGTGATGTTACTCAAGCAGCCCAGAGTGGGACCTGGTATAATCGAGTTATGTAGGATTAGCGCTTATGGTTGAGATAGAGTGCTCCAGGAGGCAGGAGTTTTTGGAGTTATGTCCTGCTTCCGTGGAAGTCCCTGGGTGAAATTGGTAACATCTCCTCCTGGTAAGCAACCTTCTGGATGGCAGAATCTGCTGACGTTATCCGAAGGTAGCTGTTTGAAGCGTTAGGAATAGAAGATGAGGAGAGAGAGACTCATTAATGCTAAATTTGATTATATATGCAAACCAGGTTTCTATGAAAGGAAGAACAAAAATGATCTGACTTTCAAACTAGCAAGAAGATGCATGGAGATAGAGGGTTCTGCCATTAGATATACACGGTTAACGTCTCTGCCAATTTTTATGAGGGAGATGTTTCTGTCATCACTCCTGTAAATCAGCATCTGCATAATTGGAGCCCCGGGTAAAAGCCCTGCGTGTTGACATCTCAGGATTCAGATGTTGCAGTCGGGGGAGGACAGGCTTGGAAGGTGCTGGCGATAAAACCCTTTCATCATTTGGATCCTGCGGTCCCTGAGTTAACCTGGATTCATGGCACTACGTGCGATCCCAAGGGGCAGGAGACCTCCCGGTTGCTGGTGGAGTCTCCACTCTGCTCCAGCAGGGAGGACCTCCTCCTGAGGCTGGGAGCAGGTACGGCTGGACCCCGCACAGGGCCGGCCATGGGCGGCAGAGTGCTCTCGCCACACCTCTGCAAGCGCAGCTTTCTCCTCTGGCACCGAATAAAAGCGGTTAAGTAGTATTATGGTCCTGGGCTATAGTGTGGAAAACGGTCTGGCTGTCCGGTCTGGCTGTCCAGCCTGGCAACTGGCCAAAGGGGTCTTAATGGCTTTCACCCTCGGGGGGATCTGCAAAGTGCTGCAAAGAATGTTGTGGAGAGGAATGTGGAGTGCGGAGGTGCCGCTTTTAAGGTGTTTGTTCAAAGTGGCGTATGTACTGCAAAGTGTGACATAGTTGCTAAGGTGACAGCTTGCTTGCTTTTTGGCAAAAGCAAAAGAATACTGAATATAGACAAACTGTAAGCTTTTGCTTTGTTTAATTTGCAATGTTTTTGTCTTCTGGCCATCGTAGAGACTTCTTGGGTTTGTCTTTGGAAGCAGTGTTTTCCTAGTCAGAATAATTCACTCTGTTAGGAAAGCTAACATTGCTGCCCGTTCTTAAGGAAATGCTTAAATCGCATAAAATGATTTAGGTTTTAGTGATTATTATTGTAGATACAAATTATGGCATTGAAAAGGTTTGGTAATGGCATTCAGTTAAGTAAGGAAGTATTCTCTAAGTACTTTTTATATAAACAAAAAAAATACTAGGCGTTGCCTCATCAGCAGCCTATGGATGCGGGCACGTCCATCGGCGCACAGCCCAGGAGTTTTTTTGCATGTAGTATTTGCCTGCATTTGGAAAATGCTCCAACCTGGGCTGAAATGCACGGTGAGGGGAGAACTCGCGTCGGTCAGGCGGAGGGGTGGGTTGTGGCGAGAGGGAGGGAAGAGGGAGTCTTGCGTCGCCCAGCTTGGTTACCGCCACGGTTAAGTATTTTCGTCGTGCCGCGAGGGGAGGAGGATCAGCAGAGGATTAGACTGACGTGGCCCCTCAGGAGAGGGGGGTTTCCAGATGAGCAGCCATCTGTGGCGTGAAGCAGCGTTACGGTCCTCAGTGGGGAGAGGAAAGCAGGAAGGTGTCACCAGCCTCATGCCAACTTTGGTCCTTAAAAGCAGCGGGGTACATGCACGATCCAGGAAAAAAAGGCCGGGAAAGGCTGAAGTAATGTGCTCATTGCCCTTTATTGTTTTACCTTTCCTTTCTTTGTGGTGATCTAATGGGTAGATTAATGTGTTTCCCTGAACAAGCTGTTCTGTCTGTGCCTGTTCCAGAATGCCTTAGCATCTGGGGCGAAGGCTGTGCGAGAGCCTGCGGGAGCTGCTGGGTTAACGCCGTGGGGAGCAGAGTGCCGCAGCCTGGAGCTTGGGGTAAAAGCCGGCGGGGAGCCCTGTGGGCTCCTGTTCCCAGATAAGCGCGGGTGCAGATGTCCCAGCCCCAGTTTGGTGGTGCCGTCGCAAGGCAGGAGTTAGAGAGGGTATTTTCAGAGTGGTCAGAGACCGTGACAGCCCACACAGGGGGCTTTTGCTGGAGGATTGGGGGTGTCTCTATGCTAAGGAGATCCCAACAAGCATCCCGAGCACTGAGGTGTGCAGGGAGGAGGTAGTCTTCTCTTTCTCTGTGCTAAGGAAGCAGGAGGAAAACTGTGAAGCAGGAAGATTTCAATGAAGGGTTATCCATTTTCAGACGAGAGGTTGCGGTCCCAGACCCACTGTCAGAAATACATCTGATTTGACTGTCTTGCAAAACGCCCAACCTGTCACTTGATCTTTATTCCATGAGAAATACCAGGGCCTACCGCGAACAGCCTGGCTGAATATTCACTAGAAGTACTCATGCACCTGAAGTATTGAGGAGGAAATTCTGCCCAGAAGATCTCAGAAAGAAATGCTACCAACACGGGCAAGAGCACTGATACGTCGGGAAGTAATTTATAGTAACAGCTCTTCAGTAGCTGTTGGAATTTCAAAAAGAAGTTTACCGTATCTGTCCTCAGTCTTCGCTTTTCCTGATGTTAATGCTCTGCCCTCCTGTGTTGTTTCTCAGGTGATGCAAATCCAAAGTATCTTTGGCTTGAAGTGATAAACCTCAGCTCAAAGCCTTTGGGACTTGCATGTTGGGTGCTTGTATTGGGGCTCCATGTTTGACATGGCATTTGCCAATCTTCCTGGTATTAGGTGGCACCCCAAATAATACCATTGAAGTAGCAAAATCTTTTTTGTCAGGTTCCCAAAAACCAAGGAGGCAACCGGCTTCTTGGTTCAGCCTCCCTGATGTGGGCGGTATTATGGCCTATGGCTGCCTTCAGCATCCAAGTCAAAATACCCCAGGATGCTGGAAAATATCTTGCAGTTCTTGAACAAGCAAACCTGAGCCTTGTTTGAACTGTCTTCAGAATAATCTTCTCCCTGGCTGCGTGCTGGAGGTACGCTTGAAGCAAAACAACGCTGTGTTTGAGTTTGAACCCACGTAGTTGCGTCCCCCTGCTACTCCTCGCACCGAGGCGATGTTACACACACAAAAAGCACTGCTCTGCATCAGTTTTTTACCCCATTTAAAACAACCTTTGTACGGAAAGAGTCGTGGCTGGGAGCCGTTGGACGTGGCAAGGTCACAGCTCCCTGTTGGGACTGTAAGGGGAAATGATGCCCGTGGGTAGATATCGTGCCCAGCCCAGTGGGGTTAGGTTTGACGCTGGAAATGGGATTATCACTGCAGAATATGTGTATTGCAGTAATTATCCTTTGGAGTTGAGCAGTTTCTCCAAGTGCTTTTTTAGAGACTGTGCTTGAAAACCTCTCCTTGCAAAACTAAAGCAAGTGTGGGATTCCCCCACCGCCAAATCCAGCAGCCGATAAATCCGGCAGAGCTCTCCTGATTGCCATCTCCAAGGGCA
Source organism: Chroicocephalus ridibundus (assembly GCF_963924245.1). Lineage (NCBI taxonomy): Eukaryota > Metazoa > Chordata > Aves > Charadriiformes > Laridae > Chroicocephalus > Chroicocephalus ridibundus. The sequence goes on along the minus strand of NC_086293.1, from coordinate 17,191,486 downwards.
GTCAGCGTGCTGGAGTGGAATTAGGTCCCGGTTTGACGGAACACGCCTGCCAAAAAATTAAACAATGGATGCCTTCCTGTTTAATTTTAACATTTTAATTAAATTCTTTGCTGCTGTGCGCCTTTGATCTCAGCGAGCTGATATACATGGTGTCTGCTGTTGTGTCGCAGCAGCATTTTGTTGGAATCCTGCACGCAGACGCAAGGATGCATTTCAGTGTGGATAAAAGTGGGGAAGCCGCGTGCTGCCAAGCACCGAGCGCATCGCAAACTGACTTTTCCAATCGGTGACCAAAGGCGTGCGGACAGGGAGATTATTCATGAGTATGGCTCAATAGAGCTTCTTTCCCAGCGTATTCTCTCCCCATTTTTAATCTCCTTCTGTGAATGGTGCTGCAAGAAGAGTTTCCTTGATGGAATTACTCATTGAGAGGGTTGAGGCTGGGAGCTGAGATTTTTTTTTTGTTGCAAAACAGAGTCAGTTTCAAGTGGGATAATTAATAAAGTTTGATCCCTCGTTCAGGCAGCTGAAGCGATGCTGTATGGCTTTGACTGGCCACGTCTATTGATGAGTCCCAGCCAAGCGGCTGGTTTGAGAGCATTTTGGAGGCTGCTGGCTTTCTGCACAGCCGTGCAAAACGTGGATACCGAGCAGCATGTAGGCAAGCAGCCCCACCACGAGTGCATGGAAAAAAGTCTTCAAATAAAGACGTGGTTGCACATTTCCCCTGTGCCGATGATGGCTGGGCCTCGGTGGTGATGGAGGAGGTAAGCGAGCTGGGAGCGTGCAGTGTTTTCACAGGAAAGGTATGAGAGTGAGCTCCCTTGTGTTTTTTTTTTTATAACCTGGGGCAAGTGGCTGAGGAGCGTGTGGAGTATTTGTCCTTTGCAATTTGGGCTGTACCTAAATGCCAGGGAAGCAGTTGTCATCGCTGCGTGAAAGAGTCATTGGTAGAGCTGATTTGGAAAAAGGAATTTCATTTCCTTGGGGGAGGAATAATTTTTTCATCTAAATTTCCATTGGAAACTTTGGCATTCTGGCGAGATTGTGTATGAAGAAACGTTTTTGCCCGAAGCTACGCTATTTCAGCTCAGAATATTTCTGTAAAGAAACAGTGGTTTGGTCATATTTTCCTTCTCCTCTCTGCATCCCGGAGCATCCCCCTGCGATATCCCAGGCTTGTTCCTGCTGGAGGAGTCAGTGATGGATCCCATCGAGTGTGACCCTCCTGCACATGGGGGCGGTGTAGCCTGGCCATGGAGCCTGATTTACAGAGCAGGGGCAGCGCGAGGGGCCAGCCCAAACTCCTTGGAGGCAAAGCAGTCGTGTTCCCAGGGTAGATACTGCAAGCTCTTAGCGCTGGGACTTGCAAAGAAGAGTCAGTGTTTTTGGAGGGAAGATGGCAACTTTTTTGGAAAAAGACGAATAAGCCTAAAATGCAGAAAATGTCTTGGCGGAAATTTTTTCCATCTGACTTTTAAGACGGCGTGTGCATATCGGTGTTGGAGCCTACGTTTATATTGTGGTCTATGTTTATATTGTGTGCCTAGCGCTTCTTTTCAGTCAAACGTGGAGTTTTTCAGAGCTGCAGGGAGGCAGCACAGCCCACCGAGCAGAGACTGGTCGCACCGCGTTGGGGAACCTCCTTGTTTTGCTGCGTTGGCTCCACGGGTGCTCCTGCTCTGCCCTTGCAGCCTGTCGCTCGTGGCAGGCGGCTCTGCGGAGAGGCCGCCCGTTCCAGCACAAAATCTGTGCCGGGCCAGATTGCCGGGCCCTGGCAGGCAGCAGGAGCTGGCTTCGCAGCGGGCCAGCATATGCAGGGGACGCTGGCTGTGCCACGTGGCAGAAAGCCTCCTGCCGCCACGGAGCCCGTTATGGTCCTTCCCGGGGAGGGGTGATGCTGTGAAAATGAGCTCCTTGCCTGCGGTCCTCTGTGTCCCAGTGGCATTCCCCACTGCGGGGACCAAGTGCTGTCACTGCTTTCTTTTTTTTTTTTCTTTTTTTTTTTTTTTTTTGCCTCCCTTTTCTTTTTTTCATCCCCTCCATCATGTTTTCACAGCAGAATGACAGCAACAGGAGGCTGAGGGGGAGCTCAGGTCTCATGGCACATCCCATCCAGCACAGCTTGCCTTGCTGAGCAGTGACACAGAGAAGCTTTTTCTGCCATAGAACACACCGTGGTATAGTTCACTTTTCTTTTTTAAATAATTTTCCATCTTTTTGTTTATGTGCTCATTAGCACTGGCCACCCATGGGTGCAGTGTTGGTTGTTAATGCAGCTGAAGAGGCTCTGACAGAGCTTATAAATGTTGGTTTTTTTGTGCGGCTTAGTCCCTAAAAAGTAGTGACTCAGCAATGATCAAACATCTCTCACGGGACAGACAGTTCCCAGCTATTCCCAACTTGCAACAAAACCTGCCTGTCACTGGGCTGCCGGGAGGCAGGGCTCGAGTACCCCACATCTGTATTACTTCTGCACAGAGAGATTGCTAAGCATGTCCTGGGTGTTAGGACAAGAGTACTCTTGCTTGGTTTAAAAGAGATGATTTTTTTTCTGGGGATTTTTACACTCCACCCCGTGATGCGCTTTGGGATGCATTCAGCTTTCTCTTCTGAATAGGACTCCAGATGATGGAAATAAATTATCATAAATTAGAATAGATTGCACTCTTCAGCATCTCTACATCTGTCATTATGTTTCTTTAACAGTTCAGTTTAACATTTATACACACTCTGACAGCAGCTACTGGTGTGTATGCTATAAATATTGGCTTGGAGAAGACATTAATGGAGTTTAGGTAAACGTTTGATGCCGCTGAGATTCTGGTCCATATGGTGGTACGCAGCGAAAGCGGATTCAACGTGCCACGTATAGCGCTCGTGTGTTCCCTATAGACTGGCCTCTTGGCTTTTCATCAGCTCACCGCGTTACCAAGAAAGCGCAGGTGCCTTCAAAGAGGAAAGCGAGCTTCTTGCAGTCTGTTCTGGCTTTTCCCACCTGTATTGTTTGCGAAGTTTAAAGCCGACACGTAGCACGTATAGGTGGGAAGGGCCCAGGGAAAAGAGACGTCTCGCAGAAGCAGCGGTCAGGAATTAGGCAACAAGCTGTGGGAGCGCTCCGCTTTGAGCATGTGTGGAAAAAAACCATGGGATCTTCTGGCCAAGATGCCATTTCCTTAGACAGTGGCAGAGTAACAGGGTGGAGGCTTTGCGGGTTGGTTGGTCACGGTTGCTAAACCTGAAATTCGTGACTCAACCCCTGATGAAACTGTCACCAAAACCACCCGTGGGGAGCGTGGCTTCAGGGTTTGAGGAGTCCGGCTTGCGTCCCACTGACTTGCAGGAGGACAAATAGCCGGGACCATGACGGCAAGACGCAGGAAGAAGAATATATTGTGGTCCCTCTGGAGTTCCTTCCATCGTTCAACTGAATTTGAATGACTCCCACAAGTCTTTTTGTTGTTGTTGTTTTGGGGTTGTGGGGGTTTTTTTTTTTGGTTTTGCTAATTTGCAACACCTTGGTTAGTGTAGCCTGATGATGTGGCTGCCTCTTCTGCAGTATTTCTCTGATTTACCCTGCTTTTAAGCTAGCGTGAGGGTAAGAAGCATGTTGTCCGGCTCGGCACTGCGGAGGGGCAGGTGGGGTAGGGCAGGCGGGGGCAGCCCAGCCTCTGCGCCTGATGTGGGGCCCAGGGAAACATCTGGCTCCTGCCGGCCCCGGGGCACGTCTGCTGCGGCGAGGAGCCCCCGTGTAATGCAATGTAAGTAATGAAGTAGCTGTAATGTACAGACCGGCTCAAAGCAGGGCAAGCCGAAGTGCTCTTCACACTGTAAATTGCTGAAGGTCTTTATGATGCCGGTGAATTAAAAATCTGAGAAGAAAAAGAAACCCTCCAGTGCTGTTAAGTTCAAGACGCATCTTTTAAAAGCCGCTGGTGGGGAGGGGAAGCGATAACTTACCTGAATGGAAATGTATTTAAACTCTCTATCTTGTACCGTTCTGGGTTACTGCAAAGAAAGCAGTGTATCCCCTGCCACTTGGAGAGCTGGAGAAATTTTTGTATGAACTGAATGGGTTTCTGTGATGATTTTTGATTTGAATCGTTAGCCAGATTTTCAGACCGGTGTAGGTTATTTCTTTAAGAAGAAGTTGCTTCGGATGTCGTGGTGGTGCGCGTGTGCTTATTCGCACTGGCAGTACGGAGGAGCCTGGTGAGGGATGCTATGCCCACAGCTCCCGTCCCCCTGGCTGAGCGGAAAGCCCTCTCTTACCTTTTCCTCAGGTTTCCAGGTTTTGTTGTTGTTCTGACTGCTTGTGGGACTCCTGGGGAAAAAAAAAAAAAAGAAAAAAAAAGTTTTGCAAAGCAAAGCCATTAGCAAAATCCTTCTGCCCAGAGCAAAGTCTTGCCTGTGATTTTCCTTTGAACAGCTAGTTGTGTCTGCCTGAGCTTGCGGCTTGCATTTATGTCTCTTGAATGATGCCATAAAGGAACTAAACTGTATTTAAAGAAAGGCAGCACTTACATTCGCCTGATGTTAAAGACGTTTTAGCCTGGCCAACAAGATTTCCTGGGGAGCCTTGCTACAGCAAGGAACCCTTCGGCCTTCTCCAGGTTGAAAGAGAAGCTGGACTCTGGGGAGCGGTTTTGAAGCATTGAAACTCTTTTATCATTATTTGTTGTATTTCTTTTCTGCGTCTTTTGAGGCTCTTTGAGGCCTGGACACTTCAGACCTGGACGCCGTGGGTGCAGCCCCTGCCACACAGCTGTGACAGGCACGGGTTTCTCCGTGATGCCCCGTATGAGCATCCTGAATTTGAGAAGGGATGCGGAGTGGGAGGAAATTAATGCAAGCAATCTGCATTGGACCTCTTATCATGAGAATATCTCCTTGAATTGTTTAATTAATTGCATTTTTTTATTATTTTAGCTCTGATCTAGTCTGTAAAGATCCTCTTGTGTGGAGGGGAGAGAAAAAGGCCTTATTGTGGGTGGGTTTTTGTCTTTGTTTTCAAATATACATAATGTTCTCATAGGAAATGGATCTATGTACGTCTCTCTTACTAAATTTGCCAGGTTTTAGCTTTCACATACGACTAACTTCCATAAATCCCAAAGCTACTTCTTTTAGGTATTCTGTTCCCATAGTAAACCTGGAGATGACCTATTCCCAGTTCCTACTGTCACCTGTACCTGGCTGAAAGGCCCTTCGGGGTAGGATGGGAGAAAAGTCACACTTTTTGCACTCCAATCAGTGCTGGATCTCAGTGTTTAAAAATATCACAAGTGAAAAACATGGATGTGAGTCATACAGAAAGCACCCTTCATTTCTAACGGAATATAAATATCAGAGAAACACATTCTTCAGATGTTTCCTCCTCCTGAGAGGTAGCCATATCTAAGATTTCTGTTTGAAGTGTTCAGTCACAGACATCGGTCCCCTGCTGTCAGAGTGACCACTAGATACTGGAGACGCCTATTAAATGTTAATAGCTAATGCTGTGCCAGAGCTACGCCAGTCACGAGGGCCTGAGTGAGCTCTGCACGAAGGGAAAACGCAGAGAAGGCTGTGACTTCACTTCTTGGGTCAAGATACTCCAGCAATCGCAGTCTGCAGTAAATGCCTCACTTCTGGAAAGTCTGGTGCTCACGTTGGACCTAAATGCTCGTCCACATCTAAGACGTGTGGTGTCATATTCCAGGACAGCATATCTGCACGCTTTTGGGGCAGGGAGCTCTTTCTTTTCAGCCATCCCCTTTGCCCCTCAGCAGCTGGTGGACTATGATTTTGTATCTGCAAATTTTTGAAGCAAGCATGTGTAAAAAATATATATGCGTTTTCCTGTGTTTTTATAAGATTAATATTTTAAAGGCTATTTAATACAAAATTGCAGAAAATTATTTAAATCTGAGACATACTGGAGAGATCAGAGAACTCTTATCAACTGTTGAATTAGTAATGTTGAATTAGACATGAGAAAATCCTTTTACAATTTAAGTGGCTTTTCTCAGAACTTTTTACATGTTTAATATCTTCATTCATCCTTCTAATAATTGTTCCAGTTTTGGCTCTCCCTGAGCATCTGTGCAGATGTGCAGAGTGCGTACAGCTTGGGCCCTGATCCATTCAGCCGGGCTGTCCATCCCTGAGGACCATCAGGGAGCCCCAAAACCACTCGTCTCGGGGATACGTTTTCCCCCTGTGGATGCAGTGCAAAGCGTGAGCCCTTCGGGGAGAATTTCGTACTTGTATTTGAAAAACCTGGTTGTGCCGCTGTCTGAGAGAATGGAGGTCATGAGTGCTCTTCAGCGTCGACACTTCAGCGTGATCTTTCAAGAATCTTAAACTTAAAAATTTGAACTAGAAATAACATTTGCATAATATTTTGCAAGAACGCTACCGTGAGGCTCCGCAAAGGGAATTACAAATATTACAAGTATTGCTTTTTTTTTTTTTCTTTTCTTCATAACTTTTAGAGGGGTTCATTCAGCCTCCCTCCAGTCCCCCTTGACAGCAAGCTGCTGTGAGAGCTTAGCAGAGCAATGTGTGTCCCAGTCGCACCAGATGGATCTCATTTGTGTTGCTGTTCATGGTCATGATAGGCAGCAAATGGAGTGGAGCCTGAGGCAGCACTTTGCTGCCTGAAGTTGGTGCCTGATGAATTATGGAGATAAATAAGGCGAGAGTCTGCCTTTGCTTTTCCCTTTGAGTGTGCACATAAGTGTTAGGTGGCCCGTGTTTGAAGAGACAATGTGAAATGAGCTTTCAAATATTTCCTTGAAGTTGTCTTAATTATTTCATTATAATGGTAAGGAACAAAGCAGCAGAATCAATATGCCTAATTATTACATCTAAATGCAAGAGAAATTAGCCAGTGAACTCTCCCTTCTCTGGGGAGGATTAATCTTCCTATGCTCTATTTCAAATGTTCTTCCAGAAAAATTAAAGGCTTATCACCTAGGAAACACGCGGTCCTAATCGCCCAGGTCTGGCACTTGGATTTACAGACGGTGAGGGGACTCTTAGTCGGTCTTCTGAAGCACAAAATTAGATTGTTTTGCTTGTGTTTAACCGTTGTAGTTGGAGTTTTGTAGCTGGGTGAGTTGAATAACAAACGCCACTGGGGCATGCACCACGCGTCATCCAGAGATGCTTTGGCCGGCTCTGGATGAGCTGGTGGACCTACTCAGCGCCAGGCAACGCCATGTGGAGGGGATGGGTTGGATCCCAATGGAATGATGTCAACGGGGAAGTGCTAATTAGCTCAGCTTCTCAGCAATGAAGTCGTTATCGATGAGTCTATAATGCTTATAGAGCTATCTCATTTACCTTTTCACTGTACAATACATGCTTTTTTGATAGCTATATGAGACTCCAAGAAGATACCATTTTGCCTGGTGGCAAACAGCCGTGAGGTGCCTACAGGTGATCCTGGTGGGATTTGATTCTTCACCCTTGAACTAGTCGCTGAATTCTAATGACAAAAATATTTCCTGCATACTAGATTTAGTATGGCAATAAATTCTGTTTCTAGCTCCTTGCTGTTGACTCGCACCAAGCCAATGATATCTCAGGATACTTTCTACAAGGTTGATTGTAACAATTTCAAGCTGTGGCACAGATGTAAGATGACTTCAGATGGAGTGTTAAATGAATAAATCCATCTTTATATAAAATCTGCTTAACCCTTGCCCCCCCCCCATAAGGTCTGACTTTCTTTAGATTTTGTCATTCGTTGTCATGTGTCACCCTGGTAGAAATCCAAGTCTGGAAGTAGTACTAAGATGTGCTTCCCCAGAATATTACCACATTTTTGCACAGGCAGATCATGCCCAGGAAGAGAAGGGTTAGGTTTATTCCTTGTCTGCAAACCCACCTCAGTGTAAAGAAGACTCAGCAGCTACAATATGACTTCTAAATAAAAGAAAAAAAAGGGCCATTTCTTTGCATAACGCTGGGGAAATCAGCCTTACAGTTCACAAACCAAGATGACAGCTCGCTGTAGGGAAAACTTCAGTCCATCATTATTTTGCATTTTTGGGTTGGGTTACTCACGGCAGTTTATTAATTAGTTTCTATTTTGCACTCTTTCTTAAAAGGAAAAGATTTCAACTCTATGTATCACCCTTGTACCTTTCTTCCTTCCCAAATTACTCTTTGAATCGTGGTCAGTTCCCATCTTTCCCAGCTGTCGAGTTGATTAACTGGGTGATGCTGACTGGAGGGCATGGGATGGGCCAGTGATGCACCACCTGATTATGTGGTCATGGAAACCCCCGGAGGTAGGACCTCTGTTATCAAAATAAATTGGGATTTTCTGCCAACTAATGGTTGCCGAAGCTTGCACTAATGCTAGATTCTGCGGGATGATGCACTATGGAAGCCAATTAGCCTTTGCTGATAAGCTAGGCTTTGATTAAGCTTTTCCAGGCTTTCTCATCGCAAGAAACATGTATTACTCATTGAACATGCAAATGCATTTGCAGTGTGTAATTACAAAATTTTCTAAAGGAGCGACCTATTTTAAACAGGGCTTTTGTTTCACTCTCATTCCTTCGTTGCGCTTACCAACTCAGTCACGGAGTCTAATTCAGCAAACATCATCGACTGGTTTTAGGAGTTAAAATATCCCGTTGTTGAATGTTTTATGCTTCAAATACCGAATATAATGAAGACCACTGCGGTGGGTACGTAAGCTATCTGCAGCCACTCCGAAAGCCTTGCCCTTTGCAGCGAGCCTTTGGGACGCGCTGGGCTGGCAATCCTGTGATCCACAGCTTGAGCTAATTTAAAAGGGATCTTGTCCCGATAACGCTGGGAACGAACTCTTTTTTCCGTAGCCATAGGCAGGGATAACTTATCCCGCTGAATGTGCAGCTCATCGCACTTGATGGGAATTCATTTATTGATCCAATTAGCTCCCGACCTGTTTACAGGATGATTGTGGATGAAACAATGTAATTAAAATTGATTATGGCTGTGTATCACGTCTTTAATCTTTGACACTCGGGATTTGGATATTATGGCGTGCCTTCTCTAGCTGATAATGGATTGTGAAGAGCATCAAGGAGTTAACATATTTTCACACTTTTTAGAAATACATTTTCTGTGTTACATTCTCATGTATCGTGTTGTTAACTGAGAGACAGTATCATGTTTCTTACCCGGTCATACATATTATCATCGCTTTAGTCACTTCATCTTAGAGATCGCTTGAGCTTGTTTATCTGTGTCTATATCTGTATGATGGTGCTTTAGGAAAAAGTCTATAGGAAATGGACATTTTGTTTCCAGATCTAATGCATAGTCACAGTCCTCAAGCGTAACAAAGGTATTCCTGTAGCTAGATGCATGTAATTCCTACTTGTTGTGCCTTTGGTTTATTGCATGCCTAATGACGTGGAAATCAGTTTTCCTATTCAGAGTTCCATACTGTGGTACACCAATGTGATCTAATTTTGGCATAATTAGCATTTTGGGATTGAAAGGTCTCACAAAATTCTCAAATCGGAGCAGAAGGAAGAAACGCAGAGGTTGGGCAGTGTAATGCCCCGTCTGCACTTTCCTCGTACATCCCATCTCCTGTGGCATGGCTGCAGGGTCGGGGGCATGCAGGCATCGAGCTGCCCTGTCCGCGAGGCCCACATGCACCATCTCCTGCCCTTTCTCCCCAAAATTCCCAGTGCAGCACCGACACCTGGGGTTGGGGTGATGCTCTGGCGGTGGTTGGTTGTCCCTGCCACAGGGGAACCAAATCTACTGATGCCGTTACAGAGCCTCTGAGATGCTCTCCAGAGGCCATCAGCGTTAGTGCCTTGGCACTTTAGCAGATGCTTCTTTTTTTTTTTTCCTTTCTTTTTCTTTACTTCTTTTTTTTTATTGTTTGCTTCTTTTTTTTTGCCTTTTTTTTTTCTTTCTCTCATTTCTGGGGGGAGGGAACCAGGGGTTTGACCCCTGCAGAAAACTGTGCTTGAGATTCATTATAAACCCCGATGCTGCAGGAGTAATCTTGTGCTTGATACAGGTTTTGTCCCTTTTGCAGGTTATTACCGATGACTTCAGCTTCTCGTACCTTAGCACGGGGGCTGGTGGGTTCTAGAAACGCTTGATATGAAGGCATATGTAGATCATGGGTATCCTTTGCTTGTGGGGCTTTGCTCTCCCAGCCCGTGCTCTCTTGCAAAGCCGGCTCCCTCTGCTAATCGCACGGATACTCCCAGGCTTTCAGCTAGTGATCACAGAGCAGAATTCTCTTCTTGCTCTAAAGTCACGTGTCTATTTTTTTCCAAATTAGCCGTTTTCAAAGTGTCCCACTGGACATTTGGCCTAAAATAGTCTGAACGTATCTACTGTTTTATTGTCGTTGCCAGCATTCATGCATGCACGCAGGCTCCAGCGAGGCTGCAGTCCAAACGCCTGCGCTCTTGCAGCCTTTATTTAAATGAAATTACATCCATGGTAGTAATTTTTTTGCGAGGGGAGGTCCCAGGACCAGTGCTTGAGTGTGAATATCTGAATTATCATTTAAATTCTGCAGCACTTGAGCTTAAACAGAATTCTTGTAAAATCTTAAGAATTGTCATTCTTTCCCATTCTATCAATAGTAACTGCAAACTTGAGCATATGCTGCAAAAGGCATGGAGGCAAAGCATTCAGTGAGAGAGAGAACACAAGTGCCTTTTTCATCTGAGGAAAATTAGCAAAAAGGAGACAACTTCCAGCAAACTGTGGCTTCCGATCCACAAGCTGATAAAATCTGCATATTAGTCACAAGTTATTTTTCCAGATTTCTAGTTCATTCTCTTTTCTTAATTGAAGATGCTGAAATTCTCTTTCAGTCTTTTCCGTCTCTGTTTCCTAACTAGTATGCTTGGTAGGGGGGAGAAAAACCAAACTCAAAATCATCACCACCACCACCATTATTAAAGCTCGCATCTGGCAGGTTGTGATTTGGTTTTGTCTCAACCAACAAAGATGCCAAGCTGGTTTTTATTCGGGAGGAAACGTGAGGAAGAATGCGTTCTTTTATTGGGACCATGTTCTGTTATTTTATGACAGAACACCCCACAAGATTAAATTATTAAATCCAAACCCTTCATGGCAGGGGTTTTGTGCTCAGTACCCCAGCACATCCAGTACTTGCACACCAGACTTTAAAATCGGAGGTCGACCTGCACGTTTTATGCCGGCGTGGAAGCCCGTAGCCGGTCTGAGCCTTTGCAGCGGTGGCTGTGTGTCTGTCCAGGGCTTGCTCCACCCTGAATTAATTGCCATGAGGATTAATGGTTTCTGATTTCACTTGCCTATCACGGGGTTTAAGTGCCATAAGCTTTTCCTAATTATAGGAGTCGTCCCTGGCTTGGGGAAGGGGTAGCGTCACTTGCTCCTCTTGTAACAGTGCAATCAAAGGCTCAGGGAAACATTTTCTTATCAGAAAAGACGGTCGCTTTTGGTGTAGCAGTAGTGTCAGCAGAGAATCAGCTTTTCTGCCAGAAATAGCAACCACTGGCTACAGCATGGGCTGCTTAGGATAATATCGAAGAGTATTTTGCCTGCAAAGCCTAGCTTTGTACAACTTTGTAGCATTACAGTGACGGAGGAAATCTCTTACTCCTTACTTCAGTCAACAGAAGGTGTTTCTGCACTTGTTTGGCTGGTGGTATTTGTGTAGAAGTTGTTCAGGTGGTGCCGCTGAGCCTGAGCTCCTGTCATATCGTCACCTCTGGGAACGCACCAGCATTCCCAGTGTTTTTCCGTAGAGTGGGTAGAGTAGCTGGCACAGAGTGAGTACCATAAAATCTGTTGGCTCTCATGGCTTCCGAATACTCCTCTAGTTCGATGACGCCTGTTATTAGTCTGAGTAATTTTTTGATGGGCTTTTACTGTGTTTTCTATCCTAAATTTAAATTTTATTCACTTCCCTAACATGGAGGGATGCACAGGCGGGAAGGGTGCTATCAGAGGCCATACACAGAATTTGGAGGCTGGGAATATTGACCTACGAGCAGAAGACAGCCTCCAGCAAGGGCCAGTTTGCGATGTGCAGCACATCATTCCAGTTTAGTTTAGTTAATTTGTGGCAGAAAACTGTTCCACTGTATTATGCATTATTTTTCCCGCCAGGGGATCATCCATACTTGTGCTTTTCACTGTCCGTTTTTCTTCCTCGCCCTCCTCTCTTGCCTCATTTTCCCAGCTCTCAGCTGATCATTGCCTAGAGACATACAGGTATTGGTCCATCACGCATGAGGATGATTTTATTTTTTTTTTGTTTGAAACAAGACTTCTCAAAAGGGCTGACATAGGCTTCGTATCTTATTCTTTAATCTACCACAGAGAAATAAAAGCAGAATGTTTGTAGTAATTTTATGTGTGTGTATGTATAAAGACCATAAGGACCATAAGGAGAAGTGAACCTTATCGATGTGATGGCACTCACTGTCCTAGAGCTATTTTTTCGCTATATTTCTACCACACTTCTCGGACTTTTTTATTTTCTCCTAAAATTTGCTCTGACATGTTTTGTGGTTTGGAGGAATTTTCCCTCCACGGGATGAAAAACCATCCTATCATCTAATTTTTTCTGTATTTCTTTACTTGTGGCAAACTCTTAGAAGTTAAATGCTGAATTCATGGTGGGCTAGGAGGAATGCATGATTGTGTTAACCTTTACGCTCTTGTTCTCTACTGAAAGTGTCCTCTGATTATTTTCTGTTAAGGGAAACTGATTAATTTGCCCATGCAAGATTTTACCTCACCAGTGACCTGCCATTAATAAAGACGTTGTTTTCTAATAGCTGTAGCATCGTGTCATTTATGTTTTTTATATTATTATTTTCAGTGTGACCTTCATCTTGGTTTTCTCTGTTGTTTGGATGAGCGAGTAACAATGTTCTGCGGTGTTATAACACTGTCTGTAACAAGCGTTGGGGTATGAACTGTGACTGTTGTTGTTGTACGGTGTCTGGAGGTGATGGATGGTTTCCTTATTCCAACATACAGCTCTTCTGAGGAGGCCGTTAGAAGTAACGCATCTCTTGGCTGAAGGAGGATTTCAGGAAAAAACAAACATGAAGAAATGTTTCATGAAAGCAGCCTATGCTGGAGGAGTTGGCCTAAACAAACAGGCTAAACGAATACCTCGGTGTCTGCACCTGCAAAATCCGGGGGAAATGATGCAGGATTGGGTACCGATGCTCTCTGAGTCATTTCTGCTGGTGGCATCACTGTAGAATGCCATGACCATCTTCTTGACTGTGCAGCAAATCTGTCATTTGCAATGGATAAAAGTTGATTTTATTTATTTATTTTTATTATTATTATTATTATTTTTCACGTTACTGGGGTAAGACATTTACAGCCGCCGCTCTGGATGCGTGGAAGAGAGAGAATGAGGGACTCTGGTGTCTGTCGCCCGAGCAGGATATGCGCCGCTTTTGAGTCACAGCGGGGATACTGCCATGCTGATGCTATAATATACAGATCTCTGGAAAGGATGGTGGTTTGCTGTAAGTTTGACCTCCTACAAGAATAAACCCAAAGGTTTTTTGGAGGATAGGAGAAGCTAAGGCACGGTTCACAAGGGAGCAGCTCCTCTGGGTCTAAGCAAAGCAGCCTGATTTGGTGGTGAGCTTGGATAACAAGCCTTTGGCATGTGCCCTTGCCCGGCATCTCCCGGGGGCAGGGAGGCTCCTGCTTGGGTGCTGGGATAAAGTAAAGACTGCGGGGAAACCCTCCCTGCAAGCTAGAGAAATTACTGTGCCCATTTTAAAAATGAATTCCTGTATTCATAATTTAAATTTATCTTACCTCTGACATGCTTGAAACGTCACTACCTGCCCTGTGCAGTGGAGAGCCACTCTGCGGGGCTCTGTAGGTAGGAAAATGAATGTATTTCCATGGACACGCTGATTTTTTTACTTTCCAAAGGCAGAGACTGTGATTGCAGTCTGTGTCCCCCAGGAACTTGTTTAGAGCAGATATACCCTCTGAAGATATAACGATCAGAAGCGTTTTCCTCTTGTTTCACTATTACTTTTTTTTTTGTTGTCTTTTTTTTTTTTTTAAGTGAAAGCGTGTTAAACATGGGCAAAATGTAAAGCTGAAAGGAAGAGAAGCCAGGAATGCTAAAGAGAGAGCGAGCGAGCTTGCTTGAAAGTGTTGGCCAAGCAGCTGTTCGTGCCTCCTATTTAGCATGAATGGAAGACATAGCCCTGATTAAAAATGGTAGGTAGCAGCTGCACAGCCTGGGCTAAGGATTACCAGATGGTTAACTGTGATTGACTTGTCTCCATGGAGCTCAGTGGGGAGGGAGGGATGGAATATCTGAAATGTGATGAACATGCTAGGTACACAATTTTTTTTATAATGAATGTGCCAGATTTGTTTACATGCTTCTTGAATAAAATATGGCTGCTAGTTTGACTTAAGACAGACATCTTTAGTACATGCTATGTTGCAAAACCTTGCTCTTTTGATTGTAGGTGTGATGATTCCCCCTCATCTCCCTCCCCCGACCCCCCCGGTGCTGTGATACAGCATAAAATAATTGGTTGACAGAATGTTGATTCTGCAGCACGGGGAGGATTTGCACAGATGGGAGTCAAAATATGTCTCCTTGCCTTATGCTAATGCCACCACAAAGGTTAGGGAGAAGTTCAGAACTGAATGTGGAATCCTTGTGCTGCTTTAGCTCTTGCAAAGTGTTTAAAGACGGTACCTGAAGGAAGAAGATCTGGATCTGGTTGTCTGTGCCCTCTGTTTTACAGCAAGAGGGTATCGACACTTGCTACCTACTCATAGCACAGTGGGGCTTATGTGGCGGCTTTCCCTTCGTGTGTGCCCATCATGGCCAAAGTGGGATTATTGTTTTTTCCTAGCCAGGAAAGGGCTAGAAATCACAGATATCTCTAAAAATACCGTGGCAAGAGGATGACGCATCAACATCTTTGCATCTTTGAATGGGCTTGGCCGAATCTCTCGCAAGTGCTAAACAGTTGGCACTCGCTTAAGCAATATGTTGTGCAGAGGCTGTAGCCACGTGCGAGGTGGTGTATCCGTCGTACAGCCTGCTCGTTGGGGTGGTGGGAAGGTCAGGTCGATGGCCAGAACGCCTCACCCACCTCTCTTCCTGGATGATCCCTAGGACGTGACTGCTCCGTGACTCGGTTTCCCTTCCCCTCCATGGGATCTCAGCCCCTTTGCTACAGGCAGCAGCTCTTGTGGTGTGTTTTTGGAAGAGTCCCGTAGCCATGGCATGCTGAAAGCCACGGGGTTCGTGGGCAAACAGTCCTGCACGCTGCCAGCCTTCAGCTCCACGTGACTGCCCTGACTTTCGCGGGAGATGGAAATTGTAGGTAACCAAGAATAGAAGCCAGTAATTTGGAAAGTAATACCTTGGCGTGTCATCAGGGGGAAAAAAAAATAATTAATAGTGAATAATTTAGAAACGCCAAGATAAATACCGTGTTTGAGGGAACGTGTTGCCTCCAGCTGAGAGGAGTGGGAGACATTGATCGTGTGTTTCTTTATCCTCTATGTTGAACGTTTTTACTTTGTGTTTGCGTTAATTTTTTAAAGCAAATTACAAGTATGTCAAAACGATGGAGTTGTCGATTATGCCAACTCTTTCCCTCGGATTTGAGTATGAATGAAATTCTGATGCAGATTTGTCTTCATAAATGCTTTGTTACCTCAAAAACGTTACTTTTCAGCCTGTGACACTTAGTACTTTATTACTAGTCTCACCTGAGTGTCATCACTGTATATAAACACAAATAAAACGCTAGTTCAAACTTCTGATATTGATGAGCAAATGGCTTATTTTGACTTTGTTGGACTTTTTTGTGTGTGTGTGTGTTTCGGCAATATCAGAGCCTCCTTTTCAAAATATAAAACCAAACTAAGACCCCATCTAATTCATTGAAAGTGGCAGATTCTTAAAAGCACTGATTTAAAGGCTCTTTATCCTCAAACAGTACACGTAAGCGCCGAAGGGGGGAGGTTGGGCTGGGTATGGCAGCCACAACCTCTACCCCTATGTGGGATAAAATGTTTGGCTGTGGGTTTTGTGGTCCAGGTGTGATGAGCGTCCCGGCTGCAGCGGCACACCAGCATTTCCTACCCGTTTCGCGTGCAGAAGGAGAAGCTCATGAGGAAAACAAACCCGTGTGTGCCCGGCTGAGCGTGAAGCCCGTGAGGTTTGTGGTGCCTCCATAAGGGAGCAACAGGCTTTTGGTCTCCCCCTGTGCATCGAGTGGTTTTTGGATGCTGGGGTGGGGTGGACACCCACGGCCGGCTCGCTTGAGCTGATAGTGGGGTGCTTCTTGGGGGACCATGTACCTCCTTTTCTTCTGCACGTTGCCGGGAGTCTGGTTTCTGGGCAAAACTCATCCTCAGCACAGTCGTCTTCTCAATATACTAGAAACTGAATTAATCTTAACAGTGTCATAGGCCAGGTAGTAGATGGAGGCAATAAATCTCTTAGCGGTCACACAGAAAAGGCTGAAATATTCTGCATTTGTGGAGGTTAGGCACTATTTGTGGAAGATAAACATTTATGGTTGGGCCACACCTTGCAAAAAGAGCAAAGGAGGTGGCCGAGGAGAGCTTTCCTGCCTGGTGTTTGATTTTTAAATTGTTTTCTGATAGCAGGGAAAGGTGTGGAAAAGTGCTGGTGTGATGAGAAATGGAGACTGCTGTGCAAGAGGGAGAGAAGAGAAGGCTTGGCTTGGGTTTCCTGGTATAATGGGCACGCTTAAAAATGACTTTGCTCTTTAAACACACGAAGGGGAGAACAGCTGTTTGAGCTAATGAACCAACCTTGTGTGGCCGTAGGCACACTGTAGGTTAGAGGAACACTGCAGCCCTTGGGAGGACGGGGCTCCTCTGCCAGCCTGGTGGGAGGAAGGAAAGCAAAGCTAGTTTTGTGAGAAAACTTGAGAAAATAACGAGTGATGACGTGGTGCTTCCTCAGCAGTAGGAGGCACGGTGACCCTCGTGGTTCCTTCCAGCCCTGTGAGAGCCAGGAGATCGTGGTGGCTGCGATGCCCTTGGGACAAGATGGGGCAGAGGGTGGCCCTGCTTGCCGCAGCTGGGAATTGCCTTCTGCGGCCACCACCGCGCTCTCAAGGGGTTGTCACAGAGAGCAATCTGCCGTCTCCACGGGAGGAGAAATCTGCCCTCTCCCTACACGTGAGGGTAATTTCTTCCTCAATGACACTTGGCAAAGCCACGTGTGGAACAGCCTTCACATCATCTCACCAAAAGAAGGCAAGACTGCCAAAATTTTGTCTGGTTTGAGTCAGGCAGAAACATTGAAATCTTCAAAGTCCGCTTGCCTTGAAAAAGAAAGCAACACCCTGAAACTCAGATCTGGTCAACTGAAGTATTTTGATTTTGATCCCTTATACTTTCTTTTTTGTGTGTGTTAAAATTTTGTAGCACAATATTTTTCAACCGAAACTCCTCATTTTGAAAGCTTCAGAACCAGAATTTTTGACAATGTCAAAAATTTCTGTACAGAATGTGTCATCCTGCCTGCCTGCAATTATTTGTGCCAAATTGAAGTTTTAGAGGGGAGAACACACATGCATAACGGTAGTTCTTTGGGAAATCCCTTTCCAGCTGCATGGCTTAACGTATTATTTCAATTTTAATGGAAAAGAAAATGGCTAGTATAGACCTCTAGCAATTCCTCTTGAGGCTCGGTCAGCCGGTCTCTTGTTCATGGGGACGGAAGATGGGTCTCCTGTTGTCCCGGCACTGCTTGGGCGTGCTCTCGGGACATCATGTCCCACCTCTGCCCCCCCAATAGCAGAAGGCAGGAGGTTTCAGAAGGATGTGGCTGATGGCACCGCTGTCACAGTCCCAGTGGGACGCGTGGCTTTATCTGCTGAAGAGCAACGAAATGTTGAGGCATTTGGAAACGGAAAGATGGAAGTGAAGGAGCCTGCAGCTCCGCACCCTTGGCTCTCTGTAGGTGGCTGACTGCAAATGGAAAGTTAAGGAGGAGCGAAGGTCAGGCTTTTGGCACCTTTCGGGGAGAACTATGATTTGCAAGGTGGTCTTGGGAGAAGTGCCGGGGTTTGGGGAGTACAAGTTCGCACAGTGCCTCCTCGAGGGTCCGTCTCTTCACCCCCCAACAGCAGCAGGCGCCTCCGTACCAGCTATGGGGCAGAGCGGCCGGAGCGAGTGTGCTCCACCAAAGGTGCACTCCCAAATCGAGAGGAGCCTCCTGTCCCTCGGGGGACACTGCCCTCGTGCAGCACTGTGTCCCGCACTAGCAATATAGCTAATATTAATGAGAAAACACGCCCGGCCATCAGAAAGTGGTGAAAGTGAAGGGGGGTAGAGCTGTACCGGTGAGCTGTCTGCTGGCAGAGCAGGAGCTCAGGCTTTCCTGCTTGCTTTCCAAATGGTCAGCAAATACATGTTAATGACACGTTGCTGAAGCTACCCTTGAAGGTAAGTGCCTATGGCCATGTTTTTGGTATGTTTTTTTACTGCTGCGTGTTGTAAATACCAATATATGTGAAGTGTTAGTACCGTATTGCTTTGGCACAGCGTAGCGTTCTGCTGGGGCAAGGATGCCCACCGATATCTTTGCCATAAAATATTTTCATCTTGGTGAGCTACACATCAAGAAGTGCTTGATAGCAAACAAAAAATATCTGACTGCTGTTTATGACTCCATCATAAACAAAACAGATGCAAGTGATTTTTTCTTTTTAGTGTTGCGTGCTGAGCTTCAGGCTTTGGAAAAAACAGTGCCGTCCAAACCTATTTACATTCTGTGTTTTGCCATTTTACTCTCAGCACAAAACCCATCGTCTCCATGTCATTCCATCACGGATAGCCTGTTGTTTGACATTTTCCCGGCGATATTTCTAAGCAGAATTTTTGTCCCCAGTAGCATAAACACTGGGGACCAGGATTTATGCTTTGTGTCTCAAGGCCTGGTACTCTGTACTGAGAATAACATCTTGCCATGAATAAAAGCTCGGTGTCCACATGTGAGGTGACTACGGCATCCTGCCTTCCTCACCACAGGATTTGTCTCCGAAGGGGGCTGATGAATTAGCTCTTTGGCACTTAACTTCGACAGGTGTAGCCTGCTTTATGGGTGCTTGGGTGACTCACTAGTACTCACGCAATATAAATCAAATCTCTCTCTCGCTGGCTGAATGCTACCTTGGACGCAGACAATAACTTCAGAAATTGTCTTGTTAGAGATGTGTTGTTTCTCAGTTTAAATTAACTGTTAAATTGTTTGCAGTGATACAGAAAAACGCGGACAACCGATCCTGTTTAAGACAAGATATATTGATTTTTGCCTGAACTTATTCCATGTTTTGCAAGTATAAAGCAATATAGAATTGGCTTTAAAGAGATTGCATCTATAATGTGTGATTTGCCTTAGCCAGATTAACTGAAGGAGTAAAATCTTGTCGTTGCCCTGCTGCAATATAGAATACATATATGTAGAGATTATAGAAAATGTGTATATATAGGGATAATATAAACACACACACGCACGTGTGTGCACACATATATAGAAATTACGTAGAGAGTGCCTGTATGGGTGGCTGTAGGAATCTGGATTTGAAGCATCACCTCTGCGTTTGAAATCTGTGCCAAACCTTAATGGGGCAGGATGTCGCTCTGCTGCGGTTTGTATTTTTGATGTGCCAAGAGTAGGCCACATTAAATGAGGCTGGGTTAAATCTCGTTGGTGCTGTACAGGTCATTAGCAATATGGGCTGGCCCTTGGCCTGCCTCCCTGCCCCAGTATTCCGTTTCTTTCAGTTGGATGCGTCCATGTAGTCATCCTTAAAAGTAATCTAGGGATGGAAAATAAAGACCCTTTCTGAGCTGGCTCGCAAAGCCCGCTATAGTGTAAGCCCTGCGTCTGGGATCATTCATGGTGAACACGTGCAGACATCCCAGCATCGCTCTCGTGATGTGTGTGATCCCTAAAGCGCCGTATTTAAAGCTTGGATGGCATGGGGAAGGCCGGGCAGCAGGTTGTACGTGCCTCTGTGCCTTGCACGCCTGCATTTCTGTCTACAAAAGCAGCATTCCCTCTGTTACCCGTGTCTGCGACACGATCGTGGTGCTGGTGGTGCGTGAGGCCACAGAGGGCTCAGTGCCATTTGCCCACGTGCCCACATTTGCCTCAGGACCTTGCTGCTCGGGTACATCGTCTCTTCTTGTGGTACCTTCTGTGTTCGTACGGCACAAAAATCCCATCACGGGGGATTAGAGGGTTTAGTTCTGCATCGTGCGGTTGAACCAGTTAAGCTGCACTTGGTTTATCCACGTGCCCAGATATCTTGATGAATTCATCCTGCCCTACAGCTTGTGCACGTTCTAATGAGAATTAGATTTATGTTTTTAAATTTCTGAAAAAAAATCTAAATAAACTAACGGAGTTGAGCAATTGATCTGGATTAATGGGGACCAACTCTATTAGCCTAATACAACACTAATCTGATTCCAAACTGTTAACATATTAAAGCTGCTTAATTATACGTTTGTTTGACACAGTGTAGTAATCCTGTGTGATTTAGGGTATATTGTCACAGCTCTTGACTTGCAATGCCTCACCATTGATAAAAACACAATTCAAACCTTTCAGTGTGGGTTTGGCGTTCGCTTCACCCTTTGCTGTATTGAAACGTGGCGCGTTGTAAGCGCTGCCAAACATCCTCCCCGCTTTTATAGGCAGGGGAAAGAGTCACCACCTCTGTTTCATGCATGAAAAGCAAGGGGCAGGAACGGCTGGTGTTTGCTTACGCAGGGAATGGGTGTCTGAGCTGGGAATTTAATCCAGGGTTCCTGAATCCCCATCACTTGATTTAATGATGCAACAACCTTCTTCCCCTACTTCTTTCCCATACTGATGCTTCCCCCTACTGAAAGCTGCGTTTCATCATGCAGCAAGAAAAACAAAAGTTCAATAGAGGAGGAGCTGTGGAATTACTTCTAGATTAACCGGTAGGTTAAAGGATAAGAGGATATAGCACTTGGATGTATTTGGGCAGTCGTCTGGTCTCGTGCAGTATTTTCTACCCAGGCTGGATACAGCAATGCTCCAAAAAGTGAAAAGCCTCCTCACATCTGCTCACTGTGAAGAGTGGGATAACGAGATGCAAAATCAAAGCAGAACGCATGCCCTCTCTGCTTGTTTGAGCCAGGCGCTGGCGGAGGAGAAAGAGCCTTCGCTGAGAAAATCGCTCAGCCCTTTCTGGGTGCTGTTTGTGGAAAGGACCCGATCCTGGGCTTGTGGGGAAGGTGCTGCCCTGAGCCACTGCGGGAGCAGGGCCAAACCTGGGACGTTTCTGCCTCCCTCCCTGGGCGTCTCCGTGGTGTGTTATGTTTTTCGCAGCAGAATACGCAGCATGAAACGTGCCATGGGCTCCAAGGCATGCTGTGCGTTTCCTGGTGCAGAATACAGCATCTTTCTGGCTCTGCAGGGAGCAAGGGAGGTGCAAGATTTGTGACTGCCGGTGATAAACGAACCGAACACGCCGAGGTCACTCACTATTGAAGATCTTACCAGAACAAATCAGCTAATATGCCTGTCCTAAAACCACAGTTAGCACCTCTGCTTTTCAGACTGTCAAAATCTCTGCTGTGCCAGATTACAAGAGTTTTATTGACACCTTGTACAATACCCCTGAGATTTTGCGTTGCCATCAGGCAAGGCTAGACTGCAGATTTTACGTAGCATCTTTGAAATCGATACAGATCAGAGGCATTTTTACTCACAGCTTTGCATTGAATTGAAAACTTTCCGATTTTTAAATGCAGTTGAAAATCTTGAAGGCTTTCTGGCAGCTTTGGTATGAAGATCTTAGCTTAAGCTTGATGTAGGGTATGTAGTGCTTTGGTGGCCATCACAAGTGAAAATATTCCTGGCATGGATGACATGTAAAGTGGGGCCTTGAAAATAAAGTAAAACATTTCTGGTCTTGTCTCTGTCTCTCAAATTCAGCATCTGCATGGCCTAATAAAGCATCTGCAAAAAATTCAGATGCCAGGGATTGTTTTATATGAAGATAGGGACAACACCCTCCCTGAACCTAATGGATAGTGTCTGCAGTGATGGTGTCTTCAGTGGCCATTATAGCGACGAGCTCAAAGAACATGGTGAAATGGAGGGCCCGCCAGATGGATGCTATGAGTTCCGGGGTGTTTGACAAGGCTCTGGCATTGGGATGGATAATCAGAGGGAGGGAGAGAAAGGAGGAACAGAAAGTCTTCCTTTCTCTCATATGAAAACATAATTTTCATATGATTCTGAAGGTTTCAAGGCTGCTGTTAAGTTTTGTCACTCTGCAAGGGTTTGCTTGCTTCAACCAAAGGACTTGGGGCCTATCGACCAGTAAGGGAAGGTCTGTTCCCAGTTAAAGACATTTGTATCCATGGCAGCTCAAATCAGAATAAGAAGAGAGTTTCGAGTCCCTGCGGGAGCGTCTTTCGCATGATGAGGCAGTGTCAAGATGCTGCAAGAATATTTCCTCGTTGATCATCTTCAAAGCGTGGCAATGTCTGTAGGCAGCGAGTATGGTGGCAGCATTCCCAGTTAGTGCTGGGCGCTGCTTGTGCGTGTCCCTGCCTCCACCATCTCGCCGTGTGACATTGCGCGGGGGGCCTGGAGTACATTATCTCCTGTGTTAATATTTTTTTCCAGGTAGTTTTGTAGCTGATGCAGAAGTCTTAGTAACTCATGTTTTTCTCTCCAGTTCTTACATTGTGCTGATTGTAGAGATGTCATGCACACACGGAGACATGAGGCTGTTTGGAAAGATGATTTCACCCATCTGAGCTGTTTTTCTTTCCGTCACTCCCACTTTGTGTTTTTTTTGATTAACAGAGGAAGTCTGTGTCTTGGCACCTTTAGCTCCAGATACCAGGATAGGCAACTGTGCTTTTTACGGTTATCCCTTACCTTTTCCCAAGGGACTCTTTAACTCCTGTGTCTCACACCTTGCTTTACGCATCTGGGGGCTGACTCCTCCTCAGCTGGAGTTGTGGGATTGATCCAGACCAGTTCCCCTCTGGCAGTCTGGACCATAACTGCTCTGTGGGTTGCTTTTTGAAAGTAAAGCAAAGGCTGAAGTACTGGGTTTCCTCAAAGGCTGTGTCAGGCTTCAGTCTGCCTTCCTCAGAGGCAGCACACGACAGCCCCAGCCCCCCCCCTCCTTTATGGGGGCAAGAGTTAAACTCCATGGTAGGGTTTGGTTTTCCTTTTCTAAAAGGAGATGGGATGTAGGAATGACTGCAAACATAAGATAATTTTCCAGAGGCAACTGTACTGAAAACAGTACGGTTCTTTTGTATGAGAACGGAGAGAAACAGCACCCGATTTTGGAGGGGAAAGTGGCTGTATTTTCTGGGTTTTAGTGGTACGTGTGAAAATCATCCCCTTGAGTAATAAATAGCCTGATAAAGGAGCAGTTTCGGATCTGATCCGCGTTAATCAAGAAGTTGGTGACACCTGGTGGCAGGCGCCGGCCGGCTGCAAAACCCGCCGAAAAACATGCGCTTTTCTGCCTGACCCAGATTGAACAATTGCCCTTTAAACGTGCTTCTGCAGAATTTGCTGCTGTTTTCTGGCGAGGGCAAAATGCTCCACATTAGAGTTACTGTTTTCCAGGGTTTTGCAGCGGTAAAACCTGGTAGGTAATTGCGTGCAGCGACGGGAGCATCCCGACCCCGGTGTGGTTCCTGCCTGCCCAGGCAGGATGATATCCCTGAGAGCATCCGTGCCTGTTTCTAGCCTTGAATTCAGCTCATCCCCTCCTTTCAAATCACCTGGAGTGTGTTTTCTGTACAGGATGAGAAATCTGGGGAAGCATGGATTGTAGCAGAGGTTAAGCTCAACTGACTTCCTATCTGGTATGTTTTGGAGTAACTAATTGCCATTTCTACTTATCAGGATGCATAACTTTTTGTATTGTTTGTGAGTATCTGGCTCGCCTTATAGAGGCATAGGGAATCAGTTAAAAGGAAGATAACAGTGTGGTTGCATTTTTCCGTACCTGCTATACTTGCCAGCGTCTAACTGGGAAGAATGCTTTTGCCCAGTTAGGGAGGTTTGGGGTCACTGACCCTTTTTGGTGTGAGCACCCTTCCTGCGCACACCCGGAGCCTGCCAGGCTGGTGCACGTACGGAGCAGAGGTTTTGGATGGGGAACAGCCACCGTTCAGGACGGTGTTTGCCGCTGCCGAGCCAAAGGGAGAGCCTTAGCGAAGCTGCAGTTGGGATCCTTGCTGTGTCTCAGAGTATAAAGGTACCAGTCCCAAAACCCTGTAAAATGAAAACCCATTAAAATATTTAATGAAGATTTCTTCAGAGTGACTTTTCATCTGTCACGGTCACATCTTCTGGTCAATAGAAGTGTAGCATCATTACATCAGAGGAGTGACATGAAAGGATCATTCAGAAGGTATTGCTGCTGATGTTCTTCTCCAGCGATGGCTTTATTGCAAGAGATTAACTACCAAACGTATTTCTTGGATGGCCTAAAACCCCAGTGTTTTAAGATCAGAGAAACAGAGACTTGTCCAAAATCCAGTCCGTTCAGTTGTACTAAGGTGGTTTTTTCAAACATTATTTAATGTTTTGGAAGTCTTCTATGTTCTCGGTTTAATTAGTTTCCGCCGGTTGAATTTTGATTTTGCATGTTGACTAAGTGCTTCTTGCCCAAACCGCCCGAGGCGTCAAGTTGATCTCGACAGAAATGCTGAAGTAAACATTATTATTTGGTAGCTGCGACCGTTCAGTGCCACATCACTGGTGCCGAAATGTTACTGGCTGTGACAGCTCATTATCTCCCTGCTTTCCCAGGCACAGTAATATCAAAATCACTCTGTCTGTGTTCTTTTTGTTTATCCTGCTGGGATGAAAATAGGTTTGTGTCCGTTTTTCTGTGTATTGCTATGACTATGTTTATTAGGTTTACAACTTCTTACTTGTGTAGTTTTCTTCGTGCAGAGGCCAGTGGGGAAGCATGTACTGATGTAAGCTTAATATGGAGTTCATATATATATGTATGAATATATATATTCATACATATATATATAAAATTATAATATACAGTAGTATATACTACTTTTTTACATATATACACATTTATAATAGTGTGTGACCAGCTCAGCCCATGCATGGATGAAGAGGACAACTGTTTCCAGTCATGGTCAAGTCTATGTGTACCTCCCAGAAACAGTCAATAAAGAGCTTTCCTGGTCTAAAATACTTAGAGATGTTTTTTTGAGCTCGTCTGGTTTCTGTGATGGTCAAAGACAGCAACATTGTCCACTCTGGGTGACATTTACAATAATACACCAGCCAAGTCCATCAGGTGTTTGTTGAAACCGCTGTAAACTTTTGGAACCATTCTGAATCGATTGGATTTTTTTTTAATGCTTCATCTCAATAAAGGTGAAAATATTAAGCATTGAAACTCACTTCTATACTGTATTATTCAGATGGAATATGAAGATATAAAAGGCCATGTTTCATTGGCAGTTTGTCCCTCTTCTCGTTTGGAAGATGGCCTTTCATGGACATGTGTCAGGAAAGTGGAATAGAAGGAAAACTGATGTTTTCCTGGCTGGGGGTTTGTGTTTCACTGTGCCGTGTTACAGCTGGGTCATCTTGGCCATCAAGCTTATTTTGAATGGGAGTTTCCTGGTTTTGCGCAATTTTGCACAGGTGGCTATATTTACATTGAATCCCATGAAACGTTGCTAAAAGCAAACCAAAAAGAGTTCTTTCTCTTTTCTTACATATTAGGGGGAACAGTGATGTGATCATAATTGCAGAGACTTTTTCAGGTCAAAAATGCTGTGATTTGGGTTATGCCATGTCGATGGCATAACTCCTAATACAGAATTTATTTTTGATAACTCATCTCTCAGCTTGGACAGCTATTGCGGCGTCACCAGGTTGATGAAAGTCACTAATTTTAATTACATTTTTTTAATTTTTAAGCAAAGATATTGCCTTTTTGTTCATGACCTGGGGCAACCTTGTGATACTGGCCCTTTTCATCAAGCAGGTAACCTTTTTTACGTGTACACAGAGCCTGTACTCGGCATTACACATTTCGGTAGATCATGACATGTTTGGGAGGAAAAAAAAAAATAAATCCAAACCAGATATCTGGCCTTATCTATGCGGCAAACTGGATGTCCTGCTCTCAGGGCATCCAAACATCTCTGCCCTAAGCAGATCCCAGGTGTGACAGGTTGAACTTTGCTGGTCTTTCAGAGCTTGACTAAAGGGATTATGCTCTTGCAAGGGGCTGGACCGAGGAGGTCCACTAACATGATCTGCCTGGCTCTCGAGCCCTTACAGTGATGCCTCTTGAAGCTGCAATGTGATTTTATTTAGTCAGATAGGGGACATTATTCTCAAAGCTCAGAGATAACAAATGCACAGCTTAACGTGCCACAGATGTGCGTGATGGTGAATCAGGGCCTTGGGAAGCTTCCAAAGAGGGACGCTTTGCTGCTGATGGTCGTTACACAAGCTCAGGTCGGAAACGAGCCCTGTCATCCTTGCGTACTTCGGTGTGGTGTAAAAGCTCCGAGGGATGGTTTGCAGAGGGTGGTCATTAAGAAACTTACCTGCTTCTCGTTAATTGTGTTTTCTTTTCCTTCATATGCAATAGATTTCACCAGTGAAGGAACCAATGAATAATTTTATGAAGACGCTGGCAGTCATTCCAGACCAGAATATTTTTTCCCTAAGTTTTTCTGATTTTCTCAGAAATGCTTGCCTTTTTCTTCAGCGGGGAGGATTCATTGCATTATGTATGTATCTGTTGTCATAAAAATGCTGACAAAAGAATTCGCCAAAATAGCATTTTTTTGCATAAATTTAGCATGTAAGAACCTACTTGTGATGAAGTTGAATACAAGAAAAAGCTATTTGGTATGAAGAGCAACAGGTCCCCATTTGCTGCCCTATCAGTTATAACTTTGGTATCAGAGACAGCCTGTGCATGGATTAGGGCACGTTTATGTGTACTGTATGGCACGAGTGATGTTTTAATGGTACTTCAGTGTGAAAGGAGCCCGTGTTGCTGCAGTGGGACAATGAGATGCTGAGGGTGAAGGTTTGCGTGCATCCTGTCCCTCCTCTGGGCTGAGCTCCTACTGCCCATGCTGAGATCAAGCTCCTGTGCTTGGCAGCAGCTGTAGAGTCGTAAGGATTTGAGAAACCCACAATTTCCCACATTCTTCTCCTGTAACATCCAAAATGTGGTAGGTGCCTCAATCCCCACTCCTGTGCCTGTACGCCTGCTGTCACAGTTTATCTCCTCATCCCCAATGCACGTGCTGTCTGTGATGTAAGAATATGGAAAAAAAACCCCAACAAAACCACAAAACAAAACCATGAAACCAACAAAAACCTAAACCAAAACGAAAGACAGAAAAGGAATATGGGGGAGTTTGAAGGCTCAGCCTCGTATTGAATGTACACAGCTCTCAGCCGCGTTTAAATCCTCTTGCTCCTGTCACAACTGAACCCGTGCCACGGGGGATAATTCCGTACGAGCAGGATCTATGTTTATCTGGGGAACTTCAACCACCCTGATATTAAAGGCAAGTACAAGGATGGCCTTTGCGTGGGGCTCGGTGCAAAAGCTGGGGGGTGAGGAAGGAGGCGGCCTGCCCTTCTCTAGCAGCGAGGAGGGATGGAAAATAAGCGACTGTGTGTAAAGGGCTGGATCACATCCAGCCGCTCCTCGACAGATGTGTGTGTGTTATATTCGGAGTGGTCGCGCTGGAAAGCCTGGTCCAGAGGGGACTGTCTTCATGGATGGAGAATACAAAAAGAACGAGCGTGTCTTTTCCCCAGCCCAGTTCCAATGCTGTTTTCTCAGAGAAACGCTAACAGACCGAGCTGGGCTGCTGGCAGTGGCCACTGCTTGTGAAGCAGAGACAGGTTAGAGAAAATCAAACTCTTCTAAACGGGCTCTGCCCCAGCACCATTCACCACTTTGAGGGTGCCGATGGCCTGGGCAGAGCAGGGAGGCAGTGCCTTGTCCCGAGAGCCGCTCGTCTCTGAAATACCCCGGAGGGTTTACAGCAGCAGGTTTGCAGCCAGCGTAGGTGGAGGCTGGAGGATAACTCCAGAGTGGGATTGACACAAGAAGTGTTTGCTGAGAGCTCTTTAATGAACTTCAGAGTCCGTCCTTCATGGTGTCTGTGGTGACTGCAGCTTTCCCCGACAGCGGTGGCACAGTAACTCACTTAGGAGTCCTCCCTTGCTTTTAATAGACTTTCTTTCTGTGCTTCGTGGTGCTCTGAGCTATTAAATTACCCAGTTGTTTGCAGCGCCAGAGGGATGATGCAAAAAAGGCTGCTGCGTCGAGAGGTGAACACCAGCATTTCTGGGTATGGCAAATTATCCCAGGCCGAGCTCACGGTGTGTGCCAAACGCACCTCACTCCGGAGAGTCGGAAAAGTTAGAAATAAGTTGAAGAAGCTACTTAAAAGCCCTGTCTGAAGTGCATCACAGGGAAGGCATCACTCTGGCTGTTCCTCGTTCGCCGCTGTTTTTCCCAGCAGGTAGAAGGGGGTGCAGGCAGGGCTGTCCCCAGCCCCGGGCTGGTGGAGCTGGTGCAGGATGCCCGTGGTCCGGCGGGTGGCATAGCCGCCCCTCCAACGGCACCGACCGCATCCCAGCCGCCGCAGGTTTGCCCTGCAAAACTCTCTGCCATTGTTTCCTCATCTCCACAGGCTTTTTACGGTCAGTGCCGCTCTGCATCGCCAGTTTTTCATGGCTCGGCTGTTGAAGCGGCACCCGGGGAGATGCTCCCCCAAGTCAGGCTGGCGCTGCGGAAGTCCTGTGGGTAATCCCACGCTCACACCTTGGGAAACGTGCCCCTGGATATTACATATACATATATTTTCCTGGCCACCTACGTTTTGACATCATACTGCATAGTTTCATTTTGATGGTCTCCGTAGTTATTACAAGCATTTTAGTGTGTTTTGTTTGGTGAGCGCACAAATGGTGCGCTCTCACAGTACAATTTAAAGCGAAGCATCTGTTTTCTGTTGTGTGTTTGTTTAAACAACTGTGGCAAGTTCCCTGGCTTTACAGGCAGGCTCTCTGCTTTCCTGTGGTGCGTCAAACGAGATTCCTTCTTCTTGATGGTCGTCAGAAAATTCCTGTTCCTCTCCTGAACGCTGCACTCCCTGCCTTGCCCGTGAATCTTTCGGGGAGACTCAAGCTGTTGCTGTCTGGCGCCCGTGGGGTGACGTGGGCTGGGCGGTTATTAAGCTGAGCGGCCACCCCCGCAGGTGAGGTATGTGACACGCTCCAGCCTTCAGATTCATACATCGATAGTGTGTAGATACATCAGATCACGTGTTTGGTAGCAAATTCGTATTGATGAAATTAGAAAAAAAAAAAAATGCAAACTGATAAACGGGCAAAAGCAGTATGGTGATTGTAAAGGATTTTTTGTTCAGCATCTCAACTAACCTTCAGTTCTTCCCTTTAGGTCAAGCTGGAATCTCCCTCTGTTAGTTTAAGGTGGGGTTTCTTGCTTATATTTCATAGAAGCTGCAGCTGTACCTTCTTCTTCCATATGGAGAAGGGAATGACCTGGGCAGGAAACAAAAGCTGTGAGTCCTGCTCCATCCCAGGCAAGAACGCAGCTCTTGTTCCTATTTCACAGTACTTGCTGTGGTTGGATATTGAACCGACTCGGCACATGGGGGCAGTGGTTTTCCTCCCTCCCTCCTAAGCATTTGGAGGATTTTTTTTTTCTTAATTAACTTGTTGCTTGAACTTAATAGCTGGCCCAGTTCTGGTTTCTGGCTGCTGTATTCTTCCACAGCCTTCTGAGGACTCACTGTAGATCGTATAATGACAGAAAATAAGTGAATCATTTTCCTAACAGGTCTGTAACTACTCTTCCTCTGCAAGTGTTACATTCGAGCAGGTATGGGACGCAGACAGTGAATTTGGGAATAGAATGCTTGATATGAGCAGTTCTTTCCGCATCAGTGTAACTGCACTTGGCTTTACGGGATCTTTTCACATTTAGAGAAACACAAAGACAATCAAGTAATTGCTCAGTTTTCTCCATCTGATCAGTAATATTTTTTTCCATGTGCTTCAGCTATTTCTCACTCTTTTCAGTCTCCAGAGTTTATTTTCTTTATCCTCATGCCCCAAGACAGGATCTGCCCCAAGACATACTCCTGACAGGGCTTTATCTAACCCATTCCTAGTATGTCCTGTGATGGAGACCCATTACCTCCCTAAAAGGAAAACAGTGCTTCGGTACCCCTAATCCCATTTATTTCATGGGAGTAACATGCTATGAAGAAGACAGAAGTAGATGACTGTCTGTCTTAGGATAGTGTGCTTTGACATAAATTACACTGAACAGCTTTTTTGTATGTAACACGTGTGCGATGGAACATGTAAAAAAATGAAAACCATTCAGTTGCAGCCATAACCACATAACAGTCCTACTGCACCTGTTGCTGTAGCATTTCAAATGACACAGAAAGCAAACACCTCAGTTTCTAAACTCAGATGTGTGAATTGGGTGTAACTGGATATGTAATAGCAGGCAATGGTGAACAGTCTTTTAGGAAGCAGAGTCCTAAATGAATGAATATAGCTCTTTATTTGAGGGAACTTGAGTGAAGTTGTAGGATTTATTGCCTGATAACGGCATGAAAGTGGAAAGCAAAAAGGAGCAGTCAAAGAGAAGAGAAGAATTAAAAAGCGGTCATCGTTTTAAGACGATGGTGTCCAGCTCAGCCAGTCTTTAACCCACTCGTTGATAGAAGCAGGGAAAGGGAGAATCAGTCTGTGCATGCCCTGCTTTGCCCCCTCTTTCCCCCTTTTTCTAAGTATTAGCTGCTGTTGGTCATTTCTCAGCTGTTCAATGTGAAAAAAGGACATTGACATAGGTGGACCAGCGGGCTGACCCCGGGGTGGCCATTCCTGTTTGCCCTGTGGAGGAGGATGGCATGGAGCGACTGCTTGGCGCTGTGCCGTGATTGCCATGTTTCTCTCCACATCCCTTTGGACCCCCACCAACACGTGGCTGAGGTAGCGCAGAGCAGCGTGGCAGTTGCGAGACAACGAGACAAATTCCTCTTGACCTGGAGTAATAGATTTCACAGACATGGAGGAATATTTCCTTAATTAGGTAGGTTTAATTTTCTTGTACGGATTTGCGCTGCCAGGGCATTTCTTCCAGCCTTCCTTTGATAGGAAGGATGTGTTCATGATGCTGGAGTGCCACCGAGAAATCTGGGCTCAGTTCTTGGCTGGGTCACAGACTTTGTGAGGCGCTGGCAAGCAGTTTCTTCTTCTGCCTCGGCTGTGAATGAAGAGGTCTTATTTTCCTCTATCGGGAGCTCAAGGCTGTTCCTTTTAATAATGCACCAACCTCATTGCCGTGATACAAATAAGGCTGCCTTTTGCATACTTCCGTGCAGTAGTTTGATTCATCACTTCAAAGTTATCTCCAGATTTTTCGTTCTTTCTTTATTGAGCCGGTATTATCCCGTCTCACGTTTTCATTTGCCTTTGCCTAACACTGATGAGGAAGAGATACACGGGGTGATGAAGCACAGCTGCTGGTGTTCGCCTTGCAGGGAGGGCTAAGGCGAAGAGCTTATCCGTTGCCAGGCTCCTCTCTTGTAATCCTGACACGTTTGTTGGAGCACAAAAACGACTCTTTCTGAATGATGTTGGAGGCAGCGTTCAGCTCATAAATATTTGTGTTTCATCGCCGCATCAACGAAAATCTGGAAGACTGTTACACCCAGTCGGTTCTGTCTTCAGTGACAGTAAAATTTTAATTGGTTTTACTTCTGGTGCTTGTTAACCCAACTGTAATGTCTGCTTTCATGTCGAGTTCAAGGGGAAATGAAATCTCTTCCAGAATTTTGGAAAGAAATTGCTTAAATAGAGGCCTGTTTTTGTGATTAATTTTTTCAAGACAAACTGTTTTCTGCTCTTTGCAGAGGAAAAGCCTCCCACTGCCTTTATCCCTATCCTTAGTTCAGCCAACTTGTTTGCAAGGATTGAGCTTTAAAATCAAAGCACCATAAGGACTCAGCTGTGACTTTGCCTGGATTACAGCAATGACAAGATCGCTAAATACCTGCATTATGTTATTAATTGCTGTGAGCTCTGTGGAAGAGGCAGCCTTTGCGCTTTTGGGGTTTTTTTGGTATATCACCAAAACACGCTGGCCTGTGCCCTGTGTGATACATCCGCCCTGACCTTCCTGTGGGAGGCTGCGGTCTGACACTGTCTCCCTAAGTGTCAAACTGGGACCAGGGTTAATGGGGGCAGCGTTTTGCCCGAATGGCAACAGGAACTGCCAACCTGCTTGAGACGAAACCTGAGGAGAACGAGGTGGATCTGCGGAGGAGAAGACTGATAAGCAGGCTTTGGAGGAGACCATCGCTCGCCACTGGGTCAGTGTCATCGCTGTTGGTGGAGCTGGATCTCCTTGAGATAAACAGCTGTGCACCCGACCAGCTCCAGCCCGGCTTTAGGGGGTCCCTGCAGCAGAGCCAGCCCCGGTGCATTGCTGGGTGGCGTCCCGCTGGTCAGGGGGCTGCTGAGTACCGGAGAGGATAAGGAGCTGGAGAATGAATAACTTTTGTTTTTTTTAACAAAAAATCTCTTCAAAGAGGGGTTGGCGTGTTTGAGAACTGCATGTTTTTATAGCATGTGAGATTTCTGCACAAATTGCTCTGCACAAAGCGCCTCTCGGGCCGCTTTCCTACGGAGCGGTGAGCGTTGGCCGTGCTTACGGCTGACCCCACAGAGCGCTGCGGGGCCGGGGGGGGTCCCACACCAGAGAGGGCTGGCACCAAAATAAACCCCGCTTCCCTGGAGTCCTGCGCGTGGCAGTTTCAAAGCTTCTGTACCTTTCCTGGGTCCAGACCTCAAGGAGGGGGAGAGAGCGCAATCGCCGTGCACTATTTCTTTAATTAGCTCAAATCTGCAAGATGCAGGACAGCCACCCTGGCGTGGAGTGGATAGCGACTGAACTCTGCCCTTCCAGGATAATCAAACTCCAGAGAAACAGGGAAAACCATTGCAGAAGAAGCCAAGAGTTCTTCCAGCGTGTGGATGCGTGTCCCCAGGTCAGGCCATGCACGGCGTCCCCCATGGGAAGTGCATTTCCCTCCCCGGCGTCCGTGTGGGAGCATGCTGGCAGCAGAGAGCCTTAGCCGTGGGCTTGGAAAACGCGATAGTCAGTTTTTAGAGGTTTGGGGGTTGTTCGTGGTGGCTTAGAAAGAAATAACTATAATTAATTTTGCAGTGCCGTGGTTATTTCAGAGGCCTGGCTGAAATCATACGCCGTTTCCCCCATCACCTCCCAGCACTTAATGGATGTAAAATGGATGAGGGCAGAGCCTGACTTCTGTTTGATTTTGATGCAACCAGTTTTAGTCAGAAACAGTGTCAATTCCCCCAAAGCTGAGTGAATGCACTCGTCTTGACACCCCTTAGTATCACTGTCTGCAGAGCCTTGTTTAAGCCTGCGTATGTTTGAAGTCACGTACTGCAGAATATGACTGAATTTTGACACTGACAATCCTTTTATGGAGAAGCCAGCAAACTCTAGTTAGAAACAATGAAAAGAAAATGTAGTAAAAAAGTATAAGACTATGTGACTGGCTGAAATAGGACTAGAGGTATTTTTTTCTTATTTCCTACTCTTTCGTTCTTGAGGTACAGTGAAGTATTCGCAGTTTGAGTAAACGTGACCCCTGGTGTCATCTGCAGTGAGTGACCTGGCTGATACAAACATTTGTAACCCTGCCCTAATTTGCCCAGTACGAACAGGAAAATGTCGCCTCCAACCTGGGTGTTAACATCACAGTTCAGGTAAGAACCAGCAGTCCGTTTACAGCCATAATTATTAGTCTTAACTGAAACTGGCAGGCTGGAAACGTAAAGGTCTTTCCTGCATTAAAACGTCTTCAGGCCATGGTAGAACTTTACAGAGCTCGATAAAGCCTATCGTCTCGAGTGAAATCAGTCTCTTTGATCTCAGTCTCCATTTTGGGTTTCTGTGAAATTAAACAAAGCTATGCAAATATTTGAGAAGAGAACGAAATGCTTATATTACAAATAAAACGACATTTATTTTTTCTGTATGGAGCATGTTTCTATTAAAGCTGATATTCCTGAATTTAAAAGTACTTGCACGATAGACAGGGAGAAAGCGGGTTGGTTAATTATGTGGATTTGCAGCTACAAGGTGATTCTCAGTTTTTAAATGTCACATCCGATATTCTTGAATCCTTTCCTCCCCGCCAACTGATGAGATAAGTCTTCAGAAATACTTGGCAGCCATATGAGACAGAAGAAGAGAGCTGCAGGTGAAAGGCAGAGAGACGACAGAGGCAGCTGCCCGGGGGGCACGGGGAGAGCAGTCCGACGTCTGCTGTGACCTGCTGGGGACATGAGGCTGTGGCTCCCACCGTCCGTGCCTGCTGCCCCGGGCCATCGCTCGGGGGTTGGCCACCGCCTGTCCCACCCCGTCCCCGCTGCTCTGCTGCTCCCACCCATCTGCCGCTCTGGCTGCCTCGCCGCGCTCTCTGCCTCGTCAGGCTGCTTGGAAAGGGCACCTTCCCCAGCCTGCAGGCTTAGGTCTTCCACATCGGAGCCCCAGAGCAGGGTCCCTTTCCTCCCCGCCATGGGACGCGGCGCTGGCTGCATCCGCGGGCAGCGGGAGAGGCAGCCTTTGCGGGCATGGGAAGCATCGCACGGGCAAGGATGGGTGCAGTCCGCTCTGAAGTGTGAAATGGCACCCGTGCTCCCTCCACAAGCTCCTCCTGGATGGCAGCTACGCCTAAATACTACATAAACATGTATTATGCTTATGCACGTCACATGCAATATACTACGTATAGCCCAATGCCCACACGTAGAGATTCGTGCGTGAAATTGTTTGAAGACTCTTGTTTACCACTGATGTTTCATGCCAGCTCTGCTCTGATTTTAAATCCAATCAGGCCTTGGTGTTCTTTGGCTTTGATGGTTCATACTCCTCAGACAGCACTTCGTATGTGTTTTATTTATAACCTCATGACAGGCCACGGTTTCGCAGTAACAAAAAGGGTGCTTTACACTTAAAATGATTAAATTGTCAAACAGCTTCCGAGCACGCACTGAAAAATGGTCTAAGCTAATTGTGTGTTTATGATTTTCATGAGAATTTGGATGTGCAAATCAGACATTTTGTTGCACAACCACCACATGAGTTGCTGCAAGTACCTCCAGGCAGGTTTGGCAGGTAGACTTGGAGTCAAGAATTGCTATATTGCTAATTGCTATATGCTAAAACCTGGCGGGTGGCTTGAGCCAGACTCAGTCCTGGTCATTAACATTAGAGGGAAGTTATCTTTGTAACGCTGCTTAAACCTTGTCTGGCTTAATTTCATTTTATGCGGGGGCGCTGGTATTTTGTGTTATCCTTGCGAGGGAGCTAGTCCTGTTGTATTGTTTTTCAATTTATTACTCATACACATATACAGTTTATGACTTTCGATTTTCATAAGCTTTTTTTCCCTGAGTGATTTGTAATCCACAATCAGAGTCTATGAAAAAAAATGAAGATTTTTTTCCAGACTGGTCGAGAGACTTTGCAGCAGACCTGGAGATAAAGCGTAAGTTAAACGAGCCCAGCACAGTGCTCCAACACCACTGTACATGGTAACCACAGTCGCAGTTAGAGGGGTGACTATGCAGCTGGTGAAACATATCTAATATTAATATACTACTGCTGCTTTCCAGGAGCAATTTGTTAGTAATTGCTTGGGGAATGGGGACAGTATCCATCTTAAAGCTCTACCCAGCTCTGAAGAAGATAACCGCGTGCCAAGTTGTTCAGTACACAGAGAGGAGTGAAAGAAGTTTATCTGCAAATCTAAATGTTGTACCAGTTTTACAGGAAGCCGACATTGCCCATGCTGTGCTTGGGCTCTGATGCCGAGGGAGGGCGCGAGCGGTGATTGATGAGCTGAGGAGGAGCCTGGCCTCACCTGCGGTGAGCTTGGGATTTGTGAGCGTGAAATAAAACCACCAAACCCTGAATGCCTAAGTCAGTGCAGGTGAGCTCGGGTCAGCCAGGCTGAAAGTTTAAGAGACCATCATTAATCACATCGGTGGAGTCTTGTTCAGCCATTGCTTTTAAGGGAGGAAGAGAGAGGGAGCGGCAGGTGTGAATGAGTGGCTGGTGCGGATGTAGGCAGGATGGATGATGTGCTCGCGTGAGGTGGACCTGCCTCCTCCTTGCTCTTGGTTTCCTCAGTGGTACATGGGCAAGCCACTCCTGTGCAGAGATACGCGGTGTTGGACTGAAAATATGCTCACGGCAAGCTGAAGTGACCGGTGAGTAAGGGGATCAAGAGATTTTAGGATCATTAAATTGTGGTGCGTAGCCTGATGGCTTTTTATGTAGGCAGTGGAAAGGGATAAGCTGCTCCTTAAGGTAATTTAAGGGATGGCTTTGCTGCTGAGAAAACAGCTGGAGATTTTGTGTAAGCATCCTTTGGGGAGGTGCGGGAGCAGCTTCACAAGTACAGCCTGGGGCGGGACCCTGCAGGGAGGGGAGTCCGGAGGAAAGGGGCCGGTTGTGACACAATGCTTCGTAGGCTGGAAGTAATGAGTGTGCTACTGCAAAGTAGCCAAATAGGTATGGGCCTACAGCAAACTGGGGGAGCTGTCTGATGGGGAGGCGGGGTAATCCCTTCCTCTTTATATTCTGTGCTGGTTAGACGTTGGGAAAGCATCCTGCTTTTTGGGCTTCATCCTCAAAGGAAGAGCTGACTTGAGGACACAGAGTCCAGAAATGCACAGGAAAAGTTAGCTGAGGATAGAGGCTGTGGGGAGAAAAGCTGCGAGCCTGAGGCTGTTTACTCTCAAGAAGAGAAAACTGCAAGGAGATTAGGTAATTGTGTTTGAGTTCTGGGCTGCTGCAGAAAGGAAGGGATAGTTCTCTAGGTCTGTGGTGGTTGGGATGAGAAGAAGTGGTTTTTAAGGGATATATAATTTTAAGATGAGGATGGAGAAGCACTGGGATAGATTTGCCGTAGGAAGTTGCAGTCACTGGGGGTCAGAAGTTAGACAAACATCTGCCAGGAAAGAGAGAGCTGACCCTGCCTCAGGCGGGGCGATGGGCTGCCTGGCCTCTGCTCTGAGGCTCCCCCCAACCCTCTTTGCCGCAATGACATGGAAAGCAAATTCCGCACAAAAATACGTCAATGCATTGCCTTTCCTCTGCAAGTAAGGAGATGCAGAGTGTGCCCGGGAGGAAGAAGTGGAATAAAGTAGTTCTGGCAACGTGCAAAACATGACGGAGGCCTGAAACCAATATAATTATTATTTCCTTCCTTCTCTTTAAATATTAATAATAGACTTCTTTTTTTGTTTTCATGCTATCAAGATAGCCAGTGTTATTGGATGATGTTGCCTAAGCCATTAATGCACTGTGCTCTGAGTTATATTTTCAGGCCTTTTCTTTCTGCTCTCGGGAGAGATTTTCTTATGAAGTGCCATCGTAGGCAGCGGAGCCGGGTGCTGGGTACGTTATGAACGAGTTCCTTGGGTTCTGGTACAGGGAGTGACTTTTCTGACGCAAGACGCCTTTGCTTCCCCTACTCAACAGTAGGCAGCCCTGCAGGATGACTGATTTTGATAATAATAAAGAAAAGCACACTGTGTGCACTGGGGAAATAAGAAGAAAAGGATTTGTGAGTGGTTTGGAGTGGGATTCTTGGGGCTGGCACCCTCGTCCGAGGGAGCTGTCGGTACCAGGAACGCTGCAGCCAAGTGCAATAAAAAAGTTAGCAATCATATACCGACCAAAAACCTCTGGATGTAACAGCTCACGTGTGTTGGGTTTGGGGGTTATGGTCCCTCCTGAGCAAGGCACAAGTCCGGCAGCTGTATCGGTGGCTGGTGGAGTTGCTCTGTGGAACACAGACCCTGCTGTAGGTGGGGTGGATGCGCCCTCAAACAGCCCTGCTTGCCCAGCTACAGGGGTTCCCATGGGCTCTGGTCATCTGCTCGAAACCAAAGCTGTGCAAAGCCTGGAAGGTTTTGTCTCTTTGGAAGCGTTATTTTTATTTTTTTTTTCCATCTGTTGAGAGGTTTAGCAGCAAGCCTGGCCAGTGGAGTATCAGTGTGGCCCATAATTTTAGGTCTCTGTGATCAAAGCTCCCTGATGAGTAAAGCCTTTTTATCAACATCAGTGATGGGAAGAAAACAGGCTTTGTTATCTCCCTGCTGTGGGGGTTGTTTGTATTGCCCTCTGCACTCCGGATTGCAAGAAGCCGGGGCCGTCCCTGGCTGGCAGTGATGCTGCTGCGTTGGCAAGAGGCTGGCCCACACCTGGAGGTCTTCCAATCTTGCTAAAGACCGTCAAAGTAAGGAAACGCAGGCTCACAGTTGGCTCATTAATGCCTGTGCTTGTCACATCTAAGTGGAAATACGCTGGGTGGCTTTTGCATATTAACAGGCGTTTGATATTGGACAAGATTGTGGAGAATTCGGATGCTGCTTGAGAGTCATGGGTTTTTTTCCTTGTCACAGATAACGCTGAGGGTAAACAGCTCTGCCCTCTAGTGCCGTTTGCCAAATCTGTTAAAACCTAACACATCTGTGATCCTGGGAACACGCCTCACCCAGAGCATCCCTCGGAGCACCCTGGCCTGTCAGGGGCTGCTCTGGGCATCGTGCCGAGGGGTCTGGGAATGGCTGAAACCTGGCAGCGTCCAGGTAGGAGGGTTTGAGCCCCGTGCCGGGTAGGGAGGAAGCATGGTGCGTACTGGCATACCCGCTGCACAGCATCTGCGAGTTCATGTCTGAATTTTCACTCAAGCAACCCCATCGAGTCTGATATTTGCTTTCTCTTAATGTTTATTATGCCTTTGAGAGACATGTAGAAGAGCTAAATGACGAACACCCATTTCAGCAGCTTTGCTCTTTCAGCCCCATAAATAATGAATTCATCGGGGTGAGAAAACACATGCCCAGACGCAAACACATGCAGAGCCTTGCGGAGGAAAGGGAATAAGCACAGGAGCTTGAGATCCAAATGCAGAGCCCTGTGCCAGTAAAATGGGAACTGCTTTTTGGAGTGAGAAAGTGTTAGAGAGTGGGTATGGAGTTAATTGCCTCAAGAGGAGACAAAAAGCAATTAGAAATGCAGGCAAGTGCTGGCTGAGGTTTGAAGTGATAGGTTGCTACCTGCTTGGCCTTTGGAGAGGGCCATTAGTTTGAAGGGGATGGAGGGTTTTTTTTATTGTCTGTAATTCCTGTCTTTAAGCGTCAGCCGAAATAATTCGGTTGTGACTCAGTTCGTGTGGTGCCTGGCTCCCCAGAGCCTGACAAGGTGTGCAAATAGATTTTGAACCTGCTGGCCAGCTTCAACCCAATGGGGCAGGTGTGCTTTCAGAGAGTCCCCATTTCTGGAAGTTTTGAAGAGTAAATAAATAAAACCCTACAATTCTGACACTGTCCCTGATGAGAATACCTGCAGGGGTAGTGTACGTGCAATTTTTTACGGACACCAGAGAATCCACAGTGGGGAGGACTGAGAAGGCGGCTCCGTGAGCCTTCCTTAGCCCCAGTGCTCACAAACAAGTCGCTGCATCTAGAGAAGGGAGGGTTGGGTGGCGAGGCATCGCATCCCGGAGCAGGCTGCTTCCAGGGCTAATGCGAGGGGACGGGAAGAGCCGGTTTCTTCCGCTCCGTTGGCGATTAAAAGGGGCAAGCAGAGCGGGGCCAGGTCTGGTGTGCGCTGGCAGAGCCCCGCAGACCCGAGTCTAATCGGCTGAAATGCAGAGCTGCCAGTGCTAGCCAGGGGATGGGGAGGGCGTTGGGATTTGATGCTTCATGCTTTGCTCTGCTCTGATGTATTTTCCCCAATTTCTTAGCGCTGCCAGCTCCCGCCTTTAAAAAAAAGCGCCTGCCTGCTCTTTCGATCAACAAATCGCATGTGGCTTGACGGCAATGGCCTCTGTCGGAGGCCGTGTCTCCTCTTTGGCCGTGGGGGCATGCGTGAAGGAGCCAAGCCTGCGGAATGCGAGAGGTGGCAAGTGGGTTGTCAGCACTGCTGAGCCCTTACGGTGGTGAAGCAAGGCAGCTTCACCCTTTGCAGAATCACTGAATGGCAGGGGTTGGAAGGGACCTCTGGAGATCATCTGGTCCAACCCCCTGCCAGAGCAGGTTGCACAGGAACGTCTCCAGGCAGGTTTTGAATGTCTCCAGAGACGGAGACTCCTCCTCTGCCAGGCCGGTTGTGGACCTCTGGGGTTTGCAAGGGCTCTTTCCTGCTGATGCTCTTGGGTGCCTTTCCCAGGAGAAGCCCGTGTGCAGTGCGAGGTTTGAGCCCAGCCGGTATCGGGAGCCCCTGGGTGGGATGCTGGTGCCTGCAGGGTTGCCCAAAACCCTCTCTGCAAACCTGAGCTGCACTGGGAAGGTAAATGAGAAGTGAGTGGTTCACCTAGGCAACCTTAGCGACGTTTTGCTGGCTGGAGAATAGCATCTTTGTGATAACTCTGTTCTTTTCTGGAAAAATAGCAAAAAAAAAAAAATACACTGGTTTGCAATTAGTCCTTCAAACACAAGTGCTCCTGGACAGCCAGGGGAGCACATAGGCAGCTCTTTGATTTATGAAACGCTGAGACTTCAATTCTCTGATCCACCTTAGCTTGATTTACACTGATAAGAGCTAGGGCATTTTCATAAAGTTTGATCATCTGCTTATAGCCTTGTCTAAAATGTTTCACAAGTCAGCTCCCAAGATAAGATTATCTTTTGCAGAGCTGGAAATTTGTCTGGGGAAGGTCGGACAAATCAATTTGGAGGCGCTTTACCACTCAGTGGGTGGTGATGGGGCGTGGGGGTGAAATTCATACGGAGTTTAAAGATACTGGATTTCTGAGCTTAACTGGGGCTTGAAGTTCTTATGTTGGCATCAAAACCGTACCTACTTGACTATTGCATAAGTAGCCCACTGGTCTGCATGCACTGATTTTATATCTTTTTTTCCTCTTGAAACTCGGGCCATCTATGACAGCTCTTGATCTGCTGTATTTTTCTCATTGATCTCTGAAGCAAATGAAGCCTACAGGATCGTGCTGGCTGAGCTCCTTCCTTCTCCCCATAGATTTTGAACTTCGTTAGCCTGTCTTACCCAAATTTGGCTTGGGGTAAATACTGCGTCGCTGCAGGTTTTGTGGCCCCAGGCGGTTGGGCTGAGCAGAGACCTGTTAGCGCCCGCGAAGCTTCACGCCAAAGGTGACAAATGGAAGTGGGGGAGAAGGGAAAGGAAGAGGCATTAGTAATTCCTGAGTTAGGGAGAAGTTCAGCCAGCGCTTCCCCCAGTAACTGTCAGTTCCTTTCTCATCCCTCTTTATATATCTAGTCGGTGTAGTGTTGAACACTCATATGTAAATGGTAATTTTTCAGAGCTTCATTCCCACGAGTGCTACAGTTATTACAGGGTGAAATAATATAATTAGAGAGATAATAGCAAAGAGAGAGGAAAATGGAGAGGCGTGAGCAAAAGAGAAAATAAGTTTTCAGCCGAGTTTTAGAAAGAAACAGGGAGCTAATGAGTTGGAGCTCATCTAGATGGCAGCAGCAGGCATTGCTTTTCCCACCAGGAGAGCGGATGTGTGGCTTAAGAATAAAAGAGAATTTAAAAGTTGCCCGATTAGTGGATGGGGGTAGAAAACACTACAGAAAAGGGGTGAGACTAGAATGAAACAACCGAGGTGTCGTGGATTTATACATACTTCAGTTTATTCAGAATGAGTGCCTGATACTGGGCAGTTCATAAACTCAGGCTTCTTTATCTGTCTGATCTCTGTCTGCCTTTATTTTTAAAATAA
This sequence comes from Chroicocephalus ridibundus, assembly GCF_963924245.1. Taxonomy (NCBI): domain Eukaryota; kingdom Metazoa; phylum Chordata; class Aves; order Charadriiformes; family Laridae; genus Chroicocephalus; species Chroicocephalus ridibundus. The sequence goes on along the minus strand of NC_086293.1, from coordinate 17,149,555 downwards.
TGTTTGCATTGAGCAGTTTCGGTCCTGTTGCTGCTACAGAGTGGCCAGAGAAGGTTTGCCCCAGCCTGGAGACCAGCACCAGGACAGGCCAGAGTTTGGGGGGCGGTCAGCGTGCCCACCCTCACCCCGTTGCCTCCTGGCCAACGGGAGTAAATTTTGGCAGCCGTCAGCCTGATCCATGGCCCTGGTGTGAGCGCGGGGTGCTGCCCCCGCCGCAGGCAGGGCCCTCCCGCTCGGCTGCGGTACCCAGGCAGTCGGGGTGGACCATGGGGAAGGGCAAACAGCCGCCGGCATCCTCAGGAAGGGGAAGCACATGTGGTTTATGGGCTTGTTTAACCTCTCCCACGAGGCCAAACCCAGAGCGCCGAGTCCTTCGGGGTGGCCGCAGCCTTTTGCCGCAGCAATGGTGCCAAGCAGGGGATATTTTGCATTTGATGTAGGCAGATCCTTTGCCTTTTTTGCCTTTTTTTTTTTTATTTTTTTTTTATTTTTCCGTGAATCCTGGTCAAGGAAGCTAATAGAGCCAGCAGCTGTGTGATTAGTGGGAGTGGGTCCTGGCGTGTGGGAGCCGGCCGCGGGCCGAGCGTGCGGGGCGCATGCGGAGCGGCTCGCTTGGCTGGCTCTGCCCTCCCACCGCTGCGCCAGGCGGGGACGGCGGCAGAGACGGACACAGGTGGGCTGCTTAGTGTGACGGAAAATAATTAGGAGAGCATTAGTTTTAGGTTGGAATAAATGGGTTGTCCAGCTGTAGCTGCTACTGTAGAGAGGAAGTTGAATGTTAATTAGGTGCCACCAGTAATTATGGTGATTATGTATTTTTTTTGAGTGGCTGTGGGGAATAGCTCAATTCGCATCCAGCAGGTAATGTGAATGACATCTCTAATCGCTGTAAGGAAGAGGAAAGGTACTTTTTTCTTTGTTTTACTGTAACTGTCCTTGTTTAAAAAAAAAAAAAAAGAGCTACAGTAGGACACAAAGAACTCTAAGTGGAAAAATGAGTCAGTTGAAGTAAGGGAAAATACTCTTTGGTGCAAGTAATTTGTCCTGCATTTCTACACAGAAAAAATAGACGGTGGCAGAGATGGGACCTACACCTCTTCCATCTCCTGGTGCGTTTTCTTAACTGTGAGACAAGCAGTCCTCTTGAATATAACTATGAATTTATTTTGCTGGATTTCAGGCCTGTTTAATGCTTCTCCCCCCCACCCCCAATATTATGCAGATAAACAAAGGTGATGCCAGTAAAATTCATAGAAACAGTGATATTTTAAGAGTCTTTTACCTGATATCATTTGCAGACAGTCAATTTTAATATTTAGATCAGAAACCTAATTTTACAGGCTTGTCCATACACAAGGCTACTCTGAAACAGTTGCTCCATGCATATTTATGTAGGCACTGCGACAAAACAAGTGCCCACATGCGAATCTATTCAGGAATAGCTGTTGTGCTCTAAATGCAATTTTCCTTTCAGTTTTTTCTGTCAGTTGTAGATCAAGCCTCTTGCTTATACCCACTAGTTAAGAAGTGAACTCATTAACATGCCACCCACTGTGTCTGATAACCTAACACCTTCGATCTCAGACAGTCTCAGCTCAAATTCACTCTTGGCATTATTTGTCAAGATTATTTGTAGAATAAATTTGCATAAATTCACAACAAGCATGTAGTGGACACCCAGATTTTTGTGGAATACTTTACTGGGAAATAACTGGTGTGCAAGAGCGTTGTCTTCCGTGCAAACCCACTAAGTGCTCCTGGGGGTTCCTCACTTCAAGAAATAATAACGAACACTTGAATCTTATATGCACGAAAATGTGTAAAAGCCCAAGGACAATGAGCCGATTTGCACAGAAACCCTCTAATGCTTGGACGAGGACAGTCTCCTGCGATCCACAGGGAAGGTCCACCTAAAGTACTTGTGCGGCTGCCTAATGCGAAACTTAAAAAATGCACCGTTCCCCTTCGTTCACGGGGAAAATACAGTACCTCACCACCTCACCTTCCTGAAGCCGATGTTGATGAGGATTTAGTTAAGGATATTATCTGTTTCTTACATCAGCTGTGTTACTTGCTGTCAGAGGCATGACTGATTTTTCTGAGCATTGGGACCATACAAGATACCCTCATGACATTCAGTGATCAGCATGTCTCAGACAGAACTATCAGATAGATACCCAGCACAGTGCCACAGTCACCTTGTTGGTCTTCTGCTGCACTACCTGCCTGGGCATCAAGTGGAGAGGTGTAATTTTTCACCAAATGGCCAACCCCTTACTTTCCTCCAGCTTCTTTCTCCATGTGGAGGTTCTTCAGTGGTCCCTGGTCTTGTTACGTGGGACCACCTACTCCTCTGGATGTGACTAGAAGTCCATCCATTACAGAGCCAAAGTGCGAGTGTCCTGCATGACGAGATGGGTGCGTGCAGACAACTCCTCCCCCCTGCACCCAGGCACTTGGGCATGTCCATGCATGGTGCACACTTGTCAGAAGTGCACCAGTAATGGGTGTAGTCGTGTGGCAGGGGAAGGATTGCAGATCTGAGGGAGCAGGTGCAGTAGGAAGTCGATTGCTGGAGCGGTGGGGTGCCCCACATCTGGGAACAAGCCTTGGGCTAACAGCTGGCTGAAAACTTTTGATGGGTTGGATGTGTCCAGGGACATAAGGTTTGCCAAAAGAAAGGCTCCCCTCTCAACAGCAAACACAACAGCCCTTGCATTCCTTAGTTACTTCATTCTAGGAAAGTTTGTGGCCTCTTCGACTGAACTATGTTAAATGAAAAGTAGGTGGCAAGATGAATGCTTTGCTTTTGCATCTAAAATCCAACTGCTAATTAAATATTATAGAAGCAGGAATACATATTTTTTTTCTCCTTTTCCCCTGGCCAACGAGTCGATTGAAATACATTTTCACCCTTTTACCTTCAGTACTTTAAATTGAGGAACAGTGATACCCTGCACACGTTTTCTTGGCTGCGCAGACCACTGTGCAAATTGGAAAGTTGGGCTGGTCTTGGTTTACCCGGTGCTTACGCAGCCTGTGCTCTCTTCCAGAGTCCTCCTGAAGGATCTGCTGCTGGCTGACGGGAAGTTGTCAAAACATGTTGTGCCACCCACATCAGGAGGAGCACAGGGTAGCCTGGGACTCTCATTGCTCTTCTTTGAGGATGAAGAGTTGACAAGTTTAAATGGACACACCATGAGCAGTAGATTATGGGGGAGATGGAGAAAGATCAGAAGCCCCTGGTAGTTTTTGAGGCTTTGAAGAATCAGACCCCAAGGACGTTCATCTAGATATTAAGGCCTGTGTTTATAAGAGCGATTGCTTTGCCATGCTCTCCTTGAGGACCTGGCTGAGCATCCAAAGAGGGAGTATATGCTCTCACCTCCAGTGGAGGCAATGTGGCCCAAGCCACCCTATCTGTTCTGATGCTCTGAGCTTCGCTGCATGCTGTGCCATCACCAGCACTTGTTCCATAGGAGTTTTTGCTGCCCCTGTGTCTGGCAGCTTCACTTTTCCTTGTTTGCCCTTTACTCTTCTCCTCTCACCCTGTACTTGGGCTCAGGGATCGTTCTCAGTCATGCTAATGGGTTTGCTTCAGCCCTGATGCTTTGGCGCTTCCCTCCTTCGTCCTTTCTGTGTCTGGCACAGACGCGGAGGCTGTGGGCTCTGCTCGCTGGCCAGTTCAGCTGGCATGACAGAGCCGTTCCCAGGGGTGACTTTGGCTATAACACTGTTTCTCTGGGTCTCTGCAGCTTTCTGGGTGAGGAGCTCCATCAGCCTGAGGGCTCATTTGCACAAACACCATGGGTGAGAAAACGAGCAATGCAACGGGACACATTTATTTTAAATCTGAGAAGCTGCTGAGAGCTGTGTCAGCCGAGGCAGGCCCTGCTGGCCCCAGGGGTGTCCTCTGCAGTCTTGCTGCCTGCAAGCTGTGAGGGCCACCTCCTGGGAGGCAGTCATACACGGTGTTGAGGCTCCTGGGGAAACACACACACCCGCAACCAAGATTCACCCTCTGGGAACAGCGGGGCTCTCCAGGATGGCCTTGCTGGGAGCTCTCCTGGTTTGCCTGAGAGCACCATGGTGCCGCTTGGCAGCCCGGGCAATGGCATGAAAGACCTTGTATCCTCTCGTCTCAAAGAGTGAAGTGATGCGATGGAGGGAGGAAGGAGTAAAGCAGCTCAGGGAAGAGCTGTGTTCCCACAGAGGGCTGTGCTGAACACACTCGTGCTCTCACAGTGCACACAGAAGGGTTTTTAACCCTGGAGTCGCTCCGGAGTGCTGGTAAGGGTATCTGGGAGGGGTATCTCGGGCTTGCGTGGCAAGCAATGGTTTCCATTTGGCTGCAAAGCCTCATGCCATTGTGCTGGGGCTGGTCCCTCCTTGCTGTGGGGTGGGGGAGAGGGTGAGCGATTTCTTTTATTATTTTATTTATTTATTTATTTATTTTCTCTAAAGATTTTTAAACTGCTTCTCTGCTTTTCTCGCTTAGAGTTTGAGAGGCTCTGCAGACCATGAGTGAAGTTTGCAGCACCGCAGCTCGGTGTGGTGTCACACCGATACTTGGCTGTAGTAGGCAGGGTGGTGGCTCTTCCATGGTGGGAAAACCACCTCCGCTGAAGCAGTTCCCCGTGATCCCCCGTGCAGTGTGCTGGTGCGTTTTGTGCTGTCGGGCTGCCTGTGTCACTCACAACAACACAAAGGGCTCCTCCAGCAGCGGCTGAGCTTGGCAGAGGTGAGTGCGATGACTCCAGAGCTGGTTCAGGTGTGTGCAGAGCCCTGGCGCTGGCTCCCTCCTGGCACGGGCACCCCGGGCCCTCGCTCTGGGACACCACTTTGGGAAACAAGAGGAAATGGCCTCAAGTTGCACCAGGGGAGGTTTAGGATGGATATTAGGAAAAATTTCTTCATGGAAAGCGTTATCAAACATTGGAACAGGCTGCCCAGGGAAGTGGTGGAATCACCATCCCTGGAGGTATTTAAAAGCCAGGCAGATGTGGTGCTTAGTGACGTGGTTTAGTGATGGGTTTTGTCAGTGTTAGGTTGATGGTTGACTCGATGATCTTAAAGGTCCCTTCCAACCTAGACAATTCTATGATTCTGTGAAATGTGTTGTTTCCCATCTGTTCCTCACCAGCTCTCAGCAGTTTCTGTGTGTGCCCACCAGAGAGCAACCCTGGCACAGGGTTGTTGTCTCCAGAGAGATGGAGACAGGGATGGTAGATCTGGGTGTGACGCCAAATCCGTCTTCCCTCCCATCTTCCAGCCCTATTACGTTGTCCCAAACCTCAGCTGAACCCTGGCAAGAGACACCCTGCCTGGGTCTTCTGCAGCAAATCCACCACCATCTCCAGGGAAGGACCATGCTGGGAGGTAGCAAGGAGCATCAGTCCAATGCACAGGGAGCAAGTAGGGGTTCAGACAGAGCTCACAAAACTCAGATGCATAAAAATCTGGTGCTTTATGCAGTCTCCTGAGTACAATTTGTCTGTGCACTTGCTCATCTCATAGAATCAGTTAGGCTGGAAAAGACCCTTTAGATCTTAGAGTCCAACAGATGTCTCAGTGGATGTCTTTGGTGCTTGAACATGTAGTTGGGTGTCTTTATGTGATTTTGGATGTGAGATGCCATCCCAGCACTTGGTGTTTGGGGAAGGAGGAAACCTGTGTTTTTCATGCATCCACAGACTTTGCAAGTGTCAGCTGAACTCCATCGCTGGCCCAAAGTCCCAGGGTGGGCAGTCACATCTGGGCTTGGAGGTGAGGCCCAGCATCAAATATCTTACCTGAGCTGCTTGGGCCAGGAGGGAGAGATGGACAGGATATATCTTTTCCAGGGCAGACGCTTGGTGCAAAGGGGTTGAGTTATCTGCTGAAGGTTCTATCCCTCTCCTCCATGCTTTGCTTGAGCCGGAGGAGCCGCGTTGACGTGTCGGTGGTGGGTGCAACAGCCCGTGGCACCGCTGAGCCGCAGCCCCGGTACTTGCAGAAATGGGCTTTGGGAGAAAGCTGAGGGAAGAAAGAACTCCTTGCTATTTTTATCCTTGCACCAGCCCCCGGGGATTTCGATTGACAGGATTAGTTATGAAGCCAATATTATGAGTTTAACTATGAGTGCAATAACACAACTTCTGTGGGAAGCGGAGTAAAAGAGGCAATTATACAGTAGTTTAATAACAGCGCTCTGCTGGCTGGGTAGCTGAAAACTTACAGTTGACAGTAATTAGATTTTTTTTTTTATTTCTTCCTGTTAAATAGCTATAAAAATTACAATAGAAATTTATCTGATTCCCTTTTATTCCATGCTGTTTCCATCATCCAGCCTGTGCCCATCTGGCCTTCAGATCATTATTTTATACGGTTTTCGGGTCTAGCATTTAAGACATGCAGAAACAGGACCTTATGTTAAAAATGCCGAAAGTACTCAGAATAAGGGGGTGGCAGTAACTCTCTTCTGAGCATCAGAAATCCACGGGATGCTTGAATGGACATCGAGGGCTTTCCAAATTGACTCACTCTGGATAACAGCTGGACTTCTAACCACAGGAGTTATTCCAAATCATTTAAAATTACAGTCAAAATGATACGTTTAGAAAGCAAGCACCCCTTTGCCTGCCTGTTACCGTAATGCGCCACGTGTAGATGAACTGTCGGGGGGGAGGGAGGGAGGTGCTGTGGTGCATCCGTCTGCACGCCAGTCCCTCGCTGCCCTCGTCCCCTTTGCGGGGTGGGAGTCGATGCGATGATCCGGTTTTGGGCTTTGCTCCCGCCTCGGGCTCCGTGCTGGGATGGCAGCATGAGTGGTGCGGCGGGTGTTTGTTGGCTGGCCAGGAGCTGGACGACTTCTGGTTCAGGCAAGAACCTGTGTGGGTCCCTCAGGCCTGTGGGGCATCGTCTCTTCCCAATCTTCGCTGCTCTTCCCCAGCCCTGTGGCGCTGCGATGTGCGGCGACGTGCTGGCAGGCTGGGGCTGTACAGGCATCTCATCTCCCTGTTGTTTACATCCCGAGCGATGCTTACTTGTCGGCCGCCCTCTTTTCAAGCACTGTCCTTTTCTTTTTCATGTCTAGACAGCCGTAAGTTTTCTCTTCTGCCATAAAAACTTGAATTACTTTAACAACTGTGTGTTTCCAAACTTGCAGGGTAGAACTTGATGAGCCAGCAAATGTGTGGCATTTCGGCTGCTTATGATCAGAGCTTGAAAGCGCGACAGAGCACAAAGGAAAGAGCTCTCAGGTTTGCTCTCATCATTGAAAGCCCAGGGTGGGATGTTTGCTTGGAGGCTAAAAGTATTCTTCCTCTTGCTCTCCTTTGCTTTACAATATAAAAGAGCTAGGTATGATAAATGATATCCTGGTCCTCATGTTGCGAAGGGGATTGAGTGTGAGGTTTTGTTTTGCAGCTCCAGATCCTGGTGGGATCTCTGACACATGCAATAAATATGCTCTGCAGCAGCACACCCGACCTCACAGCAGAGCAGGTCTCTCATTTTATTTCTTTCCCTCTGCCATGGCAGGAGCATCACAGTTCAACTTCATGCTCGTGTTTTAGTTTTAAAACGCTCTGGAGATGCCCAGAGCCATTAGCAGGGCAAAGGCCACCTCCAGGTATGCTGCTGCCCCGTTTGCTCCTGCTTGTCGACAGAAATACACTGTGCTTTTTGGCAGATGCAAACGCTCCAGATGGTACTGGGAAAAGTGCAAATGACAGATTTGATTCCAGCCTTTCCTCACTTTTCCTCACTTTAATAAATCCTGTTCATCTCTCTGGTAGATCCTTTCTTTTTTTTTTTTTTTCTCTTTTTTTTTTTTTTCTCAGGGGCCTTTAAAAATGCATCCCCCCTCCTTTCTCCTACCCCAAACTCTAAGCTTGTGACCTTCAGCTCATCCCCGTGTCATTGGAAGGCACGCTGATGGTCGTTGCAGTCTGCCATCCAACGCACGTGCCTTCCAGCACATCATCCTGGTGCTGAGATTATAGTCTGTACAAACTGGATATAATCCATTAATCAGAGTGTCCAACTGTCTCGGTGGTGGGGCCAGCTGCCAGGTTTGGGCCAGGTGGACAAGGTCTCGGCACCTGGCCACTCATTGGTGTGGTGCAGACCTTCAGTGACTGCCAAGACAAACTTTCCCTCGTGCCCTGGGTTCCCACCACCCCCAGGCAGGCAACGTCCTTCTGCAAAGCCATGGTGGAAGAGCAGGGAGGCCAAAAGGCATCACCTTCTGGGGTTGGTCTGACCCATGGGGCACTACCTGGACCGAAATTTGGCTTGGGAGGACGAGGGAGAGAAGAGCTGTCATCTCCTCCACTAGCTCCATCTGGAATGGCATGCGTGCTCCCGATCGTGTGCTGTGCTGATGCTCATACAGTGCCCGAGTCACCCCCTTGCATTAACTTATTCCAGCACATTTCCACGTTACAAAATTAGATCCATTTTGCAAATTGCTGCTGCACTAGTAATTGAATTGAAAGATAGGGTTTTGTTGTTTTTCTTTTTTTTTTTTTTTTTTTTTCTTTGCACTGGAGTAAATCAGGAATAAGTCAACAGAATCAAGCCCTTAGTGCTTTCGGCAACATGCTCATTTAAATTGGATGCAAGAGGGTGTCTGTGTTTACATTTGGCCTGCCAAGAATCTCTGTTTCAGAAACTGGCTTACATAATATGTCAAAATTGGTTTACTCATTAGCATTGCAAACTGCGTGAAACAAGCCGCAGATTGATAAACTCGCAGCAATATTTGCATCCAGAGCCGAACGGCACAGGGGGAGGAGAGGTTCATTAGGAAATGTTCCATTTCCACAAGAAAAACAAATGGTTTCCAGTTATGTATCTCAGACTTCGTTAATTTTCCGTCTTCCCAAATTTAAATAAGGATTGAGAGGGAAATGTGAAAATCCCTGTTGGCAAACAGGCAGCCCGTCTTGATATTTCCTGGGCTGGCGGGTTATTTGTAGCAGCAGCTCCAGGTTGGACGATTCCCCTCTGCCAGGCTCCAGCCTGCTCCCGCAGCCGCTGCTGCCGTCACTGATATTTTCTCTCCAGCCCAGGTGGGATGGAAGCTCTGATATGATAGAATCATAGAATCATTTAGGTTGGAAAAGACCCTTGGGATCATTGAGTCCAACCATCAACTCCACTCTACAAAGTTCTCCCTTACACCATATCCCTTAACACCACATCTAAATTATTCCACGTGGAGTAAGCACAGATGTAGCGGCGTGGTCCAAAGGGCCCGTGGTGGTGCTGCCTGCTCCTGCCTTGGCCACACCAGGGTGAGCGCCGGTGCGATGCAGCCTCCAACAGAGCTGAGGACCACGGAGATGAGAAAACACCAGGTCAGGTCCTCCGCGGTGTGACCAATGAAACTGTTCCATCTCCGCCACACAGTTTGTGATTTTATAGGCATCGATAAAACTGGAAGCACAGATGCAAGCATGAACAGGCATCCCAGGGTAATACGAGAAAATATGGTCAGAGTAAAGCAACACGGCAATGAGAAGGTCTAAGAGTAGTCAGTGCTTTGGGGCTCCCTCCCTGCCCTCTCCTTCCCATCCCGCTCCCTGGGGTTCAGGTACCCTGTGGTGGGCTGGGAGCTGTGGGAAGAGATGGCAAAGCTCAGTGGGGAACCAGGAGAAGAGCTCCCGTCTCATGCCGTCCTTGTGGAGATGCCTCCCGTGACTGCCGCTGTACCCGGGGAGGAGAAGTTTCTCCCCAGGCTGCAGCCCTTGGTGTTACTGGTGTCGCTGCATCCCTTTTAGCTACGTCGGCCATGAACCTCGTGTAGGCGGGAATTAAATCTCTTCAGACCCTGAGTGATGTGGGAAAGCTGGCGGAAATCTGCTGGATGGGTACAGCTTTTCAGTAGTATCCAGAGTTTGGGGCTTAAATCTCATGAAGCTTTTTAGTCTGCTTTGAAACTCACAACTTAAAAATCAAAAGCAGAAAGCTGTCATACAGCAGAGAGAGAGACGTGGCATAGCAGCGCTGGCATTGGCAGCGGCTGGTTTTATGCTTGGTGATGCTGAGTGTCGTGTCCAGTATTTCAGATGAATTTTTGCCAAGGAATCTAATAAAGCTGAAGAAAGCACCAGCCTGCGGTGCTGCAGGGTCCCCCGCAGCCCAACAAGTGTTTTGCCTCGTCAGCAGACACTGACACATCCATTTTCAGTGATATTAGATGCGATCCACAGAATTCACGGTGTGTCACTGGTTCAGAAAAAGAAGCAGGCTTTGATCTCCTTATGGCATGGAGTCTGTATTGCGGTGTTGTTTGAAGGAGCCGCGGGACAGGACAGGTTATCGTCTGCTGCAATCCGTCGTGCTCTGGCTAAAACTGCATCCTGCACCCCCACGTCCCACACCGGGGCCCAAGTGGGCACGTATTTTTGGAGGGCTGAGACACAGCAGCTCCCAGGGGCACCTCTGCAGAACAACTTTAATTGATGTTTTTCAAAGTTTTCAGAAGACTCCAGTGAGTTTAAGTAACAGCAGTTGTTAGCTGTGGGAAAATAGAATTATCTTGCTGGAAAATGAGAGGTGTTTGCATTTCACTTACTGTCACACCTTGCAGCAAGAGGCTGGTCACCATGAGATACAGCAGGTTTCAGTGCCAGCTGGAGAGCTGAATGCAATGAAAAAGGCCACGAGCAGTGAGATGTCTCAGCTGGGGCGCTCAGGCAGGCTGAGCATCCTCCCGCCATCCTCCGCCAACGTGCGGGAGCAGCCCAGGCGCCCGCAGGCTGGAGGAGAAGAGCTCTCCCAGAGGGGAGGGAGAGCCAGCATCGCCCCTCGCGCTGATGCGGTGGGCGGGAAGTTTGGTGTGGCCCTCGGTCACCTTTGCCCATCTCTGGCTTTTGGTTCGCGTTCCTCTTTGGGTCTGTCTTGTTCCTACAAAACCTCCTGTGGGCTGCTCTGTCTTTTCCAGAGGTGGCGAGGAAGGAGGGGTGGGATGTGTGAGCCCTGTCCTCGGGGAGGAAGGCGTGTTGGCCAACGCTACCCGGGTGAATGCCGAGACGCTGCTGCAGGCTGCGCGGTGTGAGCCCGGCTGCGGAGTGTGGTTCCTGCGTGGATGAGGCATCAAAGGGCTGCTCGCGGTGCGGTGGGAGGCAAACGCCGCCCGGCTCCGCAGCCCCAAAGGCGCTGAGTTGTTTAATCCGCATGGCTGGGACTCGGGCAGCGTGCAGGGTAGCAGGCAGATGCTTTCACCTACGCTAAAAGGCACGGAGCAGCAGAGCAGTGCTTCAGCCTGGAGAACTCTCTCAGCACCACGGTGTCTCCTCGTTCCAGCATTGGCTGGCATCAGGCTGTATCTGTTGGAAACGCGGGGCCACATCGTCGGCGGTGACATCTGTCAGCGTGGCAACGCAGCTCCTGGGAACGGGGCCTGGAGGTTCAGCGCTCATGAAGGGCTGTCGGAGTCTCCTCTGCGCCAGGATTGTGCTTAGAAGTGCAAGCCCCCAGCAGATAAATTGAATTATCAGATTAATTCAGTCTCCTTGGTCTTGTCTTTGGGATTTTCCCCGTGAATTCCAGCTCTTCTTGCACAATGTAAATCCCAAGCCGCTGGGGAACAGCAGTTGTGCTCCAGTTTTGCTGCGCAGAGAACTGTTTCCACCCAGCAGGTGTTTCTGTGTACCAGCGTGTGACTTCTGTCTCCAAATAAAAGTTCATCTTGTGTCTTACGCGTTAAGTCACGTATGTTTGAATATATTTAATGCGGTGTGTGGAAAAGTGGGCAAAACGGGGATAAATCCAGGGCTGATAAGCAAGTGGCACAGAGGGCGACTCATAGTCCCGGTTACACCAGACGGCTCTGGGGCGGTGGGCTGGGGATGGCGGAGGCTCACGGGGGGAGCACAGAGGACGGCACCTCGCCGAGAGGGGTCCCTGGATCCATGTTGTCCTCTTAACGGGCTGAGGAGACACGGGACCACCTTGAAACCCCTGTTTGCAGTGACAGGGTGGGGGGGTTGTGTCTCTGTACCGCTGCTGGGGGGGAGCAAGTGTGGCATCTTCCCAAAGAAGTGGCATGCATTTGCCACCGATGCGTCCTGTTTGCAAGCCTGTATGTTGGAGGCAATGAGCTCACCTTCTGCTACCTTCTCCTCCTCTTTCCAACGCGTACGGGAGCACAGCAAAGGTTTGGTTTGGGTAGATTAATAGCACAGCAAAGTTTCCCTTTTGGCGCAAGGGAACCCACGGGTTTCCCGTAGGTTTGCTCTGATACACAAAAAGGGGCAAAAGCTCAAATTCCCAGAGGACGCTTTGGAGGTCCGGTCCTGTGCGAGCACAGGAGGAGCTCGGTGCGCGTTAAAGCGTGGGGGACCTGAGAGGTCTTTTCCCCTTTCTGGATGGGCTCCTTGCTGCAGCTGTGGGGCAGCTTTCCGAGATGCAGTGAAAAGCGTCTCAAAATATAAGAGAGAGTCCAAAAATCCCCCAAACCCAGCAACAAAGACACACTGGTCTGATGACACTCTGCAAGTGCCAGAGGTTTGGAGGCTTTTTAAGCTTAGTACAACTTTAGCCCGGAATTAGGAACTGTTTCTTTCCTGTGGAGCACGCCCAAGGAGTGAAGCGATGCTGCATTAGCCATGGGGAGGAAGGGGCTGCGTCTCCCAGCCCGCTGTGGTGGTACCTGCACCACAACAAAGCAATCAGCCTCTCACCGAGGGGAAAGTGTTGGCTTTCTCCGCTTAGGCTGTGTGTAGTCATTGTCTAATAATATGAGCATTTTGCCATCCCTCTGCAAATAAGGCTGAGGCTGCTGCCTGATTGGTATATCATCTCACTTTCTCTCGGCATTGATTTTCTTGCTCTCCTTATTTGCTTCGTAAAAAGCGAGGCAAGGAGCTGGTGCTCGCTCGCTCCCTCTCCCTCCCTCCCTCCCTCCCTCTCTCTCTCTCTCTCTCTCTCTACTGTGAGAAGCTTTTGGGAGCCTTTATTTTTAGTATGAGACAAACCTTGCTTTATTTCAGGAGACGCAAGTTGGATTATAAATCCCTTTGTAAATGTGTATGGTGATATTTGCTCCGGTAAGTTATATGCATCTCTATTTATTTGTGTAACTGTACTGTTTTGGGGGAGAAGTGGGGTTTTACAGGAATCGTGAAGCCAACAAAATTGTTTTTAGGTTTGGTTTCTTTGTACTCTCATGCTGAGCCCAACTGTTCTGTGGTTTTTAGATACGTTGAAATATTTTTGGTTTGTGTTTTGCTTTGCAGAGGGGGGTGCCTGCTTCGAAAACTTGTTTTGCACTTCATTTTGCAGCAGAAACAGGAGAGTGAGGATTAAAAGGAAAAGGAATTCTGATTTATTGTGTTCCTTCTGGCATTTTAAATCAAAGATGCCTCAAAAATAAGGCAGGAATATTGGATATAAAAAAAAATCAGTAAGGGCTATTTAGTATTGATCAAGCTGAAGTATGAATATCTGACTGCATATTACCTTAGAAATATCAATCTAAAGTATAGCAGTCGGCAGCAACATGCTCCTCATCCAAATGTATCAATGAAATAAAGAAAATCTTTAAAGTAATTAAGACAATAGGGTTTTTTTTCTATTTTTTTCAGAGTGTAACATCATTAACGCAGGTCAATAGACCGTTGCGCTGACTTTCTGCTCCCTGCCTCTGCTTTGTACGGCTCGGCAGCCTCCTTCCTCAGCGCTCTTGGCTAACTTGGGGACCTCTTTGTTACCTGTAAATAATAGGGAGGTGCAGTTATTTATCTCTCCCCGTCATAGCTCCCGGTGCGCTTTCCAGGCAGTACCAGGCAGTGATTGTGATAGTCTGGCCGAGGAAAACAAGATGTATAGCTGTAATACTTTCGGGCTACATAATAAATCCTTGAATTTGCAGCACTGCATTGATTTATTTATTGGCAATTGGATTATTTCATACTTGAATCGTATCCATGGGAGTCGATCGCTTTGGTGTTACAGAAGTCTTGAAAAACTCCAGCTGTAGCACGAGCTGGAGCTGCTGTGAGAACATGCTTGAGTGTATACCTGCTCAGAAAATCAACGTGTTAGACCCAGAATAATCTGCCTGCTCTCATGATACCAGGGAATGCTAATAGGTAGATGAAGTGTACTTAAATAAGACATCAGAAGACTGTAACTGGGTTTATTAAACCCACAGGAGAAGGCAGGGGTGTTGTGTCTGGCTGTCCAAGCTAAACTATTCCAGGGAGAAAATTCAGATTGCCAATAACTGCTTAGTCATTTGAACCACTTTAATTGTTCCCGTTTTTTTCCAAAATGCAATAGTTGCCCTTGCCTGAAGAGCAGCCGATGCGAATATTGTGCCTCGTGCCCCTCCGCAGCGGGCTCGGGAGCTCTGCTGGGGTCCGTGCCCCGGCTGCCCAAGCCCGCGCTGGGCAGGAGCTGGGATGCGGCATCCCCCGGCGCAGGGTGTTGGACGGATGAGCCCACGCGCTCAGTTCTGCCTCCTTCCCAAAAATGCAGTTAATAGGCACCCAGTTCAGTGGCTTTTTGGTTTTTGCATGATTCCTGTTTCATAGGTACCATATATATTTATACCAGCTGAATGAGTGGGCTCGGCACAGTCTTAGAGAACAAGGTACACAACAATAATTGTCTTTTTCACAGTCGTTTAATTCCTCAGGTGCGGAGGGCATGGGTGTCTGAGCAAGGCACATCTCACACACTTTCTAAGCATGGTCCTGCTTGCCTGAGGACTGCATTAAGCATTTCTAACTTCGCTGAGCCTGGGTACCTGGCTCAGTGCAGTGTCCTCCAGGTGAGCAGAAGGATGATGGTCAAAGTGCACATAAGGAGGTGGGTAGGGTGGACCGAGGAGCACGATTCCTGCTTCCTGCCCTGCAAAACTAAAAGCCTGGTGTTTCTGTGCCATGTAACTCTTATCATAGCAGGGGTGCCAGACTGCCCTGAAAGCTGGGCATGCTGTGGTTTATTAAGAAGCCTGTTCAGCTCATCTTTATAGATTTGAAGCAGGAAAAGTGGCCGGGGATGGTTGGTTTGACTGCAGGCAGGGGGAGGTCTCACCCCTGTCCCCGAAGGCAGATTGCCAGCAGCCAAGGGAGTGCAAGGCACAAAGTGAATAATGTGGTTAAGTCCATCACTGCAAGACTTTCCCTTGGCAGAGGAGCTTGTGGCTGAGCAGAAATGATCCCTTTGTCCTTACCTGCCATCTCTACAGGATACCGCTGACACAGACTTGGCGGGGGGCGGGGGCAGGAGAGCTTGTCCTGCTCCTCATGATCTATGTACAAAAGTCTTCGGTGTTCGTGGTTTTCCATCTGTTGCCTTTTGCCCATCCTGGCATTGCAATGTGCGGTGGTCCTTCACCTCCAGCTACTTGGTGGTAGCAGATCTGCAGTGTCTTCTCCCCAGTCCAGTACCGTCCAGTACCCCCCACCACCACTTACCTCTCAGACCTCGGAGCAGCCTCTGCCACCTCCCCAGGAGTGTGAGATCCTCTCTGGAAGATGCCCTCAGGCTGATGTGCAAACCCGGGCTTGGTGTGGCCACAGGGACAGGTTCACAGCGTGGTGCTTTCTGCCAGGGCTGAAAACGTGAGATTTGTGGCAGTGGGATGGAGGAGTTGCTGCCCCTTTCTAGCAGGTGCATCAGGGTTTGAAAGGAGTTTGAGGCATTATTTTAGGGGTGCCTGCGTCCTGGGAAGCTTCTTTTCCTTTGACACCTGTTTCCTTGTCTGCTCCTCTAGCAGCTCAAACAGTTCCTAGAAAAATTCCTTAAATGCTTAAAAAATCGATTTCTTAAATATCGGGCTCCTTCTGAATGCCAGATAGTCTTTTTTTTTTTTTTTTTAGCCAAGTCCTTGGAAGACTTAATGAGTACTTTCCTCACCTCTGTTAATCCTGTTCAGATCAATAGGCGCTCTACAGGGGGAAAGGTATTTGTGTTGATATTGGATAGCAGCTGCCTGTCACTGCTGGTGATGGCAGGTGGTGTTTTATTCTTCATGTCACTCATGATTAGGAGTTCCTGTACAATTATATGACCATTTTTTTCAGGGAATATTTCCTTCTACATAGGATGGCAGATGGCAACTTGACCCAGAGGTTGGTCTTTCCTGCTTTTGCCTTTGGGCTCTCTTTCCTTCGGCGAGCTGAGCACAAGTCGTAGCGTGGTACACGCTTGTCAATACAACATGTCTGTGCGTGGTGGGCTGGGGGCTCAGCCCAGCTGGTCGGAGCAGAACTGGGGTCCCTGGGTCCCTGCCCGAGCTCTGCCTGGGCAGGTACCACCGCGGGATGCAGGAGGGCATCCCATTCAGCGCATCCCTGCCCCTTCACCGGGAGCCGGCACGGGCAGCCTGATGGAAGACGAAGAGCTGAAGCTGCTGCCTGCCAGCACAGCACATGCGTGTCCGTATGTGGGACATGGGGCTACTAGAGAGCCCAGGCAGGCCTGAAAGAGAGATTTAGCTCCTGGCCAGGGCATGCGGTGGCAAAGCGCCAGCCCTGAAGAAGCTGGAAGGTGCCCATCAGTGTGTCTGGGCGGGGGGGCGAGGCTGGGGCCGGGGACACACGCTCCTGGCCAGGCTTAGCGGAACAGTGGAGCGTTTGCACGGTTTTTGTTTAATTCAGCGTCCAGTGCAGATGGAGGGGCTGACTCTGCCTGTCCTTAGTTTGGAAATGTGATTGTTGCCCTTCGTCCGAGGGGATGCTCAGAGCCCTGGAACCTGCAGTGAAACTCCTCAGTAGGCAAGCTCTGGTGCCACAGACGCGACGATACCGTGAAACTCTTCAGCCATCCTCTCCTGTCATGTACAACCTCTTATTGTGGAGGGGAAAAAAAAAAAATAAGGAAAGAAAGGAAAACGAGAAAGATGTGCTGAGCCCTGCTGTGGAGACAGGGGAAGAGACAGGTGATCAGCATGGGGTGCAGTGTCTGCAATACTACACCTCTCCTCTCCAAACCGCCGGGTGCCGGGGCTCTCTGTCTGTCTGTCCGTCTGTCCGTCCGTCCGTCCGTGCGCAGGCTGCCTGGCTGGAAGGGCCCTGCGCCACCTGAATGGCTGTTCGGCGGCTCATCTGTCACTAAACTTCCCCGGTGCCGTGGCAAAGCAAATATGCTGCAGCAGGCTGGAAAGCTGTAAACATATGGGCACTAACAACAGATTAAGTGAGTGATTTAGTCTAAGGGGCTTGGTAGATTACCATAAAATGTATCTTAATTAGAAAAGCAATCAAACTTGCACAGAGTCAATGAGGATGAAACGTCCCTTGTTGGCAACAGTGAGCGTTCGGTCCCCCCACGCCAGGGGCTGGGGATGGTGACGGATGCATCTCATGCCCACTTTGGGGGGGGTTGCTGTGGTTTGCCCAATCCAGCTATGGGTGGAGGGTACCCTCATGCTGAATTAATTGTTCTTTGACCCATGAGACCATCCCATGAGCTGCTCAGAACGAGACTGATGGTAAACTCAGGCTCTTTTAGCAGCATTAACAAACCAGAAACTGCTGAAGGTGAAAGAACAGAGCATTTGCACATTTTCCTTAAAACGGTGTGCAATTACCCAAAGACGTATTTGAGTGTTTGCCATGTATAGCACAGCTAGTCCCAGATAAAGGATTGGGGCTTCTAAGTGCTACCATAACACAAATAATTAATAAGTCTATCTCCCTGGCTGTGTCCTCATCTTTTTAGTGAGCATGGCCATAATTAGCTTTCACCTGATTCTGAATTTATAGCATGTTCAATTGCCTTTTTCATTCTGCTTGTGTTTTCTTTGCTTCCTTATTTTATTGGCCCTGGTTTTATTCCACAGGCCTGTATCTACAGATTAAAAAAAAAAGCTAGATAATCATCTCCAGCAGTGCAGATATAAAGATTGCAACAGCCAAAAACATTGATGCATTATTGGTTTTGTACAAGTGGCTGTTTTTTTCCAGGGTCTGGGAGGATTTGAAGTACATTGGGAAGTGGCACAGAAGATGTACGGCAGCTGCTAGCAGTTGAGAGGAAGGAAAGAACGCCTGGTTATTTCAGAATTAAGTATTTTGAACCAAGAAGGAAATGGAGAACATTCAGGCAAGGTTTCTGCCAAGGTTTTATTGTTACCTTTTTTGTGTGTTTAGAAGCAGGTATGGCTGCAGATTTCAGGGAACGTGAATGAAAGGGCGTGAAAAGAGAAAGAGAAAGGCAAGAGGTGTGGAGGAGCATGGTAAGAGGGAGGATGTAGGGGAAACAGGATGACTTAAGCTGTCCAGATGAAGTGTGTCAAGAGCTAGTGAGATAAGGAGTACTTTTTTAGTTCAATTTCCTAAAAACGTTCATGTTTAGGTGTTGCTTGTTATGATTAAGTGGGGGAAAGGAGAGCGATGCCATCTCTGGGGATAGAGTTTAAGAGGAGTGGCGGAAAAGAAGAGGAAAGAGAGGTTTTAATTTTAAAAATGTTTCTTGCGCAAAATGTTCCCTGTGAATTCCCAGAGCTCAGCAAAGCAAAGGTTCATTTATAGCCCATCATTTTAATTATTAGAAAAGAAATTATTTTTACCATGTGGGCTGATAGTTTAGCCAGGAGCAAATTCTTCTTCCAGCCTTTTGCACAGAGGCGGGTGCCGAGGTCGGAGCCAGCTCCAGTGGAATTTTCCATCCAAAACTGGCTTGAGATGAGCTGATGGGTCCCACGTTTGGATCTCACCTGCGCAGGATGCCACACAGAGCTCTGGTATGGAGAGCTCAAGCCATCCTCCATCCTAAACATGTCATGGAGAGGCTGCGTCTGAAGCAAGAAGGGGATATCTGCAATGGTCGGGTTAATGAAGGACACCCCTAACGGGCCTCAGTGGCCAGGGCTGGGTGGTCTGGAGGCTGGAAGGCTTTGCAGACATACTGCCTAGAAAACCGGCTGCGCTTTTCCAAAAGCAAAGCCTTGGTTCCCAACGGCCCTGCTCGTACAGGCGTTGTGGGACTCAAAAAAAGGAAAAAAATGGACAGACATCATCTGAAAGAGTGCTGCTGGGTGTGTGAGAACGGATTGGAGGCCCCATTGCTTAGCAATTTGAAAGCACTCTCAAATCCCCACGGGAAAAAGCTGTTGCACTGGATTATTAATCCCCAGGGTTTTGTGGATTCCTTTCCCAAGCTAAATAGTTTCCACCCATTTCCCTAAATCTGCTTGAGAAAGGAGGCAGAGCCGAATGCAGGCATGGATGCGTGTGGGGCGGGCGGGCAGAGAGGCAGCAGATGACACCAAATAGCAGCACACAGCAGCACGGGGAGCTGAGAGGAAGCTACTAATGGCCTCTGATGAGCACGGACGTGATAATAATGAGGTTAATGCCCTTTCATTCACCCAGAAACATCTTGGCGAACATATAATCCCTGCTAGTCAATGGGCAATCATTAGGTCATAAATAATACAGTGTGATTGAAGGACAGGAGCCTTTCCTGTAGTAATAATTTTCAGTGAGTGCTGACCCAGGGAGGGTTTTGTTGCAGCCCCCATGCTGTGCCACGCTGCAGGGACGGAGCTGTCAGAGCATTTTCTGGTCAGAGGAGCACTCCCACCTCTTGTTTCTGCTGTGAGCATCTGTCATCAGAGCAGGAAAATGCTCCGCCGGAGCCTAGGTCTACCAGGTACTGCTGGGAGAGGGGAGCTGGAGCTAATGGAAGGAAGAAAGACACAAATTAGATAACGAAGCAATTACAGCAGTCATCAGATGGTGCTACCGGGGGCCTTGACCTGCCAAATGGTGCCTGGTGGGGATGTTGGGAGAGCTGGGGATGGGGCTGGGATCCAGGGCTGGGAGAGGTGACTGTCCCAGCCCCAGCCTGGGGCAGACGGTGTGTGCATTGTGTACAACATGGCTTTTGCAAGCTGGGTTTGTGGTCCCCTGCCATCAATGCTGTGCAGGAGGAGGAATGGTGTGGTCTTGGTTGTCATTGAGCCCCTGAGGCTGAATCGACCATCAGGGGTTTAGCGACATTAAGTTTGGGAGCACTTTCTCTTCTCAGAGGGCTTCCCACGTGTGGGTGTCTCTCAGCCGTAATTTAAATCCCTGTGTTTATTAGAGGGAGTAAATCCTACTTAGTAATAACTTGGATCATGCTCTGTATGCATTTATGTTGGATCATGGGCCATTTTAAACCCAGATGCTTTTAAACCCACCAAGTGAGCAAGGAAATGAGCAACCGTCCAACCTTTTTTATTTTATAATTAAATGTTTACACTTGTTACACAATAAATCCCATATAATCAGCCTGTAAAGCCTGCACAAAACCTGTGTTTCCAGGAGGGAGCAGGAACAGAATTACATTTATGCATGAATCTGAGTGTTTGCTGGGTTGTTGAACCTTACCTGTTAATAAAATAAGAATTAACGTCACCTGTTAGAAAACCTCTCCTTTACCTGACCGTGGCTTTCCTTGCTTTTTGCCTGTGGTCGGTCACAGGTGATTGATGCCAGAGCAGCTCATGAGACGACATGGGCGTGCGGGGGGATGGCTGGCATAGATGGGGACTGGGCCTGGGGGTGGCCGCTCTCCTGGGCTGGCACTTGCGATGCTCTGGGCACGGTCGCAATGTGGATCTCGGTAGAGACCACCACGGTTGTCTTTTGTACCAGCAGTCTAGGACTGGAGAAGTTTTCAGGCCCCAAAAGGAGCGCTTGTCTCTGCTGAAGTGATATATGTCACAACATGAGTTATTCAGGGATCATATGTACAAATCTAAACAAATCTGCCCAACTTGTCCTCCCGCCTCCTTAAAAGAAGAGGGTACAAATGCGGAGTTGTGGAGACTGCAGAGGAGGAGCTGTAGCTTCCAGACCTCTCCCCGGCTGCGACGGGGAAAAGGGCCGCGGGCTGTGAATGCAGCAGAAGTCCTGCTCTGGGATACATCCCAAATGAAGCGCTGTACACCCAGTCGTTACCCCAGGTGCTTGTACATCTGTCTGCAGCAAGTATCGATATATTTTGTTTCATGGAAGACTCGATGCCAATCTGTTAGTGTCCACTAATTGCAGAAAGCAATTTATACAATAAATAAAAAACCCCAAACCTCAGGTCCTTGTAAATATCTTCAATTATCTCGAACCTTTGCCAAATGGTTAGAGGGCCTGGAAGAATTTAGCGTCTCTGCCCCACTTGTGTAAGTAGCTTTGTCTTCTGACAACTTTTCATTTCACGGTGTCCAAGAAGAGATGCTCTAAATATGTCTTTATTTTCTGCTTGTTAACTCTTCCATGCACGCTGCCAACCTTAGCATTAGCTTTCAACTTTATGGCTGACCCATTAAATACTGGATGAAACACATCTCATCAGCTTGCATTACATTTTGAACTTAATAAATAGGGAAGGCATTACACAGATTCTGTCTGGCCATCTGGAGGAACAATGTTCTTTACCTCAACGAATGGCTATCTAATCCTCTCATGTACAGTTGGGTTTTATTCTATTAAAATATAATGAGAAAAGACTACCATACCGTTATGTGGTGGAGCTAAATGGGATTTTTAGAATAATCAATGAAAGATGAATAAAAAAGATAAACATTTTCTTCAAAGAAAAAGAGAGAAAATTGTCTCCTTGGGATTAAAGTATTGTAGAACCAAATTATTATAACATGATCTTTACTCACTAAAACTACCCCAATTTCATTTCCATAAATCTTTCCATTAAGAATCAAATTAAGTATTTATTATTTTTTTTCATTTTAAAAATGCGAAGCGTTAAATGAAATGCTGTGCTTTAAACAGAGGATGCTGCAGGGGTCCTGCCCACCATGGGTCAGGTCTTTCCGTCCAGCCGGTGGCATCGAGGGCGGCTCTGTACGGGGTGCCCTAAAATGCCAAGCAGAGGTTTGGGGCCAAGTGGGGAGGTCTTGGAGCAGGGTGGTCTCCTCCAGGTGGGTGACAGTGGCTGGGGACATGGTGGCTCACGCTGTGTGGGTCCCGCTGGCCTCGGGGGCTGGAGGACGTGGTGTTTTCCAGCAATAGCCACCCTCGCCACATGGCATGCGTAAGAAAGGGCCTCATTCGCGTAGCTCAGCGTAAAGCCATACAGAACTGTTGATGTAAAGATTTTCCTCCAACACAACTGTAGTTGCATTGCCATATTCCCCTTTCAGAAGACGCTGGAAACGTTGAGACTGATAGCCAAGTGAAAGCTATGAGGTGCTTTCTTTGAGGTCTGGACAGGGTGTACGTCCTCAGCTCCAGCATGGTGACACCAAAAGCTCATTCCCAGCTGCCACCACATCCTGGAGGTGCGCATGGTCTGCAAGTGCCTCCCGATGTGTGACACTCGCTTGAGTGGTCCTTCAGCGGTGTGCTAAACCTGAGGCACTGCCGGGGTCGATGTTTGGGTAGACGTACAACGATCCCCAGGTGGGGCACATGTGGTTCTTCAAGCCCCAAACTCCGAGATCTTCCCTTATCCCTGGGCTTTCCCCTCCATGCAGACCAGATCTGGGCAGGCACGGCCTCATTCTTTGCAATGCTGCTGTTTATTTTTAAGGGGGCACACTAAATCCCAGCAATTAGTGGACAATTTCTTTAGGGTTTATTTCTCAGCAGGAGCAGAATATATTTCAGCTTTCTCCCCGTGTAGCTGTTGGAGGAATATGACTCCTGCTAGTCATCGCCTACTCCCCCGGCACTGCGTCGGCTGCCATGCTATCCACCTCCAATTCATCAACCAGTCAAGTTGATATAATTAGGAATCCCAAAGTCAATAATCTGATAATCTCCAGTGCACAAAGGCTTGTATGTAGGAGAAGTGATTCCAGGAAGTCTGCAGCTCAGATCCGCGCAGGAAAAATGCCAGATTTTAAAAAAGAAACAGGCAGAGACCTGGAGGAGAGAGTGCTTCCTAATCCTTCACTGGTGACATATTTTGGGCCATCAGCTCTGCAGTAAATGTTTTCCCGTACAGTCATTTAGTGGCTTCGAACCTTCCCTTTACAGTCTTAATAATAATGTTCAATTACTGGTTCTGCTCTATAAATAAATAATCTCCATTTAACGAGGCTCTGTGCTGGGTGAGCAATGCCGGCTGCGGGCGGACGTCTCCGGGTCCCTGGGACGTGGCGCTCCCTCCCCGCTCTCACGCGCGGCCTTGGCCATGGCGAGCGGCAGAAAGCGTAAAGCAATATGACATTTGGCAAACGTTTTGCAGTCTCTTTATTATGGCGATCCAGAGAAAGGGAAGCCTTACATCCAGAAACGATGCCAGAAAAAGATGTCTTTTGTAAAACACTTCGAATGTGTAAAATGACTAATAAAAGAGTAGGTGTTTCAAATATTTCGGGTTGCTCTTTGAAAGCGTCAGGAGTTCCCCTCGGCTTTCCAGTGTTAGGGCAGGAGTGGGGGGGCCGAGGGGGACCTCTCTGGGAAAGCATCCAGCAGGTTCATTCCCATTTTCCTCCCTCAACCCCAAGTGAAAGCACTGAGGACCAACCCACGTATTGAGCTATGTGTCCCGCACAGCCTGCTGTTGGCCACCACAGCTCCAGGCAAGACCAACACGGTTTCTTTTTAAGACCTCGCCACCCTGGAGGAGTCACCGAGATCCCCCCTCAGGCAGAGCGGGGATCTCCCCTTTGCACCGGCGTGGATTTTGGCGTGCGTCCCCAGGGTGGCTCCATCTCGTCTGCCAGCGAGCTGCCAAAGGCTGCTGCACGGGGCAGACGTGCTCCTGGAAAAACCAAGTGGTTTATATAAAATTTCATCAATTTTAAATGACAGTGTTATCTTCCTAACGGGATGTTTTAGCTGTAACATGCTCTACATAACCCTTTTAACTCGCCTTGTCAGGAACCATTCTGCCTTCTTCTGGTGCACACAGCGAGCCTGTCGCTCAGCAGGCATTGAGGGGAATTGTCGGAAAGCCAAATGCGGAGAAGCGATGGGAAATCATCCCGTTTTTCCTTTCCACGGCGGGATGACTGATGTCTGGGGTCGCGTGCTGAGGCGCTGCCAACTGTCTAATGCACAGGTGGGACTTCAGCTCCCCCAGGGCATCGCACACCCCCAGCCCCCGGGCACCGAGGACGGCTGGGCTAGGAAACGAACGGACCAGCCTTGAGTTTGGAGTCTGGATAACCAACAGCCCCTGAATACTGAATTAGAGGGTCCAGTGCCATTGCGTTGAAGCATCAGAAGAAGGAGGGCTCCCAGCTGATGCCCTAAATCAGCTGATGAACCTTTGCCTGCCCTGAGCTGGTGTGAGGAGCGTGTGCTCTGCTGGAAATGATATTGCTATTTTTTTCTCAGGGTGCTAAGGAGCCAACTGATCTTTAAAACATGCTAATCTGATCTGACAGTGAAGGCTGCTTATTATTGCACAGTACCATAATAAATATAATTTCTGTTGGAGTATGCGATTTACCTGATTTCGTAGAATCATAGAGTCACAGAATGGTTTGGGTTGGAAGGGATATTAAAGATCCTCTAGTTCCACCCCCCTGACACCTCCCACCAGACCAGGTTGCTCAGAGCCCCGTCCAGCCTGGCCTTGAACACCTCCAGGGATGGGGCAGCCACAGCTTCTCTGGGCAACCTGGGCCAGTGCTTCCTTACAAAAATATACCAATAGCGCAGGCCAAGGCTGCAAAGACATGGAGGGAATATCCCATAACAGGAGCAGGGGATGGGGAATATCCCATAACAGGAGCAGAAAGGCCTTGCAAGCTTCAGAGATGTGCTGCCTTGTTAGAGATGTGTCTGAAACCGTGTGGACGAAGGGTGATCTTCCAGCCAGGCTGGACTGGACACGGGAGATGTGCATTGCTCTGGTCTGTGACACAGAGCTCAGATCGTGTCCTTTCCTCCCCCTCCCCTATTTGGGGAGACCTCCCCTATTTGATCTATAGTCCAAATTGCTTTGGTAAGGCACATCGTTGGTAATTGCTTCGATAGCGCACATCAAACGAGCAGGATGCTTGCTTGGGGTGTTATCCCACATCCCCTGTGGATCCAGGCTGGGAACAGGCACATTCCGTTTCCCTTCAAGGGTCCAGGCGGGTGCAAAGGCACCAACCTCCCTGCTGCATCGTCATCGGGCCATCACAGGGCAGCATCCCCTGTTGCAGGAGGGACGGGGTGGGCAGGGGATGGCTGGGCTTTGCTCTGCACGGCCACGGCAGCCAAGATTTGTTGCCTGAGGGGCACCGTGTTTCTCCCGGCTGCTGTTCCTCCGGGGAAGGAGGCAGCCGCCATGCGATAACCAGAGGTAACTGTGTGCTGGGAAGATTTATCTCCTATGAAGGGGAAAAGCGATATGCATGCACACTGCAGATGGGACTAGCGCTGAGTGTGGATTTATAGGCGAAGAGTAAATAGGAACATAGGGAAACGCTTTCCCTTTCTCCATAAACTTTTCAATTTCAGAGAGGCCAGATTCAATAAAATTATCTCGCAGATGGAGCTTTTATTGAATCTGGCCCGTAAAGCTCCCATTATGGGGTTTACAACTGCCATTTACACAAATCCTGCTATAATAAAATACAGTGGTGTTTACAGCATTCCTGCAACTGCCACAGAATTACAGTGTGCACAAAAGCTGACGAGTAAATCTTGCCTTAATACACCAGGCGCTCCGCTGACAACATAAAGCAGCAAAACTTGGGGAAAGAACGCAGAGGTGGGAGAACGTTGCTTGGGCGAGAGGAGAATTACGCCTGCTGCTTGGCCAGGGTACCCCAGGGAAATACCATTGCTTTACAGCCCTCGCTCTGCCCTCCTGCAATGCGAAATGTAAATATGCTTCCAAAAGGTGCTGCGTGGCCCCGGCACACAGCTGTGGCGTTACTGGCAGCTGGGCCATCCCAGCCGTTAGCAGCATCTGATGCAGCCGCGGCAGAGAGCCAAGCTGGGGTTGGCTGAGGCCCTGCTGAAGTTGGGTATAAAAATCTCCAGCTGGGTCCTCTTCCCTTCCCCACCTGCCCTGTGGGTGCTGCCTGGGTGCTCGGAGTGGAGTCTGTGCCGAGCGAGGGTGGGTGCTGGTGGGTTGTGGCTGGAGAGGACGGCGGCTGAAGGGTTTGCTGAAGCCTTCGGAGTGAAAGCATCTGAGAAGCCTCTGGTTAAGAGCTAGACGTGGCGTGGGGAAAAAGGTGAGTAAAGGCTAGAAATAAGCTGGCTGAGGCTTCAGGTGCCTGAGTCTGCTGTCAAAGATGCTCTCGACAGGGGAGAGGAAAAACTAGGATCTCTGTGTCCAGTTCTGGGCTCCCTGGCTCAAGAGGGACAGGGAAGCCCTGGAGAGCGCACAGCAAAGGGCTTACCAAGATGATGAGGGGACTGGAACATCTCTCTTATGAAGAAAGGCTGAGGGATTTGGGTCTCTTCAGTCTGGAAAAAAGAAGATTGAGGGGGGATCTTATCAACACTTATAAATATTTAAAGGGTGGGTGTCAGGAGGATGGGGCCAGGCTCTTGTCAGTGGTGCCCAGTGACAGGACAAGAGGTAACGGGCACAAACTTGAGCATAGGAAGTTCCACCTAAACATGAGGAGGAACTTCTTTACCCTGAGGGTGGCAGAGCCCTGGCACAGGCTGCCCAGAGAGGTGGTGGAGTCTCCATCTCTGGAGACATTCCAAACCCGCCTGGACGTGTTCCTGTGCCACCTGCTCTGGGTGACCCTGCTCTGGCAGGGGGTTGGACTAGATGATCTCCAGAGGCCCCTTCCAACCCCTGCCATTCTGTGATTCTGTGGAGGAGATCCTTTTGGAGAAGGAATAGCCTGAGCTGTGTTTTAGGGCATGACTCCATTGCCTTGGTGAATAAACGTGGTGGCAGACATTTATGGTGGTTTCCAGTACTTGATTAAAGGAGATGCATTTCACCTGCGTGTCTTTCCTCTGCCTGTCCCCATGCTGAGGGCTGTAGCTGAGAGGTGATGGCTCTTCCTTGATGGCATGTCTCGCACCACAGCCCTTCAGTTCCTTCTTTATATATCACTGCATTAATCTTTGTGCCTCCTTATGTATCTGCAAAACACTTGCATTTGCAACTGCATTAATTAGGCCAGAAAGCAGGTCAGCACTAATGTCTCCTGTTCTCTGTAATTTGTTGTTGTCTGACATTGCCTCACAAATTAAACTGAGATGATTAATACTAATTTTCAGTGCTGTGCTACATGTAAGGGCAGAAGCTTCTTGTATTTACAGAGGAAGTGTCTCATTTAGGATGAAGGGGCACTGTTCAAATTGTAGTAGGAACATTTATTTCATGGCACATATTTAATAAGTCGATTCACAGTCAAGTTCAACTTTCCTTTTTTTCTGTGAGCTCAGCATGCAGAATTGATTCAAAGTTTTTTTTATCAACATTAGGCGCCTAAATACGTTTGTAAAACCTATCCCCAGTGGTATGCCCTGGTGGCGTTGGAATAGAGTAGCAGGGTGGGACCTCGCGTTGTTCTCTGTGCTCCACCGTGCTCGGCACACCGCCTCGCAGCCTGGGAGCATCTCCCAGCCCCAGTGCTCGGGAGTCGCCCCTGTCCTCTGGGGGTGTCTGGGGAAAAGATGCAGAGGCAAAGCTGAAGTCCGAGGAGGCTGCTGAAATGGCCGGCCTCGCTCATGCTCTGAATTGGGAGAAATCAGATTAACGGTGTATTTCGCAGAGCCTTGTGCAGCGAGGATAGGTCTATTTTTTTCTATTTATATGTTTCCATATTCCTTTTAGTGAATCATTCAGGCCTTTATTTTGCCATTACATTTGCCTTCTGTGTAATTTTTCAATGTCCAAGTACACATTTTCTTTTCCAGATGCGTGCGCTGTTTGTTTCCTCCGTGTTGCTGGCTTTTAGCTTATTTAATTGTATGTGACTGGGATCAGGGGTTTGCGTCTCGTTTCCCGTATCTGCCCTGCTGTAGATCTCCGAGTAGCTCTGTTAAAGCTGATGGAGTTACTTCAGCTCCAGAGTGGTACAATCAACAAAATGTAGCCTGTCCTTTAATTTACGTTACAACTGCAGAAGTAAGCTGTCCCCACTTATGCTTAGGGTCTTCCCAGGAAGTCTACGTCAATGATGTTTTAAGACACCCACTCCCGCGTCCAATTCCAAACCCCTGATATAAATATAAATACTGATGTGTCTCTGGCCTGCACGCTCCTTCCTGCACCTTTTTCTCCTGGAAGATTAAGGTGCAATATGGGTTCCCATCAGAACCGCCCAAGCTCTTTGTTCCTGCCTGGTTTGTCTGAGCTTATCCTAAGTCTTGATTTTTTTTTTTTTTTCCTGTTTTGCTGAGTGCGAGTTTACTGCACCTCTATATCCCTCTTAGGTTATGGTATTAATTTAGAAAAAAGTAATCAAAAAATTATTGTGGTTTTTTTTCCAAGTCATACATGAAATGGAAGAGGGGCAGCACAATTTTGTGTTTTGCCAGGTAATGGGATGGCGGCCATGTGAACTATTTTGGTCTACTATTGCTGCTCCCGGTTGCTCCTTTTAAATACTTCTATCAGTGTTTTATTTGGGTTAAGCCTGACTCATTATGCTCAGTCAATATTCATCCTTCTCTTCTTGTCCGAGCTTGCCTGTCGGTGGGATGATTTGAATAGCTGCCTGGGTTCTGAATCCCAAAAGGGGGTTTGAGACAGGAGGGGGAGGGCTGAGATGCCTGGCACAGACGAATGGTGATGTTTCTGTCTCTGCGTGGCAACCGAGCTTCAAGTTTTGTGGTTCTTTATGTCGGCTTTTGGGAAGGGTGTAATGTCTGGCAATGCTTTGAGTGCAGGGAGTGATGGATAACCTGACCCGAGGGGGCCAGCACTGCAGCGGGAGCCGCTGCGTGGATCTGCTTGTGGTGGTTGCTGAAACGAAACGAAATAAAAATGTTGTTTGTTTTTGACAGCTTTTTGCAATCTTTGCATTTGCAACATGCGGTGGGTACTCTGGAGGACTGCGCCTCAGTGTGGACTGTGCAAACAAGTCAGAGAGTGACCTCAGCATTGACATAGCCTTTGCCTACCCCTTCAGGTAACCCGGGCTGGGCCGTGGTGGCGCGTCTGCAGGGAGGCAGGCGTTGGGGGCTGATGTGAAGCCCACTTTCGGTGGGGTTTTCCATCATTCGTAGCAACTTTTGATTAAGCACCGATCTGGGGCTGCTCAGTTCTCCTCACAGTGTTGTTTAGGCTCTGGGTGTGCAGAAATTGGCTGGACCCTGGTGTTGGTGGGACCGTGGGAACCACTGGGGAATGGGAACTCAGTGAAGGAGGAAAGAGCAATTACAGGTACCCAGAGTCCTGTAAAGGCCAGGACAGCTCAGGGGGCCACATGGGGTGGAAAAGGCTAGGCAAGGAAAAAGAACAAAACCACATTGGCCCAAGTTAAAAAAAAAAATGGGGATAAAGTACCCATTGACTATGATGTAGCCATTAACTAAGCTGGAAACGAGGGAGGATTCCCAGCCATTGGAGTAGCAAGGACCTGGAAGAGCCACTCCATGGGGAAGGGGGAACAAAAGACAAAAGGAGTTTGAACTATAATTTTTAAATGCTTTTGAAAATTCTACTAATTGCCTGTATGCATCTCTCAGTGCCTGAGTACTTTAAACCTTGGAACCTAGTGATTTAGGAAAACAGGTTTTGTTGTTTAAGTCCAAAAGCTGTACTGAGGCTAAAAAAAAAAAAGTATATATATAAAAATACTCATGCCATTTAGGATCCTGCTTCAAATGAACATCCAGAGTCTTCTGTTTTTTAAAAATGTCAAGTCTGCTCTAGAAACCTTTCACTTCCATATGAGTAATTTCATAAAGGAATTGAGATGATTAAGAAAAGAATGCATAATCCGATCTCAAGCCCAGTACACTATGACTCTAGAATTATTTTGCCTCCTTGGGAAATCGCATGCTGTTTTGCTTATGATTGCTATGCACAGACCAGAGGTAATAGCATCTACTTCCTTAACATGTTCTAAAATATAGCATCTTCCAAACAGTGGAAATTGAATTTGATTCCTTGAACTGTTGTTCTTCCTTGACACACATTTATTTCTCCAAAGAGGCACATTTCCTGGTATTACAAATGTTTACTTTTTTTGTCTTGAACTTGTCTGTGTTTTCTTTCATTTCTGCTTAGTATGTGTGAGATTGATCCTGAAAATTGAGTTATGTGAATTTGTAATGTGATTCACTTCCAAATAGGTCATTTCGCCAGCATTCATTACAGAATACACCCTACAGTAAAGTGCTTTTAATTTGCAGGATTATAAAATAGTACTTTATGTAAAAAGTTAATAAAATGGAGAGATGTCGCCAGCAAGTGTCTCGTGGTGTTTTACCAGGCAAGTCCACCATTGCTTTTAGAAAGGCGTGGCTGGATCTGCGATTTCCCACAGTCTTGCTTGTTAGAAAACGGGGAATATAGTGGCATTCCAGCATGTTGGAAAGATGATCCAAAACAGGGTTTATTTGCAGAGGGATCCAGCTGGGGCTGTAGCCGGCCCTTGACCTGCCTGTGTGGCTCCCAGCTGTGGCTGGGGGTGCTTAGGGCGGTGGGACACAGGAGGAGGAGCCTGCACCTGAAGGTTGGGTGGGTGGCATCTACAGCAGGGTGGTTGGCCACAGGGTGGAAATACGCCTGTAATCTGCAGGTGGGAAGGGAGATGACACTAAGCCAGCTGGTGTTTTGGGAGAAGCATGAAAATACTCAGTTCTTGTGCAGTTTGGAACTTTGCATGCAAAGCTGACACGTGTACAGAGACTGTCCAAAGATGTGCAGACTGTGTGGGGTAGCAAATGTGTGCGTGGAAAATCTGGCCTGGTGCTACCCGTGGAACTCGGTGACATTTTACTCTTTAGTCTAACTATTCCTGTGAATTCCTCATGAGTTTGCTCTTTCTGCTTTTCTCCAGTGCTCTTTCCACAGAATGGAGTGGGGATGCTCTAAAACCAGAAGTGAGCTTACTTGGAAAAGGTAGTATCTGATACTTGAGCAGCTGATACCCTTGGAAAAAGCAGAAAGATACCCTCGGAAAAAGTTCAGGCTCCCTCATCAAGACTGTGGTCCTGAAGCTTGTCTGCCTGCGTGGCCATGTAGGTTTTTTGTAGGTAGGATGAGTTTCCCACCAGTTGTCTTGCATCCGAGTCTGAATAAGTCCGTGCTCACATGGCATTTTCCTTTCAAATGACTTCAGCTTTCTGATTGCTGAGGGAGGTGTAGGTGGAAGGAGAGATGCTGCTGAGCATCTGACACCGCAGCGCTGCTGTGGCTGTCAGCAATGACACTGAAGCGGTCGAATACCTGAGTGCTGCTTTTTGAGCTGTGCCTTCCAGCATGACTTGAAATGTAGAAAGCCATTTCTGTGAGCCTGAGGTTTTGTTTTCCTCTCCCAGAAGCTGAACTGCTAGACCTTGGCTAGTTGATGAGTAAGTGTCAAGAGCTTTAAGCAAGTAAACAAAATTGTAAAGCTCAACAGGACAGCTTGGCAGAGGGAGAGGAGTTGGATGCTTTGGAAATGAGGTTGAAGGAGCCTGAAGGCTTTCCCGTTAAAGCAAGATCAAAACGGTGTGGGAGTTTTCCAGACTGAAATGGGGGGCATATCACTTGTGACCATGTGCTTCTGGGGCCCATCAGGTTAAATAAAGAAAGGGGGGATGCAGGAGAGGAAAAAACAGTGCTTGTGGGGTATGGGGATACGTGATCAAAACATATGGATTGCCAAGCTGATTTCAAACCAGTGAGTGATACCGCCCCAGGCCAGTCCTGGCTGTGTTGAAGAAGGCGCATTGCACTCCACAGCAGGCAGCTCCAGATGCTCCTGCAAACCAAGGAGCATCTCCTCACCCTGAGATTTTTCTCAGCCCCAGCCTACAAGTTGCAAAAGTCTCCAGCAAACAATGGATTCAAGAGAAGTCATTAGTTCCAGCAGACAGGGAGTTTTGAAGGGTACAGTTAAAGATCAAGAAGAAATTAATGTTCTCTCATTTCTTCTGCCTGCTTTTACTTTTAAAGGATTTCTTTACCTCTTTGTGCTTTAAAGCACAAATCAGCCTTTCTTCTGGATACCTGTATATGTATTTCAAAAAATTTTACAAGTTTGAATACGGAAAAAACTTCTCTGGTCCCACACTAGCAGGATTTCTCAGCATTAGGGTCTGTGCTTGCTACAGTATCTATTTCAAATTTGGCACATGTTGAGGTGTTCATCAGCTTGACCCTCACCCCAGTAATGATTCTTTGAGTGGGGGGAAAAAAATAATCAACATCTTGAAATTATTTGTTAGTCTTGCAGTCCATCACCCTTTCAGATCAGGTTTGTCACTCATCCAAGTGCCCTGAGGCAATATTTTTTTCTGTCGTAAGGGTCCTGGTGAAGGTCCTATTTATTTTTAATATTTTTTGCTAATCCCAGCAACATTTTGCCGCTGGTCATGTACTTTGCTATTCATTGGTTTTATTTTGATACGAAGTGGTTGAATAGTACACCTGCCATGCACATATTTGTTGCTGGTATTCATCATATTGAGGTACTTTTTAACCAGTCCTCCTAAAGGCAAATTATTTTGGTTGCTGGCTGAGTTGTCAGGCTTGACTTACCAAGATGACAGCAGATTTTTTGCTATGTAATTGTTCACATCACAAACTTAATGTTTTTCTTGGAAGTGGCAGAGTTGTACTGAGATGTTTGGGCTTCAGCAACTGATTTAAACTGAGCTGTGTGTGGCAGAAACACTCTCATGATGCTGCACTGCACAGGCACGCTGCCAGCCAGAGGTGTTATCTGCGACACCATCGCCTGCTGCTCTGGGGTTATCTCACTGCTGCCGGTCCCTGTCTGGACAAGGCAGGAATCCTTGCTCGGAACCGGGCTGTAGGACGACGCTGAGCACCAGGAGCGGAGCCGTTGGGCTGCAGAGCAATGGGAAGGGAGGAACATTCCATACAATCCCATAAATGTGCTGTCCGTTAAGTCCTGAGACAGATCCTGAACTAAAATCTCTTTGCCTTGAGCTTTTGGAGGTGTTTTCAGCCCAGCCGACGTAACACAGGATATCCCCAAGTTAAATGCTGTGTGGGAATTCATTTGGGGTATATCTTGCCTTTCCTTGTGGCTTTTATCCTGCAAGCTACTTGGAAAATATCGGCCCAGAGGATCACACGATTAAATTTTAAACACAGTCTCACTTAAGCAGTGGTTAAGGTAAGTATGTGCGTAGGCGTTCAGAGAATTGAGCCATAGTTACTGGTGGGACAGAACGGGATTACCCGGTGGTGCTAACGTGAGAGCCTGATGAAAGAATATGTCTGTGCATGTCTTTGTATCGCAGCAGTGAGCAAACCAAATTTCGTTTTCCATTTTGTTGTAAAGCACCTATTAGTATCTTTCCAGTGTGCCAGTAAAACTGTCTCTTGAAGTAATCCTTGCTTCTGAAGGAAAAGGAAATTGTATTTTATGGGAGCTTTTCATTCACTCGCTAAGCATCTCATTTGAATAAAGACATTCCCATTGAGCACCCTTTAAAGTGTACGGCTGGTCTGCATGTGATGGGTCGGCCAGTCTTTCCTTTGAAATAGGACAGCCAGATCTAAATTGCCTACTTAAAAGCTACAGATGATCATTAAGGAGAAAGTAGCTAACTCTTTGTGCTTTGCAACTATCTTTCTTTGGAAAAAGCCTCGGTTAATATTAGCACATTTCTGTGCCAGAGTGTGCTAGCCGCCTTTTTTTTTTTGTTATTATTATCCATTTGTAGTAAATCTTGCTTCAGAATTCAGTGGAAAACATTTTGGCCAAAAGATTATAAATGTCTATTATGGCTGGGAGGCTGGGAGCTGCTGATAAATAGCGAGTCTTTAAACTAAGTAGTTGCCTGCAATGCTGACTTTCAGACAGCTATGGCAGGCTCTTCTCCCAGCTCTTTTGGCCTGCCGTACCAGTTGAGGGTGTAGATGGGTATTGGGGATGAATAGTTAGATAGTTGAGGGTGCCAGGTGGGGAGGAGTGAAGTCATCTAGTCAGTTGAACTCCCTAAGGTTCATGTTTTATTTCACACGTGTTCATGATACAAAATGCCCCTTCTGCAAAGGCAAATTGTGGCCTCCTAACACTTCTGCGGGTGGTCGGGAGCAGAAGCAAGCCAGCAGAAGTTGCTGTAGCTTCAGGTGTGCTCTGTGCCAAAACGTAGATGCCCCAGTTCCCAGGCGGATTTGGCAGAGCTCCCGGGAAGGTGAGAGGCGCTGGTTAAACTCCGCATGACCCATTCCAGCTTAATGAAGGAAGACATCTCTGTCCTGGAACTCCTTAGATCAAAACTTGGTGCCTTTTGCAAAGCTGTGCTTTTGCACAAACAGGAGCTGCAGGGATGGTCGGGTGAAGTTCAGCAGCCAAGAACACAAGCTGCATGGTCCAACCCTGATCTCAGCAGTGCTTTTTATACCTAATTTTGGCCTTTTGTTGAATAGATTTACCTAACAAAGACTTCTAGGCTTTAACTACTGTTAGTGAAAACTGGAAATGATGCGAGTGAGCAGCCTAATGTTGCATCCTGCTGAGCAAAATTCAGGAAATAAATCCTTCAAGATACACATGTCTCTAATTGTGACACCTTCACAAAAGTCTCCTCATATTTAATGTGACCTAATGATGCAAAGCAGACCGAAGCATTAAGGTGCGTTCTTAACTAGGAAATGTAGATGTTATTTTTTCTTAGTTGATTCATAGGTTCTGGCAATTTATGGGGCTGTCCACAAGATTGCAGATTTTCAAAATCTTTTTTTTTTCCAAATGGAAACCCAGTAAAAAGATTTTATTCCACTGTGACATGAATGCAAGAACTTTCTGAGCTATTTAAAGCCCCAGTACATGGCTTTCCTGGTGGTGAAGGCATCAGAGACCTCGGTCAAGCCTCTGTACTGGGGCAAGTCGTAAGCAACCTGAACGTGGAGCTGGCATAGCCAAGCTGAGCACTCTAATCAATGAGCTATTGGCTTAGTTAGAGCTGTTTGCTCTTACATTGTCTCCTGGGCCAGGGAAAAGGTGATCCAGGTCTGCAGAACAAATATATTTCTTCTCAGCTTTGAATGAACAGAGTTTTTAATAGGAAAGAATATTGCACATTTTTGTAACCAGCTGTAGTTATTATTAGAGAGCAAATGCTGTTACTCAGAGCCCTGGTACAATATTTGTTTAATTGTGCATGGCTACAGACTACTGAAGTAATTAAAATCTGCAAATCAGTGTTCTCCAGTGTCCGTGGGTCTTCAAGGACCACACTGGCTCTGGGAATACTGTCTTTGGTTTTTCTCTCTGCTCCTGCATGTCTTGTGGGATGGGGTTTTTTTGGTTTTTTTCAGACTAAGAGGACAGTAGAATGGGAGAAAATGTCTGTGCTTCTGTAGTTGGACAGACGTGGTCTGTAGTAGTGTCTGTCCATGAGCACAGTCCCTGTTGCCAGGGAGTCTTAAATCATTGCTGGCCTGATTAAAACAGATAAAAATAAGGATGATTTTGTGGCTTTTCTAGTTTCAAGTGCCCCTTCCTGACCCCAATTACAGTCTTCAAAACCCACTTGGTAGAAATCTTCAAGATTGGCAACTTGGCCAAAGCATGGTTATTACTGCCAGTTTGCACTTTTGTTTGAACGGTGGATGAATGCAAGAATGCTCTTCCCAGCAGAGAGGGGCTGGGAGATGCTCCCAGTCACTTAACACTTTGTTCCTGCGTAAGATCTGTAGAAAACCACCAGAAATCTGATACAACCACATCGTCACCTTCTCTTTGAGGCTGACCCTGTGCGTGTGGTCCTTAGCGCATCTGATGCACTGTGTCATGGGAAGGAAGAGATCATCCACTGCCCCCACAATTTGCCAGCTGATCTCAATGGCTCAGCTTCTGCGCCAAACAATTTTGTGCTCAGCCAAGAAGCCACAGCCCAAGGGTTGGCTACATAAGTGGCAAAGTCTTTGCTCATTTGTGCCGCTGGTGTGTTGGGCTGTGTGCGGTGTGTTGCTTGAGTAGGTCAGAGAAGGAGGTCTGGTTGCCAGTATTTCTAAAACAGTGAAGTCCCCAGTCCATTGCACAAGCAGGGAGAGGCTGATTGCTCCAGCCAGTAGACTTCTCATGGGGTGGCAGCTCTGCAGAAGACATGACTTTTCCAGATGCTGAGGTCTCCTCTGTTGGCAGTACCCTCAGTGCTCTCCAGCTTCTCTTAGTAGACTTCAATTCCTTGAAACATCAAGAAAACACATCCTTGAATGCGGAACTGGGGTCATAGAGGCGACTTGTCTTGCTTTGCAGCTCTTCAGGCTGGTCAGCTGTTGTCTTCTGTTACGAACGTCCATGCACAAACATTGTGTGAACACAGAGCTTGTGAACTTTCCAGCTGGCTGGAAAGTAAATGGGGAAGGAAAGAGGTGGCAGCTTTCTGGAGATGGTCTCTGCTGCAGAGAAGGGAGAACGCTGTTTCTTAAATCTTTGTTATATTGTAGAAGCTTTTCTTTTGGCACTCAAAGCAATTGAATTCTTGATGAATTTAGATTGTATTGATCCAGACTGGCTTATTTTGCTTCATAGAGGCTGTATTTTATGCTTAACACTGTTTTGGTGACAGAAAAATTCTTCATTAATACTTTAGCCAGAATTTGTTCTTAAAGTGGAAGTCAGTTTTGGATTTGTTAATGTATGCAGCCTTTTCCCAATTTGAATTTTTAATATATATTCATGAATAGTCTCTGTGGTATTGTGCAATGATGGTGTTTTATCTGTGCCTGCCACAAAGGCTTTTTCTAAAAGTCGGGCTTTTCACAACTTCCCTTGCAAATTTCTTTTTGTGCATTTTCACGCTGCCAGTACAGAAGCAACCAAAGCAGAAACCCTTTGGCTTTTCTTTGTTTGGCATTTGATCCCATACCCCAGACGGCGTGCGGTGACCCGGCTAGGGGACGATCAAACACACGTCCTTGCCCTTCCCTCTGCTCCCAAGTCTGCATTCACTGTGCAGCAGCCCTGAAGGTTTCCCCAGGACTGCAGCGAGCTCCATACGTGGGATGTCTTTGGTCTCCTCTCACGCGTGGCTTCTGCATTAATTTATTTGCCAGGAGTTTAATGCAATATTTCTTATTCAGTAGACTCTGGAGAGGGTGGGCATCCAACCCCATCCAGCATAGCCCCGCTCAGTGAGGTACCTCTCGCTCTCCTGTCTGGATTCATGGGTTATTCAGCGTGAAGGCGCCGGCAGTTTGTCGGCAGGTCCCTCAGCAGACCCCCAGGTCTGCTTGGGCTCCTGCCCCCCCTGAGAAAAGGATTTCACATGTACTTCAAATTAAAATATTTTGACTGGGACTTTTATTGGAGTCATGCCATAATACTCTACAGAGGACTTAATTCGATTGCTTTAAGTGCCTTAGGACAATATACTTGGGACAATTACAGTTAAAATACAAAGTTAATGTTAAAATACAATACAGAAGAATGACCGTTGCTGCATCTTCTGTAATTTCTCTTGCATTTATCACAGCCAGTCCTGGAGGTGAGATTGCTGCTTTCAGGGTTTATAGACCTAAATTAAACTGTATGTGAACCCTGCTTCTCACAGGGTGAAGGATTTATGCTTTCAGGTGGTTCTGTGTGAACATCAGGTGATGCCCAAGAATTTGGATTGATTTCACGTGGAGTTCATAGTCCATTTAAATGCGGAAGGCAAGGTGAATTGGAGGTGGCACGAGTGTTATGAAGCGATGCCAGCAGCAGCAGGGCGTGTTGGGGTGCAGGAAGGTGGGGGTCAGCGGTCCCGCATCGCTCCATGCAAAAGCACTGCCCGGGGACTTGATACGCCAACTTCTCAGAAATGGTCTTATTAGATTCAATGACTGTTTTTTAGGCCTTTGCTTTATGCTTTCTATTGCTTATGTTATATCTCCAGATGTTTAGATTTTTCTCCAAATGGATGCTTTTGTTCTGGTCTGACAGAGGCTTGTTAGTGCGGAAGCTGATTCCTGTGTCTCTCCGGAGGAGAGGGCAGCAGGAGGGACACCAGAGCCATGGGTTCAGTCGGGATCTCTCGGTGGGACTGGGTAGCACTGGACAGTTGTGTGTATGGCAGTGCAAATATGCGCCTATGGCGTTTCCAGGCCTCCTAATTTGCATTGTTCCACAGACACAATGACTGTTGTTAAGATAATCAAGGGTTACCTTCCTTCAGAGATAGGAGCTAAACTTCTCAGTGACTAGGAAGTGGTTCACCCCAAGAAAATAGCTCAGTGATGGGAAATCAGAGAGCAATGCCACCAGTATGTACCACAAAGAATGCAAGTGCCCAATCTGAGAAGGTATTTGGGTTTGTAAAGACCAGCGGAGCATGTCTTTTGAGTGCTACGCTCTGCTTGCACAGCAAGGGAAAGTGTGTGTTTCTGAGAAGAGCTGTGAAGATATCTTGGGAGATAAATCTGGGTCTGGATGTAGGCTTGGAAGTGGGGTTGGGATCACCCACTCAGTTTTCCGAGCACTCCCGGCAGCGTGTGTACTATAATGAGCAGTTTTATTTCTTTTTTGGTGCTACGATGGAGTACTAGGGTTTGCATTACTGCTACGTGCACAGCCTGGGGAGGTTCATTCAGTGGCTGGCACGCGTCCGGGGCGTTTCTTCCTCCAGAGTTTGATGAAGCTGTTACGCAGGCTGTTTTCCAAGAACTTTGTGAATGCAATCAGTGGGAGCAGGTTCTGCAAGAGGGATCCCAAGCTGCGAATGTGGCACTTGTGCCCTCTTGCCACCACCATGGTTGTCCCTATTCCTATGTCTTTAGACCCCATCCCCAAAAGGGGTTTGTAGCTTCCCTTCCTGGAGACCTGAGCACCTCCCGGAGCCGGGGGGGGGGGGGTGTCTCTTGAGCAGCTGTCTTAATGGGAGAAGAGATGTGAGGTGGAGAGGGATGGGGCAGAGGATGTGCGTGTTGCGATGCTCTGGGTAGGCATCGCGGCATGCCCGCTCCGAGCTGCTGGTGCTGGAGGAGGAATTACCACCCCTCCCAGCGCGGCGCACGCAATGTGGTGTGTTGAGACAGCAACTGTGGCTGACAGCTTGTCCTATTAAAAACAGTACTG
This sequence comes from Chroicocephalus ridibundus, assembly GCF_963924245.1. Lineage (NCBI taxonomy): Eukaryota > Metazoa > Chordata > Aves > Charadriiformes > Laridae > Chroicocephalus > Chroicocephalus ridibundus. The sequence continues at coordinate 17,110,545 of NC_086293.1, read as the reverse complement.
TAGGAAAATAGAACTGGCCAAATGTTTGCACAACAGCTATATGCGAGTGAGGGCTGGGAACCTGACAAGTTAAGAAATTGAAAATATAAGGGGGGCAAAATATTTTCCATTACTTTGGTCATAAACCAGAGGAGAATATAGGTTGCTACAGCTTTCCTGGTCAGCTTCCCAGCAGAGTCTTCTGGGGGGTTTTGGTGATGCTGCTCTGGACATGCATTTGGATGGGTATAAGCCACTGAAAGCAGGAAAGGGAAGGGACAGAGGGAAGATCTTTAGGATGTTCAAATGTCCAGGACAGGAACTGGGAATAAATGTTTGCAAGACAAAGTATGTATTTGTGTGAAACTACTGGTAGTGTTGAATAATTCTAGAGAGATATCGGCTTTGGGATATTTTTTGAAAGAAATGGAGAGGTGTCATTGAGAGGACAGAAGTTCAAAGTGAAATACTCTCAAATACTCTTTGATCAGCAAACTGTATTCTTTCTTCTATTCCTCTAGAAAGCAAAGAAACAACAGACCAAGATAGGATTGCTGAGACAGCTGGAGAATTTTATTTTTGTTTCCTATCTCCAGAGAGAAATGAACTGATTTCATAGGGATAGTGGTAGAAACTAATGTGCTTCTCTAGGAGAGGAGGGTACTGAGGGCACCCTTGGATGCTGGAGAATCTGGAGAGGGCGTTGCCTTTCTGGGGCTGGTAGAGCGAAGTATGGAAAATTGCTGGGACAGTTAGGAATTATCGATAAGCACCTCACGGTTTTGAACGGCTGTGGCATACGCAGGCAGCGCTGGGATGTGCATCGTGGCAGGTGGGCGGTGGGAAGGGTGGGGAATGGGAATGCTCAAGTCAATGGTAATTTCTTCATCTTGGGAAAAGCCCTGTCAGAGGGCAGGCTTGGGGTGAGAAACAGTCTTGTCACTGTTAGCAAAGGGGTGGAAAACTCTGGTTTTGCCAGACTGTCACAGGTGCAAAAGGCCCGTGGAGCAGTCACCTTTGTGGCACCTGCTGTCCCACTGCTGGGCTAAGCCCATCGCGTCCCCACAGCTGTCCACGGTTCTATTAACGTTTCAGCTGTTTGACTTTGAAGGGCTGGAGAGAACTTCAGTGTTAGTGACTTCAAGCAGTTCAAATGTGGTATTAACAGGCTGGCTGCCTCAAAAGAGACTGACTTCAACAGCTCCGGGATGCCTGGGTGCAAAGATCCTATGGGAATTACTGGATAATGGTTATAATTGGCAAAAAATATGGACTGAGGGCAACTGTTTAGCTGTCTCCTTCTGCAAGAGTTCATGGTGTGTATGAGAGCTCATAGCGTTGCTCCATTGCTGCAGGGCTTCTCCCCTCAGGAGTCTGTCCTCGGAGAGCAGATGTGGGGGCAGGAGGAGAAAGCTGCAGAGCCCAGCTCCATCCACCCTCCCGAAGGCTGGAAGGAAGCCTGTTCCTTGCTGTGTGGGCAGACTTTCAGATAACCAGGATTTAGCACCGGACGTGTGGGGATGCCCAGCACCGTGGGAGATGCTCTTTGCAGCGAGGAGCACCGTGTACATTGCTTTCTCCTTGAGAACAGGCTGTGAAGAGGGTTGGAAGAGTCAGTGGACCTCAATTTCATTAAAGAAAAGACCTTTCCTTCTTGGGCAGGTTTCTGCTTTCACTTGAGTATTAAAGGTCGCTTTTAAAGTATTTTTCTTCCTGCAGGTAATATCTCTAGGGAAGTCTTATGGCAATGATGAGCTCTGCTGTGAGAGGAAAGGCTCTCATTTATTAGTGTTCTTCTACTAAACCTACGTAAAAAATCCATATTCGGCACCTTGAGAAGGGGCATTTGCTGAGGGACCGGCTGGCTGGAGGCACCGGTGTGAAAGCTCATCAGCGCAGTCCTCGGAAACGAGGGAGCCACAGTGTTGTCAGGGCTAACTAAAAGAAATACCTGTACTTTTTATCCCAGAGAAAGAAAGGCGAAACCCCCGTCTTGTTATTGTGCATCGCCAGAGCGGTTTGACTCTCTAAGGGGCCCTATGCATTTCAGTATTTCACTATTGTATTTTGAAATTTCATTTTTCCCTCGTTTTGGAGATTATCAGCCAAGATAAACATTTCACGACGAATTCCTCCACGAGCACTTACCTGCAGCAACTGATTTCCAGCAGCATATTTCTCTCACTGCTTTGCAGACGGTAAATACAATTGACAGTTTGACTACCAGAAACAAGTGAGGGGGAAATCAAGCCCAATGAAAGGATAATGGATCTGCATTTTTGCAAGCACGTGCGTGGGTGTTGCAGGTTTTTGCTCAAGCATGTTGTAGACGGGTTGGGGGGTGGGTTACAAGGTGCTATTTTCAGAAAATAGGACAACCTGCCAAAACAGATAGCTTTTTATATTTTTTTTTGCCTGCTTTCCCCAATGTCCTAGTAAAGGAATGGAGAAACGTTAACTCCCATTGAGAATTTTTGGAGGCAGACCTTTATCTGTTATTTATTAATCCAGGCGCTGATCAAAGCCCAGGAGCAGAAAAGCGTGCCGGTTCATCAATAATACCTGAGTGCATACTTGCTGTTAACTGCATGTTCTGTTGGTTTGAAGTCTAAGCCTTGTGTGCGATGCTAAAGGGGGAGGTTTCGTGGGTCAGATGAGATTAGATCACTGGGTGCACACTCTCCTGCTTGGGGTTCTTCTGCCTCTGCTGGTAGAGTGGGACATGGGACAAGATGGGTCTTTGAGGTGGCTCTGACCATTTTTGGGCTCAAGGATCGTCAGGTGGAGTGGGCTGCTTGGAAAAAAAGAGGGGCTGTAATTAAAAGCAAATTGTGGCTTGAATATTGCGCTGAGGAAGTTCAGGAAAGAAAGGCAACTTCACACTGACGTGGGGAGAGCGCAGCTTCTGCTCCCCCACGCACATGTAGCAGCTGTAGCTTTGTTCGGCATGTCTGGCTTCATGTATTGTTTTCAGAGCAGGGGTAATTAGTGTCTGAAAACGTAACTGCTCTTCGCTATTGTGGAACAATGTAAAAATCCTTTTTTTTCCACTGTAAAACATTCCTGCCCTCTTTTGATCTTGTCAGGCTAGACAATACAGCTGTCTTGTCATCGTATTTCCCACGGCAAGGGAAAGTTTGCCAAGTGGTAGAAGAAACCTCAGACGCCCTTAATTACTGTGACTTCATCAGTGAAACTTGACTGCCTTTGGTGGACTTGCCTCAGATCCAAGTGAATTTGAGGGAATTCAGACCTGGATGGCTTGGCAATGGTGGCTGTTGTTAGCGAACAGACCCAGCAGGAACAAGGGACGGCATCAGTAGCGATGGGCAGCGAGGACGACCTTCGTGCTGCTCTGCTGAGTGTGGGGCGCGAGGTCACGTTCCTGAGGCATCAGCCTTATTTCTGGATTAATAACAACACTCAGTGCAATAGAAGGGAAAACGCACTGTCCAGCTCACTTTTGGAGGAACTTAGGGGGGAAAGGTTTTTCATTGCTTTCTTCCCTAATTAGGTAAACTTATTCCTGAAGTGTTCCTTGTTTGCATCGTCCATCAATCAGTGAAAATCACTTCTAATGCAGCCCAACAGTATTGCTCTGATGTTAATAAAGTGCAAAGGGCGTGATTGCAAAGGGTCACTCCTGGGGCTCCTGGTTTTGTTTAGGAAATGGAGAGGCAAAGGTGAAATGCAGGGGTGGTGCTGGGCATGGAAAAGCTGCAGAAGGAACACACCAGCCAAGGATGACTCGAAGGAAAAGGTTGGGGTGTAAACAATGAGAGATAAGAGAAGATGAAAGAAGAATAAGTAAGAGGCGGAACAGGTAGAATTACATCAAAAGTGGGAGGCAGAGGTAGAGGCAATTAACTTCTTGTGAGTCATCACCAAGCCATCCTGCCCCCAGAAAGGCTGACTCAGCAACATCGGTGGAAGAATCAGAGCTTTCTCTCTGAGATGCTATTCCAGATCAAAGAGGTTTCAATTAGTAAAACTGGATTTTCTGTCACTGATCCTCTCCTGCTTTAAAGAAACTTTTCAAATGCATCTTGTGAAGTCAGCATCCACCCTGACCACCCCAGGACTTGGCTCGCTCGTCGCTCTTCCCTGCCACTGTCTCCTCGTCCCAGCTCTGAGTCATGGTCTATTTTGGGCCCCTTTGCACAACTGAGATCAGGGTTGTTTGGGTACAGGTGAGGTGGCCACAAGAGGCCCCAACCCTCTTAGAGGCTAGGGAAATCTAAAATGAAAAGCAAGTGAATAAAAGTAACTTGATGGAAAAAGGCTTCTGTGATCTGGTATCACTGACATGGGTGGCCATGAAAGCACTGCTGGGAAGATACGAGTGAGATGTTAATATAATATATGAACATATTTTGTTCTGGCTTATTGTGATTCAGAACTAAAGGGCAGTCAGGAAAACCTGGAACAGAAAAGGAGAGTGGTCTCGGTTACTTTACCATGTTCCAGAAAGGCTGGTGGGTTGGTGGTGGTTAGAATGGATGGGGCTGTGGTGGCTGGGGCCAGTCGGAGGAGCAGGGGGTGGGCAGCAACGCCTGGTCTAAATCTTGATAGAGACATTCCTTAAGTTATTTCATCTTCAGTATGCGCAGGAGTTTGAACTGCTACTTGCAACACCGTGTGTCGCCCGGTGCACTATTTCAGGACTCCAGGGGAGGGTGGGGGGGGGGAAACCCAACCACCCTAAAGATGTGTTTCACACTATAAAATGCATGTGGAATTGCCTTGTTCTTCTCTGTTTTTCCCCTCAAAGCAAACGGATTGTATTTAATGTAGCTCCGCTCAGTTCCTTAGTGCTTGTGAAAGCAATGTGAGGGCCAGAGCCATTCTCTAAAGCCAGCGCAGAGGGACGTGGTCACATCAACCCGTGGAGCTCCCACGGTCGCAGCAAAGGCTGGCTTTCCCGTGGGGGGCTGGAGCCTTCTCCCTGGGCTCAGCTGGAAAAGCAGATACCGGACCCCATGGTGGAGACCTTAAAAAGCAGCTGTGGTACCTGAGTGTGGCCATTCAAACAGCAAACATGGCTAATTATTCAAGGACCAGAAAATGCTCCTTAAGCATTTGGTGGCTTTGCGGGGGGGAACCCCCAATCAACAAAAAACAAAGGAAAAAACCACCCCAACCGTGAACGCCTTTGTGTGGAGTTGCAAAGTCTGGGCTGATTGGGGACCCTGTTTGTGCCAGTGGACGGGAGCACAGGGTGGTCCCCAGCTCTGGCTCTCCCCACCATCACAAGTGTCCTTGTCCTGGGCTGCAGCCCCATGGATTGGGTGGAAGCTGAAACCCGGCTTGAACCCAGCCTCGAGCCCTGAAGGTAGGACCTGGGGAGGATGGTGGGCACAGTCTCCGGCCAACATTGCATTCTCCTGGGGAAGGAAGGATGGGATCAAGTTTGTTCCCGCTCCAAAACTCCCCAGAGGCTGCCACTGTTTTCAAGGAGTTTTGAACCAGGTTCCCGGTTTCGTTCTGTGTCAATACAGCCCCCGAGCAGCCGTACATGAGGAAAGCAGAGAAAGCTTTCTTTTCTGACCATGCAAATCATGCATTTCAAATCTTTCCATAATCCTAGCGATGGATAAAGCAAAGCCCCTTTCTCTCCAGGCTGTAGGATTGGCATGACAGGCACTAGGAAATCTTTCCCCTCTTTTTGCCCCGGCTTTAGGAAAGAACAATATGCCCTGACGAAAAGTGTGCGCGCACTGATGCCAGGAAGCTTTGAAACCAAGTCAGGAAACTGTCTGATCATGAGCATTAGAGTCTCTCTCCTGTGTTTGGTTTTCATCAGGCTTTGCGGTGCTCGCGCAGGGGAGGCGAGTCAGCCGCTGCTCATCTCTGCAATCCAGGCAGACGCCTTTCTTGTTTTCTTCCCACCACTACGATAGCGACAGAAGCTCAGGGGAGAAAATGCCTGGGGCAAATAACCGGCGTTATGCATGAAATGCTGATGAAAAGGTTCTGCCCACGCGTTCGGGAACATTTAGTTTGGACCAGGAAAAGCGAAAAGTCATGCAGTCCTCTAACGTCCATTAATCCATCTTCCGTGATTTCTGCTGTGGGTACTCTGTTTTCCTCTGGGGACCTAACTTTTTATTTAGTCGTATATTCACGTCTGCTGCTGCCGTTGGCTCGCTGTTGCGTGCGTTAATTGCCCTTGAGCAGAGGAATGTCTCCCAGAAGGCCTCATCCTTTCTCTGCACCAGATCGTAACTTCTTTAATTGCTGCTGATCGCTGCCGTTAACTTGCTGCTGGCCTCGTCCCCTCCGCTCTCCCTGTGCAGAACAGAACAGCCTGACCCCGCATCGGGCCCCGTGTCCCCACCGATGTTAATCTGGGCCGTGTGACAGGACCAGCCAAAGTACCCCCTCCAAGGATCCCCTTTCTCTTTCTGAACCAGAAATTAAAATTATCAGAGCAAAGAAGGGTCTGGCAGGAGCTGCCGGACGGAACTACAAATCTGTCAGCTCGGTGGCTGATTGCAAACGGTGCATGAGTACAAGATTAGGGCTTTGACTGCTTAAACCAGGGTATGCGGGCTGCAACTTTGACCAAAGCTGTGTACTTCAGCTGCAGCTTGGTTTTAAAAGCTTTTAACGTAGAGGCACGATATGGCTCAGAGCCCCGTGGGCTAACAGCCGCAGGTAGCTGTGTATTAAGCTGTTTTACCTAAGGAAGTTGTGAGCTTCCAAATACAGGTATCCCATGGCCATAATGTAGAGGATAAGTCCTGTTTTCTGCCACCTTGGTGGTAAAAAGTTGAGAATCAAATTGTTTCTCCTGTTATCCTTTTTCAGTTGTTGCCATGGCAAAACCCCAGAGAGGAAGGGGAGGGGGGGGCAGAGGGGTTGTACCAAACCACTGGAATACCAGCTTTTCTCTGAGATGATTGCTTAAAAGATGTGTTCAGGTCCTCAGTGTCACCTAGGTGCTCGCATGGAAGTAACCTCATGTGTACGAGCAGCTCTGACGAGCACAGCCCAGAAGACTACTTACAGGGCCAGTTATTCAAGCAGGGAATCAATGTGCATCAGGAGGGAGACAGGGAGACCGAAAAAATGTATTTATATCTGTATTCAGGTAACAGTTTCCTTTTTCCATACTTCACCTGCTGTTCTTTGGGATGTTTTCCAGGTTGCATCAAGTGAATTTCGATGCTCCCACTTGTGAAGGCAAGCGCCGAGAAAAGCTCTCCTTGATAGGGGACTTCTCCTCTTCGGCAGAGTTCTTCGTCACCATCGCAGTCTTCGCCTTCCTCTACTCGCTGGCTGCCACCGTGGTTTATATCTTCTTCCAGAACAAGTACCGTGAAAACAACAGAGGGCCTCTCATTGTAAGTATGGATTTGCAGCATTTTCAGGCGTAGGTCTTCATCTCTTGCTTTTTTGGTGGCTGTGGAGTGGTCTGGGAGATCCAAGTGGCCCGACGCCCAAACATCTCTGTGTTCACCTGTTTCTATATCTTAATGGTAATTTAAACTTTTAACGTCAAGGGTAGCAGAGACTGTTGTGGGTGGAGTGTGGTCTCCATCTTGTACGGACTGGTGGGATTCCCCGCTTCTCTGCCACTGCCTGCAGCGACGATGTTCACACAAATAACGAGGGTGTAGGTGGGTGATTGCAGGGCTGGGGTCTGAGCCGCGGGTGTGTGACAGCAGAGCTTCATCGGCGGGGAAAAAAGGGAAGAGGAGATCTAAAGCATCATCCCAGCAGACGAATGAAACCATGCCCCTGACCAAAGCCTAGCCAGGCAGGTTGCTTATTGCTAATTACTGCTGGGTTCAGCCAAATTATTTTGCTTTGGAGAATTACGTGGCTGGTTTTCCAGTCTTACCCTGAGCTCCCAGCACATTCCTGTCTCCACTGGTTTATGAGGCTCCTCGCTTTCCAGTTATCGTTCTATGCACCCATAAATCTTTGCCTGTTCGTGCCTTTATTTTTCTTTTTACTGATTCCTGAAGGCTTGTGATAAAAGGCAAGTGCTGCTGTGCATTTGTTTACTTATAAATCAAGACTGTAAAGGCAGGGAGAGCTGTTTTGTTCTAGGTGTCCCATACCTGGTCGTGCATCGTGCCCCAGCATCCACCCCTTGGTCTGGCCAGGCAGCTGTGGGCTGGTCCTTGGCTGCACCGAGGTTGGGTCAGGTCTCTGCGCCTGCGGGCTGTCCCTTCCACGGGCAGCCCTCTCCTCCGTGGCTGCGAGGGTAAGGAGAGGAAATATTTCTCTGGAGTCTTGGTGTGAGGAGGAGTTCAAAGGGAAGGCAGTAGGAGGTTAGTGAGCACCAGCGTTAAGTTCTGGCTTTAAGAAAAAGCTAAAGTTTATGATTGACAGAAACCAGAGGTTTGGCTGAGACTTGTGCTTTAAATGACTGAAAGCCACCAATAGAGAGCATCAGAAAAATACAATAGAAAGGAAAATAAATCACCGGCGCAGAAAGGCTGTACCTGTTAAAGGAAATAACTACAGTAACAGTAAGCAAAAGATTACACTGCAGGAAGGTAATCTTAGGAGTGCGGGGTTTTGAGGGAAAGATTTTCCCGCTGCAAGGAGATGTGAGTTGTTTTATTTGAGTTTGCATAATTCAAAACCTGATGAATTGTTACAGAAGGAAAAATTCTCACTCCACGTCAAAGGAAATGAATCGTCTTCATTTGGGGGTTGCTGTGACCTTTTCTGTCTCCCTAGAAAATGGTGAGGAAAGGAGGGGAAATCTTTACAGAGAAGAGGTAAAACAGGCAAGATAAAGGGGTCCCTACAGAAACAGTAAATAAATGAAGTGCCTTCCTTCTGCTTGATTCAGTTGATACCAAATAATATCTCATTTCAGACTGTCTCGTCAAAGGGTTAGTTGCAGAGATCTGCCACTTTAATTTTCTTTTGGACAATAATTCTTTCTTTTGCCCAACTACATTATCCTGTGTAGCAACAGAAAAAGGAAAAAGGAAAAAATAGTACTAATATGTCAGATAGTGATGTGGCCGTTTGCCGTTGCCCAGGACTTTCCTGATAGAGCTGCTGCAGTCGCGTTTGTCAGAGGATGCACGGTGCAATCCGCTGCAGCATTAACGTGGCATTGATTTAATTTGTTCTGTGTAATGGATGGTAATTGAATCCACAGGTTAAATTTAACCGGTGTCTGTTACCAAAGTGGCTGTTTGCAATTTCCCAGTCTTTAAACCAAGCCTAAATGACCTTATTTGTTCAGAATATAAAGGTGCTTCTGTGTGTCCTACAACAAAAGCAGCTCCTGCTGGTGAGTGGTGTTGGGAAGTGGCTTAGGGTTATGCTCGGTTTGTGCCTGCTCCAGCATCTCCTCTGCACTGCCAGCTCCGCTGCGTTGGGTACTTTTAGAAAAAAGACCCTTTTTCACAGGGACAACGTCCCTGCTGGTCTCTACCCAGTGCAATGATTGCAGCCTGGTTGGGACAGGGTGAGTCCCACTCTGCGGCGCAGAAGTAGGGAAAACGCAGAGCCTCAGGCAGAGGACAAGGGAGCAGCAGGAGGAATTCCAGGGTCAAGGGAAACGGAGCGCAAACCAGCTTCCCACGGCTGCCGGATCCACCTAAGGGATGTAACGCCTTGTGCAGAGGAGGCAGGCGATGCATCCTCCAGCTCCGGGCAGATGCTACACTGAGCTGACGTACCCGGCAAGATCACACGTACATCAAATCAGATGTGTGAGTATGGCTCATCCCCGAGATATTTTTTTATTTTTTTTTTCCTCCCAAAGAAAAGTGCTGCAGAAGCGTGGGGTGCTCTGTGCGGGCCTGACTGCAGCCAGCAGTCACTCGGCACGCATCGCTGCAGGTGGCGGGGCAGTCCTCGCTCCAGCCTCCTCACCCTGACTCAGGCACCCTTTCCAGACTGCCAGGTTTTGGCCTCTCCTTGAAGAGTTAGAAGATGGTGGTTTCATCCGTCCTTGCTTCTGTTCTGCTGCAGCGCCTGATCACAATCTCATATTTAAAACCGTCCCCATTTCAAGCCTTGTACTTCCTCTTGGCTTGATGTTTGCTCAGTCTGGGGTGACATCTGCCTTTAAGCGGCACCCTCTCAGAGCTGGCTGCTGTTCCTCCTGACGAATTTTCAGGGTTTGAAAAAGGAGTATGACAGGAGAAGTGGGGGAGGGGGGGGAAAAAGCAACTCTCACTTGAAATTTTAAAATATTTTTTCAAAAAAAACCTTTGCACAGGCAGTCAGAGCACCATCAGCGCATTGCCAACTTGCAGTGGTCTGACTGGACACAGAATATATGAATTATAAAGAATTTAACGACCACTCAGTCACAAGAAAGTAGCAGAGAAAATTTCAGTCGCAAATGTTTCGAGTTTACCTTGTTTATACAAATATAGGGAAACCCAACTGCATGTGCTGAGATCTCAGCGAAGCATCACTTTAACTGTGGAAAAATATTTTAACGTTCAGTGTGAAGTGAGACATCATGGCAAGGAAATGTTTCCAGCAGGAGAAGCCGTTAACTCCTTCCGCGGCTGTTTGGATGGCACCGGCGTGTTTTAGTCGCTGTGCAGTGAGCCGTGTCTGTTGCTAACGTTGCCCATCAGGTTTTGGGGATAAAAAAAAAAAAAAAAACCTTCCTTTTGGTCGCACAGGGCCCCGGGTGTGTTACTCGTCTGCCGTGGAGGTGGGAGTCCCCGCTTCCCACGGGGCTGTCAGCAGCCGGCCCTTGCTGCCTGCACCCTCCGCGGCTCCATGGAGAGATCGTTTTGGGGGAGTTCGTACTAGATAGATAAACCAAAGAGAGGACCTTGGATTCCCAATTCCTAAAGGAACAAGGAGCAGCTTACCAGGGATTAAATTCCTAATAGATACGTGCAATGTGTTTCTGAGCTCTGCAACCCACAGCTGGGATTTTAATTTCGTGGCAAACTCTCGCCCCGTGCACGGGTACAGCGAGGAGCCGGGGCTTCCCTCCGCCGGTCCAAGTGCAAGCCCGTTTCTCAAATGAGTGATCAGTGCTCCAGAGCCAGAGACGTTTTAAAGAAATTAATTGGAGATTAATGAATCCGACGTACAAAACCTCGCCGGTTTTCAGTATATCCGCACCTCTAAGCTTGACTTAAGCTGATTTCCGCTTGTGTTACGCCATGTGCCCTGGGGAGGTGTTGCTGGTTTGCCATGAGAGCAGAGAGGAGCTGCACCCTGCCACTGCCACCCCGAGCACCTCTGTCCCGACGCCCCGTTTCGGACCTATGCGTTTGCAGCTGCTTGCAAGCAGAGAGTAACCGACCCAGCAGTTAGTCCTGGGCAGAAGATTTAGGGGATCAGGGGTAGATGCTTCCATCTGTCTCTGGAGTGGGAAAATAAAGGAAAGAATAGTCACAGTCAGTGTGTATCAGCACCCATCACTCAGACTTCTTACTTCTTTTCCCACGGTTTCTATACCCCATACCTGCTCTATTTAAAACCCGCACTCTGATAACTCTGTCCCTGTGTGCCTTCAGGTTTGTCTCTGGGAAGTTATTGTCCATGAAGAATCCCGTGCGTTTTTGTATAAATGTAAACCGCTTTGTTAGTATTCCAATCAATTAATATAAAAGCAGAAAATGATTTAGCCAAGAAAAGTGAGTGGCCTAGCCCTGAAAAGAGATCTTTCATTTTTATAGTGATTACTTGATAATCTCATTCTTACGGTGCATAAAGATGCTTACGTGTAAGAAGATGGGATCTTTCCTTTGCATCTGGAGTCCTGTGAATAATCACATTAAGCAGAAAGGCATTTGGTTCTTTACATATGTTGCAGACCAAGTGAGTTAAGTACACTCCTAGGCCGCTTTTTGGAGATGTCTTTGATAAGACATGTTTTATTTCCTCCCCTTTGTCCGGCTTTCTAGAAACAGATATGAAAAGAATAGAGAGCTATCTGTAAAAACAAAGGCTGAATCCTTTGCAGTTAAAAAATGAAATTATGAATAACCTGAGTAATTCTTTGCATTTCAAAGAGCCATTTCAGCCTGCTTTTGTCATCTCCTTTTTGAAACACAAGCCACGGTGACCTTGCTGTACACGCGGGTGCCTCCCAAAGGGCTCTGCACGTCCCTGCCAGAAGCAAGCTCGCAAGGCCATACACCGTGGCAAGAAGCGTGTAATTCTTTCCAAGCTTCATTCTGCAGAAAATCTGGGGTGGGACCTGGTTCAAACCAAAACAAGAGGTAAAATGCCACCGTAGGAAGGCGTTTGGTGCCCGCAGCGACCTGCTGTTGGCCACTTTCCTGGGCAGGGGCTATGGCTCTCGCTGGGGCGGTTCTTGAGTTTTTAGGTTGGTTGTGACTGTGAAAGCAAATCGTCCGAGCGGTTTGCCCCGCCTGGGGTAAGGAAATCTCCCTCTGCTCCCCCATGGCTGTGCCTGAAACCCGTTGGCAGTGCCGCGGGGCTCGGCAGGCTCCGGCTGGGAGGGTTTATAGGCTTTGGCGTTTGAGGAGTTGCTCCCTTGTATGCTGTAAATGTACGAGAGGGTTTTGTCAAATGAAAAGGTTTTGTAGCACGAGCATTAGCGGATGGAAACGCTTGCGGAGAGGCACTGAAAGCCCTGCGTGGAAGCCAGTTACGGGGCCAACAGCTGCGGTTCAGGGAGGGAGGAGGGAGCTCGAGCGCGGCAGGGATGCTGAGGTTTTGCCCAGGGCCATTGTGCCAAATGTGGACAACGCTGGCCGGGAGGGAGAGCAGGGCATGGGGGGCGAGTGGGGACACGTGTGTCACAGCGCTCCGGGGGTTGCTGAAGCCAGCGACCAGCTCAGAGCAGGTGAAACGCGTCCCCTTCCCCGGTGAACAACCAGCTTCTGCAGATGCTTTTGGCTGGGTGAGATTGTGCTGGACACTGGGGGATCCGCAACTGTGCTCAGGAGGCTAAAGCGGCTGCCCCCTCCAAAGACAGGGCATTTTGCAGAAGCCAGTGACTTGATAGCAAGGAGAAATGTTTCAGTTACCATGAAAAGAAAAGGCATTCACAGTTCTATTCTAAAACATGTAATATATAAAATTGTTCCAAGTAGGCATTTTTGGCAAACTCGGTAATAGCAAGTTTCAACTTGAAAAAGGCAGCAAGAATATTTATTTTTTTTTGTTACACATACTTCAGGCTCTTAAAAACTCCCTCCTTGGATATTCAGCGTATTTTAAATCCTGTTTTCTGCTTTCTCCTACACGTTCCTATTTTGCCTCCTTCCCAAAGGCACCTGTAGGCAGACCAAAGTATCTCAGCTGAGATCTGAGAAAGAAACTTCGCAATTAGGAGTATGGTGTAACCATACAACAATACGCATTGAAGAGATCTGTAGAAGCCATTTCAAGAGAGCAACTACAAAAATTACTTTGTTCCAAAGGAAAAAAAAAAAAAAATCACCCATGCTATGGGGATATTAAACATTCAAATGCAAGATTTGTTTTAGTATGCAGACACTCTGGCTTTAATTACCAAGGAGAAATTCCCCAGATAGACATTAAGCCACAGAACAGCTTAGCTTGAAATTCACTTTTATTTTCAGCATGTCATTATCTTGTAACTCTGTTCCACCCAGAGCTGTGAAAATGTTCAGCCAGAAATCCAAACCCACTTGAAAACAGGAGAGGTTCAAGTTCCAGCCAAAGCTGAAGGTTAGCAAAGATTCAAAATAAATAGGAAGATGCAAGTTTGCTCTAGTGGTATATTTTGCTCCTTGTTCAGCAGAGGAGATGGAAAAAAATCCTCCCAAGAGCCCGAGTCCAGCCATGTAGCCTTGGTGAGAGCACCCGATGAAAAATTCCTTGTGCTTCGTTAGCCTTTCTGTCCCGTCTTCTTCACAAGCTGTTGGTCTTGCAACGTGTTTCTGGGAGCGGTCGGAGGGGATGGATGGTTTCTTCCCCAACTGTTGCCGTGTGATCTTTCCCTTTTGGCTCGGTGTGTTTCTTGCACCCAGACAGGCTTTACAGTTTCGGAGCAGGGACCCATTCCCCAAGGCTCTGATCTGCTCTCAGATAGGGGAATTCGTGGCAGCAAGGGCAGGATTGAGTGGGGTTAGGCTTGTGTGGAGACCCTGGTGCAGGGGGGCAGAGGAGGTCAGCAGAAGGCTGGAGGATGGGGCAAGATGGAGAAGGCAAGAGCTGAGAAATAACATCAAATACTTAGTCCCTTTAGGACCAGCCTCTCAACTGCACAGTGCTCTTGGATGTTCCTGGCACTACTTCATAGCCCAAGACACGAGCTACTAGCAATTAGAGTGAGGGACTCGTGCGGCTTGCAGTCATTAGTGCCACGAGTTGTGCAAATGCCTCACCAGCATGGGGTCAGGCTCTGCGAGCTCGACAGCAGGCCTGAACCTCTGCTGCTGTCACCTATCCGAAGAACTTCACTCGCTTTTAAAACTTCCCTCTTTTTAGCAAGTTTAAGCTCCTACATTCTGTTAGTTTTGGTCACTTTGTCTCTGTTTGCTTCAGATTTCTACCTGCTGTTATGCATTTATTTTACTGTTATTGCCAACGCACTGATTGCAGAGCTTGATTTAGCTTGCGAAGTCCGATGGTGTGGTGGCATTGAGAGAGCTGCTTGTCATTTAAAAAATGTATTCCCCAAAACTCTGGTGTGTCCCTGTCTGTTGTGTCAATCAGAACCTATATGCGGGTTGGCATCCAGGTAGAAACGTGTCAAGCCTCATAGCAAATAAAGAGCATATCCCATCATAATCCATATCAGGTTGCATCAAGTGGATTTCTACCAGCTGGAATTTTTAGGATGTGTTTGCAATTGAACTGTTGCCTCCAGGAGTCTGTTTCTCATTCAGTTACTGCTAGGACGTATAAGATACAATAATTCCTTTTGCTGGAAATTTCCCTGAGAAAAAAAATTTCTCTGGGCTATATATGCCTCTGTCTACCCGGAGTCTCTTTGGGTGTTAAGACAGTTGTCAGCTCCTGGGCTTCACGCTCTTGAAGAGAGCCCATTTGGCCAGCATGGAGGGAGGTCAGAGGAGCTCAAAGCTCGGCGGCAGACACAGGCCTGCAGAAAACAAATTGTGGCACTGTTAAAAGAGAAGGATGTATCCTTTGGGAAAGCATCCAAGCACAGTTAATTTAATCCCATCTGCGTGAGTGGAGAAATCCTTTGTTCATGGCTCACTTGTGCGGCTGGTTTATTGACTGGTGCATCTTCCATCGTGGAAGAAGCTCGTGTCCTCCGTCCCTCAGGTGCCGCAGAGAGCTCCTTCCCCAAATGTCAGGTGTGCTTGTAGAAGAGGAGAATGACGTTTCCCAGGGATCGCTTATTTCTTTGGATAGCGACCCGAAATGCTGTGTTCTTAATGAACATTTCTCTTCCTTCCATGTACACCTTTACTTTGTAAGGGGGAAGGGGAAGCAGCCCCCATGGGAGGTGGGATATCAAGACGCAGCGATGCAGTTAGTGGTATGTTAGACTTTGGCACCTCTACCATCTGTTGTGGGCTGACAGATGGGATGGAACATGACAGCAGAAAGGCTCTTCTGTTTTAGCAAGACACAAGAAAGCTTGAAAAATCACACCTCCTCCCTCCTTTCCCCCCAAACCCACACAACAACAGTGTCACTTGGCCACTTGTTCTGGCTAAGACAAGGAGAAGTTTATGCCTGTGGGTGCTCCTGAGAGTCTTTCGAGGGAAAAGTGAGCAGAATGGTTCAGAGCAGAGCTGCTCCGAGGCGCTGGATCCTGGAGGGACCGCTACCCCTTCTCCCCTCTTTTCACGTGGATGGGAATCGGGAGCAAGTGCTTTACCAGGACAGAGAGGAGCTGAGGAGTCTCCCTGCTTGGCATGTCTCACTGTTTATTTGTTCGCTCGTGATAATTAGCGGCTGCACGGCTTGTGCAGCGGGGACATTTGGCTTTACCTGTAGCTGGTGAGAAAACCCCTCATCTGGTAGCTGAGGATTAGCCAGTTTCAGGTTCCCCCTGAGATGCTGCTGCAGATGGAAACGCCTCCTATTGGGAGCCTGCCCTGGCTCTCTGTAGGAGCACCCGGGGCAGGAGCCAGCCCTCAGGAGGGCCCGGCTCCTTTCCAGGCATCTATAGTTTTTTAATTGATCCCGATTCATCAGCCAGGTGCCGTGAACAGCCCGATTTCCAAGGCAGCATCCTGGCTACCCGCCACACGCTTGTGGGAATGTGGCCTTGGGGTCGGAGATGCAAATGGCAACCGAAGGGCTCTGCCCCGTTAGGCACGTCAGGCACTTCTGAAAATTAGCTCTGTAGGCGATGAAAGTAATCGCAACCTTCCACGGAATAGCAAGCTCGTGTTTTTTATCTCCTCTGACGCAACTTTTCAGTTTTCTGGTGATTTTTAATATGTTTTCTTCTTCCCAACGGACACACCAGTGTAATGCTTCTAACTAATTTGTCTTTTAGGATTTCATTGTGACAGTGGTCTTCTCATTCTTGTGGCTAGTGAGCTCATCTGCTTGGGCTAAAGGACTGTCAGATGTCAAGATCGCGACCGACCCAGACGAAGTGCTATTACTGATGTCTGCCTGCAAACAGCAGTCCAACAAATGCTTGCCCGTTCGCAGCCCTGTTATGTCAAGCCTCAACACTTCGGTTGTAAGTGACTTTGATTACTTCTTCTCACCGTTACCTTGCAAACGTATTTTCATCTCTTTTTACCCGTGCGTTGACCTAAATCGGCTGCTGTAAACCAGTTAGCTGGAAAGATTTAATTGGAAGTAGAGTCTTGCTGCGGGGAAAGGCAGAGTGTGACCCGTGAGAGGTCTCCGCCGTGGAGCAGGAGCGGGACGAGCGTGCAGGGTTGGGGTGGGGAGAAAGCACAAAGTGTCTGTCCAAGTGCGTCGCTTGGCCTCTCTGCTTTCAACTTGCTCGCTGCAACGCTTTCGAAAAGGGTCCGTGCGCTCCTTTGGGAAGAAAAGGTTTTGTGCCTTACGGTTTCCTTTAAAAATCACTCAAAAAGCAACGTAAAATTGGTCTTCAGAATGTTAAAAAAAAAAAAGAAATTAGGCCAGCAGAGCAATTAATTTCTCTCTTTTAAAAAAAATTCTTTCAAATTGTATCTTTCCACAGTTTCTTTGAACTAAGTTGTTTTCAAACAAAAAAAAATATTTTGGCCTAAAAACTCCACTTTTTTTTGGAAACAAAAAGGAAAACAGACACCTTGTGGGCTATAGCTAAGGGAATTGAATTTAAGAATTTGCTCCAAAGCTGAGAAAATTTTCCAGTAGGTTTTGGGAGAAGGATGGGCTGAGAGCAGCGGCGATGATTGAACTCGATGATGTGAAAGGTCCCTTCCAACCTAGCCAGTTCTATGATTCTGTGACTTCTCCCAGGAGCGTGCGGGGTCCATAATGCTAGGCTGGGCTGTGAGACGGCGGCTGCCGGGTGACGAGCTCCTCTTCTCCCCACCTAGGTCTTTGGCTTCTTGAACTTTATCCTCTGGGCAGGCAACATTTGGTTTGTGTTTAAGGAGACGGGCTGGCATTCCTCGGGCCAGCGGCACCCTCCGGACACCATGGAGAAGCAGTCCAGCAGCTACAACCAAGGGGGCTATAACCAAGACAGCTACGGGCCGACCGGTGGCTACAACCAGCCGGGCTCCTACGGCCAGGTGGGTGAATATGGCCAGTCCCAGAGCTACGGCCAGAGCGGGCCAACCTCCTTCGCTAATCAAATTTAGGGTTCACGCAGCTCTCGCATCCCTCACGTGTAGAGGTTTCACAGGTCTCAAGTTTCAGCGGCGCCAGATTTTTAAGGGTTTCACATAAATTAATACTACAACATGGTGTTTAATGTCGATTGAAGATCTAAGCCTACCTCCTGAGACAGATGGGAGGTGGCCGGTGGGCTGGAGTTGGCCGTTTTTGTCCCTGATTAATCAGATACAGGGGATATGCTCATCGCGGGTGGTGACCTGGAGTCAGTGTTGTAGTACGTACTGTAGAGATAACTTTATGGTAGTTTTGTATGTGTTAAGATGGTAGAAGCATTTTGTAGCCTCAAGTCTGTAGTATTTAATATGCATAATATAATTGAATTTCCTTCTGCATTTTGGTGAAAAACGAGAAGTGTTCTACTATTATTTCCACAGATTATTCTGTATATCCATGCATGTAATACCGCACCTAAATTTTCAAAACTGCCTGTCTGTGACTCTTCAGAGCATTTGTTTTGGTTATACCTTTTTGTTTCGGAAGATTTTACTCTTATTTCAGTTAACCGAGTCATCCGTAATTTAGTGCATGGATAAGCGGTTTCATACTACCAAACGTCTGGACTGCGTAAATGGAACTTCTCAACTTCTGCCACTACATTTTGTTAAATGTATGTTTAAAAGAAGTATGCATCTTTTATATATTTTGCAGAGTTGAATATATATGGCTTACCCAGGTTCTGAATGCTTTGTAACTAAAATGTTTTTCCTCGAAATGGCATTCAGTAGTATATATGGTACCTGACCGATGTTATTCCATTTAACTCAGCTAAGTATTCATTCTATAAATCACTATTTCTATGGATGTTTTGTGAATCTTTTAACGTGAGCTGTGGAAAATAAGGACCAAGTAACTGTGTTATATGTTTACAAAGGTATTTATTTAACTAAGATAACAGAGGTGCAGATATCAGTATACAAAACCGTGTGTGAGAATGCCCTGTTGCTTAATACAGCAAAACATGAAAACCGCATGTATTTTTGTGACCTTACAGAGCATAAATATTCCTTTATATCCTCTTATTATGAGAAAACCTCTCCATCCGTGCTGTTTCAAGGTTGTTAGATATCCCTCTGTTCTGTCGCTGCTCTGAGCGCTAGCTTGGTGCTACTGGAGAATGTAACTGGATTGACCAAATAACCCAGGCTCAGAGGAATTCATCCTAAAATAGCCCGAGCCACACTTGTAGCCCGTTCGGATTTCTCCCTGGGAAGTTCAGCCCTTCCTCACTACAGCCTACGGGACGCATTGATACAAATGAAAGCCGGAAGCACAATACACTAATCAAAACTGATCATCTGCATTTCTAAATCAAAGTGTATCAGTCTATAACCTTATTGTATGAGCTGTAATGTTGAAAGCATCTTAGCTTAAAACAGCTTAGTCTCTTCTATGATTGTTGTAACCAATTTATGGCTACTCGGTGGATGAATCTATATTGTGATATCTATTTGACCCTAATAAAGTTATTGCATACAATGCGCGTTTTCAGAGTGTGTTAATGCTAAATTGTCACTGCAAAATACCTAAGAAGAAAACCATTAAAGATAAATAACTATTCCTGTGCTTGACCTTATTGGTCATATTCTTACTGTTTTCCAACGCTTTTCTGAGGATTGTTTTAATGTACAGTGGAGTAGGACACTTCTGCAGACACTTGTCATTAAAGGTCAGTATCACAAGTTTAAAAAAAAAATACTAAAACTGTGCAATTTAATACCTGCCTGTCTCTTTACCCCTCTTTCCAGCTGTCAGTAGGACTAGCCCAGTGCTGTGCTAACTATCCCAGTTGCTGGATGGCCACGTTTGAGCTGTAGAGAGGACAAACTGGAATATCTGAATGTTCTGGTATTGCGAATGGGAGCAAAATACGGTTTTCTGGGTCAATGAAAAATTTTATTTTGGCTTTCAGTTCTTTTGTTTCTTGGCTTTTTTTAATTTTGGAAAAAGTTAGATATAGCAAGCCAGGCGAAAGTGAAATCTGTGTGCGTGGCAAGGGATGGGATGTATGCTCTTCATGCCCCCTCCCGCATAGTCCTACTTCTCTTTTACTTTTTCTTGGAAAAAAAAATCTGGTTTGTGTTAGTGGATCAGGAATATCCCAAGTTGAGTCATCTAAGCCTCTTCACTGGAAACAGATAGAGTTTTTTGTGTCAACTAGCTTTCTCTTCATCAGCTTTTCACCTAGATCAGCCGGATTGCGTTTCCAAACTTTTTTAACCAATGATGAGGGTTAGAAACTTAAGTTTTACTTAGATTCGTTCCTGCATTTCAAACAAGCTGAAATTCTTGTGTAACCATGTGAGCACAGGAACTGCAGCGTTCAAACCCTCAGGAGCTGACGCCCCTGGAGAAAGGGCAGTTTCTAATACAAGATTGAGGACAGAATCAAGATTATGACTTATTTTGGGTATGATTTGCATAACTCGGAATCTAAGATTTTCTCATGAAGGGCAGAGCTGGTGGAATAGTTGGCAAAAGTAGTGAGAGGGGCCCATGTTTTCTTGAAAGTCTTGCCCTTTGCTTTACCCAGTTGGCCGGCCATTCACAGGTTCTGTTGGCTCCTTGCTGCCATGCAGAACAGTTGAGCTGGTTTGAGTCCTTTGGGGACTATAGTCTTCACTGTGAATTAGAAGGGATGAAAAATCTCTTCATCTATAGCTTTTCAGATTAATATAGTATGGCAGCAGACAAAGTGAAAACAAAAAATGATGCATGCACTTTCCTGCGCTATATAAGAAAATGTATCTGAGTGTTTCCTCCGTGTTCCTCTGGATTCGAGTCTTATCGCATCCTTCGTAAATCGCTGAGAAATTTGAAGTTTATTTGAACTGGGAATAGCGACTGTATAGCAAGGTGTTGAGCCGCAAGATGGAAAAGAGTGTATTTGATGTTTCCTGGGTTTAAGACAGGTAGCCGAGTAAACCCGAGCATCCTCTGTGAAACTGCTGCTGGCAGACTGATTGCTTTCCTGCTTCATCATTAGTGAGCATCTCTGCCAGTTAGTTAAATAACTAGGTCAGCCTGGGAAAAAACATGTTCCTTGATCTTCTGTGCTGTCCCTCCTGTTTTCCCATGTGTTTCTCTTTATAGCCCATTTCTCAGCTACCCAAGACGGGAGCGTGTTTGCGTTATCAAGCGCAGAGCTGGGGAGGAGAGGCAGGTACCTCTGCCTGCCAGGGGAGGTGGGAGCACAGGACCTTCTCTCCAGGTGCCTCAGAGGCCAAGGCAGAGGCGTGCTCACGCCCTGTTTTAGGGTTTCCCCGTTGCTCTTGACTGGGGAGAGGATGCGCTTTGCAAAGCTGCAGCATCATCCCCTCCACGGAGAGGGCAGGGAGCAACCGCTGCGGGTACCCAGTGGCTCTGCAGCCTGTGTTGCTCCCTGCCCAGCGCATCAAGGAGACAAAGAAGAATTTAGATGCAAATCCAGCCCACAGGGCCATGCCCTTACTTGACAGGGTACTTATTTATTGTGCAATACGGATTAAATCTCCTTCACCGTGGCCATCGAGCTGCCCATAGCAGAGCCTCGGCGATGGCCAGGACTTGGAGAAAGTTTGTGCTCCTGTTGCATGAATTCATATCGCAATTGCCTGACCTGATTAGGTTAATTATTTCCAATCTGTATATGCTCTCAATTGGAATGAGCAATTCAGGCTCTAGCTCTGAATTATTCTTGGCTGAAACTGTGATGTAGTGATGAAAGAGGCAGTTGCATGCAACACGCACTGCATCCATCTATAGTCTGCTCCTGACGGTATCTCCAGAGCTTCACAGTTAATATTACAGACAGGTAAAGAACTACCGAGTAAAAACTGCCACGTATTGTTTCATCCTTTTCTGAAAAAGTTCTTATCATATTATGCCGTATCATGTCATAAGCATTTAGCCTTCTGTCTACTAGTTTTAAGCCAGATTTGAGTCAAAATTTTTATATATGTGGATGGATGGGCTACTTAGCTTATGCTCTCCCTGACTTAACTGTTGTTTTTCAGGATTTCTTTTTATTCCCTCCTCCTACTAAACCCAAGAGCTTTTCCTCCTCCTTTTTTTCTAACAGCAGCAATAATCTATGTTTTAGCATTAATATCTGGTGCTGATTGTCCCATCATTTGTCAATAGCATACATCCTCAGCGTGAAGATCTTAGCATTTTGATAAGAATTCGTAATAGTTGAACCGGGGAGCCGGGGGAAGGGAAAGGCATCCCATTTGTTGCATTTAGCTACCGTTTTTTTTCCTCACATTTTTATTGCTGTGTCCTTCTTTAATAAGATTTTAGCGTTTGATGAATATAGCTGCCTTTTTAAAGTCTAAGCGTCCTGTAATAAAACATTTCTCAGGGGAAAAATTATTTGGTAATAGCATTTTCAGGTTTCCCTCTGAAAACGGATAGCATACCAAAAATGTTGGGCTCATCCCTTGTCCGTTAGATTTTCAAGGAAACCGGGGGAGCTGGGTGCCGGCGCGCAGGGGGTCCCCGCAGCCGCTCTGCTCCCTGACAGCCCCCGTATGAGGCACAAGCATGTTTCGTCCAAAGTGCTGCACCACGTCTGACAAATGCCTGGGCACGAGATGACAAGCCATGTTTCCCCGCAGACAGACCAGTTCTAATAGCTTTTCTTAAGCGGCTTTTTACCTGCTCTGTCTCAGCAATGGGACTCATAAATATTTCAATCGTTCATGACCCCAGAGCTGAATTCCAGGCTGAGCTGGGTTATCTCCTGCACGTGCGTAGGGGAGAGGGGCTGATCCGTCGGTGCCTCCCAGCTGGGGTCTCCCCTGCACGGAGCCACCAAGCATGAGCGTGTCCTGCAGGACACCGGTTTGCATCACCCGGAGGAGAGCTGGTCACAGCGTAACCATCAAGGACAAGAGAAAATGGCCTCAAGCTGCACCAGGGGAGGTTTAGATTGGATAGTAGGAAAAAATTCTACTCTGAAAGGGTTGTCAAGCATTGGAACAGGCTGCCAGGGAAGTGGTGGAATCACCATCCCTGGAGGTGTTTAATAGACGGGTAGACGTGGTGCTGAGGTTCATGGTTTAGTGACGGGTTTTGTCAGTGGTGGGTTGGTGGTTGGACTCGATGATCTGAAAGGGCTCTTCCAACCTGGACACCTCTATGATTCTGTGATCAGGCAGCGGTCAGCAAACTGCACCCAGCACAACCGATGCAGATAAATACCAGTGCAGATTTCACCCTTGAGTGAAATCAAATTGACTATGAAGAGATGTTTTTAAAAAATTGTGATGGGCCAAGAGGCCAATGTTCCTGGGATGTACAGAACATCACTTACACCATCCCAGCACAGATGGGAGCAGCAGCAGCAGCGTGAACCCCAAAAGGCATGGTGATGGAGAAACTAAGGGGAAGGAAACAGTCTGTGATTTTGTTTATCCTCCTGGAATAAATGCAAGGGTTCAGGTTTCAGGATGCTTAGCAGTATGCTAGCATCGATAAACCAGCTACTGGTGAGCAGGAGCCAGGTTGGCTCTGCGACCAGAGGGGTGCAATGGCCATTAGCTAACTTAAATTTGCGGGAAGCAGACTGCTTATTGCAGCAGCACGGCTACCAATCCCTTCAGCTGGTTAAACCCCCCGATAACCTGCGCGGGGTTGTGTCTGCTCCTTGCATGCTGCCCTGCGGAGGAGGAGTCGGAGAAGGTCCTCAGCGGGGCTGAGCCCTCTTGCCTGGGCAGGAGGGGCACAGGCAGCACCGCGGGCTGTGGCTGCTGTTGAGGGACCAACCGCAGTGAGCACATTAGACCTGCTGCT
Source organism: Chroicocephalus ridibundus (assembly GCF_963924245.1). Taxonomy (NCBI): domain Eukaryota; kingdom Metazoa; phylum Chordata; class Aves; order Charadriiformes; family Laridae; genus Chroicocephalus; species Chroicocephalus ridibundus. The sequence goes on along the minus strand of NC_086293.1, from coordinate 17,087,106 downwards.
TCTGCTGGCTTTCCCCATGCTAAGTAATGGATTTCAAAGGGATGGAGCAAGAGGAAAAGAGCATAAGGCTGTGGCAGCCAGTCCTGCTTTGGGCTAAGATGGAGCTGTGGGGCTTCTCACTCTTGGCTCTTTGGAGGGACTCTTTATCGGGGAGTGTAATGATAGGACAAGGGGGTAATGGTTTCAAACTGAAGGAGGGTAGATTTAGTTTGGATATTAGGAAGAAATTATTTTCTGTGAGGGTGGTGAGCCCCTGGCCCAGGTTGCCCAGAGAAGCTGTGGCTGCCCCATCCCTGGAGGTGTTCAAGGCCAGGCTGGACAGGGCTTGGAGCAGCCTGGGCTGGTGGGAGGTGTCCCTACCCAGGGCAGGGGGGTGGAACGAGATGATCATTCTATGATTCTATGTAAGATCAAAAGGGTTCACTGAAGACATGAAGTCAGAGCGGGTAACGGTGTGAAAGCACCTCCTGTTGTAGGTCTTCCCTCGTGCCTCTGGCCCTCGGCTACTCCTGCCCACCGCGGGCATGCCCACGCCTGCCCCTGCCCAGTATTGTACGGTCATCTCTAAGGGAGCCAGGGCTCCGCCACACACAAATGTTTCGCAACGTAACTCGTCTTGATTTGCAGAAAGTACTTGAAAGAGGGTGGGAAAACCCTGGGAAAATACCAAAAGTGAAGTGGAGACCGCGGCTTTTTGCCAGTGGCAATTATTTTAAGTGAACCGCCTGGAAATATTTTTGCAGTTTGAAGTGTCGGGTGGCGTATTTTGAGCAGACAATATTGTTAGCGTGTCGAACGTGCTAAAAGTTGACCGACAAAAGCACCTGGATATTTCAAACATAAATAGGCTGTATCAAAATAGATAGGGAGCAGATGGCCTGGCTCCCCGCACACCTTGCTGACCAGAATACACGAGCAACACATACAGCCAAAATCTTGCTGTCTTCAAAGCTGATCATCTGCAAAGGCCAGGGTTATCCTCGTGCTGCCCTTTATCTGTCAGGCACTAACGCTCCTGCATGCACTAATTAGTATATCCTAGAAGGATCATGTACCCTGGGCTTGCTTGAACTTGTTACTACCCCAGCAAAGCGAATCACCTGTTCTAGAGCTCGGCCTCTCAAGAGGCGGTTAGTTGAAAAAACCTGCGAGCTGAAATCTGATCTGCGGTGGAAAGAGCCCAAAACGCAGAGGGCTGGCTTTGCCAGCTCCCTCGCGGCACTGCCTGTGGCTGATAAACGTGCAGCAGAGTCTGTTTCTCGCTCGCGTTTTTACCTTGGACGCTAAGACCAAACATTACCATTCTGCGGATTAACCGGGCTGTAAGGCTTTTCATGCCTTGTTGTACGGTTCAACAGATGTGAAAGGGAATTATCACTTCAACATGATATCAAGACTTTTTTTTTTTTTTTAGCTGATGGCAGATTACTAAGCCTGAATTCTTGTTTAATTTTAGTGTGTTAATTGATGGGATAATGAGCATTGATTATATGTGTTTTGGCTGCGTCATTGCAATTACAGGCTCTGTTTTATTCATGAGCCAGTCCTAAAGAATGCACTAGAGATCTAAGACAGCTTAAACCTCTCAGAAAAAGGCTCTGAATTGTTTGAGTAATGACACTCTTAGATGGAAAATTAAAGGTTCCCTTTTCCCATGCTTTTTAAGATAATTAAAATCCAGGAACAGTAAGGTGGTGAACATCCTTATTCATTAGCCTTCAGTAATTTAGCTTCTACTAAATGAGGAAAACATTTTAATTCTCCAGGCCATCTGTTGCAGTCTCCTTTGCGTGTCCTGTTACATAAAGTCTCATCCTGGGCAGTTTTAACATCAGTATTGTATCCTTTCACCAGGAATGATGAGCTGGATGAGGTACTTGAAGCCCCTACCTATTAACAGACCACCCTGGGATTAAAACGGCCGCTCGGTCTTTTAGGTCGAACTTATCCTGTCTAGACGCCTGTAGGCAAAGGATCTGCGGAAAGGAGGCCGTGCACAGAGATAGGCAGCGTGACGAGCTGTGTGTTTTCTAATAGCAATATCCATGCCAATAAATAACAAAGTTCATCGCAGCCCTTCCAGCCTCTCTAATGTGCGACTGCTCTGCCATATGGCTCCACGCTGCTTTTGGAAGCCGGCAGCATCCATTCGGGTAGACAGGGAAGCAGCGGCTCCGTGCTGGATGCTGCTTTGCAAGCGGTTTGGAGGAAGAACAGATCTCCTCTTTGCACTGCACCGAGGGAATTAATATTAGAGCAGGAGCATGCTCACCTGGGATAAATGGTGTGTCAGGAATTGGGAAACACAGTTTCTGACGCCGTCTATAGGAACAACTCACTTTATAGCTTGGGGCAAATTACATTAGCCCACGTTAGAAAGGTTTCTTGTTAAAATGATAACGTGTATTAGCCGAATGGATTCAGTGTCTTAGTTATTCCTGCTGCAAAGTTACATCCCTACAGATCTAAAAGGATTCAGGCTCCATTCATGTGGTTCGTTTCTGTCAAATTCTCACATAAAATAAAAGCCACGCTACTTGCCACCCCAGCAGTGCTGCCTTACAGGGGCTGCTTTAGACTGATGTATTTAGCCGGCTCCATGATCAGCAGGTAGCACTGACATTATTGATAGGGGCCGACTGCAGGCAGGTGGCTTTGGCAGGGCAGAGCCTGAATTCACCTGTTTGCTGTTACTCGAGTTGCTTAGAGATCACAAACACCCTGGCCCCGAGATGTGCGGCTGCAGAGCCAGCGTTCCCAGCACCAAGCAGTCCTCGGTCCATCAGCCAGCTCCTGCTTCCACCAAAAAAAGCCCTCCGGCCGCAGCAGACATGCCCAAGCGGTAAGTCATCGCTTTGTTCTTTGCATCCCCAGGTGATCTGCCATTTGTCTTGAAATTTGTTACCTGGATGTGTTTGTCTCTATCACAAGCAATCTCTTCCACTGCACCTTGGCTGCTCTGTAATTAGTTTCCAGCACTTCAGCAAGAGCAGGCTTTAAGTTTTAACAGAAAGCAGGGAGGTGCTTCTCCTATGTGTGAGTCCTGCTGGAAATAAAAGCTGTGTGTCCGCTCCAAACTGCGAGCACTGGTGAGTGGGGGATGGCAGACCCCTCTGTACTTCCCTGGGGATGGGCTTAAAACTGAGAAACTTCCCAGAGCTCTTTCATATTCTGAAGAAATTGCTTGAAGGATGTGGCAACGTCCCTCTCTTAAAATTATTTAATAACCACCTTTAATAACAACTCCAGGCCACTTGCTTAGGTGAAGAATTGGGAGCTGTGCGATGTTGTGTGCTGCTTGTAAAGGCCATTTTCCTTTCCGCTGCATCTTCCTTCCCACCAATCTCCCTTGGGAAGCCCTGATTTCCTGGGGGGATTAAATGGAACAGAAATGAGCAAGCCTATTCATGGAGGAACTATATATACCCACAGAATTCACCGGGTGCTAACTGTGCCTCTCTTCTCTCTCCCTGCCAGGGTACCTATAGCCAAGCAGCTGGCGTCAGTCAAAGGTAAGGGGACCCATCTGTTGCCCCTTGGGGGTTCAGGTCGTCCAAGGCCACAGCCCAAGTGCAGTAAATCAGTAAATCCTGGTGACTTAGAGCAGCTGAGACCATGCAGACCCTTGGCCGGTGCAAGACAGGGGGGTCTGGTGGGTCCCTGAGCAACGTGCCCTGGCGTTGATCTCCATCTCCTTTTCTGCTTGCCTTTGCCTTAAAAATCACAGCCCCAGTCATCTGCGGTACCTGATGGCAACTGAATGCTGTGAGTGCACAGTCTTTAGGAGGAGGCTCAGGAGTGGGAGGGGATGAATCCAGCCAAATATTCCAGCCAAAAATCCCCACTATACTGTAATGCTGAAGTGCAGCGCTGATGCTCTGACATGGACAATTCTGTTTGGCCAGGCTTCCCAGGTGGGCTATATTTTTCCCTCATACAGGATCCTGGGAGTCCAAATGCATCCAAAAGATGGCCGGTGTGGCCTGTCACAGGATCACAGAATGGCCACCTGTCCCCACAGTGTGGCAGGCCCTTGCTGGGTGCCCAGGATGGGGGCAGAGCAGACAGGTCTCACTCATCCCCTTGTGTTCCCGCTGCTGCGTGCCCCAGCTCCGATTGAAAGCTCCTTTTCGGGGTGTGTTTCCATGGGACAGGAGGCATGTTGCTGGCCCACTCCAAATAAAATCTGGGCCAGGTCCTCTGTGGGTATAAACGGTTTCGGTCTCATTAGCTTTAATGAAACTACACAGATTTCCGCCCACTCAGGATGGTTCTGACAGATTCCTTTCAATTATATCTGAAGGGCCACTTTTTCTGATAGGCTGATAACTCCTTTTTTTCTCTTTTCTTTTTCTCCCCCCCTAGCTCTAAGAAAAGGCTCAGACCTTGAAAAAGCTTTTGCTACCGCGGCTTTGGTGTATAACAACTCTGCTGACCCCGAGGGCAAGCTCAGCAAAGCTGAAACCAAAAACCTGCTACAAACCCAGTTTGGGGGTTTCATACGGGTGAGGGGGTTCGGGCGAGCGGGTGGTGCTGGAATGGGTGAGCTTTGGGTGCAGGGATGGCCCCAGGGGCTCTGCCCTGCGGCTGGGTGAGCATCAGCCCCCAGGGTAATCCCAGGTGGCTTCAGTGGTTGGGTACAAACATCTTCAGGGAATTGAGTTGCTTTACATTGAGCCTGCATCTAACACAGGGCTAAAGGAGGGGGGGGCAGCAATAAACCACTGTAAAACCACTGAAAAAAAAAAAAAAACAACCAAACAAAAAACCCCCTCAGATGATGACAAGAGGCTATAGTTATGAAGAGAAGCAGCCCGTTGTGTTTAATGGGGTGTTGGATAGTTTGCCAGAGCACTGACCCCATACCAGGAGAGCCAGCCCCGTGCCATAGAGCTGCACACGCTGCGGTCACTGGGGGGGCCCCTGGGAGAAAGGGAGCGGGGAGAACCTCTCCATCGTCACCCACCCGGGGTGTCCCATGGCAGCCAGGTGTGGTGAAAAACAGCTATATCAGCACTTGTGCCTGTAAACTTCTTGCAGGTAAGTGTGGGGATTTTTTTCCCTCCCGAAATAAAAAAGTTTTTATCAAGTGGTAGAAAAAAAACTACGTAGGACTAGTAAAAAGAGCTCAACTAAGTAAATGAGAGAGGAGTTTAGGAGTAAAAGCATTCTTGAGGATACCTTTGCTTCCAAGAATAACAAAATAACATGACTGGTTGGGGAGGGGGAATTGGTACCTAATTAGAACCTGGGCACCTTATGGAAAAGGACTTGAAAATATCAATAGCCAATCAAATTTGGAATCATGAGATGTTTTGAAGGTTATAAAGCTAAAAAAAAAAAAATCTCCTCTACCTTTATTTTTAATAAGGAAATATGAATAACAGACATGATACATAATTTTAATAATCCCTTCCATTCCAAGAGTAATGTCCAACAGGACAGAGAACAGCAGCTACTGAAGTTATGTCTGTAAAATCAACAGAGACCTTCACAGTATACATTTGAGGACCTGTCTTGAGGCCAGGAGGGCTGGTTGGTTGTTTCCTCTCTGTGGTTTTGTCAAGATATGGGACTCCATTTTTTCCATCAGTTACCAGCTACATCATCGTCACTGCCAGATTTTCAATCACGACTAGATGTCTTTAAAAAGACGTATTCTGGATTCAGGTGGAAACTTTGGGGGCTGGTTGTTCTCCTGTCTGATTGCAATAATTCTTCTGTTTGAGTTTCTTTGGATACCTTTAGAAAAACTCATATGAATGTGGATGTAAAAACCTGAATGGGAAGATAGAAAAATACAATAATTTTTACAGAGGTGTCTGTCTTTTTTTTTTTTTTTTTATAAAGCAATAAAAAAAGAACTGCATGCTTAATATCTCTTTTCATTTAAAATTCTCCACAGGGCCAAGAAAACAAACCCAAGTACCAGGAAATAATTTCTGCCCTGGATGAGGAGTTGGAGAACAAAATTGATTTTGAAGATTTCATGGTCTTGTTAGTCAGTCTCACTCTAATGTCTGACCTGCTGCAGGAGATCAAAAACGTGAAAACCACAAAATGATCAGTGCTTTAAAAGAAGCAATGGCTTGGCACTTTATAAGGAAAGCAGGAGTGAACCGCACGCGGAGATAAAACTGAGTGCCTGGGTACCCTGTGCTGGTCCCTTTTAAATGGAATAAAGTCTCGTCCAAACCTGGCTGAACTCACTCCGCTAGAGAAATGGTCTGTGAAGTTTTGCTGCTCAGGGCTTTGCGTTCACTGCGTACGTGCTTTGGGAGGGGGTGCTGGCTGGCTCGCGGTGGGTCCCGAGGCTCCAGCACCAGTTACCAGCTGGGTGCAGCCCCCAGCCCAGCTTAACGCTGGGAAAAGGCAGCCCACGCTCTCCCAGACCTCTCCACCATCTCTCGCATCACTGTGGGGAGAAGGATGGGGAGACCGTGTCAAAAAAGTGCAGCCCCATCTCCCTTCGGGGCAGCAGCATGAATGGCAAGGCAGGTCGGCTCCCCAGGGTCTCCCAGTTGCCCCGGTGTGCTGCCGCCCCGAGCAGAGCGATATCGGTGATGGGTTTCACAATTGGCAGCGACTGCAAAATCTGTTGCAGCCTTTGGTAAACATTGACTTTAGCCTGCGTGGTTTCCAACCCACCATTAACCCTTCTGAATGGAGCGTTTCTTTATTTGTATTTCCTCCTCCAGCTGACCTGTTCATTGAGTGACCGCTGTGGAAGGAATTTCAAGTCCAGCATTTGCAGTGCGTCTTTGGCAGCGCTCTGCTTGTGTGAGCGAAGGCACAACTTAGTTAAACGTGTCACTCGTCTGAGTCTGTTGTTTCATGAAACTGGGAGGAGGACAAACCAGATAAGCAAAGAGGTGGTCCAGGCTGGGGATGGTGGGGAAAAAAGGTGGCCAATAAAATGTTTGTATTGGAGCTGAGGGATATTGGCGACCCAGCCACGGGTTAAATGCTCATCATTCTAATCTTTGTTTTGATTCTGACCTATAGGAGCCTGGCTCAGAGCCAACGTTTAGCCCACTGTGACATCCCGTTGGGGCACGAAATGCAGTTTCACGCCCCAGGAACAGAATGTCCTCTGTAAGCATTTAACAAGCCTCTACCAAGAGAGTCGAGCTGAGTGAGCCGGCAAAACAGTGCAACCCTTTTCGTTTTCTCTTCTTCCTTCTCTAGAAAGGAGAAGACAGGGATGATTTAGCTTTGGTGCATAATTTTTTAAATAGGAAGAGATCAAAACCTTTGGTGTTAAAGGAGGGGAATTGATGCCAGCTGAGTAACAAGATTTAACTCCTCAACATAAAAAGGGTCTCAGTGTTTCCAGAAGCTAAGAGGGTGTTTTGTAATGGATTTTTCTTGCAAAGGAAAGACATATTGCAGTAGGAGGCCAGCAGCCAGTTGTTTTGAGAGGGAAGGTCTGTGTCTTTGTGCAGTACAGGATGGAGCTGAAAGAAGAAATGCAAATGGATGCGGTGGGTTTTGAAATGAAGCTCAGCAGGAAAGGTGCTGCTCCGGGGGGTTTGAACCTCGGCCAGGACTTAATCTGGCAGCCTCATCCATGCGCGTATCACAGCTTCGTATTGCTGACGTGTTTCTACTGTTGCTCGGTCTCTTCCCCCATTGCCTTGGGTTTTGGCCAGGTCGAAGGTCCATGAAAGCTTAAAAAAAAATCAGCTGATGCTCCTTTTCTGGGGTAGAAAGATGGATTGAATGTGAGAGTCCCTAGAAGGCTTTCCCATTACTGAGGTAAAGAAACCATGGCACAGCCCTGAAAAGCTTGTTTGGGAGCCACTGGTGACTCAGAAAGCATGAATTTCCTAATATCCCTCTGTTACAACACAAAGCTGAAAGGAACAATATTGTGAAGCCAATTAAGAAAGAGTTCTTTGAAATCGCTAAGGCCCTAACACAGTTTTTGTTATTGCTGAAATGTTTCTTAATCTTGCATGACTTGAATTAATGACTTAAGAGGCCTTTTATCAGATCAATTCACTTTGTCATCTCATCCTATGCAAACCCTTTTTATTCTAGTGCAGCGTGTTGTGAGCCAGCGTCCCGAGTCCCCGGCTTCGATCAAAAGCTTGTGCTAAGCACAGTAAAAATCCAAAGTAAGAAGCAATTGCTGAACAACTCAATAGCAAAGTCGTTCAAATGGTAGGGAAGGAATCAGAGGTGCAGAAAAACCAAGTGCCTGTGCATGTAGCAGAGCTGGAACTGGATGCCAGTCCATGCTGGGCCTCTCGCACAGAAGACGGTGGCTTTCCAAGAGGCTCCGTGCTGGTTTCTGCAAGGGATGCTGAACCAAGTGAATGGGGTGTGCGAGGCTTGATCTGCATCAGCCCTTGAAAGTCCCGCCTGATGCTCAAAAGCAAAAGGACGCACTTGGAAGAGCCCCGGCATCTTCTTATAGTTGGGAGTAGGCAGAAGTTTGCAGCTTGGCTGTGGAAGATGCTCTTTTATTAGCTCAGACTATTTGTGGCTGCCCTGAGCACTCTCAGCTAACGGCTTTGAAGCTGATCTGGTGTAGACAGCATGTCTGGCTGCATCCTTGGGGAGCTGGCTAAAAGCTTGCTTAAAAGGCTACTGTTGTGCTTTATTTTGTTCCTAGCTTGCTCCTATTGGAAGCAATGGGAGTTCACCATCGATTTCTCATAGCAGAGCCCACGCAAGTGCTAAGGAGCCGAGCAGGCAGCTAAATTGACGATATCTGCAGGCTCCTCTGCCTCAGCAAGTGTGAACATCATCTCAATACCTGATACCCCCTAGAAGTGAAGGCAGCATGAAGAGCAGCTAGTCAAAACCTGACCTCTGTGGGCTTGGAGTTGGGGTGGGATTTGTGCAGCTACACTGTCCAGGTGCGAACAGCCACCCTGGGAAGCTCTGCAGACCTTGGATCTAAGTTTAAAGACCTGTTCTGAAAAGTCTGAGTCATCTCTGCAGTTGCGTGAGCTTTCAAATTACTGCCAGAGGAGAAATGGGGGTCAGGGAGAGCTTCAGCCTCAGATCTTTAGCTTCCATTTCCAAATATCAGCTCAGGAAGGCAGGTTCATTCTCCTACTTTAATTAGCACACCTACGGCTTCTCCCCATGACTTCCTACTTCATATCTGGCCTTAACTCTGCTGGACTTGGAAGGTTTTGAAAATCTGGCTTTAGTCTAATCTCTAAGGTGCTCTCCCAAATCGTAGGGCAGCTCTTGACCTTCAGGGGGTGAGTCATGGCAGAGTTTTGCACATCGAGCTTTCTGTCAGGAGCCTGGGGCCACACGCACCGAGCCTGCAATTTTGCATAAATATTTTAGGAAAAAGAAATACGGTCCGCAACTATCTCACGGTTATTGCACCTTCAGTAAGCCCTCCTGTCCGGGGCACCAGGGCCTGGGCGCTGAGGAAAACCTGCAGTCTGGGAGACACTTTGCCTGTCTCCTCCTCCCTCAAAGTAAGTGTTGTGTTACTTTTTCATGTAAAATAAAACTTGTCTTGGTCGCACACACTTTGCAAGTACCTGTGTGATGCACATTCCCCACCTCGGTACTTCCATGCGTCGTGGCCCATGAAAGCTTCTCAGCAGCTGCTTGCTACATCCACTCAAGTGGTCATTGCAGCAGGTCACTTTGCAGAAAGAGGTAGAGGTTTGCATCATAGTCCACCAGGGTAGCAGTTAAATTGTGGCCACATGGTAGGAAAACCTTCTTCAGGAGTGTTGGAATGACTCAGAAAGATGCTACGTGGTGCATCCCCTTAGGAGCTCACTACAGAGCAGATGAAAAGCTTTGTCCCAGAATTATGTTCTCTCCAATGTGTGACAGTTTGTGAGCCACAAAGGAGCACTCTGAAACGCCTCCTGGAAAACAGAAAATCTCTTTGTTTCAAGCTCAGTCAGGGAAGCTAGATAAAGAAGAGATGGTGCTTTTATGGCTTTCTGAACTGACAGCTTTTAATTCCTGCACTGACTTCTACTGCAGTCAGTGGTTTACAAGGCTTCCAGTGAAGCTGTGTCTTCTCTCCTCGCTTTGTTCATCTGCTCTTCCCTCATCCTGCAAGTGTTTATAGCCCTAGTTCTGAGTCCTCCTCCAGCAAAGGTAAACAGCAACTAGTGTTCAGCAGACAGATCTATCAGGCTGTCTCTCTAAGCCCCAACTGCACAAAACAGCCATTAAACATAGATAGATTCAGAGCCATGGGACTTATCTTTTATTCATTGTTGTTGTAGGAGTGAGTTTATGCTATGCATAGCCATAACGAGAGTCAGTCCCAGCATCCAGCACGTAAAGAGGAGGTGAAGCCGTGATCCCCCAAACTGAACATAAGGAAACTCATGACATCAGCCCAAGCCCAGCACCAGGTGCCTGTAGCAGAGGCTGGTTGTGCATATCTGGTGTAGTTCCTTGGTCACCATTCCTCCCATTCAGAGGTCCCAAAAAGGCCAACTTGGAAAGGATCTCCTGTGCAGAGAATCACAGGTGGTGCTTGGTTCCTCTGGGCCAAAACACAAATTGGGTTTTATAGCGAATGAGTGTGTAATGGCTTGCCAAAGAGCCCTTGAGTCTCAAACAGGACCTGGAGTACCTAGGGCCCCTGGTCAGGCAGGGACCCCTGCTGCCCAAGCTGTCCCCCAGGTGATAGCTCCTCACGCGACGGCAGCATGAGCTGCAGCCCCTTGCAGGGATGGGTGGCACCTTTACATTTCTGACACCCACAGTGCAACCCCTGGAGCCAAGGGACCAATTTGCACTTGTGATTTCCTCTTCATTTTATTCCCCTTGCCATGATCAAGGTTTCTTGGTTGCCATCTGCTGGATCTTCAAGACTAGAGAAACACAAAGCACAGCACATGCTCCTGTGAAGCTGCTGCAGAAATCAATGAGAGGCCAGGACCTCTTGGGTGGAGGGAAGCAGCTCCTCAAGTGGGCATGTTTCTAACCCTCCAGTAAAACCGGCAGCCCAAAAAGATTCAAAAGTTCATCAGTGGGAAAATCAAGGCCCTTCCTGTCCTGAGATGATCAATAAATGACGTACAGAATACCAAGAGCTCTTCCACCCTTGCAACCTCCTGCACACAGCAGCTAGTTGGCCTCCGGGCACTCTAGCATCACCGGAGCAAAGGAGAACAAGCGTCATGGTAAATGATCTTTGGTGAAAGTCTTGGCTTGCTGCATGCGATTACTGCGTGGCTCGTTAAGTATTAGCCAATGTTACAAAATGAAATCTGAGCTCTCTGGAAAGGCAGCTAAAGCTAGGACCACTCTTTGACTGGATAAATTGATGTATGCTAGGTCTCTGCTTGAGTTTGAAAAACAAAGCTGGCTAGTACTGGAAACAGTGCAAGTATTCTTACAGTGGGGACACATAGAAAGATCTACAACCCAACCCTGAGGCCTTCCCTTCTCCTCCAATGGTGGCCCAACATTTCTTTGGTTCCTTCTCCCAGGGGTACAAGATTGGTTCACTTGGACACCTGGGGCTGTTGGAGGAAGCCTGCATGCAAAGGTTGACCCAATTCCCACAGCCGCTGGTGGATTTTTCTTGATCTAACTGTTCTGCCTCCATCCCCACATGAAGCTCTTTTGGGCTTTGTTTGGAGACAAGAGTCACTAGCAGAAACATCCAGGTTGAGCATTATACGACAGTTTGCTTCTCGAAAGCTGGCAGGGGCAAAAACCACATCGGGACCAGAACACCAAGAGGTAAACATTCTTTTTCCTTGAGCACCATAACTGGTGTCACAGCTTCCCTGGGTTTATACCCCACTACGTGGATTTTATAAGGTTTTTGCCTAATTAATTAATGAAAACAAATTGCAAAATTACCTTCTTATTAAACTGATCTCACTATGGAAATAAGGCTGATTACTTCCCTAACAAACTTTAATTAAGCAGCTACAACAAACTGTAATAAGGAGCACAAATTAAACCCAGATCACACTAGACGTGCCTTTGTCAAACGCTGTGTTAATACTGGGCAACATACACAATGATTAAATGATACAGAAAAGCTCTTTTCTGGTAAAAATCTATCCTATTCCTAGGGGAAGAAGAGTTTATATAAAAACACCATGTTAATAACCAACACATCAGTGAGTATTTATCAGGAGTTTATTTCTAACAGCAGCTCTTAACTTGCCTGTTCTGCAAGACTCAGCCATTACAGCGCTTTTTATCTCTTCTCTAAATTTATGCTTGTAGTACACATGACCCGAGGTTATTGCAAAGCCTCTGAGAAACAGAAAAGCTTTATTACCTGCACATATACTCCTCAATTTGTCTTTCCTCTTCTGGCTTTTTAGTGCTTGGATTCAGCTCAGCTGAAAACAGAACACAATTTGAGAGCAATTTGCATAAGAATTGCAAGCAGAGGCCCACACAAATTAGGCATTAATTAATGAACACCTAAAGCCTTCTGCTGAATGCAGCCTGAGGTGAAGCAGCGATGGGAGTGCTCAAGTACAGGTGAGGGAAAGAGTGAGTAAGCATATCAAATAAGAGAGCAACTCTTAATTCTTCTCCAATATTTATTCTACCTCTGGAGACCCCAGGAGAACTGCAAACTTTTTACCCCTGATAGAGGATGACGAGAGCTGCCCCTTGTAGCAGAGCTGGGTTGAAAAGAAAGCTCTTCCATGTGCATTTGAATTCATCCAGCAAATCCCAGGATGTATCAAGCATGGGATGCTGGGCTCTGGTTGAGGAGCAGTGGTGCTGCAGAGCCCCCCAGCCCGGGCAGCGCGTGGGGGCAAAGCAGGGTTTGGGGTGCTGGGGTGGGTGTTTGAGGTCTGGGAGGTGGGTGACACGTTGGTGTCCCTGGACAGGCAGGCAGTGCCTCAGAGATGGGGTGGAGGAGGCAGCAGGTTTCTGCTGCCTGATGGAGGGTCTGGGGGGAGGGGGGGGTTTGCTCCTCTCTGGGAGTAAAGAGATGGCTGATGTAAGAGGAGAGTGGGCTGTAGACTTGAAGGAAGCCTGAGGTTGAGTCTGGAGGCTTTTGAAACCCGAAGTGACTGTTTTTCTTATGCTGTTGGATGCATACATCTAACGTGGTGGAAAACGTCTCCTAAGGAAACTCAACGTGCCTACTACCCCAGAGCTGTTATAGCCAGAGCCTTCAAAAGAGAGCATTTTGGTTCTTGTTCTCTCCTCTTTTCTACCCCAGAAAAATGTTTAGCAGCTCTTCCTTAAGCATTTAACTGGAAGTGCTCAGCTGCTGGGTGTTTCAAATCAGCTCAGAAGTTCTGATAAAGGGAAAAATGCTCTTCTTCTGCAGAGCCCTTGGGAGAGAAGTTGAGGCGCTGGACTTCCCAGGCTGAGCAGGTGGGAGAGTTGTTCTGTGCTGTCTTACAGGTAAGTAAAATATCTTCTTGCATCCGAGGTTCATCAATATGCAAGAAAACAAAAGCTGGTATTAATCAAAGTGCGGGGTTTGTTGGTGTCCTTGACCTAACTCAGTTGTGAAGCTGTCTTGAGCACAAAGTTTGCATCCTGGTAGCTTTAGGAAGGTCCGGTTGGGCCTTGCTGCTTCTTTTTGTAAGCACCACGAGCTTAGGAAAGGCAGGGTTGTCCCTTTGAGCTGGAAGCCACATGAGCCATCCGCATGCTTTCCTGCAACCTGGGAGCATCTTGCTGTTAACAATTATTTCATAACAAAATTCCTGGCTAGATGTACGCATCCTAATGACTACTGTGAGCCAGCAGGGGCCAACAGGTACTTTAAGATCAATTAAAGCACCCTGTAAGTTTGCTATAATAATAGACTAGAGCCTGAGTTATTAGCTAATAAACAAATGAATGGAAACTGTTAGTTTTTAAACGCCGTGGTATCAGTTGCTGCAACATCTCAGGTCTCTGTAATGTCTCACAAAAACACACGCTGCCCTTACGGGCTCTTCTGGAAGCTGTTGCGTGGCTCTTGGTGTTGAGCGGCTCTGCTAGTTGTCTGCCCGCCTGACCCGCTGCGTGACTGGGATGGAAAGCGGCTGATGCAGCCGGGATGCGTGTGCTTCCCTGGGGAGAACGGGAGGGTTTGGCTGCTGGGACCGTAGTAGAGCCCAGGCTCGGAGTTTGGCGCTCGGTTTGCTCTGAAGGAATGCATTTAACTTGCTGCGAAGGTGCTTCTGCTGCCATTGCTCCACGGAGCCCTGCATGCCGCTGTGTTGCGTTTGGTATTGCCGACTGCCCCCCTCCACGTCTGCCCTGTGAGAGTGGCTGGTGGCGGATATCCAGGGAAAGACTGTAGAAAAGGACGTGGCCATTACCTTATATATATTTTTGGTCATATACATATATGAAATATATGTTAAAAAATAGATCATATAATTTGGCTTATGTATACACAAGCTATAATATATAGGTATTTATATCTAAGCTATACATGAAATATAAAATAAAATCTTCTCCAGTTTTCACTGTCCTGACTTACCTCACCTGTGAACTTTCTCTTACTTCCAAATGACTTTCCAGCCCATTTATGACTACAGTGAGTAGTACAGATCCCTGGGTACCTCCCTGCTCTGTGGAAAACCTGGGGCTTATTACTACCCTTGTGGGTTTTGCGTTTTTTATCCCTCTAGTTATTAATGCATTAAAGGATCCTTCCTCTCATCCTGTGACATCTTAGCAGCTTTAAGTGCCTTGGAGAGGGGCTTTGTCAGAAGCCCTTTGGCATTAAAATGCTGCTAAATGGAGTAGGCAATCACTGCTGGTCACTGCTCCTCTCGCGCTGGTGCGATGTGCTGTCCTGGTCCCTCCCTGCTGCTGATGCTGCTCTTGACAAAGCTTTCCCCCTGTTTGCCAGGCACTGAAGCTAACAGGTCTCCACCCCCCCACCCCTACTCCAGGGCTCTCTTTTGAAACCCAGTGTCACATTTGTCATTTCTCATGTCTCTGGTATTGATGTTAACGAGAAGAGGGGTTGTCCACCACAGGCAGTTGTGGCTAGCATATGTGGCTGGACATCTTAAAAAAAAAAAAAAAAAAAAAAAAAAAAAAAAAAGCACTTTTTTTTTCTCTTCTATGAGCTGAAGACTAATTTATTGGCAGTAAGAGTGTAAAGAGTACAAAGTCAGCCCTTCTCGTAGCTTAGCATCTCTCTTTTTCTCTCTTTCCCTGCCAATCAGCATCCCAAAAGCGCCAAGAATTTCATGAATGTTTGGGTTTTTCCTGGCATGAGCCACCTTTTTTTTTTTTTCTTGTTTTATTTTAAATCTGATTGTTCAGAAACTCCTCCGCTTTAATATAACCCATTAGTTTATAGGGAGATGGCAGAGCAAAGGGGGTCATAGCAATAGCAGAGATTTGCTGGTTGGTCTGTAACACCCTGCTGTGTTGTAACTGCATCTCGCTGAAGGTAATTACCACAGAAAAGCCATCATTTCTTCTCGAGAGACCCCTTTTCACAGGTGCGCGTGGTGGGAGACAAATGCCAGGTCCCACATGATGTGTGCTCAAGCGAGCTCTGAGACAGTGCTCCAAAATCAGGTTTCTCAATTATTCATTAGTTAATGGCTCCTTGGGGATGTGAAGAAGGCTGGGACTTGGGAGCCTGTGTAGAAATACGGGACCAAAACCTCAAGGGGTTTACATTACTTACGATAACGAGGGTCCTGGAGATGCTCTGCGTGAACCCGGTTTCAAGGAGGGGCACAACCCGAAATCCTCCCCTATGGCGAGTGGACTGGCTCAAGGAGCAGCCAATACACCCCCATCCAGCAGAGCCCCCAAATCTCCGTACGGGGTGAGGAAGGGTGAACAGGGATGCCGTGGGAAGTGACCTTCCTGAGGCTGCCATGCTGCTGGTGGAGCTCTAGGAAAGAGACTGGTGATGGATGGTGCCTGTACTGGGGTAATTGGAGTGACTCACACACTGAGATGTATAGCGCAATGCCATATGCTCTCCTTAAATGTTTGTTGGCCCAGCCAAACCCCAGCTCCCGGTGCTCTGCTCGTAGATGCTTGCTTGTGTTAATAGTGACAAGTCACAAAACTGCCCTGACACCTGTCTTCTGGAACAAATATCCTACATGGAGTGTATCGTCACCTCTCCCTTCACCTCTGCACTGAGCCCTCTCCTTCCATACGCTTCAGGATGTCCGAGCCCAGCTCCTGGCTGTTTGTGCTCATCGTGCCAAGGGGAACCTTCCTGACACACACCCCCCAGCCCAGACTTTGGCCCAGGGACTCTGCCCTGTCCCTGCTGTGCCGCAGGGTGTGGGCGCTGTTGGCCAAAGTATCGAAAATAAAAAGTGCATGGAATATTTAATGAGCTTTTTCTTCCAACGAGTTTTCCCTGCTTTACTGCAGGGCTCTTAATTTGATGAATTAATGTAAGACTTGCTAATGTAGCAGCAAAGACAGCAGGCAAAGATCTGTCTGCTGATCCCAGACACAACAGTTTTCAACTGCGCTGCTGAGCACCGTGTGTGCGGATGCCACTGAAAATTGCCATAAAGATAACGCCAGTATCTGCTATGGGAGGAGGATGGTGACGCTTGCGGCTTTTCATTTCCCTTCTCCCCCTGTGACAGGACTGAGCCATCGCCGTTGTGAGACGGGAGCAGGCTGGTGGGGATCTGCTCCCAGGTGCACAGGACAGAGGTGCCTCCCACCAGCAGGTACAGCCTGAGCTCCCGGCGTGGGTCCCTGGCTCTCTGCAGGGGTCTTTTGTTCCTGAAAAGATCATGGGGGTGGTTTTGTGTGTCTGCAGCTCAGGCAATACAGGCTTTGCAGTGCATTTTATTAAAAGTGTAGCTAAAAAAGGCTCAGACCATCTCTGACTCCATCACAGAGCTGATAGGCCAGAGTTTGCTCCAACTGCACATTTTTCAGTCTGGTTGGTTTTATCAGCGCGTTACCACTCCTTGAGCAGTGACAGGTTTCTTTTAAAGGTGTGGAGGGTGAACCCCATCCTGGAGCCTGTTGCGTGCCGTGGTCCACCTGCACTGGTTGCCCAACAAGTGCATCTTCCCTCCTGCAAGGGCTCTGGTCCTGCAGCAAGCAGCTGGGACTCACCAGCGCTGGAGCTTGAGGAAAGAAGCTCCCAGCTCCCACATCTGCAATTCGACCTCGGGGGAAGATCTAGATGTGAAGACAAGTCAGGGGACCCCATGCTCCCGTTGCTGGGCTTGGAAGAGGCCAGGTTAAAGTGCTTGTGGGAGATGCTGCCTTGGTGCTGATGTGTTTGAATAGGAAGCTCATTAGCTCAGGTCTGTTGTCTGGGATAAAGGAAACTCTAATTGTGTTTCTAGAAGGAGCTCTCCTGTGGTGACTGCACACGGTGACGTGTCGGCATGTCGGTACTTTCACAGCATACAAGAACGATCACGGTTTGCGTATTGCGACGCAACTTCACAACTTTGCTGTCTGCTTGAGCTTGCCCACAGCACGTTCTCAAATGATGCATATTGAAATGGAGCCGCCTCGAGACGCCCGTGCCTCGAGAGAGACCTCCAACCCGAGAGGACAAGATTGGTCTGCTGCTATTTTGAAAGATAAATGACCTGACTGCGAGTGCCTGTCTGCTCGCACAAGGACCATTTAGTCATTTGGCACAAAGCAGACTCTCTAAACCATTAAGGTGTTTGGGCTTTGCAGTGCATAAATAAGTTACAAATTAGGGATTCTGGGTGGCTGCTCGCCCCTTGTGTGCAGTGCTTCAAGTGATTACTGTTCTCCTCTTTGTCTAATCAAAGATCCTCAGCTCAGAGCAGGTTTCTAATTTAAACACTTGAGTACAACATATCTCACTAAATTAAATAACCTTTACCCAGACAAATCATTGCGGAAATCTGAGTCTCAAGCGCAACAGATTCTACCCCCGCCTTATATATGATTTTTTTTTTCCTTGTCTCTGTAATACAGCTTCTTCTGAAGGGTAAATGATTCCTAATATAAACATGAATAATCTAGGCTTTGCAGTATTGCAGATTTGCGGTATTGCAATATATATATATTCAAATAACTCACTTTAAGACATCTACTAGAAAAATGCAGAAAGCACTCTGTAACTTTAGACAGGATGCCTTGGTCTACAGGGTCTCAGGCTCGCCAAGGTAAAAGTGGGGTTACTTTGGGACAGGATTTGCAATAGGGCATCTTTACCTGGGGGGGCCTCAAACAGCTGGCACCCCGGTGTGTCTGGCAGCTTCTGTCTGCATTGCAATACTGGAGTAACTGTCCAAATAAAGCGTGTGCGCAAATATCACAGCACTGCTCCCTAAAGGACCCCTCCCTGTATAAATGCACCTTTGTGTAAATAATTGGTAAGCAGAGTCAGTAGGTGGTCGTCGACGCCGCGAGTACCTCCAGAGACTTAACGGCACGTACAATACATCTTTCCTGCACTGCCGCTGGGTCTCAGCTTTTGGCAGTGCTGTCTGCAGGGTTGAACACACATTTTTAGCCTGTCTGATGAAGGAGCCATGCTACAACTGGCTCTGTTCCAAATTGGAAACGACTTTGGTTCTGTATATAGTAACAGAAAGATATTTAAGGTACCCTAGGAAGCCTATAAATACTAGGTCCAGGTCCTGTGCCTGACCCAATGAAAGAGGCGCTGTGCTGCGCTTGGTAAATGGTGTCACCTGGCAAAAGGTACATCCTGGGGGTCAGGAATGCAAATGGAGCATCCTTGGAAGTAGCGGGAGACACTTAATATGGCTATACGTGTGCTGGGGCAGAAGCACACAGAAGCCCTTGCCTACCTAGTGGGTGAAGTGAATTAACTTAGAGCCTGACATAAGCCTGTGCTTGGGCTCTAACTCACAAAAATGTTGGCTTTGGAGGGTTTCTTTTTCCCCCTGCCAGAGGCAGAGACATCTCAATCAGCTGTAAAGCAGCGGCTGAGCCGCTGCTGTTGATGAGCACAGCAGATGAGCACGTTAAAGCAGAGCCGATGCAAGTTGGCTCCGTTTGCTGAGCTGGGAGCTGTGGCCACTCAGTAGAAGCTGGAGACGTTGCAGCCACGGGAATGGGTCTGGGGAGCAGGCCACAAGCACTGCATTTGTTCTCAGATGAGCTGTTTCCATGGGTAAATCAGAGCTAGATACGTGTGCGCAAGCATTCAGAGTTACAAACACAGGCTTTTGGCTCAAGCTTGAAGCTATGCAGATATACCCTCGTGCTGCCTTGAGTTCTGTTCGTGTCTTGATGCTTGCTGCAGCCAGAAGATAAATTTCTTTTTTTTTTTTTATAGATGGAGGTTTTCAGTTAACTGGATTATCCTAAAAGGATAGTGAAGCAGATCTTTACATGCATGAAAATATTCAAATATATGGCTTTAAAAGATCCATGAAATTGTGGCTTAAAAGGGATTCTTGGGTTGGGGTTATGGCGGATGGGACCTTCTGGGACCCTGTGGGGTAGGGGTCAGCGCTGTGCTTCGCTCGTGGCGGGTGTCTCATTGCCTTTTCTGAATCAGTTCTGGCTTTTATGGAGCTCAGCTGCTTATCATCTTGGGAAGAGTTACATCTTCCACTCTGCTGGGGTTTTTTTGGCCAGGTTTCCCTATACAGAGCGGTGCTGTCTCCCCAGGTCTGCCAGGCACGGGGGTGTTTTTTGGGCAAAACCTCTCTGTGCCTGCCCAGCTTTGCTGTGGGTAAAACCCTGTGGGCTCGCGAACAGAGGAGCCGGGCTTTCCTCAGGTACGATGGAAGAGCTCAAGGGCATCTGTGTTAAGAAACACCCATATTTCGCATACAGTTCATCACAGACCAGGGCCAGTCTGGTTTTCTCTGTGATCTGATAATCTTTGTTATCTTAACCCATGCGGGGACAAATCTGGGGGCTGAGCCTCCAGCGTGTGCGTGCCTTGGCCCCTGGCAAGGAGCGGGATCGTTGCAGCAGCACCGTGGTGTCAAGGAGAAATGCCATCCATCAGTAAGCTGGGAGCAGCAATCGATGTGGAGCTGACACAGTCAGGTGATGAGCTGCAAATTAGATCTCCTTCTCCATAAGCAGTTCATTTACAACGCGTTTTCAGGTTTGTTTGGTGGTGGTTGTTTGTTGGTTTTTGGTTTTGTTTTTTTTTTTTTTTATCTAAGTGATCAACAATCTCTCCTGGATGTGTATCCATCAGGCTGGAATTGTTCCCGCCTTCTGGTTTTGATCTAAACCATGCGCTGATGAATGAGAGAAATATTTTTAAGGACAGGAGGATGGTGGATGCCATATTTCTGGTGTAAACTTTGAGTAAGGAGGCATGTGCTAAAACTCACAGGAATTTTCTGAGCATCTCTCAGAAATGCCAATCTTTCCTTGGCTTGTGAATAATCTTTAATAATGAATAAAGCTGTTGATGTCCCAAAACGAATGTGAGGCAATAGTTTGCCAAAGGAGCAGATGCTGTGTTGCATCCCATTGTATGGTTAAAACTCCCAGAAATGGCTTCTCAGCAAAAAATTTTGCTTTTCCGCTAAGTGATACTTCCCAGAGTTGTTTCATTCTGCAAACTTCCAGCTCCTCAGTAAAAAGTAGAAAGCACTAGAAGTAAGGTGATACTTTATGGCTGTGAAACGAAAATGTTCTGACATCTTTTTTACTGGGGAAAACAATTTTTTTTTTCTTTAGCTTCCTTTAATTACTAAATATATTTCGATTGAAACTTAGGTTTCTTTTAATTTTTCCTTCTCTCTTTCCATTCCACCTCCCACCAACATTATTGTAGGAGGTACCTGCCTTTTAGTGCAAAGTTGCTCTGGGGGAGACTCCACCTGGTCATTCCTCATCTTGTTGCCTGGGATGGGAAGGTGACGCCCCTCCAGGTGTGTTGTGTAGTAACAGATCCACCTTTGCAGCCTGCTGGCGGTGCCAAACCATCCCCTGGCTGCCCCGCCAGGGTTTAACCTTCAAACTTGCCATCTTTGCTGGGGAATTCCAGCCACTGCTGTTGTAAACTGCTGCAGAGGTGTAACCTGCTTGTTTGCAGCTGCGGTGGGAGCCAGGGGCTGCTATTATAGCATGGCAACGTTTTATTTTTCACTTCGCGATGGCATAAAGGAACTAAAAAAGCTGCTGTGACAGCTGATCGTCTGTGCAAAATAGCATCAAAAGGGAATAACTGCTCATTTTTGCGCTGGCTAATATTGCGTTGGTCAGTCTGCATCCCAGTGCTGTCTCCACTTTACAGGCAAACTCTACAGCCCGTGGGCACAGATTGCAGCGTGCGGCACAGAACAGCGCTTGGTGTAACAGGCTGATTGAGATGCCTGGATTAGCCCGGTCCACACACGGTGCTGGCAGTTTGGCTACGACACCCTTGAAATCCAACCAGGCTCTTTGGGGGCTGCGTCTGCCGCTCCTCGTGGTGTGTCCTCGTGTGTCACAGGAGGATGGGGTTTCATGTCTTCCGAAAGCGTGTTGTGAAAGGCCTGGGGAGCACCAGCATCACCTGGCTGGGCTGCCCTGGTGGACCCCGCCGCTGCCTTCTGCCGTGATCCGATTCACGCTCACTGCCTCTCAGACGCTGGATTGCACCCGTGGGCTTGGCAATAGCTGTGTATTGCTTAACCCTGATAATATGAGTGAAATCAGCACTGTTAATAGGCTCATTACTTAGTCCTTTTAATACATTTTGCTTTCTAAATGGCAAGTAGGACTCCACTGTCTGTTACACAGACGTGGCCCAGGTTCATCCAAAAGAAATGTCCAATAACTCACCCCTAATTGCAGCGAGCGCAGAAGAGTACAAAGCACATTAGCAGACACTATCCGAATCCGCATTGCAGAGCTGCTCAGGTCCCCATCATAACAGTTTAGCAGAAAATTGCGGAGGTCTGTCCCACCAGTACCACTGTCAGGTACAATTGCCTTTTACAGAGAGGGCTTGCAAAGTGGCTGCTCATCACTATTCTCTTCAATGTCAGTTGTAACCTGTCAGGCATTGAAATAAAACAAGCTGTTGGCACTGTAACATACATTTATGCCACCTTTTGTGCATAGCACATATTCTGTAGACCACGTGAATCTACATAATCAATTTACTCACTGCAGAAAGCTGTAACTCACAGGCCTGACAGGGCTAAAATATTAAAACTCCCTAGAGAAGGACTCCCTGCCATCCAGACAGCCAGATACCTGCAGATTTCACTCGTTATTCGTCAAGATGATGGGTTTCCGTCGATGTTGCAGGTACAGCCTGGGCATTCAAATGGTTTACATCTCTTTTTGCAATGTGAAATCCAGTGTGTTAGATTATTTTCTTGGGAATTAAACCGGGGGGGGAAAAAATAGTATAAACACTTTGGCCAAAGGTGCCACAGGGGGACTTGAGCCCCCCCACTATGTGCCACTGATTGGCAAAATCAGGAGTCTGTTCTCCATCATTTTAAACACAAAAATCCCCTATGGAGGCAATCAGAGATGCCTGCAGGGCGCCAGCTGGCAGCAGGGCTTTATGGTGGGGGAGGCGAGGGGGTGGGAAGCAGCGGGCAGATGTCCCAGCTAGGACTGGGGCGGGGGGAGGCTGGAGCTGCAGCTCCAGGCTGGGTGTGCTGCTGATGGTGGAAGAGATGGAGGAGGCGGGTTGGCAATGACAATAGCTGGAGGCGCCTCCCAGCAGAAGTGTTGGCCACCGCCTCTCTGGTGATGTCCCAGCAAAGCAGATGTGAGAGTCTCTGATAATTGCTGGAACTTCTGAAATTTAGATGTGGTGTGTGTTTGTTTCCTCAACCTATTAAATGGGCTGCAGAGCTTTGCTGTCTGGTGATGCTAAAATGCGACTGTATTCCCCCAGCTTGGAGATCCTTATGTCTTGACTTCTGGAGCTCTGGGAAGCTCTCCCTTCTGAGCGCAACAAGGGCTCCCCAGCCCGTGCTTTCTCTGGTGCACACACGCTGGGCTGAGCAGCTCCGCGAGCTGGGAGAAGGATGTTGCAGCTGAAACATCAAGGCAATAAAACTTGATGGTTTTGTGTGTATTCAGGGAAGCTTTTCAATCCCGCTGATCTGTTAGTAGTTTGGGTTTTTTTAAGGGACTGGTGTAGTTCAGAGGCTCCTAAAAGATAAAATACTGCCTGTAGTCCATCCTGATACCCAATCCTTCCAAACAGGTATCACTTACTCAGGAAAATGGGAGAGTAAAATGACAGTGACTGTATGATTGAGAGCGACTGATTAGAAGAATGTAACTGAGCTCTATCAGAAAAGCTGAAAAAGGAGACTGATGGCAAACAAATCGCTGGTTGTTCGTAGGAACTTCTTTATCTAAGATTAATGACAGGAGGTTAGTGGCATCTTGCTCCAGACCCTTTTTTGGCTCCGGGACCCTTGCCAAAGTTTAGACTCCCATTCTGAGTGTTGACAGGCGGAGAGAGCGCTTCAAAATGTGTTATGGACATAATTAGTTACTGTTATCACAGTTTTCTTAATTAGAATATCATAAAAAGGGGAAGTGTGATGATTTACATGGGGAGGATCGGAAGAGCAGCGATTCTAAAGGCCAGAGATGGAATGCCGGAGAGCGGCATAAAGGTTATCTGCCTTTTGGATGAGGGATGGTGCTTACCTGGGGCGTTCAGAGGGATGCCTGGAGGTGCTCTTGCTGGTGACTGAACTCTTTTCTTTTTTTTTTTTTTTTCCAACTTTCCACTAACTCAGCCAAATTGCACAAGCCTTTGATCAGTAATTGCCCATCCATCTCCTGCAGGATGGCTCACCCTCTGCCAGGATCCTTGCAATGCTGATCACTTGCAAATGTTAAAAGGAAGCTTATTTTTAAAAAGACAGCAGCTTCTTTCACAAACTACATTTTTCTTGCTGTTTCTAGACAAGAGAATCGGAGAAAGCCAAGTTATTTATTTTCATCATTGTGGGGAGAAACTAGAAACCTGTTCTAAAAAGAAAGCAAGCAGCTAAAGAAAACCCAGTTATTTTACTGGTATCTTTTCTGGCAGTTCCTTATCACTTGTCAGCCCAACCTTCAAAAGGCAAGGTGCCACCTCGCCTGGAGCACAGCTTAGGAAGCCCTGCTTCAGCCCTGGCTTCTCCATGCCCGGACACCTGGTTGAAGGCTGCTTCTCTAAGCTGTTTTCCAAATCTCTCTGCCCACTAAGGAGTCCAGACCCAAGCTATTTGCAGGGCTGGCTGTCTCTGCCATGCACAAGGTCTGCTTTGCTATGGCAGGGAAGGGCGTTCGACTGGCTTTGAGGCCAGCGCTCCAGAGAATGAGATGCCCCCAGCGATTTTGGGGGGGGGGCTGTGGATCTAAAGTTGGCAACACAAATTACCACTGCTTACCAAAACCGTCACAAACCCCAGAGCTCTTCGTCAGTGAGGTGGGAACTGTGTACTTTGGAGGAGAAGGCGCTTTGAGGCTCACACCTGGGCTGTGCTGTCTGCAACAGGGGATGCAACTCGCAATCGATAAACCTGTTTGTTCCGTTGTCTGAGTCCTTTGTCTGCAAGGAGCGATTGAATTGTTCCCCGGGGAACCTGGGACAGAGCAGCCCACCCAGGCGTGTGCTGTAATCCCACCGGCACGCCGGCAGCCGTGCATCGCGCCTCGCTGGGTGGGACGGGGGAGATGGTGGCTCTGCTCATCCCCTGAGCCCCGGAGAGGATCCCGCTGCCCCGAGCAGCACCGTCCTCGGTCAGGAGCCCCTGGCAACGGCAGGGTCACGCTTTGCATTCAAGGGAGCACCATGCCATCATAGATACGCCTTGCACAGAGCCACGGTGCCAGGACTCGTTGGGATTAATTAACCCCCTCCCTTTCCCTCTTCCCTCAACAAATAGTTTCTGGTGAGATTGAACTTAAAATACCTAAATGAAATTCAGTGTGACTTTTTTTTTTTTTCCTTTCTTTTCCCCCCTAAAGTAGTGACTGAATCATAGTTTTCTTGAAGGGAAAAGCTATGTTTTTTCCTGATGGCATGCCTTGTGCATATGGCTGCAGGAACTGGCCCCCCTCTCTCTGCCTCTCCCCCGCCCCCTCCGGCAGCGGGCGCGCTCGCACACCCGCTTGTTGCTTGGAGAACTGATGGTTTTGGGGGCCAGGAAGTGTCTGTATCAGTCAGAGTTAACTAACTACTGCGACAAGCACTGTCTGTGTTTAATCCCTGGGAAGCGCTGAGCTGAGAAGCCTGGCGAGGGGAAGCGCTGGTTTTGGGGAAGCGGAGATTGCAAAATGCAGACCGTGAAGGCGTCGTGTTTGCAGGGACTTTCTCAAACCCTGGTCTAGGGCAAGGGAGGCTGAAGTTCAGGCCGTGTCACAAAATAATTACAGCAGGTAATTAGCCCTAGATGCTTAGACGTGTCCTCCTGGTGCTCCTCTGGCTGTTCAGGAGTGGCTCCAGGGGGACTTTCCCCCAATGAAATGGACTCGGTGCAGCGCTCTGTCCCACCAAGGTGCGTTAAGTGCACAGGTCACTAGAAATATTTTATTGTTTTTTCCCTAATTCTGTGCTCTAATTTGACCCCTCCCAAGCGGGAGAGGAGCTGTGCCTGCCTGGTGACAAGAGAGGGGCTGCAGGCGCAGGCTGGCCCCCCATGGCACATCTCGCCCCAGAAGAAAAGTCACCTTATGGGATGGGGAGATGGGGAAAATTCTTGTTTGCCTGCCCCTTGTTTGCGCTCTTATAACAATAAGGTGAGCCCAGAGATGAAATGGTGATTTATTTTTTTTTTCTTCTATTTTTTTGAGACACCTTGGCATAAATCTATGAAGAATTAGTATTTTTGTTCAAGGCTTATCCCAGGGACGTGTCCCCATTTGTCCTCCGTGCTGGGGCGTTTGTCAGGCGTGGGCTGCCAAGGTCCACTGCGCTGCTGGTGTCTTGCAGCTCTCGCCCAGGAATAATACACAAGTACCAGGAATAATACACAAATAGGAGCAATCGGGGTCAGGCGCGTGCCGTGCCCGCCGATTGTGCCTCAGCTCCGCCGGGAAAGAATGGGAAAGCGAGTTGGGTTAAAAATGCAACAAACTTTGCACATTTATATGAAGGGGCTGTAATTTTCGCATTTAACACTCCGTTAGATCTAATGGAAAGCTGATATTTTTCTGTAGGTGTGAAATTAACCTTTCAATAAAACTAAAAGCTATCTTGAGCATTTTCAAGCTGAAGTTTAAAATAGAGCAATTATGAAACTTGCTGAAAGACTGCCAAGTTTTCTTGTTGAAAACTGCTGCAAATGAATTATGTTTCCCTTGTGATTTACAGCATAGTGTGAGGGAACTTTAGTTTGTATTTAAATCTGCTTCCGTTAAAGACTATTTGCAGCTTAAAGAAATTTAATTTTCTTTTTTTTTTTGGGACAAAGTTGTCAAACTCCATCAGAGAAAACTCCTTTCAATGTTTCATGCTGCAAATTGCTAAATGTGGCATTGTTCTTGTGAATGCCGTATGTAGCAATTGTACGTCTTTATGAAAGAAAATTGTCTTTCTGAGCAGGGACGGCTGATGCTAACCCAAGTGGTTCCCCTTCTTGAGGAGACTGCTGGAGGCAGGCAGGGGGATGAGGGGAGTTTTTCCTTTCCTCAAATCCCAGCGAAGCCAGCACCCCATTTTCCACACCATGCTCCGTTATCCTCGTTTACGTTAGAAAAGAGAAGTTGAAACACGTACAGGTTTTGCACTCCTACACACACACATGCCCTCATCGTGTCTGCGTAGAGGGTAACGTATGCCAACGGAATTGCTACAGGACATGGGAAAACTAATTGAGCCAGCATCCGTCCTGGAAATCCAGCCAACTTTGCATCCCACTCCTAGAAACAAGGGATTAAATACCAATTCACAGCTCGCTGCTCGCTTTTACACAGTGGCATTCACTGCAGGCTGCAAGGAAGAAATTCCTGGGGAAACGAAATTCCTGGGGAAATGGAGTAGAGGGAAGATGGTCAGTCATGGTATCACAGCTGTAGTGTCTGGAGAGAGAAGCGGAAGCTGCTTCGCTGCCAATTTTCTAGGAAGTGGATTGAATTTTCTGTGAAATATGGCTTACAGGATATGAAAATAAGATGGTCTGCAGAAAGGACTTTAAATAAGGAATTAACATTAAAAATATTCCCATATGGAAAGGCTTTATATCGCCTTATACAGATACCACCATTTCATGTACGTTGACTCCTGCAACTTCAGTTGGATCCTCACAAACTAGCTCCTCAGTGACCTTGAAAGCTTGACAAAGCAAGCCGTAGCACTAATGATAGGTGGTTATTAAAAATATGCATGGCTGGAACCATATACTCCATGTAATGAAAAGGTAATTTGTTGAGGTATTCATACCTGAGGCCAAAAGCAAAAGAGCGTTTATCTATTTATTTTTCTAATTGCATTCTGAAAATAGTATGTAGGAGGCCCTCATCTCCTGTTCAAAGCCAGCTCCCTGCCAAGCGGTCCCGGCAGGTCCGAGGGCAGGCAGCCCATGGCATGGCAGAGGTGAGGATGCCCCCACTGGCGCTCTTCCTTGACCAGGGACCGGAGACCCTCGGAGCGAGGTGGTCCCTGCGGGCTCCCTGCCGGCGGCTGTGCCTGCCAGCCTGCTCCAGCCCTGCCAAATGCTGACAGGTATCCCCCAGACTCACAAAATCAAGGCATTTTGCTGTTTGTTCTGGTTTAAATAATTAAAGGCGTGACTGGCGCAGCTCCCAGGCCCACGGCACACTGTGCTCAACCATACGTCCCATATGCGTGGGGCTAATCAGCTCACTGTGGCCTGCCAGGGGCCCACAACCCCCAAATATCTCTCCTCCTTTCCCTGGTGTAGCCCAAGTACACCTGGGTCCCATTGCACAGGCTG
This sequence comes from Chroicocephalus ridibundus, assembly GCF_963924245.1. Classification (NCBI taxonomy): domain Eukaryota; kingdom Metazoa; phylum Chordata; class Aves; order Charadriiformes; family Laridae; genus Chroicocephalus; species Chroicocephalus ridibundus. The sequence goes on along the minus strand of NC_086293.1, from coordinate 17,059,372 downwards.
CCACGTGCCACATCCACCTTGCTTCCAGCCGGGGGTGGGCTTGGGTCAGGCTAGACACCACCGCAAACAGGGCAGTTTGTGGCAAACAAGGCACCTGGGCTCAGTTGTACTTCACAGATGGTGTTCCCAGCCTTGGTCTTGCTTGAAGAGCTTCCTCATACTTGATGGACTGCTCTTTGGTGCAGAATGAAGTACATCTGGGGACCTGTCCCGGTAAAGACACGTTAGCTCAGCAACAACTGAATTATTTGCAATCACCTCTGTGCCTGTGTATCTAATTAAAAAGAAACCATTAACCTGTCAAAGTAACTGATATTCTTGCAGTCTCCATAATTATCCTCCATAAACGTCTGTCAGCTGTACAAGGTTCATATATTGCCATCCGTCCTAATAGGAGATAGGCTACTTGCCCGGCTTGTGCAGATGGGCTCGGTGCTACTGGCTTCAGCAAGGTGACGATGATTTACATCACTGGAAACCTGTTTTGATAAATGTAATAGCTAGTAGGTAATTGATTTCTTGGTAAAATTCAGCTGAGAGAGTATCATGATTCTTGAAAAACACAGCAAAGTGGCTTCTGAAAGTGATGAATCATGTTTCTGATTTCATTTATGTCAGCCTTGCATCAACGTAGCAGAGAAATTTGGCGGGGGTAGGTTCAGCTGTGCCGGCGCTCAAGTCAGCATTGATTTAAAGGATGATGGATCTAGCTCTGCTGTCCCAGAGCCTTCTGCACAGCCCCACGAGCAGCCGGCTCCTGAAACCACAGAGGACCCGGTCCACCGTCGATAGCGTTTGAACTGTCTCCATTGTGAATCAGGCATCCAGCACGGGTACTGAGGATGGGAAACAAGTCAGTCCCTAAAAAGGCAGGAAAAGGACTTTTGTCGTGGCTGTGTTGTATATTGGGTCAGTATAAAAAAAGGTGGAGGTCACTGAGAGTGCCGAATTAAGTGCCGAAGCGCAGTGCTCACCGTCAGGGCTCCGGCACACAGCAGGGAGCATGCCGGGACTCCCGGGTTCGCAGTCGGAATAGTGCTGTGCGGGAACACTACTCGAGAGCTGGGATTTTCAGTGTATTTTTAGCATACAGAAAATCATTAGAGATTGCAAAGGATAGAAAAATGGCAGGGTTTTTTCTCTCAAAGGGGGAAAAAAAAAAAAAGTGCATTTTCCCCTCATGCACGTACTCTGCAGGAGCTTGAATGGTGGGAACGCTCTCTTCTCCATGGGTGTTCAGACAGGGAGGGTGCTGCCCCAGCAGATAACTCTGGGAAATTACTTGCTCTCCTGTCTGAAAATTGCTTGACTGCAGTTCAGTTCTAACCATAATTATAAGTTGTCAAAAAGCTGCAACAGATACTGATTTTTGTGCCACTTATTCTCGGAAAATGAGCTATACCTGGCCTTGCGCTATACACAGCACCAAGAGCTCGTCAGAAACTCCTCATTATAATGAATATTGAAAATGCTGCCACGCCAACAACCAGGAGCTTAGCAGCAGCCATGGGTTTGAAGTGCTCTTGGTTCATGGTGCCTTGCCGGTACCAGGGGAGGTTTTGACCGCCACTTAATATCTGAGAGTTCCCCTGTAATTCTTCTGTCTCCAATTCTTTTCCCGAAGCCTCCTCAGAATGACCAAATTAGCTCAAATTAGCTGCTAGGCTTTTGTGTGTCCGCTTTGGCTGAATGGCTTGCTAGTGCAAGATGCAAGAGGGAAATGTTTGTGCTGGATTTCTGAAAGGATTAGATTCTTGTAAAGCTATTAATCTTGGAAGCTGACAAAAAGAGACGGAAAATCCCATTTCAGGATATAACACTGTTCCTTATATAGTTAACAGCACAAGAGGCCTCATTTTCACAGAAAACTCCAAACTTTTAAGTTTTCTGTTGCCAGAAAAGCAACATTTTCTTTGATACATCTCCTCTCCCAAAGGTCCTTCAAAATTTCTGTTTACATGAAAACCCTTGATCAATAAAACACAGTTGAGAGATTTCAAGCAGGTCTCATTTTAGTCAAATAAATTAACAGAACTCTCTTTACCCTGTAGAATAAAGATTTCTTTGGTAGCGAGTTACCTCCTGCTGCTGCCAAGCCTTTCTGCTTTTGAGTTACTTGAGGGGAGCGATGGTGTTTGGTTGGGTTGTGCTGTGCGAAGCTGAGCTGTAGAGCAGATAAGGGGTTGCTGCGAGGTCCTTCACACCTACCACTGGCACCGTTCGTGACTATTATTTCTTATTCTCACCACTGGATCCCGCTTATAAAAACACATGTAACAGAGCTAAAAGTCCTGCCGACTAAATTATGTCTCCATAAAGTGGCGAAGAGGGTGTGCAGCGCAAAAGTTTTTAAATTTCCCATCAAAACAGGGGTAGAAGCAGAACATCCACAGGGCTAACTGGCCTGCCCCACCTCCCCAGCAGCAACAGGAGGCCATTTGGGGAATTTCACAAACTCTTTGGAGGTGGGATAATTCATTATGAATTATTCCATGGCTATCCCCAGGAAAAAAAAAGCCTGTTCAAAAACAGATTAAAAGAGAATAGGTTTCTATATTTAATAAGGCCAGACAATATTAATGTGCAAGTGCAGGGAAATGGCTAATGAAGAGGATTCATTCTTACTAAGACAATCCGTAACCTCTTTGAGTTCCACAAGTGGTGGGGAAGTCACTGCTGAAGTGACTAGAATTAATGAGTTGTCTCAGGAATTTTATCAAGTTCTCTATAAAAGTCTTCAACTTGCTCCTGAGGAGATGGATATATTCAGAGAGAGGCAGAGAAAAATTTTCTTTGTATCTGCTTAAAGGTTGAATGATCATGAAGGCTATAAAACCCCTGAGCTTAGGAAGCTCTTCATGCTGAATTTTTATGGGAGCTTTGAACAGCATCAGTCCCATTAGTAAAGAAATACATTTAACCTCTTCAATCTGCTGGTTTACCTCCTACGGCTCCAATCCGTCAGGATTCTTCAGTGCATGAGCACGTTTAAAAAGAGAGCGGTGGCATGAATAGACCCGACTAGGCATGGGCTTTGATGTAGGTTTTTAATAAAGACACTAGTCTGCAGCTTGCGCAAAACTGTTATTACTTAGCGTTTTCCCAGGGCCAGATTGATTGAACCATCCTGCACTAAACTGATTATTTATGTAGCGATTATAGGAGTTTTAGAAGAAAACAAAAGCTCAAGGGTCTTGAAGTATTTTGTCAGTGACTGGACCTAAGGCTACATTTAGGGTGGAGTAGAAATGAAACCCTGCTCTTCCCTCCTGTAGGGGAAAGCTGGTGCTCACAACTGCCATATAGAATCATTTAGGTTGGAAAAGACCCTTGGGATCATCGAGTCCAACCATCATATGAAGTGGTTACCCCTCCCGATGTGCTCCCTTGCATTAACTGTAGGGTAAATGCACATTTACTAGAGTAGCCATGCCATGGCTTGCTCGAAGACAACTTATTCACATGCCCACGTCACAAAACGACACGTTCTCTTGGATCAGAGCTCGCGAGGAGGAGGGCTCAGGTGCATATTCACCCCCTTCCTCGCTGCTGAGCTCTTGGTTCGAGCAAGAGCAAACAGAGGGGCATCACCCTTTAAAAGTATTTCCTTCAAGAAACTGAAAGGTCTCGAAGGCTCAGGGTGCGTGTTTGAGTGTGTGTACATATGCATGTATTCATAATTTCCTGTAGCAACTGTCATCCTCTTTTTATTAAAAATCTCTCACACGTATATCCACGGATATATATAAATTGCATGTAGGAGTTGCTCTCTCCTGTATCCTCAGAAGCGTGCAGAATGAGTAAGGGAAGATACAGGACAGAAATGTGCTTCCCTGACATTAACATTTTGTGCCTGTGTGTAAAAGTCCTACCTATAATTAGACGGCGCGAGCAAACAGCAGCAATCCTTCTCCTGTTTTTTTTGCTCTTCTTTTACACTGAGGACTGTGGGTCACTTCCCAGCGAGTGCAGGAACCCGCTCAGACGGCAGCGGGTGAGTCAGCCGAGGATCTGCCCCTCCGGGCTGGGGAGCGATGCCGGAGGGGCTCTGCTCCAACCGCTGCTGAGGTGTAAGCGGAGAGAAGGTGGGCAAGGGCAGGTTTGCAAAGGCATCCCTGTGCAAACAGGAGAGACGCAGGCAGAGGGGAAAACAAGCCCTTTCACAGGGTTTGGGCTTGGTTATTTTTATTTTTAAAATATGAAATAGGAGGCTTGAACAAAGAGCTGAAAGTGAGTGGATAAAAGAACCATGTGGTGCCTGAAGAGCTGTGTGTGCAGAACAAGTGAATGAATTCAGGGTTTGCCATTGGTCTTCTAAAGATGCAACTTCAGGGTTTAAGAGGGGTTTTTCCAGTTAAAAAAAAGAAGCTGTTTTCAATAGCTGCCTATGGTTTCAGAAGGGAAATGACAGGGAAAGGTCCCGGGAGGAGTCTCTGAAGAGTGGTAACCACTTTGGTGGAACTATCTTTATAAAGAGAGGATAAAATAAGTACATTCTAGGCTGAAAAAGATGTCATAGAAATAGTTCCGGTAACATCCAGTAAATGCTTTGCTCCTGCATAAAAGCTCTAGGCAGTGCTGTTACATACATGGAAAGGAAAGATGCTGCAAATCCTATGGACGCAACCCCAATGTTTCTTAGTGTCTTACACTGTGAAGAAGTTAAGGCCAAGCACAGGAGACTTAACAGTAATAATATTCCTCCCTTTACCCTTTGGAGGGAGTGTATTCTCTGCTAGCGTTCAATGTCACCGCAGCAAAGCTTAAAGCAAGATCTGCACTGGAAAACTTCATTATAAGGTTTTAGGAAGATGAAAAATAAATTCCACAGCAAACGTTGGGGCTCACTGGTGTTCTGAGACGTCTTTATGCAAAATCTGCTGCCAGTTCAAATTAACATCTCGCGTAACCAGCCCTGGAATGAGAAGTGATCGCCTGAGTGATGAATAAGCCCCAGTTTGTGTCCTTGCTCGTGCCCTGCCCCGCGGCTAATCCTCCCTCCTTCAGCACAGCTCCTCAAAAGCTTATGGGAAAGGTGTCAAATCATGGCTCATAAGGTTTAAGCAGGAAACAAAAGTATTTTATCATAGCTTAAGTGTCACTAGTGCCTGCTAGAAGCTTGCGTGTGTAGTACGTTTGGCGCCTGTGTCCTTCTGCAGGATGGAGATGGACTCTCACCTCTCCTGGCGGAGTCCGGCTCCGAGCCCTGGAATTAGCTTTGTCCGGGGGACACTGTGTCCATGCCGTCCCAGTGCAGGGCACAACGCTAACAGCCGTTACTCGGTTGCGTCTGGATTAAACTGGGGTATTTGTGCGGTGATGAGTGCTATGGCATTCCCCTGCGTGTTCAGGTACTTGAGCTCTCCAGCAGAGAAAATCGTGCTTAATAATCTGAGGTTTGGGAATATATATATGCAAAATGTAAGTAATGGAAACAAATAAGTATATTTGCGGCACTTAAAATCCCATGAGGCCAGGCAGCGATATCTGCTGCTGCGAAGGGCCATCCCCCTCTTTCTGAGGTGCGCCCCTCCTGAACTGCCGCAGGCGCTGTTGGTGTAAGGACGTTTTCTCCACCCCACGGGCCAAAATTTTTAAAAGGCTCTTTAGTGCCTGAGTGTGGAGGCAGGTCCCTGAGTGGGATCTTCAGTGTGACCAAGGAGGGAGGGGAGGTCACACAGCTTTCTCAAGACATTTCTAGGCGTCCCAGTGGGTGCTGCTCTCTCTGCACGGAAGCACCTAAAAGCTTTGAACATCTGCCCAGTGAGCCTGCCCAGGCCGAGGGGCTGCTGCAGACGGCACAGTTGTTGTTTCTGCTGGTTTATGAGTGGGCTGCTGGAGGGGAAGGGAGCACGGTGCCCGGGGAGGGTGGGCGACCCAGCCAGGGAGGCAGCGGTGGGCGGTGGAAGCCAAAGCACAAGGGCGGGAGGAGTGGGAATGAGTTGGCCAAGGGAACTTGATGCCATGCCCTCGCCTGCTAAGTCACAACTCTTCTCTTGCCGCCCAGCTCGATGTTGCGGGTCGTTGGGGTGTGGGATGTTCCCAGGGCAGCGGGGGCTCCAGAGCCCGGCTCCTGGAGCCATCTCTGCACCAGGCAGCATTCCGGGAAGCTCCCTGCCCAACAGGCTTTACGTCTTATCTTCCAGTGCAAGTGTCGGCGATGCTGGGGAATACCAGCTCACTGTAATTAAGACACAGCGCGTCTCGTTCAGCAGGTTGTTATTCCCAAGTGTTGCTTCTGCTGAGCTCTGCGGGGACCTTTCCCTTGAGCCAGACCCGAAGGGTGGAAATATGTTCTCAGAAATGCATGCCAGTGCGGGTGATTTTCCAGGCGGTGACTGTCTCTGTGCAAAGCCTGAGCATCCCTGTGTGTCCCCAGGCCGGGGACGAGGGAAAAGCCTGTACACGGGTCCTCACTGGAGGCCCATGCTGGAAAAGGCAGGGAGGTGGTGAGGGAGCTGTGTCCTGGCTGCGTTTTTGTCACCACTGCAGGGAGGACAAGGCTACCCGTGCAGACCAGGCAGCACAGCTCATAACTCCTGGGCCTCGGGAGATCAGAGGTGGCTGCACGCTCCTACCTTGCAGGCAGGTAACAGCGGCTGCCCTGGGCGTTTTCTGCTGCAGCGCATCTGTCCCGGGGCCAGCCAGCAAAATACAAGTCTGTGCAGACTTCCCTGGATCAGAGTTTGTCATTTTTGTTATCATTTTTTTCAGCCTGGGCTTGGCTTGAAGTAGCTCAACCTAATAGCAACGTTTACCTGGGGGGTGCTTCCAACTCAGTCCCGGGATGTGCAGTGGCTGCTGCAGGGTAGGAAAGTTTTTGGCAGAAAACTCATGGAGTAGGTGATGCTGGTGTGTTTGGTACCCGTACGCTCGGGGCCCATCGCTGGTGGCCTCTTGGCTGTGTGCTGTGGGCTCTGCTCTGCTGCCGGGTCGAGCACGGGCTTGGAGCGTGTGAGCCCTTGCAGAGACAGGGACTCCAGAGTCTGCAAAGTCTGAGCTCCAGAATGAAGAGAAAAAAAAAAAATAAAAAAAATCAAGTGAACCACAGTTTGGTTCTGCAGTGGCTCAGAAACAGAAGCTGGGGAAGAGACAATCTTCATCTTGTTTTTAATATTTTGGATATCGCAAACTGTTGCGTTTTTAGCAGCTTAATGAAGTTTTAGTGTTTAAAATGTATTTTTAAATTTTAGGTAACAACTTAATAAATCCCCACTGGTACTTAAGGCACCTTCTAAACAGGGTTCAGCAAAGCTGCTCAGTGCTACTGAGCAGGAACTGGCCCGGCGCTTTGAAGGCGGGAAGTGTTAAAGAAGCACCGTGTTGGCTTTGGTGCGATGAGAGAAAGCCCAGCGAGACACTTGCTGGCCTCAGGAGGTCCCCACCTCATGCAGTGACGAGGAATCATTGAAAATTAAAGGAAAGCCCACTACTTATTAACATAGGGTCTTTACTGAAATTTCCCCAAAGCTCTTAATAGGCAAGAAACACATCTTAATAAGCAAGACGTACAAAATAAATCCGTACAACTTCAATTGCTGGTCTATAACTCAGGAACGGGCAATCTCGCTTTTAACAGGTCTGCTGTACAGCTGGATTGTCAGCCACTGAACATATTAGTTTATAATTAAAATGCTGGCAGTTCCTTATAATTATAGGCACTGCTACAATATCATTCACCACGGTAATTGTTTGGCTTTCTGAAGGAGGAGCATGACTAATTATTTTTCTTTGCGATTTTCAAATAAAATATTTTTGGTCATCGTGTCAGTCTGCCAGAGGAGGACCGTACCGTGCTGGTGCCACGCAGGCAAAGCTGCTTCCAGAGAGGAATGTTTTGGGGTGAGGTTTTCAGCCACCCAGGCTGACGGCGCAGTAGGATGTGACATGGTGAGCGCTGGGGTTGTTCTCTCCCCTCGGCTGCTGGAAAGCCAGGGTGGCTGTGCTGATGGCGGGGAGGTGGTAATGCTGTCTGAGAGCTCGGTTCCAGTCTTATGTGAAGTCCTACCTCTCCATCTCCTATTTTGCTGGAGAAAAAAAAAAAGCGCCATCAATACAGGAGCTTTTTTTATCCCATTTGGTGCTTTGCCTAAATGACCGGTAGCAGAACTGCACGCTAACTTTGGTGGCCAGATCCTGGCACACAAAGCCCTGGAGAGCACGTCCAGGCTGGGGAAGGGGCTGCCATGGGAGGTCGTGTCCAGGAGATGCTGCTTGGCTGCGTGACAGCTTGTCCCATGGCCACAAGGACCAGGGGCAATGGCACAATGGCCAGCGAAGGAAAGTCAATCAGACAGTAAAGAATAAAAATTTCCCAACAGGAATGGTTGAGTGTTGGAACCAGGGTCCAGAGAGGCTGTGGGACCTCTGTCTCTGGGGTCCCTCAGATACTCGGGTCCAGGCACTGAACAATCTCACCTAAATCTGAAGCTGGCCCTGCTCTGGGCAGGAGGTTGGGCTAGAGACCTCCAAAGACCCTTTGCAGCCTAAATCATTGAATGATCCAGTTCAGGTACTTTACCTTTACCTGTGAGCTAAGAAAAGGTAGAGAGGAGCAGGTCACCTGGCGTGCAGGAGGGGACAGGAGGGACGTGCAGCATCTGCGCAGTGCGCCCAGGCACGCCGGGTCCTTTGCATGCACACCAGGAGCTACTCCGCTATGGAGCCCCAGGGACAGACACCTCAGAGCCACTCAGTGCCTTTCTGGCTTGAGCACACCGTCCAAGGAGCTTTACAGCATTTTAGCGAACGGCCACAACCCGCTCCTGTGGCTGGGAATTGCTGCTGGAATTAATGAGCAGGAGGAGGACCGGGTGCTGAACCCGTCCCCCGGCAGCTGGCGCGGCTAATAGGAGGCACAGCAACAGGCAGGTAGCAATTTGGAGATAACACAACCGGGAATCTTTCTTGTCTCATTTGCACTGATGTATCCATGTAATCAGTTCATTTTGATCGGTTACTATTATTTCTCGGTGAAATTGCTGCTCTCTGCTCCCTGTGCCCGGTCTCTTCCCCCACCGCTCCCCTGAGAGATGAGTAATTGTAAAGCAAACACGCGGAGGAAGTCTGACAATGGGTAATAACGGGACAATGCGAAATAGCAAGGTAGCTGAAATTTCCAGTGCTTTCCCAAGTGTCAAGACCAATTAATAACGAGTATTTACTCCTCCGCTGTGGCTCTGTGTGTGTCTCGCTGGCGGAGGTGTGGCAGTGGGAGAAGCGGAGGGGCTCTGGTCTGGCTCGATGGAGAAGCCGTGGTAGCAATGGGTGGTGAGGCTTTGAGCCACAGCCAAAAAAAATGGGAGCCACTGTGATGCGTGTGTTGATTCAATCAGTTTGTTTCCCAAAGTGCTTCTGTACAGTATACCCGTCAGTCTGTAAGGTTTCCAGTTGCAGGGATGTGTGTGTGTGCATGTGTACGTGCACGCACATGTGTGTATACGTGCTCGTAGAGAGGCTAAAGGTCTGGTCCTGGAGAATGGGTATAAGGCAGGGACAATCAGCTCATAATAAATTTTCCTTGATTTTCCTTTCTTTTTTTCCTATTTCAGCTTTTCTAAGAAAATAAATCCACTGTCTCGCACCTCTTATGTGGTCGCTCCCCACAGGCAAGGCGGTGTTTTAATACTATGGCCTGTCTTTGAGCACTCTGCCCTGTGGATTTGTTATATTTTAGCTGTTTCTCCCTATGGAGCTGTGTCCCGCAGTTTCTTTTTGCCCACAGCCAAGCTCGGTCTGCAGCTGGCTGCATGCAGGTTACAAGGTTTTTGAAGTCCTCCGCTTGCTACTTGCATTAGCAGGAGAAAGTAAATATTCCCACTGCTCTTTAGCAATTCGCATCCTCAGGCGCTGTTAATGGCATAAACCATCAATCAGTTGGCAGCAGGCTACAGTGGGAATTGGCACACTTGAAAAACCCATGACATCGGATTAAAAAGCATCCACAGGCCAAGTAAACACTGGCGAAGCCCAAGCCTGGGGGAGCGGGGAGCGGGCAGCTCCGGACCGACCCTGCTGCCGTGCCGGGCGAGCCGTGTCCCCGCGGTCCCTCGCTGCGGTGCCAAGGCTGGGCTTGCACGACACAGCCGTTCTGCTGGTCCCACAGCCAAAACTCTGCTGAAGTGCTTTTGTTTTCCTTAGGGTTTTCCCTCAAACCACACTGTGATGTTTTTGTTCTTTCTCACTTTTTTATTTGAGTGGTTTTGCAACCTCCCTGCGTCGTTTTCAGCACAGTCTCTTACCCGGAGCTCGGGACCAGTGTTGTTTCCTCCTTAAGGAAGGAGGAAGTTGCTTCATCCTTAAGTTTCCTCCTTCCTTAAGACTCGCCACCACTCTGTCCCCAAAGAGAAGTGCTCGTTGGGTGCTGGCTGCAGCCCTTACACGATATCTAGTGATTCAGCACCATGTGAGAGGCCCGAAAGACGGCTGAATTGTTTTGTTTTATTGCATATTACTTTATTTGGTGTAGGGCGGTATAGGCATACCGGTGTTAGCCGATGCGCTCGTAGGAGCTGGGTTTATTCCTATGAAGCTTAGGGAATGTCTCTATCTGCATCTTGAGGGACGCTGCAGGGGAACACAAATCCCCTTTTTACATCTCTCTACATTGAGTAAATGTGCTGGCTATTTGCTGTATTGGAGCGAGGAGATTACACAAGGGTTTTTGCTCATGTGCCTTGAGATCCTTCACCATTGTTTGGTGCGCTCAGTGAAGCAGATGGCAGGTTTGGGTTGGGCAGTGAGGAGGAGAAAGGGAGAGAACTTAAGCACAAGTTAAATACAAATATAATCTGCCTATTCAAAGAGGGATTTGCTGTGTCTTGCAGCATCCTCCTGAATGAGTAGTACTGAAAAGTCAAACCCAAACACACCCCGAATACAGCGCTCTGCTCCCCCAGCTCTCCAGCACAGCCTTTACGCCCAGGCAGGTCCTGGAGAGCGCTGCCCGTGTCCCCGTGCCCCCTCGCTGCCACCCTCAGTCCCACAGACACAAGCAAAAGGGACCCACGGGCATTGCCAGAGCCCACTCAGTGTACAGGAAGAAATCTTCCCTTGGCTTTGGTGGATTTTATGGGGCCAGGAAAGGTTGATCCTGGGGATTTTGTTCGCTCCATCAATGTACCAAAGAGCGCTGGGAAGAACTTGCTTTTATATATGAGATATGGAGTGAGTATGTGCCCCTGACAGGATGAGCCCCGAGATGCAGAAGTTGTCTCATTCTTTCAGAGTTACATACCAGCAAATAGTTTTGATGCTCACATTTTATTTGACCGAGGCACAGATCTCCCAGGGAAGGCTTCTGTCGTCGGGACCATCAGTTTGCCTTCAATCACTTCTCAAGTCACCTCAATAAAATGTCACGCTGGTATGTCGGAAGGGCAGAGATCTCACACAGCTCTACAAGCTTTGAAAAATAACCAGCACATATCAGCCAGCCTGGGGAAAATCTCCGGCACAACCTGCCTCCTGACACTGGGGCGTTTGTGGATGTGTAGGCAGGCAGTGGATGCTTCTGCCGTGGGAGATGTTCCCGCTGCAGTTTTGGACCTTGCTGGGTACTGGGGACAGTAATGCCACGGATGGCAGGTGTGGTGACCCCAGTGCTCCATGGCCCTTCCCGTCTCCAGAACTCACAATAACAGAGCAAAGCAGAATTGATACAAAAGCTTTCTGTAAGTTCACGCAGAATGAGTGAAAAGATACCGATGCTAACAGGCACTGAGAAAATAAAAGAAATCAAGACTATTCCTTTTCCCCAGCTTTCCTTTCAGATAAGTTAAAACATCTCCATCTCCAAATTTCCACCACATCCTAAAAGTTTCCTGAGTGTAACCAGGAGAAGCTACTCTGGGCAGCGGTGGTTGTTTTCACGTGTTGTGTCTAAACTTGTCTCTTGTGCTTGGTAATCAACCAGAGGCTTTTGGTTTCAGCTTTGAACCTTAGTGGTGTTTGGGAGTTTTTTTCAGCAACAATACAGCGCTTTAGGGAAAGTATTTTGTCTGGAATAGGAGCTAATGCATGGGGATTTTGGTGCAGCAAGTTCAATGTAAAGATGAATTTCACTTAGGTTCATATAAGGAGATTTAGGTGCAGTAACGCTTTATGTAAGAGCCATTGGAAAGGTGGCTGTGGACAACTTGCCCTGCCAACTCATAAATTATATGTTGTTGTTTGTTCCAAAAGGGCTACTAGTGGGGCCTGTTTGTTACATGCAGTGCATGCTGTTATTTCCAGCATGTACTTACGATGAAACAGCTTTTTGTTGAGAAGAGCACGATCCTTTCCTCCTTGGTGATAAATCATCACTTTAAATTCTCTCAGTGGTGACTTTTCCATTGCAAGCAAACTGGCAAAGCATAAAAAAGGTTGTTTAGTTGGTTTGGTTTTTATTTTTCCTTAATGTGAGAGCAATTTAAAAATGCATGGGTCTGGGCTGTTGACTATTTTAGGAATTCTCACGCCGTATAATGCTTTTAGCAAACTTTTGCCAAGTTTCTCACCGTGATGCTGTGAATTCTGAGCATCCTGGTATTGAATGATCCTGAAACATCTCTCGCCTTGGCCTCTGGCTGCTGGGACTGGGTGTGCTGGAGGCAGGACCGGGGCGTGCTTGACCCCTGCTGCAAGCGCTGCCAGGCTCCACTCTCCCTGCCCTTCCGTGGGAGAAGCAGCTAGCAGGGTTTGGTGTCTGCATTTTGACATCAGTAGGAAAACTAAGTATTGGTTACCATCAGCGACACTGAAAACCAAGCACGGGGCTGGGGGTGAGCAGAGAAAACCCTCTGTGGCTTTTAACCATTCCAGACGCCGGTGGGGCTGTCCATTGGAAAATTGAAACCTAATTTCCATTGAAACCTAAATTTACAAAAAAAGGTTTAAAAAGGATGCAGACAAATTGACCATGAGCCAGCAATGTGCTCTTGTGGCCAAGGCGGCCAACGGTGTCCTGGGTACATTAAAAGGAGTGTGGCCAGCAGGTTGAGGGAGGTCATCCTGCCCCTCTGCTCTGCCCTGGTGAGGCCACATCTGGATACTGTGTCCAGTGCTGGGCTCGCCAGTTCAAGAAGGACAGGGAACTGCTGGAAAGAGTCCAGTGAAGGGCTACAAAGATGATCAAGGGAACAGAGCCACCTCTCTTATGAGGAAAGGTTGAGAGACCTGGGTCTGTTTATCCTGGAGAAGGGAAGACTAGAGAGAGGATCTCATCACAGAACGGCAGGGCTTGGAAGGGGCCTCTGGAGATCACCTAGTCCAACCCCCTGCCAGAGCAGGGTCACCCAGAGCAGGTTGCTCTAGGTCCAGGCGGGTTTGGAATGTCTCCAGAGAGAGAGATGCTTACCAGTATCTAAAGGGTGGGTGTCAAGAGGATGGGGCCAGACGCTTTTCAGTGGTGCCCAGTGACAGGACAAGGGGTGATGGGCACAAACTGGAACATGGGAAATTCCAACTGAACACATGGAGAAACTTCTTTACTTCGAGGCTGCCCGAGCCCTGGCCCCGGCTGCCCGTGCAGGCTGTGGAGTCTCCTTCTCCGGAGATATTCAACACCCGCCCGGACGGATCCTGTCCAGCCTGCTCTGGGTGACCCTGCTGTGCCGGGGGGGCTGGAGGAGATGATCTCCAGAGGTCCCGTCCGACGCCTGTGGCCGTGTCACTCCAGCCGGGGACGCGCTGGGAACGGGGCCGGCAGCGGCGCGCGGCCTCTGCTGCCCCCCGCCGGCCGGACCGGGAGCCGCCCGCCCCAGCCCCGGCACGCGGCGGGGTGCGTGGCTCGGGGCGGGTCCGCGCGCGGGATGCCGGGGGTGTGCGGGGGGAAGGACGGTGGGTTAAACACGCCGGAGCGCGGGGTCTCTGCAGGTAGTTTTGTGCCGATGGAAATGAGGGAATTTGGTATTTAGTGCCTTTAGCGTGAAGGAAATAGCGCCGAACTCTTCCGGGGGCTGGTGCCGGCCGGCGAGCGGTGAATCGTTGCGGGTGGGGGTTTCGGAGCTGTGGTGAGCACGCAGGGCCAAACCCTCGGGTGGTGAAAGCCAGCACACCGCCTCGCCGGCAGCCCCAGCGTGCCCGGGAGCTGGGGTAGTTTGTGTAATCCAAGCATGTGGCCACACACGAAAGCTACACAAAACACAGACGTAACAGATGTAGAAAAACAAGTTTGCTTCAGAACGCCTTCCTCGTGGGTCCCTCAGTTAATACCAGCTCCTGCCATTCAGCCAGCAATGCCAGCAGCGGCTGCCCAACACAACCAGCTCGGCTTCTAGCAAGGACACACCTGGAGCTCCTCCTGTGAAACAAGCCCTCTATCATTTCACCCTGCATAGCGGCCCCTCATCCTTCCCTCCAAGACTCGCTAACCTGGACAAAAACCACGGCATACTGTGTCCCTGTCATTAGGATTACTCTTGAACACCTGGGAAGCTCCTCCACATGAGGATGCTGAGCCCAGTCGGTGGGAACGTGCTGGATCCCAGCCCTGGCATCCCAATCCCCGAGTGCCTTCGGCATGTCACGGAGCAGCCTCACGCAGCCAGGCTGTGCCCGCTCCCCCTGAGCAGGTGAATGCCACCAGGCCACGGTGAACATCGGGGGGGGGTCCGCAGGCAGGCTGGGGCGTGCACCCCACTCAGGACGCTCTGCTCCCCGCCTGGCTTTACCTCCCAGCTGCTGTGGTACACGGGGGCAGGAACAACCTTTTTGTTCTGCCTGTGCACAGCGCCTAGCAACAGGTGGGCCCTGCGCTACAGGTAGCGCTTCTAGGGACTTCTGCAACACAGATAATCATGCTTATTGAAATAGACTTGGGAAACGAAGGCTGAGGTAACCCAAGAACACGTTTGACAATCAGGATGAAGCATGAAAAGGTAGAGCGCTTCTCCGTTGCTAACTTGCTTCCCTGGGTTCTGTTGTGTATCTATATTTAAGTGGTTCATACACTAGTATAGTATTTCCCTAATGCACGTATTCTAGAAAATAAAAATCACAGGTTCCCAGAGCAAAACTAACAGTACTTGCCTGTATTTCTGAATTCCTTTTTTCTAAGTTTTTTTTTTTTTCAACTCACAAAAAAAGGAGAACCACCTGAGACTTTGAGACTTGAGTAAAGAAGTAGGAGAAAGGATGGTAAAAGTCAGCTGTGACAGCTGGAAAACTTACACAAGTATCTAAAATAATTAACAATTTCTGTGTCATAAGTCTTTGTGCAGGTAAGCAGCTTTATAGCAGGACAGCTTTCCGAGCAAGGACAAAACAGTGACTATCATGTGTGCCTTGGAAATAGGACACAAATAAAACTTCAACAGAAGAACAAAGGGAATACAGGTATCTATTTCCAGCATAAACAGAGCGGATTTGAACTTAGAATTTAGGGATTAATAACAGAGCAGGTTAAACGTTGCCTGGTATTAGAGTTTCATTTGGGTTTGTTTCTCTCTTGGTACAAATCTAATGTTCCAAGAGGATGGAGGAAAAATAGAGCAGAGATTTCGGATGTCCCACTGAGGCTGGATTTGCAATTAATTGATGTAGCTTTTTTGGGGGGGGGGGGGGGGGTTGCTCTCCAAGGCAGTACGGTGACATCACCCTCTTGCTGTCACATTGCGCTAGGGCAACTTCCTTGTCCAGGGCAGTAATTGCTTTTCAAGACTGCATCACTGTTATTCAAGCTAGAATATACTCCTTACTTCGCTGTGCGTTTCTATTGCTTCTCTACCGTACAACTTTTGTTTCTGCGTATTATTCCTTCGCAGAGAGGACAGACTTGTAGCCTAGCATGTTTCTGGTCAGGGTCTCTACAGAGCAGCACAAGTTCTGAGATAAGATACTTGAGTGAGCCAAGTAATTTCCAAAAAACTGTGTAAAACAATGAATGGAAAAATGTGAGGTTTTCATAACAATGCTGTTACAGAGACCATTTGTAGCTGGTAAATGTCATCTACCTCTGTACCAAAATACAATCCAGGTAGCTCATGGAGGGCCTTTCCAGCACAAAAAATGTTAATAAGCTTTAAGAGTCTTGAGACTTTGTCATTTATGATCTTCATAATTCATACATTCATGAAAGTGACTCCTCCTTGATTTGGCAATAATTTAGTATTGCTGCTTTACAAAATATTTTACTATTCACTGTTGTTAGGAGGGGAAAAAACACAGAACTGTAAATACATTTTGACAGTGTATTTGTCATATTAAATCCCTTTTGTTTGCTTACCACCTCCCCCCCATCTGCAAAATTTGTAGCGCACCAGCAGCGCTGCGTGTCTACACAGGCTCTACCAGGCAAACCTGAGCTTCCCCTGTGTTCTGAGCTGACCAGCTGTGAACCAGAAGACTTTTGACAGGTTATTAGTCCAGGGCTGCACTGAGCTATTGAAGTTGTATGACTTCTCGTTCAGCTGGCTTGCCTTTAGCAAACTTGGAATGTGAGCAAAACAAGCTCAGATACGTCTGCTCAGCCCAACGCACAGAGATCCACAGCCACTGAGAGCGGGAATTATATGGCATTTAGATTACAGAAGTCAAAAGTCACAATCCTGGAAATCCCCCTCAGCTGTCACCTAGTTTGAGGCGGCGGCTCTATTCTGTATAACATCGTTATTTTACTTCAACCGTGTACGCTTACGACTCAATCTGAGCAAGATCCAAAATGTGTTCCTTTACACAAACCAGTGGAAGGCTTGATTTAACAGGTGTTTTTAGAGCATGGCTAACAGGTAGTGACATGACCTACTACTGCCCTTGTTCCTTCCTCCCTGCCTTACAAAAGCCTAGAGCATACTCAATTCTCTTCTCTTGTTGGGAAGGTTGAAACCTGGATTTCCTACCTCCCAACAGACTGCTCGGACTGCAGAATGATCCAGGTGGATAGATTCCATTCCCCCTATTAATATTAAAAGTATCTGAAATTCTTTAATGTTATGATTGCCGCTCTACTGCTTTGGTTTGTTATCATGAGGAAGGAAGGGTTCCACCATTTATTTCAGGAACTATAATGTATTTCATAATACTCAATTGACAGATAAAATCCAGAAGCAGATTATAAATGCTATCAGGATTAGACTCCTGGTTCTACAAGAACAAAGCTTTTAAATTGCACTTTTAAACATGTAACTTTTGATGTGGTTGCACAGAACACAGCACACCGAGGTTCAGATCGCTGCAGTTCTTTGCATCACCTTAAGGAAAAAAATAAAGCTAGTACAGTATGATTTTTGTTGTTTTACACCCTTTGACAAGCACTAATTAATTTGTTTTATATGAAACTAGCAAGTTCTAGTCTATTCGCAGATAAGTTCTAAAATGGCAGCTATTTTGAAAAATTATTATCCTACTTTAGCTCATTTTTGGGTCCCATCTGGACAAGGGTATGGAAACTGGGACTCATGCAAAAATGCACTGTGCTCAGTCCAATGTCAAGTAAGTAAAGAAGCACTTACTATTAGGCTCAATGCCTACCAGAAATAGGAAACTCTTTGTAAACACCTTTTATTGACAATGTTTGGCAAACACCTTAGTTCACAAGTACTGTGCAGAAGTTTCATCCAAATAACCAAAATATATTTCTTGTCACAAATTACAAGGTTCGTGGATTAACGCAAAGTGCCTGTCTGCACAGATCTGCAACTGCTTTCCCCTGAAGCATAAGCAAAACAAGTATTTTTGTATAAAAATTCACAGAAGCAGTAGAAAACTATTTTTCAGCTTTGTCTTTCTTACTGTCGGTTTCAACACAAAGTGAAGACACTCAGACCTTCTTCAATAGTCCAGTCAGTATTCATCTACTGTTTGGTCTCTGTTTCCATCTGAGTTTCTTGAGATTCTTCAGCTTCTGAAAGTTTTTCATCATCTAAAATTCAATATTATCATTAGTCAAACATGCTTGGTTATACAGACTGTATTGCAGAACTGTGTCCCACTTAAATATATGTTGATTGCCTTAAATGTGTAGTTGAGTATCTCATTATACAAAATGTTATGTTCAAACAAAAAAAAAATAACCTTCAAAGTTTTTAAGGCTGTTATCTGTAACAGTTATTACAGGAAACATGGGGTAAATCCTATAGTATCAATTTAAGCAAACACTACTGGATTGCTTCAAATTATATGCCTTCTCTTTGCCTATTAGTGGTTTATTTCAAACTGAAGCTGTGCCTTACACTAAAATGTTACTTCCTTCACAAAATTCTAGAAGCTGAAAGGTAATCTGTACATTCCTGTGAAAATGTATTTTAGAGACTAATACTTAAGCAAGTGTTAGTAACAATATAATAACAATAACCTTCTGCTAGAGTCCACCCAGGATTAACAGTTCATTCTGCTTAAGAAGATCTAGACGGCCTTAAGAGAATGAAAGTCTGCTCTTACAGCCATCTATGTATGTTAATCAGGTCATGCTCAAAGGCTATACCAATTATTTCATCTTGGAAAGACATAGCAAAAATCCAGCAAATAATATTTAGAACAATATTATCCATATTGGAGCATGAAAAGTAAGCACTGATTTGAAAATATTACGTATTTGTATAACAAAAGATGAGTATGACTAAATTCCTGAATTTAGCTCATGTATGACAGTTTTAGCCTCTGCTCTGTTACAGACTCGCTATCTGAGAAGTAAGTCATTTAGCTTTCCTGTATTCCAGTTTCTTTTTAGTAAAGCCGCAAACGATACCATGATGGCAGTGACATGTTCAAAACTACTAAAACAGGAATTATACAAATGAGTTTGGAAATTATGCACAAGAATATTTCTCTGTAAAAAAACACTTTTTCTGTTTAAAAAAAAACAAACAACACCTCAAATTGCTGTTCTCCATCCCCTCATTTTAAAGAAGTCTGCTGCCTACAGATGAATCTGAAGTTATTCAGGAAATTACATGGAGGCTAGCTTGTAGAATCCAAAAATTCTGAGCAGTCTCAGGCTCTAGACTACTAGTGGGAAAAACAATGCTGCTGATGCAAGAGGTCACCAACCTCAATTGCACAAAGCCAGGCCACGGCTGGAAGCTGTGATTCCTTTTGATCCGCTGAAACCCAACCCAGTTATATATTACCTAAGAACACCACTTACTTTCCAGGGTTTGCTGAAGCTCATGGATGGTGCTCAGCAGAACGTGAAACTGCTTTCTTCTCAGCTCCAACTGGAAGGATAAAATATATAGTTTAGCAAACAGAGAGCATGTACAGCCAAAAAACCCATAGCAGATTCTCCATTAATTATGTTCCTAATAAATAATGTAACAATCTCTGTTAAAAACCTACCTTATCCTCAACATTTTCTTTAATGTGAGAAAGATGTTGCAGTTCTTTTCCCAAAGCTTCTAGCTGTCTGAAAAGAAACCGTCATAGTATTTTTAAAAAGTTCTGTTGAATTCTTGAAAAACAGATTTGAACTAAGTGGAGGAAAAAGAACCATTAAATAAACAGCATAGGTAAAAAAAGCATAACAAATGAAATGACAGAGACATAAATATTAAACTATCATGTCAGAAACTTGTAATTTACTTGGACTTTACAGAAAACAAGGCCTCCAAGCTTGAATACAGTTGTACATTGGGCATTTGGACTGTAACAATTCAGTCCTGACATAAACATGTTATTTGCTTGACTGTACAATTAAAGTTAAAGAAGTAGGTTACATTAAACACCCATGGCATTTTTACAGGCTTCACCACTTCACAGATTTCTTTATGTTGACATGAGTAGATTAAATAAAAACATAGCATCACCATAGAGAACATATTTGATAAACCTACACACCCAACACACAAACACAACAATTCCCAGACACAACAGTTGACCAAGCGCAGTCAAGTACCTTATCTCTGACAGTGGCCTGACCAGAGTGAGTACTGGATAACATGTAGATTTTACTGTAGCCATATGTAGTATAATACACATTTTTGATGTACCTACATGATATAGCTTATGCCCCAGCACACAGAATTTACCACTGTGACCCATAAAAATACTCATTTCCTTCTCAAATGCCATTTTTACTTTAATTGCTAGCCTCTGGCATTAAGAGATAAAGGAAATATGCAACACCCATAATCTTCGTTATTATTCATATCCTTTTGAAATATATCAGCTTTCAACACCTCTTCAGGATTTTTCTGCAAGCATTTGTTTGTTTTGTGTTCTCACTTGGATCCACCATGGACAACCACAATCCTTTTTGAGGTAGGGCAAAGAGTAACAGGTACCATAATGTATACTAGCTTTCCAATGAGGATAGTCTTACACTCAAACTTCCAGTTGGCCCTTCTACTTTTCCTCCAATGCCTACCATAATTTATGCTCCGTGTAATAAGAACAATCTGTTTCTTTCAAGGTGAAGTGGACCGAGGCTGACCATCCCTGACTTATTGGCAGGCAGAGCCATACAGGGGTCAGCAAGGGAAGAGGTGGCATTTTTTCCCTGAAGCACCGACAGCTGCTGCAACTAGTCTGGGCAGGGAACCACAAGAAGGCCTCCAGTCCTAAGTAACTCATGATGGCTGGGAAAAAGGTCTGGTTTAGTGCTACTTGAGGGTGTTGTCTTTTTTTGAGCCAGTATGCTTGGTACCTTGTAGGGAATGCCTGGAAGAGGGCTGGGTGTGACATTATCCCTTCCTATAACGGAAACAGGCTAACAGCTTATAGGGTCATTCATACAGTGATTTCTCTAGCATTTGGGTTCTAGTTCCTGAAAGATTTCTATTAGGACAAATCTTGCTATTTATACCGTGCTGTCGGGTATAAGCATGCTGTGAGAAGACACACAATTTTTTTCTAGTAACATCCAAGCTCCATCTGGAATTTTACTACTTTTACTTTCCGCTCCAGAGAATCTTTGCCTAGCCTTCTCATTTTTGTATCTCCTTTTCTAAGACTCAGTGCCTTTTCTTGGTCCTTTTAGCAGTTCTGATACTGCATCTAATTACACTGTGGGCACTGCCATTTAGTAGTTCAGCTCCTGTCACTTCCTGAATTGGCTCCTGTGCATTACTTGTCACTAAGCTGATAACAGCTTCTCTTCTTTTGTGCTATATGACTAGCTGTTCTAAGAAACACTACCTTAAAAGCATAAAGAAAGTATTTTTCTGAACTTTGTCCTATTGTGCCATATGAGCTGCAAAAGCTATAAATGTAACTCTCGCAATAAACCATGACATTTTTCCTCACAAGAGGTTTTCTCAAGTGTTTTTAGTTATTAAGAGTTAAATGAAATGTGTGACATTGTTAGTGAGCCTTCCTCCATTCTGATTTAAGGGCGGTCCTTGATTCATAGTACGATTTTCTATATACTTTACTCAAACTGGAGAGAAAGGAAGCCTTGTAATTAAAACATTGGATGAAAACTTCATCTAGTTCCTCTATTTAAAGTCTGCTCTTTTGGGGAGGTCAGTTAAAGCTAAAATACCTATGGACCAAGCTCCTTTTAAAAATGTTCCATTCTGTTACTATGTGCTATTTCCCCATCTGTAAAATGGGGGAATCATACTCTGCTATAGTTCAAATCTGTGTCTTTGACTACAGATACAACGGAGTAAGGACAAAAGGGCATACACTGTAGCCATTCTTCCAGTGGATGAACACACTGGTATTTCCAACTGTAATAAAAAATTGTTTAAGAAAAGAAAAAATGCCAAATCTACTAGCTGTAACTTACCACCATTTCTATCTTTGCTCAAGAAAGTTACGCTTGGGTGTGTTAAGCAAAATTAGAACAATCCCTCCAAACCTGAACAATCTGGCATCCTCTAAGAGAAGAAGTATTATCACTTAGTTATTTCCATTCTTAATCAATTGACTTATCTCAAAAACTTCACTTTTGGTAACTGTCTTTATGAAACCTCACTTGATAAACGGCACATGCTGACTAACGAAGTAAGAAGTAGACAAGCCTCATGAGAATTGCTTGTAATAATCAAAGTTGTGGTAATGAAATCAAGGCACAAAAAAACCAACATACAAGAAAGAAAAGTGTGAAATATTCTCAGTGGCTTACTGCTATAAAAATGCTATTAGTAGGGTAATAATATAATCCAAAATCTCCCTTTTGCTATAAAAGACCATGGAATGTGAAAAGACAGACTCTCTTTGCAATTCCACTTAAAGTGGGCAACAGGATAAGTGCAAGCTGTGCTTCAATGAGAACAGTAACCCCACACTGCATCTTTAATCAGGTGAAAAAGAACAAACTCAAAGATGCAATGAGTCCTGGAATGTTTCTGTGGCTTGATAGGAGTTGAAAATATTATCTCCCCACAACTGCCCAAAAAGCACAGATAGTAATCCAAATCCAACAATGACACAAACAATACTGTAAGTTCCACATAAGACGAGTTGGACAACAGGTAGGTCTAACCTGCATGCCAGGACAGGTTATACTGTGGTATTCAACGTAGTAATTTATAACCGGGCATGCAGGAACAACTACCACAAGGAAAACACACAAAAAACCCCTAAAAGCTTTCTCTCCTGCTACCTTAACTTGCTTGGGTGTTATGTATTTTGTGTGACTACTGAATCCCTTGCTGGCACACTTTACAGCAGTTCCCCACTGTCTCTCTGTTCTGAGAAACTCATTCCTGGTAAACTGACATTAGGTGTGTGTTTATGTCTGAGTTCACTTATTCACCCTAACAATGGAAAAATTTCAAATACAAAACGATTAGCAATGCTTCTGAACCCTACAGATGGAGATTAATTAAAGAAAGCTGATAAGAGCACAATTTTAAAATGAAACCCAAGTTTTTCTTGTGTCCAAAGAAATTATATGAAAGTGAGGAAAGGTCAAACTGAAACCAAGGAAATGTCAAATCTGGTGAATTCCAGCTTCCTGGCTTATTATAAATTAATGTAGTCTCATACTTACTTCAGTGTTTCATGTCTGTCTGGATGGTGTTGTATGACTTTGGCCAATGCATCATATTCTGAAAGAAATGTAAATAGCCTAAATAATTCTGAAAGTATTGATTCAAGACCCAAAAATCAGCTACCATAGAATGGTGCAGATTCTTTCTCCTTCTTGAAAAACTGTTTTAATGTTTTTGAAATGTGTACATAACATCTTACATATATTAAAAAGTACATGCAAATATCCATATATAAAAATGTATATAATTTATACCACGCTATAACATTTCAAAGTAGATGATTACATTGAAAGAGATTTTAAATAAACTTCAGATATGATTGTAGGACATTATCTACTCAAACTTACCTAGTGCTAGCGATTCGTAAAGGATAAGGCCAGAAAATACAACCTTTAGATAGCTCTGCACTGCTGCACATTTGGTCTTTTGTGTACGATTCATAAGCACTGGTTTTAGATACAATCTAATGTATATGTACAGAAAATGGTGCTAATAA
Organism: Chroicocephalus ridibundus; assembly: GCF_963924245.1. Lineage (NCBI taxonomy): Eukaryota > Metazoa > Chordata > Aves > Charadriiformes > Laridae > Chroicocephalus > Chroicocephalus ridibundus. Next base: position 17,036,017 of record NC_086293.1, on the reverse strand, counting down.
GATGTTATGCATAAACATTAAAGTTTTTTTAGAAAAAAAGTATAAAATGCTGCATGAGAAACAACAGGATTTCTTTTTTAAACTGTATTACATATTAAGAACAATATTATGGTTATATAGGCAACTAACGTAGCCTGATAACTTCCTGATAGTAAGATTGTATATGTACCAACTACCTCATTCACATGGAAAAAATCTGTGCTGCAGGCTCAGGGCAGAACATATCAAAAAGCAAACACTTCAAACCTAGGTTTGTGAAGACATAAGAAGTCTACATTCCTACTGGTTAAGGTTCTTTTAATTTCCACTTAAGTCTAAAATTATCCACGAAATTGATCAGTTGTATTTAAAACCTTTTATCTGTTATACCTTTAAACATTTTCTTTTTGCATTTCATTTATCAAGAAAAAACAAATTCTTGCTTCTCCTCGATCGCTAATGTTTTGATAAGACAGTATTACAGGGAAGTGCTTTAAGTTTCAATTGAAATTATCAGCGCATACTTTTAAGAGTAGGGAAAAAATACACCTCTCATAACCGGTAATCAGTAAGGACAGACACAGGGTTGTTGGGTGTGTAACTGGCACCACCGTCTCTGTGTATGCCAGAACATTACCTTCGCTTAAGAGCTGAAGGAATACACTTGCATAATCTGCAGTGCTGGGTGTAAGTCTATTCAACTCTTGTTTTGCCATTAATAACGTGCTTTAGTTCTTCTCAAGTCACATGAACTGTGATAGGATGCTTTGGGGATTTTTTCTTCGGCCTGAAAACATCTCTCTGAACTACTGTTTTAGGTTTTCCTGATGTTGTGTGTCATTAAGATCTACTGGTTGAATCCTGCCTGCCTCATCCACCAAAAACTTTCAGTAGTGGGTGTGGAACCCACCAAACTAAATATAATATTCATGATGCCAGTATATTTCCCTTGCACTTTCAAACATTTGCAATCTATTTTCTGATACAATGTATGTTAAAAGACAATAAAATAATGAAACCAACCAGTGTAAATACAGATATTGCTCCTTACCCTGGCGATTTTTTCGAATCCTTTTTGCTTGCAGGATTTGTTTTTTGCATTCAGAAATCTTCTCATGTGCTGCAGCTATACTATTTTCTTTAAAAAAAAAAAAAAAAGAAGAGATATACAGAGTTATATTGAAATCTAACAATACATGTAAACAAGCCACTCTGATAAACTATAAAAAGATAGAGAGCTGTTTGTGACATGGTGGCCTGCTAGCTCCATCATCTTCAATAGGTTAAAAAAGCTTTTATTTGCATGTGTTTTATATACCGCTAAGATGTTTGCAGCATCTGTATGAGTGCTATCTAGTAAAAAGAGAAAAACAAGAAACCACTCATCATGTGTATATATTATGTTCAGCAGAACTGGCTCAAGTTTGTTCATAAGAGAAACTGACAAACAGAAAACAGTAATATTTTCTCATCTTTACCTATATCCTTATAGATCTTTTCATAATTTTCCATTTCTCTCAGATTCATATCATACACCAGAAGAGTTTTTCCCATTGAAAATTCACACTGCGATAAAGTACTCAGCATTCGTTGGTACTGGCTGTAACTGCAAAGAGACAAGATATTTATTCCTAAGCAGCATAAAAATACCCCCTACCTTTGCAAAACAAGAAAACAAAGCCTCATGTAGCATAAGGAACAGTTAAATAACAATTATTAAAGAAATAAAATATTTCAAAGATTCAATGTACGATTTTTTGAAAGTGCAGTTAGAAACATTGCACCCATTAATTCTACCATGCCCTTAAAGGTGCAAAGTGAGTATTGAAGCACTGGGCAGGTTGGTCCATGGCTTATAAAATTCCCAGCTAGGGCTGGCTCTGTGACCACCGAGATTCATATTGTAATGCTGCAGTGCTATCGTGTCCTCCGGGAATTTATATCCAGCACCCCACAGCGGAACACCATGCTGTTGCTCATCCCTTACTATTTTAGCCTGTTTATTTAATAAAAAAAAAAAAAAAAAGAGAAACAGAACCACAGCAGCAGAAATACCAGCAGTATTACCCTTCCCTAACAGAACAAATGCAGAACTACCAACTAAAATATTCAAGTCGTGATCCTGTTATAATAGCAGGACTCCCAGACGGATCACGCAGCAGCACGACAATCCTGAGGGCACTGGAGCTGCGCGGGCGGATTTCAGCCTGCAGCCTTCAGGAATTTCCGACCCCTCTGTAGTCCTCAGCTAGTCCTCAATTTCTCTGTAGCCCCCATCTCTAATGCCAGTGCTCGGCGTTTGTGCTGGAAACGCCACAGAGCCATACTGAAAAGCAGATGTATACATTTTAACACGAGTTGTTTCAAAACAGATCAAGCCCAGTTTTCCACTGAAATGCAAGCTAATCAGTTCCAAGAGTTAAAAAACAAAAAACAAAACAGAAAACAAATACCCTTCCTCTTGAGATCCGGAATTACACCACTTAATGAAACTCTTCACCAACAAATTGATCCGCCTGTCGTCACCAGCACCATCGCCATCGATCAGAAGTCGCTTGCGGATAACTTCATCTGAGGAAAAAACTCCCGTTTAATGGCAGCCGCATCCCAGGGCCGAGCGCGGGTCGCACCCCAGGCTTTCAGGGAGCCATTCCCAAGGCTGAACCGGGAGGATCCGTTAAAAAGGAGGCGGCCCCGGGGCTGAGGGACCCTGGGGCCCGGGCGGAAAGGCCTGGGGGCGGGGGGCGCCCAAGGCCCGGGCGTGCCCCGGCATGACGGGCCCGGGAGCGGGACTGCGGGGTCGGGGCCAGGATGGAGGCCCGTCTGCGGGGTGAGAGGCCGGGGGACGGGCTCGGAGGGAGGCCTGAGGCCGGGGCGCGGGGAGCTCTTCCTCGGAGAGCAGGGGCGGGAGGCGAGGCGGGCCCGGCGCTGAAGGGAGCCGAGCCGGGCCGGGCAGGGGGTCGCGGAGCGGGGCGGCGGGCGCGGGGAGGGAGGGAGGAAGGAAGGAGGGAGGTCTCACCGTCGGTCACGGCCCCCATGGCGGTGAGTGCCGGAGCCGGCGGGGCGGCGGCAGCAGCGAGTGAGGTCAGCTTCCCACAATGCAGCCGGCGAGAGCGGCGGCCATGGAGGGGGAGGCGGCGGCGGCGGCGGCTGGGGCCTGAGCCGGCTGGCGGCGGACTCGCGGCCCGGCGGCGGCGGCTGCTGCGGCGGGGAGGGCCGGCGGGCGAGGCCTGCTCCCCGCGTGGAACCGGCCCCCTGGCGAGGGGCGGCCCCGCCAGGTGAGGGGCCGACGGGGGAGGGAAGCGGCGGTCCCCGCGCCCGCAGCCAGGCTCCACCTCCCCGCCACCGCGCCCCCGGCCCCGCCGCCCCCTGCCCGGGCCGCCCCGCCATGCCCCCGGCACATGCTCCCTCTCCCTCGACGCGCCGCGGCGGGAAGGTCGCCGGGCAGGGGTTGCACCTTGGCCGCCCTCCCGCCTCCGAGCGTTCTCCCGGGGCCGCCGTCGCCACCACCTTCGGTGGCCCCATCCTCCCCTCAGAGGGCTCATCCCTGCAACGGTGGCGGTGATGGTGCAGGGGAACAGGTGGATGGGTCCCACCATGGTGGCCATGGCACCCTGAGGGCTGGGACCCGCCGCGGTGGCTGGAGGCTGGTGGTGGCCAGGGAGCACTGGCCCTGTGGTGATGGCTCCTTGGTGAGGGTGCGGAGGACGTGCCCATGGCGCAGGCGTGAGGGAGCAGGCATGGCCTCCCCTGGGCTGCCATTGGGCTCATCCCTGCTCGGTGCTGGGTGGACGAGCAGCAAGGCCCGGGGTGTGCAAAAAATCCTTATTCTGATACGTTTCCTGGGGAGTTTGGCTATCACGAGTGGATAGGAACAAAATTTGTTTCTTCCTACCCTGCAAAACTAAGCTGGCACTGGAAAAAAGGACTAGAGGTGTCTGGAGAAAAGAGATATTAAGGTGTTACCGATACCAAGTGTTGAGTTATAGGCTTTTGGTCCACAGACTTTGACACTTGGGCAGTGCTAAAGCTGGCAATGTTATTGTAGTACATGGCATGGTGCGTGAGACATATGTCCAGAGCCAGACACCCTCATAATTCCCTCTTCATTGTGGTTTGGACACTTAAGTAGCTTGTTTCGCTCAGCGCTTTGCATTGGCAATTTTAGGGTCGTGGAGAAAATCAGGGTAAGAACAAAGTAGGTGTGTGCTGTAATCTGTGCTTTCCTGGTTTTAGAGCTGTGAGTGATTAGGCGGTGCTTTTTTGTTCTGGATAGCAGCATTTAACAGCTATTCATGGATTTGTAGATTGTTTCAAGCCAGTACTTTGTCTTCAATAGGCAACTGGTCAGATTCTTTGGAAGGTGTATTGAGAAAGCATTACAGGGAGCGGTCATTAAAACTCCACCAAAACTTTTGAGAATAAAGAGTTTCCAATATAGAAAACCTGGATAAGTGATTTCTGTTCTTGAAATTTGTATGTATTATTACGTGATTTGTGAGTGATATAATTATATGTGAAAATATAACACTCTATTCAGTTATATAGAGTTTGGGCCAAAGAACAGGCCATGAGTTCATGAGCTATGTATGTGCTATTAAAAACCCTCACTTTTATGAACTCTGGATTTGTTGCCATTTAATATAGTTGGTTTGACAAAACCCTTTGCTTTTCCTAAGGCTTTGGTCACTATGACATAGCCTTAGTGTTTTGGCACAGGGTGAGAAGAAGACCTAGCTGAACTTATCTACATAAATTTTAGACAGTGCGGTTTGTTGCTGCCTTTCCCTCTTTACCCACTGATCATCTCTTGGAATTCTTAAGCATCCTCACACATCCAGACTTAATATTATCAAGACTTAATGTTTTTCTTGTCCTTCCCTGAGCTCTTTCTGTTTTCTCTGCCCTTTCTGTTTCTTCCACAGAGAGAAGTTGGTCTGAACTGAAGACTCTTGTAGATGAAAATCCACAGTTATTTGTTTAGTCATGTTAGAATACTTTTGTGTTATTTTCTGTCACTTAATCCAATGTAATCTTTTCTCACTTTGTGTTCATCATTCCAGTGTTGGTCAGATAGTCTTATTAAACTCTCCACAATGACAAATAGATAGTCCTTGAGTAATTAATTTAGAATACAGCAGTTCATATGATTAGTTAATAATATTTAATGACTTTTTGTGCCATTCTTGTCTTCATATGTGTTACTAATTACAAGATTCTTACAGATTCTCTGTTCTGGGTCTTAAGTTCATAAGCACAATTTAGGGAACAAAGCCATTATTTTTCTTTTTAAGACAGGGCTTTCAGGCATCATCAGTGTTCATCAATGTTCATTTCTCTTTTAGAATGGGAAGTAGAACTTGGTAAATAGATCATCAAGAATCTCACTAAGGCCCCGTGTTGATTTAATGGCCTGTTCTCTTTCGTGTTCTCTTTTGCCATTTTAAACATCCACGAGATGGTTTTGCCGAGGAAGCGAGTTCCATCTTGCTGTGTTTCTATACACACTTGGCTATTTGCTGTGTCTTTGTGTTCTTCTTCCAATTTGCTCCATTTCCAAGTAGAGTTCCTCATCTTCTAAGTATGAAACAACCCTTGTTTCACATATATGGAGCATATGTTGCACTGGGCTGTATACAAGCATGTTTTTTCCATTAATTCAGTGTCACGTGTGATGTAGATTACTGGAGCAGGGTTGACCTGCTCTTATTTATTTGTCGGTCACCAGACTGTGTATTCTGTGCAGGTTCGATCAGCTAGTCTTCTATATAGAATAATCCTTCAATTGACTGGCAAAAGCACTGAGTAGCACTCGACCTTCCATACGGCAACAGTATTGGAGATTCATGCAGTAGGAAAAAAATGTCTTGCACAGGGTATATAGCACCTTACTCCATGCCAGCTCTTTTGGAATAAGTACCTGTGCATGCAAGCTTTCAACTAAGCTAAATGTGATGTAGTTTTGCCTCTTTCCTTGAACTCCTTTATGTGTGCCATATGGTAAGACCCTGAAGCAGCTTATACATAATAATTTGTTGCACACCTGTCCTTGTCAAAAGTGTTAAATGATCCTCTGTAATGTTTCCAGGTGACTCTGAATACAAGAAGTATAAGCTAGGTAAGTTTAGTACTGCAAGATGTTACATGTGTGCGGAATTGGCTCAGATTTTTTGTCAGTATCCTTTCCTTGCTGAAAATGGTTTTTAAGTACACCAGATTTTTTTTTTTTATTGAGGAAATCTGTTAATGTTGAAGTTTTCATTCCTGAAAAAAAAAAATCTATGAAAGGCAAAGTCTAAAGTGACTTTATACCTCCTCCCCTTTTCTTTAACTGTGGTTATTTTTTTTTTCCAACTGCAGAAAAAGTTAAAGGGGAAGAAGCTTTTTATAGTATTCCAGGCTATAATGAGCTATGATTTTTAGAGCTAAGAAAACAGCTTTAACTATTGATGAGGTGGATTTAAAATATTTTTCCTAAGCCTCCCTAATAATTTATGAGGTGGTTTTAGATTCCAGGTTTTCTGCGTGTTGAATAACTTCTAAATCAGACTGTTATGTGGCGCTAAATCTTACAGAGATCTAAGTATAGTAGGTCAGAAACTACAAGGTATTTTTATCCAGTCCAACCTATATTCTTGTCAGAAAGCCATACCAAATTTATTTAGCGAGACCTACTTTCTGTAAGCCTATGTTTAGCATTACTTTTTACCACCATCCTTTATTTCTTTGTTGATTGTGTACCATGATATTGTGTAAGACTGATAACAAGCTAACCTATTGGCGTCACCCTGCTTTCTCGTCTTAAATTATGTTAGTGTGTTATATTTTCTTTGCAGCCTTCTCTTGCCTCAGCGTTTACTGAAAACTAGCATCAGTGTTTCAAGAGCTTGTCATCTCATTCTGTAAAATTTCTTAGACACTGGCTGTCTAGTTCTGCAGATACTAAAATAATAAAACTGAAATTTTTCAATACAATGATTGTGGTAAAAAAAAAAAAGTAGTAGGGTTTCTTTTTTCTCTTTTCTTTCTTTCTTTTTTTTTTTTTTTTTTTAGGATTCTAAGCAATGTGGTTTTTAGCCTTGTAAAAAGCTTTCCTGACTCGGACCCTTGTGTTTCTGCGGAGCTAGCACATTTTCACAGAATTACAATGTAACGAGGGAAAGGAGAGTGAAAATACTTGTTGCAACTGTAGTGACAATAACAATAATTTTAAAATGCAACATTTTATTAGCTGAACAGTAATCAATTTTGCTGTCTTCTGCCTGTGTTACCAAGATTGATTAAATGTACTCTTAATACTGTACTTTAAAAACCAGGCTCCTATCAGATAATAACGTAACCACACGTTATGGGCTGCAGGATTATTTTTATTTCTTATTTTTCACTTTGTAAGTAAAAGAAGCATGTAAAATTCTAGAATTTTGGACAGAAGCCAGTTGAAAAATACAAGTACTGGAAACACTGTGTTTGTTATAAAGACATTTCATTACTACTACTACATTTCTAATGAAAGGAGACAAAAGCTTATCTTAGTCCCTTAAAAAAAAATATAATTGTGCTTCATTGTCCTTTTAAATAACTTTTTCCTAAGTAAGGCTCTGTCTCTTGCTTAATCTAGATTATACAGGTGGCATTCTGATATTGCCCTTTTCCAGATATTGTCACAGGAACTACGTAACAGCTTTCTACATTTCCTATCTGGATCCTACTGAATATGTATGAAGGTGAAGATTAATTATTGTACATTTTATTAAAGCATGTCAAACTTAAGTTGGAACTGCATGATACTGGAAATTTAGGTATTGGGTGTAGAAAACTGAGCTTACAGGTGCAGGGATGCTCCCAGCAAATGAAAGCATGCCTCGCATGTGTGTCAGAAGGTGCTTTAATTGAGGCAGTGGAATTATCAGAAGTTAGAAGTGGTACGCCCACTGGGTCATGGTATCTATTACTGGTGATTTGGTAGCTTCCCACTTGGCAAGAAAGTCAAGGGTTTTTAGCAGGTATCTCATGAAACTCAGTCTCATGAACTGCTGCCAGACAGATCAGATGGTTAGATTTTTCTTTTAATCTAAAAATCGTTAACACCGTAGCCCAGATGCCTGTGCAATGCCTCGGAGATCCCACATGGTGTCTGCATTCTGTGATTTTAAAATGACTGTCAGGTAAGTTTAGGATGGCATTTTGTATTTCGTGTATTTTGTAAGGAAGCAGCCATCTATTCTTTTGGAATTATTTTTGGCAGGATTAGTCGGTTATCTAGTAGCCTCTTAGTTTGTTGGCAGGATGTTCTCAGTGTGGCTTTCTTTATTTTATTTTTCTAATAAAAAAGAGCATATTTTTATTTTTTTCTTCCCAATCCTTCAATTCATGGGTTTGGTAGCATTTACATTGGGCCGTGAGGATCATCAGTGGCGTGCTAGAGTTTTGAGAGGAAGAGGTGGATGTTGAATGAGGTTTTACACTAAGAAGAAGAATTTGTCTCTGCGGGCATTGGGCCAAGTGGTAAAAGTTTGTGTTTAGCTGTGGCTTGAAACATTGGATGAACAGTGAGAGAGTTGTGAATATCATATTTACTCATATGGTATTTAAATAAATAACTGTTGGTGCTACTGAGGAAATTTTGCACAGAAATTACAAGGGAAAACAGGCATTTCCTCCTTTGGAAAGCAGCTCTTGCCTGACTTCAGAGTGGTGTTTTCTGAATCACGTGGCCAGATGCTTTGACTCGGCTAAGAAAGCTGAACCGGAGCGATTGCGCAGCTTCTGAGTCAGCTTTTCAAAGTTTAATAAAAGTTGGTTGGTTGGGTTTGTTTTGTCTTATTTAAAAAAAAAAAAAAAAAAAAGGGCAGTCCAAATCTGTAAAAGAAGACCTAGAAATTTTACAAGGCTTCTTTAAGCTTGGCTGCGTCATGGAGAGATGCTGGAAGAAACACTTTTATCTCAGAAGATGAAGAGAGTATCAGGTCTATATCAATAAACATATGTTTCTGCTTTTAAATTGGGTTTATAGTTTGCTTTGGATTATTTTATGATTTATTTTCTTTTAACAGAGTAACTCTGTCAGTGGGTAGTGTTTAACCACAGCTACAATTTACAGTTCCCATAAAACATGATACACTGAAGCCTGTTCTCACCCCCTGATTTCTGAGTGAAGTACAAGCCTGAGCAGTATAACAGAAATAATTGGGGGCACTTTCGCCTGCTTTGGTGATGCCTGCTCAGTTTTAGGTTTAAGTATGTCATATGTTGAATGAAAACTCTGAACTTTATTTCTGACCATCGTTATCCTACCAATAGTGACTGGAAACAGGGTAAAACCCCAAAGAGAAGTTGTGGCCTTTTTAGGAAGAAGGCACGCTCGCCTCAGTTTCTTTTTCGAGTGGGCCAAATGTAGCTTCTAAACTGTTGCTTCAGTTGCCATGAAAGCATATGGTTTAACAAATATTTCAAGAGGTGTATGACGTGAAGATAACTGGTCTTTTCCAGCAGAGACTCTCAGATCGAGAAGGGGCAGATGCAGGTTATGGCATTTCCTTGCCTTTTTCAAGCTGGTTGTTCCAAAGGGAAGGTTGAGGCCACTTGGATTGTGTTTCCATGAAGGTGGAGGGGGCCAAATGGTTTAGTATTTGCTGGTGTTTCATTAAAATTGTACCAGCCGGAGCAGCTTGAAGGAAATGATGAATCTGCACATTTTCTACTCAGTAGCCAAAGTAGGAATGTGCTTAAATCCTGCCTATATCCAGGGCTAAGCACCTTTCTCTAGGGAGCATTTCGGATTCACGCTCTCTTGAAATTAGTATCATAAGCCCTTTCTTTCAAAGAGGGAGCAAAGGTCAATCTTTGCTTTCAAAACCCAGGAGGTGGCAATGGTTCTGGTTCCCTTTTTCATCATTAACAGAGCTGTTATCCGCTAGACTGCTCACCACATGTGTGGGAGACTTCAGCCCAGCTATCCTCCTTCCTGAGGGGATTAATGCCCATAATTCTTTCCATCAGAGTGAATTTTGTAATCACCGGGCTGTTGACCAGTATGAGGTGGTGTTGCTGTCAGAAAGTCTGAACACGACTGTATGGCCCAACACAGAGATATTAGATGACCAAGGACTAAGGCATTTAAGGAAATAATCCATAAAAGCAAACAAGTAGTTTCAGAAGTGCAAGAGAAAAACAAGCAAGTGTGGCAAATGTATTGAACTGAAGATCGGATTCTGTTCAAAGATGTATGAGTGCCTTCCTGGTAATTGCCAAATTTTATGTGCAAGCAGGAATAGAATTTGGACTTGAAAAGTATAGGTAAACAGAAGAAAACAAGTTGTGGAATAAAATTTTCTGCTTCATAAACTGTTGTGGTGGATTGCAAAAGGTAAAAAGAAAACTTAATGTCATTGGGGAAAAAGAGAAATTGGTCACAAAATATGTTATATATAAAGTGTGTGTATATACATATGTACTTACATATACACGTAAATTTTCAGTTGAGGTATGAAAGTGGTTATATGTGTGCCCAAACCATTAAGTCCAAAATGTTATTTCTTTTAACAGTATTTACAAAACTCCCAAGGTAACTTTTGTTATAACAATGTTTTAGTAGAGACTTGTTGTAAACCAGCATTCAGGTTTGCTTGTTTTTTCTTTTGCAAAACGTTAGATGCAGGATGTTTGAAAACCACGAGGAGGAGTTGGTTTTGGTCCTCTGCCTTTTGCCTTTATTTTAATAAAAATTTAAATGTTGATTATACACGGAGAGAATTGAACTAATAAAAGAGGCAAGGCAGATAAATTGGATTTTATAACTTAAATGAATAAAGATTGGATTGTAAGAGATGAGAGTAAAACAAAGCCTTGCTAATAATAACTACAAGTGTACACCTGTGATTTAGTGGTTCATTGTAAACATTTTCACTTCAGTTTCATTCCAGTGTCGCTTTGGCAGTTACAGTTTGGGTTTTTTTTTTCATTTTTGAGATCTGTTTGTGGTTTTTGGGGCGTGTGTGTGTGTGTATATATATATATATATGTAAAGTTAGGATGGTGTTGAACAATAGCATATCCTGAAATAAAATTGTGCGCACGTATATTAAAATAAAACATATGGGATTTTGTTTTTAAAATGTCATGAATTTGAAATTTCATTTTAAAAGAACCTAAATTGTGCTTGAGCTGCAGCCACTTTGCCGGGATTGCAATAGGAGGATATTTACAGTCAGGTTTTCTAGTGAAGTTTTTCTTTCCTGTTGTTACGTGAAAGACTTGCACAAAGAGGTGCAACTGACTGCAACTGTAGTTTATGTCATCAAACAAATGGGAGGAAATAGCTCAAGAGCTGCTGTTTTCAAATGTAGACGTTAAAGAGCTCAGTCCTGGCCTTGCGAGCTCTTGAAGGGATTTTGAACTTGACTAGTCCTCTCCGATGTTGGCGTAGACTTGTAATATGATGATAATATAGGTAACAAGTTTCCTAATGACTGGATTAGTCTTATCAAATCTTCTTTATTTGTAATTGCCTCTTTATAGAGTCAATTGTCTGCTCCCCATTGTGTCTTTCTAGGACTGGCCTACTAAATTTGGCACAGAGAATTACAACTCTAAGACAGCTATTTTGCAACCTACGTTTTTCTTCTTTTTCTGCTTGTATCAGTGAGTACAATTGCTATTCTGTATCTTTTTTTCTGGTGGTGCTTCTCCTTGTTGCTCTTCTGTGGAGATGGTTGCTATCAGAACGTGCTGCTCCTGCAAAGAAGCCTCTGAAAGTTATTCGACAAGTATAGTCGTCATCTTTAAATAAGCAGTTTTTCCTCTGTTGGCTTCTGTGCAGGCGCTGTCTCTTAAGCAGCTGCAATACTGTCATTGCTTCGGGAAAAATAAGTAAGGGGTAGCCCTAGCACAAAAAAGCTTCTAGTAGATACGGGTAGGGTACAGTGCTGTTTGTTGCGCTCGAGAAAAGTAGTATAGTAATTCACGTCAAAATGTGAATTTTTCTTGGCAAAGCTGTAGAAATAGGAAAATATTACCTTAACTATGTGTCACTGTAGTAAAAGAAGAATGATTTCTGTTAATCCAGTTGTCAGCAGGGCCCAGACTTTGCTAGGCTCCATTGTCCTTTTGGTTGAGAAAGGAGAAAAGAGTCATTGGAAATTCCATGATCTCTTTTGCCAAAAATCATCTGATATCAAGTCAAAGATCTTCCCATCAAGAGGAATATTGAGACTGTGATACAGTTGTCTGTTCTTATCAGAGTTTAAAGCTTAAGAGTAAAATCTGCTTTAGAAATATAAACACTTTAAAAATAGAAAATGTAGCTATTGAGAGTTTATGCACATGAATATAATATTTGAGGATATATAAAAGAAAAACCCCACTTTTATGTGGTCATATTTTATAAAGATTTACTTGAATGCTTTCAGATTTATTTTTTCCTTTTTCTTGCCATTTGGCAAGTATCTTTCTGTGTTCCTAGTGCTTCACCAGCTCTTCTTTGTGCACCAGCTCTGACATCAACAGGAAAGTGCATAGTTTTGCTGCAGGGCAATGGGGCCAACCTCATTTTTATATTTGTGCTCACACCATAATAATGACATTTTATTATCTCTGGAACATGACTTGAATTTTTAAAGTGATAGGAATATTACGTATACTTTTTCTTGGTTTATTTTTAAGTACAAAACACTACATGTGGAAGGAGTGCCTACTGTGTTCCAGCTGAGCTTCCTAAATTTTGTTAGATAAAAAAATATGTACATTATTAAGGATCCTGAGTTTCTGAAAATCAGATTGCTCAGTCTCCTTTAGTTTTGAAATAAAGTTCTAATTAACTGCCCACAGGCAGGACAACAGGGTCTGTATTGAATGAAATTAGGAAAGAGGAAGTATGGAGATGCCAGTGCAATTACTTCAAAATCTGAAAAACATGATGCATAAACAAGTGCCAAAAGAAGGTGATTCCTTAAGTAAGAGGGGATTGAGAGGGTGAGAAGACAGATATATTGAAGAGCATTGCAAAGCTGGGGGGGGTGTATGGCAGGTAGGGGAAGAAATAGATTGAATTGCAGCAATGAAGATTCAGCGTGGACAAACACTGTTGTCTACTGGAAGTATTGAAAGGTTGGAATAATCACCTCTGGGGACAATGGCGCTTCCATTGCCTGAGGTGTTTAAGAACAGGTTGGAGTACCTGTATTGTTCCTGCCAGATAGCTTAGTTATCACGCCCTGGGGCTGAGTTGATGGACTGTCTGACCTTTGGAGGTTCCTTCCACCCCTCCTTCGGTTAGCAGACCTCTAACTACACATTGCGCAGATTTTAATAGGATCAGAGTACATAACTGATACATGCGAAAACCTATTTTCCACCTCTGTGACCTGTTTAACGGTTCTATTTCAACTGGAATTTTTTATATCTGTAAGAAAGGCTATGGTAGGTGTCAAGTGAAGGTTATGTTTTTCAGTGGATTTGTTTTTTTGGGGGGTGTTTCTTGCAGGACCATGCTGTACCGAGTACCTGTTCTCCTCCCATTTAATTACTCTTCTCTGCTGTAATGTTGCATCCAGGCCAGTTATAGAATTGTTATTCTACTTGGAAAAACTAAGAGGATTCATGGAGTGCCTTGTAGGGAAGAAGTGTGGCCTGAGTGTGGATCAGAATGAGCAATTGTTCCAGCTGGCTGCATGCATGCAGGAGGTAGAAATTGCCGATTTCACTAGACTACAGCTTGGCATTTGGTTCATAGGTAGGCAGCCATGTTCAACAGCAAGCTTTGTGATCCCACTTAATTTCATTTTATCTGTGAATATGTATCCCCTTAGGAAAAATTAATTTCTTAGCGGGACTAGCAATAAGAGGAGGTATAATGTGTGACCTGGCGGTTGTGTGTCTATTGCAATGATAAATGTGAGAAGAAATCGTGTGTTTTTATAATGCTTCATTACCTGTCTTCTTGACCATGAGCAGAAGAGCGAGGAAAGTGGAGAACTGATGTCTTGACAAGGCATTATTAGCCACTGCTAAAGAGTATGCTTGCGCTTACTTACACAGCTGTGGCTTCATATCTGTGTATGGTTTGCAGAGAAGGTAACTGCTACTGGGAATGTGTTAAAATGCAAATAGTTACATTCTCCAGGTAAATAATAACAAAAAAGCCTTCCTTTTATTCAGTTAAAGAGTATATAGTGGTTGGTTGATGAATGCTTGAGTATTGAGTGCACTATTAATAGCTACATAAATAGTAGTAGTTAGAAAAAGATATGATTTTATATTGTATAATAAACAGCTGTGAATTAATATCGTATATAAGTATGTGTCAAATTTACAGTGTGTAAGAAGTGCCATTGGCTTGGGTGGGCTTTTGTAGACATTTAAGCCACTAGTATATTTGGGTCAGTATGAATGTCTTAAAATGAAAATGCTAAGGTTTTTAAATTAAGTTTCATGCCACTAGAAAGACATTTTTAATCTCACTGATATCACCAATGCCATTAATGTTAAAGCTTTGTCAGCATTTTTACACAGGTAGTCTTTGAAATGCGGCTGTTGCTTCTTTAGCTAATGATGAGATTTTGTATCAGTTTCTTAGCATGCATGTTTCTTAGCAAACAGTCTGAAACACAGGATTTACTTGGAAAGCAGTGTAGTGCTATTTTATATATATTTTCCCCAGGTGTACAACTTAAGTGTTTATAACAAAATGCAATTGCAGTTTTCAGAGAAAAGCAGGGAGGCGTGGGCCAAATCAGAAGGCATGTTAAGAAGAGAAACCCAAAGAATTTAATTTTTTTTTAAGCTAGTTGCAACTTCCTAGAATATGAGTTCTTGGGTTTTTTGAGTGGGATTAACATTTCCCTCGTTGCTGTACCATTTTTCTCCATGTTACCAGCACTGTGTTTCACGAGAGGCGGTGTTCTCTGTCTCTAGATGGCAGTCACCGGTAGGCAAAGGGAAGGATTGTTCTGGGTTGCTTGGCCTGGACCCTGCAAGTCTCTGCACCGGTTGGCTTCTCTGGCTGGAATTTTTATGGTGTTGGACAGCAATAAAAGTGTCACCTCAGCTTCTCTCCCTGCAACAGAGATACTATGAAGAAAGAAAAGAAAAAAAAAAAAGGGGGGGTGCAAAAAAATAAGAGAAACTGAGAAAATGTTGCAGGGAAACATTGACTAAAGAGACCTTTAGTAATGCTGACAATAATGAAGAGATTTTTTTTATATCGGTGAGACTTTGTCCTTAATTAATAAAAATAAATTTGTTTATAATGGGAGAAACGCCAGTTTCCGGCTAAATTCAGTTTCAAAGAGTAAAATAGATTGACCAAGGTGCAACCAGGGATAACAGGAGTGGAGGAATGCGTGATCGTAATCTCATTTAATCGAGTGAGGATTTTCTCACAGTCTCAGGAGCGTCTGTTATTGAAGAAATAGTTCTCCTTTTGCTTAAGACCTTGTGTCTTCCACCACCCCCTGTCCGTCCATCCTCCCTTTGCAGTGTCCATCCTCACCTAATTTTCAAACTCCTTCCCATCATTTTGCAGGTAATTCCTTTCCTTCATGCTTGTTAGCAGTCTGTCTCTTGACATTCCACTCTGTCTCTTCTCTTTAAAGTTAGGGTGGGCTTTTCTCTCCCTTTCTCCACAGAGGTGCTGTTTGCCTTCCTAACTCCTCACTACTAACCAGTTTGTTGCAACATTGCTGTTAGAAAAGGCAGCAGCACCCAAGCAAAGGAACAACAGTTTCTCAGCACTCGCTACTGTGTAGGGCTGATTGCACTTCATGAGATGAATACTGCTTGATAAGAAAGCTATTGTTATAATAAATACAGTTCCAAACCAGGAATTAATCGATACATTTTATTGATGTCTGGTTTACAACGCAGTGCCAAATTACAGTCTTGTTTACATGCATGCAAATCCCCAGAAACTCTCTGGAAAGCGCTGGAGCCATTCTGGGTTTATAGAGATATACTTAAGATCAAGTTTTGGCCTTCTGTTTCAATAATAAGAAAATGATTTACTGTTACAGTGTGTATTCTGTTAACCACCAGCATTAGTAAAGGGGCTGTGATCCTGTAAGCGCTTTGAAAATATTCTGCAGGACATTTTTTGCACTAAGAAAGTGTAACTGGAAATCAAATCCTGATTTGTCCTTAATACAATCCTAGCAACAAGCTTAAAATTTCTTAATGTACTACTTTAATTGTGGAAAACTACTGATTTTTGAAAGGAAAGGTGCTTTACTTGCAGAAGAATGAAAAAGCAACCAAAGTTTTAATTATGTCTTTATTTTTACATGTTTATAATGAAAAATACCATTGACATTTTGAGCAAAGCTCTACAATTCACAGTCAAGTGCCTTTCCCGCGCCAGTTTGAGAAATGTGGGCTATGGTTTTTGAGGGGAAGCTTTCTGAGAGGTAGCAGTAATTTAGTACAGTTTTCTGTGTGAAGTTCATGTGCAAGAAAGACAAGATAGAGATAATTCTGGTATTATGTCAAGATTACATATTAGGATGACAGGTATCACAGTCCCTAATAGATTGCACAGTACAGAGATAATGAAGAGTGATGCTTTCTGTTCCCAGCCCTGCCTTGGGCCTGGTAGGTAACTGTGGGCAAATCACTCCTCCTCCCTCAATTTCTCTGTCTGGAGAAATGATGATAATGATGTGGATTATTTTGTGTTTCATTTTGAGATCTAAAGGGAATACATAGGAATGAAGCGGTAGGGACAGGGTGGGAAATATAAGGTGTTAAAAACAAGGTGGTAAAATAAGCATCTGTATTACAGACAGCTTTGTACTGGCAACTGATTATAAAATTATTGATTCTACTGTTCTTTCCCGTTGAGGGTATTACTACATACTTGTTCACAAGCTTGTAGAAAAAAAATCTTGCAATTTCTTACCCTAGCCTACCTTTCAGCTTCTTATTCAGAATTTAGCATAAGGTTATTCTGCTTTTATTCTTGCCCATTACCATCCCCACGAGGGACGGTTAAAGCTGTAATTAATGGAGGATAAGGACAGCAAAGGTCTGTCTGTCTTTCTTTTCTCTATCTCCTCCCTTTCTATCTCTCTCTCTCTCTTTGGCCATTGAAAATGTAGGTCATATTGCATCACCATAACATGGAACAGTCAGAAAGGTGTTTGAAAAATGCTGACATCCTTAGCCCGGGGTGCATGCCAGTGTCCTTTGTTTACATTGAGAATAGTGGTGTACCTGTGTAAGAACCAGCATCTCTGTTAAGGTTAGTGGTATGGTACCTAAATTATGAGTCAGAATTTAAGATGACTTTCATCTGCCTGCAGTAATTTAAAATTAGACAGATAAAATGCAGCCACTCACAATAATGATATACATGAGGAGCTAATTTGAAATCTTTAATCTGCAATAACCGTGACAGTGTAGTTTGAATAATATTACCTTTAACAGTGAAGCTCAGTAATAAATTTTGCAAATCATGTTAATCATGTACTCTGCATTGTCTTGATTAGCCGTGCCTTTCTGCCTTGAAAAGTATGTTTATATTATACGTTTGTATATTCTTTTTAACACTACTGTTTTACTTCATGCACGCTTTTAAATGAGCCAATCAGGATTTTATTTATTTAAAAAAGTGGAAAATCCTGATGTCCAGTGTCTTATTGCTTGCTACCAGCCTTTTGTTATTTGTGTTTCTGATGTAATACAAGTTGTAATTGGTATGAAATATTCCTGTGGCACAAAATGCAGAATATATCTTTTTCTTCTCTATAGGTGTATATAAATACCATTTTTAAAGAAATGGATAAATATAATTTCAACTGTCCTTATTTATCTTAGTTTGCTGCAGTAAGCTAACGTCTTTTATGGATTGAACTTTCAAATGGTGATATAAATCATGCTGCAAGATGCAGGTGTTTTGAAATATAAGACAGGATACTCGCTTACAGAATATCTTTCATTAATTCTGAAACCACGTATTTTTTTAACCTTTCTGTTCTTTGCTTTGTGTGGTTGTACTTAAGCTGTTGAAATGCAATATCCAAAGGCTTCTTATGACTTTGTTAATCTTGCTGCTAAAGAAGACTTCGAAGTTGAAAGAGAAATTGTTGGAAGGTAAAACTAAAATTAGGGATAACATGATTTGTTGAGCAATATAATGAATGCAAATCTTTCCCTGTTGCCATTAGACAAAGGAAAATGACAGTAGTCAAAGTTAAGACCCCTCAAGTGCACTTTGTTGTGCATAATTATTTTACAATTTTTATTGATTTATTTAGAAATACCCGAAAGGTGTTGTTGCTTCTCCGTTGACTAAGATATTAATTATTTAGTAACTAAGATATTAGTTATTTAAGTTTGACCCTTCTCATTATCCATGAAGATACCTATGCATGTTTGAAGTAGTTTTAGAATAACTTGTATCATTATTATATTTTGCACTGAATATTCTGTTGCATTTGTGGTTGCACAAATAGTAGCAAATAATCAGGTAATTCAGAGATATATTTTATATTGGTATACATAGGAACTATATGAAATGTCAAGATGCTACAATTTTGTACTTGGTATTTACAGATGTTTAGTATCTAGTCTCTATTTGAAGCGTGTAGCTAGTACTTATTTTTTAATCTATGAAGATGTAAAGAATTGTGTCTCCCGAAGGGAATGGGAGGGCCAATTATGCAGTTGGTAGAGCTCCCAGTTCTTTTACCCTCTTTGACCCCCTGAGATTCTGCCGTTGGTGGGTCCCGAGTCAGTCTCCAGCACAAATGAGATTAGCCTGAGAATTGCTCTGATTTACCCTTGAGCTACTCACTAGCCATAACCACAGCCTCGAGCCTTCTGCTGGCCAGCTCGCGTTCTTTTGACGCACGCCTCCTGCACCCATTTTTCGAAGGGACAGAGTAAGACCTCACTAGGTTATCCCCATAATTATAAAATGTCTAAATGAAGCCCAGTATTGGGGTGATTATACCTAGCACGTCCAAATCTTTGTGTAAGTGTAGCCATGGTATTTTAGCTTAAATTTGGATATTTAGTAGATAACAGACGAGAATGTTCCAAAATTTAGGCGCATCCTTTGGCATAGATTTCTGACAGCTGGAAAGAAAAAGGCTTAAAGGAATTTGGATAGCTGAGGCATTAGTTGTGATACTTTCAAAAGTTAGGGATGCTTTATCACATACGTTTACATTTCCTTTATTTTAATAAGTTGATTTGCAATTACAATTCTCATGGAAATGTGTTTCCCCTTAAATGGATAATATGCACTAGTCATTGTAACTATGTTTTTATTATATATGTCTGTGTAGATACGATTTTGACTGGGATGTAGCTTTTGCTCTGCCAGGCTGTGGTTTCCTGTCTTGCATATCAGTAACTCCTCAAAGTGTTAAATACCAATTGCAACCAAGTTTCTTGGGTAGTCAGGCATCGAGAGTGGCATAATGCTCAGTCCGCTTCCCCGGTTTGAAAATGCAGGCCTTTTTCCATTTTATTGGATTGCTGCTTTGGCTATTTTTGTCATCTTTCCATCTTTCAATTGGCTCTCCCTTTTCCAGGGTACCAAAGCGCTTACCTTCTGGAGAGAGAGCTCCTCCTGGCTTATTCTCAATCATCCCATCGCTTCCTTGCATTACTCTTCGCTGACAGTTGTGGTTGTAATTGACCTGCTGTAAATTCTCAACAAGAATCATTCCTGTTCTTTGCCACCCATTATCCAGAGAAAGAGTTCTCTTTAAAGGGTCGTTAAGCTGTCACTTTACTCTTTTGAAACTTATTCTCTTAACTTCCTTCAAACTCAACTCCAGATGTAATCCCTACAGCAAAATTCACAGGTGGTGACATAGTACGCTCTGATCTCTTGTATATAGGAATGAAATTTTTGCTGATCCTTCCTTCATCCTCATCTGGTCCATTTTTTTGTACTTACCACTTACTTATTGCCCTGCTCCTAGACTTTAAAGTCTCTGGAGAAGTCTTCTGTTTTGTAGGTAGTTTTTGTTTTCATTTTTGCATGAAGCAATGGAACTTGCCTTTCATCTAACAAATAACATTTACGTCAGGGTAAAAGAAGGGGTGTTTTGGTAGCAGAGCTCTCACGCCCCCTAAAGAAATTAGGGTAGAAATGAAGAAGTGAGTTAATTTCACAGCAGGGAGATCATATGCTTGAAGGAATTGGGACTTTGAGGCTAAACATGGAATGATCTTCCGTGAAGGGAATGGTCCATATGAATTCAGTTTCCTGTCCTAAAAAAAACGAAGGAGAAAAAGGATTTTTGACAAACGCCACGTTGCCTTTCCCAGTGAGGAGCAGCAAGAGCTGAAGAGAAAATTTTATACTGTAGTATTCAATGAGATTTGTATGTGTAATAAGGAAACACAATGCTTTCTGAGACTTCTACTGGTGTAGAAATTTGTTAACAATCACTTTTATTAACCATAAAGCGGAACAATGACTACGCAGGAGAGAGAGAAAATAGTACTGGACTTGATCTCGAGTGTTGTCCACTGCAGACAAGAAAATTTTGGATTTCATTGAGTAACTAGAATATAATTAAGCTCGGATGTGCTTCTTAGGATCAAGTATGTCACTGAGCAGGGTAAAGCTCTGAAGTTGTAAATATATGTGTAGGTGATCTCAGTCAAGATAGCGTCAGCTGCGAAGCTGCAGTTTAAAAGAAAAGAAAAAAAAAATAAAAAGGCTTTTACCCTCGGTGCATAAGAAGACTTTAAAGACATGAACTCGGTTTGCAGACAGCTTCCCAGGGGAGCAGCAGAAGCCAGGAAAAGCTTCGTTCTGCACCTTCCACTGGGGCAGAGCCCTGCAGCCTGTGGGACAGCTTGGGTGCCCTCTTGGACTGCATTCCTCTTGTCTGGACTTTAATCCTTGGAGGGGAAAAAAATAGTTTTGTCTGAAGTGTCATCCGGTCCCAGCGCTAGATTGGCTTATTTATATCTAACTTCATGACTTTTGAGTAGATGAAAAAAAAATCACCAATTAAACTTCAAAGCACTTATAAAAATCAATTATTTGATCTTTAACATAACCTGTGCACAAGGGTGCTTGAAATTTTTTTAAAGTTTTAACAGGGCTTTGGTTTAGCTTTAACCAATGAGACATCGATTTATGCTAAACCAAAGCAAACTGGGCTTAAATTTGGTTTATATAAACAGTAAGTTTACAAGCATTGAACAAAAGGATTTTGAAAACCTGAGCTTGAGATGATGAAAGTTCCTTTCGTGGGAAAGGCCTCAATCTGCACATCTCTCTAATTTTTCTTAAATTCTTCATCAGCGATACAGTAATAGTCACTAATGACTATTACGTGAGGGATCATTTTTAGCTATCCGCGTTCTATGACATGGTGGTAAAAATGTCAATGACTGTGCACCGGGAGCCCCTGTTGTTGGAGTCGTGCTACATTCTAGAAAAATCCTGTGTAGAAAATCCAGCGCTGTGGTGTTACCAGCTTGTGATACAGACACACAACCGTCTGCTTGGAAATCTGGTCAGTAATAGTCGATGTAAGTGCAGTAACTGGGCTGAAGATTGAGATTTCATCCAATGCATACCTTTGTGGTAATGTCAGGCTGCCATTTAAAGGGCTGCTCTGTGCATAAGAGTGCATAACAGCTCCCTGCTTACCTTTCAATTTTAAATCCATTGCAGAAACTGGATTTGCAAAATTGATAAAATGCTTCCTATTAGTTTTTTAAAAGATACATTTATAGTTATGAAATGGAGATAAGGTTTCAAATGTCTTACTGCTGTGCTTTTTGTTTTGTTTTCTTTCAGAATTAATCAGGTACAAGTTAGACAAAGCTTCCAAAATCTGAACAGATGAAGATCAATTGATAAATCAACGCAGCGATTCACCATACATTCAAGGTACTGTGACATGCTTACCCAAATATTTTCCTTAAGCATAATATTCACATACTTTAGATGTGAGAAGCGTGGAGAACAGGATATTAGCAGGGTTGCAAAGCAAGTCTGAAGTGTTACCAGATGCAGTGGGGAGACTTTTTTTTTTTCCTCCTAAAAATGCAGGTGTTTAATATATGTTTCAGTGGGAAATAAAGCAACCTTACAATCAACCTAAAGGGAGTTCAATGCACGGAACAGTCAGACTTAAAAAGATACAAGTGAGCTGGATAATATATCTCAATGACTTAGATGAATTGATTTGAACAAGTAAGATGTGGCAGGCAGGCATAATTTTTGATTTATTTATTATATTTTAGAAGAAGTAAACTTATTTTTCTGAATGATTATTTTTGTCTATTTCCATGTTTCCATGATACTTTAAAGCATTTGAAGGCTGTTAGGCTCTGGTATATACCATAGCCTACCAGCTGCAACAGTTTTGTTATCTTACAAGTTCAGAAAGTAGAATTGTAAACTGAGGTAAAGCCTGTACAGTTGCCTAACACAGTGGGGTTATTCTCCGTGACTAGCGTTCCTGGCAGAATGTTAGGAAAAAGAGAAAATGATGATGATAAATAGAAACTTTGGCTAAAAAGCTGCTAGTGCAAATTATTTTTTCAGGTACTGCTGATTCATTGAAACAGTATCTGTTTCTTTCTGTTTCCCTTACACTTATCTCTACTCTTTATCATCATACGCATTTCACTATTCTGTGTATTTTTGCTTGATATCATGAAAGAAAAGACTTCACTCTAAGTTTGCATTTTCCTTGAAGAAGCCAGTCTGTTATAGTCTGGCTAGTATTTGCTGTGCAAATCATCTTTTAATACGTTTTAAAATAGATTGCAGCAGAAAGGGCCATTACAGTTAACATGGAGCTGGTCTACAGAATTTATTTAAGCATCAGAGTTAATCTGGGCTACAGAAAAGTGAGGAATGTTTGTCATGGTGTGGCTCTTGCTATATGTAACACTGGAAACTGTATTATCTGAGGTTTCTATAACAAAATGCTTCCTGAGGATTTTCCGGCAGCCTGAGAAGAGGCTGTATTAGTGAACGCAGAGTGCCTGGGGTTGCAAACTGAAGTTGGCATTGTTCTTATCTACTTCCTTGCTCCTCGTCACTAAATAGGGCCGCAGTACCTGGCATATTTTCATACAATCATAGGAAAGTTGAGATTGCAAGAGTCCTCTGGACATCGTCTGGTCCACTCTTCTGTTGCGAACAGGTTATCCAAGGCCTGGTCAAGCCAAGCATTGAATAGCTCCAGCAAAGGAAAGTCCACCATTTCTCTGGGCAACCTGTTCCGATATTTAATTGTTCTCACAGTTAATATTTTTTTCTTGTATCCAGACAGAACTTCTGAAGCAACTTGTACCCTGTTGCCTCTTGCCCTGACACTGTCTCTTGTGAAGACAGTACCTCCATCTTCTCTTTTTTATCTTTTGTTTATTGGAAGACTGTGATTACATCCCACCTGAGCCTTCTCTTCTTTAGGCTGAACAAACCCAACTCCTTCTCATTTCTTAGTAAGTTTTCCAACCTTCTAATCAATTGTTGTCCCTCTGCTGGACCCTGTCCAGTTTTTTTAATGTGTCTCTTGAACTGGCCAGTCTTTCAGCTGGTCACAGGCTCTGTACATAGTGGCACTTCCTTCGGGTGTATCTACCTGTATTCTCAGTTTTGTGTCATCTGCAGCCTTGGCGAGGATGCATTTACTCCCATCACACAGATCATTTTAAAAGATATTGAATAGGATTGAATCCAGTGTCAACGCCCAAGGAACTCTGTCTGTGACTGATTGCCAGTTTGATGTTGAGCCATTACCACCCTTTGAGCACAGCAGGTTAGCCAGTTGGCCAGCAATCTCATAGTCTGCTCTCTTAGCACCCTTGCGTGCATCCTGTCAAGTCCCATAGGCCTGTCCATGTCCAATTTGTATGGTATTTTGTTGCTAACTTGCTAAGCATGTGGTCAGTGCAGGCAGCATCAGCAAGCAGCAATTGGATGTGAGAAGAAGGGTTCTCAGGATCCTTGATTTGATGTTAATCAGCGTGCCAAAATTCTGAGGTATGCGGTCTCAGGCAGCTTCACATCATAGGTAGGCATCATTGTGGTCTCAAGAACTCTTGAGTCCTGTGGGCCGTGCTTGAACCCTGGGTCGTCTACCTCAATGAATTGCCAAGGAGCCGTGTAGACAAGCTGGCAAGAAACCAGGCAGGGTTATGAAACCTCGCATGGTAGTTAGCTTCCTGGAAGAGCATTGATATCAAACTGTTCCCATTGAGTGCTTTGATTTCAATAAATGGAAATTCAGCACTAATGTTTTGTTACAATTGACCTGAATAGCTGTGTATTTTAATCATTATAAATTGTAATACTGTATTCTCTCTGTATAAATGAGAATTTAAAAGGTCATACCCATTTCTGATTCCTCTGATTAAAATGATTCATCTGCTAGCTAGGTTGCCGAAATCTTTTTAATGTTTCCAAATTCAAAAGGTGATTTCAATACTTTGTGTAAAATTAATAAACATTAGTTTGATTTCCAAATCATCAACTGGATGTATTTTGTGCAGTTTTATCTATTTACCTTTAACACTTGAAAACTTTGTGTCGCTATTGGTGTTTTCTCTGTAAAATTCTCTTCAAGAATTTACAGTATTTGGTGATGTCTAAGATATATTTTCCTGTATTCCTTGTATTCCTTATTCTGCTTTAGATCACTATGACATCAATTCTTGCAGAAATTTGACTTGCATTAAAGACATATTTGATAGCTAAGTAAAGAAGGAAGAGTTTGCAATGTTTGCTAGATACTGTGTATTTTATTAACACATGGCAATGACATTGGCTTGTAATTTGGGTGTAAAAATGTTATACGATCTTCAGCATAAACAGATAGGGGCATCTATTGCATTCTCATCCTAATGCAGAATTCTTCACAGATTTACTTACATTTATTAGCCTCCATTCTCCTATTCCTTCTCCTCGGAAAAGGATAGTTTAAATTACTCTTCTAATCTTAACAATATCGTTTTTTCCCCTGGTACAGGTAGTTTATAGTAGGTATCCACAATAATTTCATATTCCAGTATTTAAAGTAGCTGTCTTCCAGCACTTCTGAGCATCTTCAGCTCCCCCTTTGAAGTGTTTCTCATAAACAAAATTATACACATCAACCTGTTCCCAGGATCTGTGGGAAAAGGATAATAGACCACCATGATTTGCTGTAGAATTTTTTTATTGTGTGCTGCTCATGATTATTGTTCTGCGGGATCACGGTCCTGTGTATAGTTATAAAGGGAGAAGTTGCTTGATTTCACTGGAGGTGAGAGTGAACTACAGATTACCATAATGAGTTTTTCTTAATGTATTAATATTTTTCTGTAGTGGGTCTTAAATTAAATGGTCTGTTTTGTTATGGCTGGATAGTTCTCTCATCATCCGGACATCCTGATTTATATGAACTTTTTATCTCTTGCTTCCCTAATTGCCCAATTATATCCTTACACCTCTCATACTGGAGACATATTTTTAGAATGCACAAAATGTACTCCCAGTCCCACCGCTGTCGGCAGGAGCTGACGGGAGGGTCAGGACTTCACTTCAGCGCATCAGCTACGGGAGTTGTCATTTCATCCTGAACCTCATCTACCAACGAGTCTTCACTAATAATATTTGTTCTTAGTTTTTAAGTCCTTTTTTGATCATTTTGTACCTTTTGGCTAGAATTGACTTACTTGATTTTCTTTAATGCTGTAATGCCCCTCAGTTCTTTTCCTTGACAGACTTTTTTGTGAATTCACTGTTTTTCTTTCTTCTGAGTACTGATAAAGTTGACACCCGTGTAGCTTCTCCCCGTCTGTCCCTTCCCACTTCAGTTCCTGCATCCTTTCACTTTCATTGTGGAAAATCATCGGTGAATCGTTATCATTGTTCTTAGAAGATGCAGATTCATCCTTCCTTTTTCATTCCCGTTAAGAGTTCTCGTACCTCAGGTCCTACCCGGAGACTGTCTTGCGGATTCGCACTGAGCAGCTGAGCTGGGTGTTCCCTGTTGGAATGGCTTTCCCGGACCACCCGGCAAAAGAATGAAACCTGCTGGTACAGGTGAAAAAATGCCTGCAGTCTCACGCCACAAAATAACCATCCTCTGCAGTTTTATGCAGTTGCATGCTGTTTGTAGGCATACGTTTAATCATGGTTTCACCAACCATGATTAATATGTTGTTAAATCTATTTAGTGAGGTTTAAAACTGTGGGTTTTCCTTTTTTCCTTTCTTTCCATTTTCAGGCTGTGTTATGTTTTTGTTTGTTTGTTTATGCTTTCTTCACCCCACTATTTGGCTGTTTTCTCTACATCATCCACTGTTTTCTGCTGGTTTTCTGCCCCACCTTTTTCCTTGTTCACTCTCCATCTGTGCTTAACTTAACTCTTCCATGTGTTTTCTCTCTGTTTTCTGCATACCTGTTCTCATTCACGCGTAGGAGCAGTCCGTGGGTATTCACACACCATGTCAGTCCCAGTGCTACTTCTTGGGCTATTTTGCTTCCTCAGTTAAGCCCCTTGAATTGTAGCGTTTCTGGACCAGTGCTTATTCTCTTAAAGGAGTGTTGGCTTCTGGGCAGCGCTTTCCACACTCAACTCTTCTGCCTACTCCTGAGCAGATTCGTCCCGCTTAATTCTGGATGCCTAATGAAGGTGTCTAATTTATGCGCACGGTCATCCTTGACTACTGCTGTGGTCAGCGGGAAGGGAGGGGATGCTTCAAAAAGTGCTTTGGAGCAGAAAGGACCAAACTGATCCCAAAAGTATCCCTGATTGCCAAGGGAGCTTTGGATGACTGTACTCCTGACTTGGATGTCTCAAATTCGTAATAGCCACCTCTGTTTGAAGTCTACAACTTGTACATGTGTTTTCGATTCTGATCTCCTTCTAACATGATGGATTTTCAGGGTTTTCCCTAAAATCATCAATGCACCCATGTATAGCACTATGGAAACAATTTAAGAGAATTGAACTTGCGTGCTTAAATAAAACCCCAAAACACATATTCAGCCTAGTGAGTTTGTGGGGAAAAGAAAATTCTCTCCACCTCCGGTCCTTGTAAAATGAAGTTTTTTTTCATCTGCCCCCGTTCCTGTGCTCTGACTAATGCGTCTTGTGCATTGAACTGATGAACTGATCTTTCTGCTGCCACTTTCCTCCCTCTACTGGAATATTGATGTACTCACGACACAGTGGGAAAATATTTTACTAGCGGAAGAAGGTTTACTAAAGGACAGCCTGAGGCCCAGGCTGCAGAATTACATCTTGAGTGGGAATAAAGGGGGGGTGAGGAAAAAAGCTGTGAAAAAGGGAGGGGGGTGGAAAAAAAAAAATGCAACAACCAGTTTGAAAGAGGAAAAAAAAAAAAAAAGAGCAAGAAAGGGGATAATCAAAGTTGTATGAAATAGCGGCGGTGTGCGCTTTACCTGTTTGGCTGGTTGGGTTTTTTTTGTTTGTTTTTTTTCCCCGCTTTTAAAGTGAGCGCCTCGATGAGTTCGAAACCGAGAAGTTGATATATCGGCTTTTAAAAAAACAGTTGGCTAATCGATGTCATTTTGCCAAATTAAGCCATTTTACTTGTGTGTAATTTGACATACATCAGTAAAGTTGCTCCAATCGCTCCCGGCGGCGTCCCCCCCCCCCCGCCCGAGGCCGCCGTTCGGCGGCCCCGGACGGGGAGGGGTTGAGGGGGGGGGGACGCCGCCGCCACCGTCGCCTTTAAGGAGGCGCCGGTTTTAAGGTGGACCGGCGAGGAGGGGGCGGGACGCGCAAACCCGGCTCCACCCCGCCGCGTCGCGTCGTTGATCCGCCCCCACCACCCCCACCCCCACCCCCCCTTTCCCGGGGCAGCGGGTGCCAGGCGGGGTTGTGATGCGGCCGTTGTTTTTGTAGGGTCGCGGTTTAGCCTTCCCCCCACTCCTTCCCTCCTCTTCCTCATTCCGCGGCTTTGTTCGCGCAAACGCGGTGCAGAGGAAGGCAGAGCTCACCCCCTCCTCCCCCCCCCAGTACAATAATGGGCACCCGGCTCCTGCCCCCCGGGCCGCCGCAGAGGTGAGTCGATGCCGCCCGGAGGGGGCTGGGTGTGAGGGGGGGTGGGGGAAGGAAAGGAGCGAGCGGGTTGACAGCGGCGCGGAGCTTCCTTAAAACCCCGGCGCCACCTTAAAACCCCGGCGCCACCTTAAGCGCCCGATGACTTTTTCTCGTTACATTATAGCAGCGGAAAGAATGTCGGCGCGGGCCGCGTGTGACGTCAGGAGGGAGCAGCGCAGCGCGGCGGCGGCCAGGCAGCGGCAGCGGCAGCAGCGGCGGCCCCGCCACGGCGAAGGAGGCGGAGGCGGAGGAGGCGGGAGCGGCGCCGGCCCCGCCGCCACCGCAGCGGCAATGGCGGCCGTCGGGGAGCGCAGGTCCCTGCCCAGCCCCGAGGCGATGCTGGGGCAGCCCTGGAGCCACTGGGTCGATGCTGCTAAACTTCACGGGAACGACGGTGAGCGGCCTCCCCCCTCCCCCCCCCCCCCCCAACCGCCTCTACCGGCCCGGCCCCCGCTCCCCGCCGGGCTGGGGGTGCCCCGGGCGCGGCCCCGCCGCCGGACAGACCGCGGGGCGCCGGTACGACACGGTAGGAGGGCGCCGCGGGTCCCGGGCCCGGGGAGGCGGTTGGGTCCGTGTCCCCCCCACCCCCCGCGCCTCCGCCTCCAGTGTCGCGGCCGAGTTCGTTGTCCGGTACGCGGTTCCCGGGGGCGCGGGAGCGGCGCGGAGCGGGCAGCGCCTGCCCCAGTTCCTGTAATCCGGGACACGGTGCGGGGAGGTCTGAGCCAGTCCCCGGAGGCCGGCACCTCCTGCCCTCCATTCAGCCCGGGCTCGGGGCGGGGGGAGCCCCCGCTTCAGGTGAGGTGGCCCCCGCCGCTGACAGCGTCCCCCCCGACCCCCGGGGACGGGACGGCGGATCGGTGACTCTCCGAAGCTGTTATTTAGGAGCGCATATCCCTGATGTGCTGGTTTATTCCCGTGGGGGAACGGGCTACAGGTCAGCCCCACTCTGTGACTCCTGCAGGGTCTGAGATCTTGTGGCTTTTTGGTTTTAGGAACAGCATTAGAAGAAAGTTTCAAAGAATACGGAAGAAACCGAGAAGCGATGCGACTTTGCCGAGAAGGTGAGTGCGATTCATTCTTGGAGAAAAGTTTCCCTGCTCGTAACTAGTTACGAGAGGATGTGCATGGGAAGGAGAAAGGAAACTACAATCCTGTCACATTGGATTTGGGACTTGCGGCCTGTCAGTGAGTGGTGTTATTAGCATTATTATTAAATCAATGTATAATCTCAAAACTACGAGGTAAGGCATAGGTTACTTATTGTCTTTACTGTGTTTCTAGTAGGATTTTTTTTTCTTTAAGACTATAAATAGTCCTGAGGAAGCTGTGTGACCAGCACCGATAATATCTTCTCTTGAGCTAAAATATGATTCTTAATGTAATCCATGTCAGTATTTGAACACTCATCCCTATCTCTGATATACCTATATGTTATGTTTATTTCTTAGTGTACTGCTAAATGACAGTGACCTTTCACCTGTGATTAGCAAAAGCCCATTAATGGCCCAGTTCGTT
Source organism: Chroicocephalus ridibundus (assembly GCF_963924245.1). Lineage (NCBI taxonomy): Eukaryota > Metazoa > Chordata > Aves > Charadriiformes > Laridae > Chroicocephalus > Chroicocephalus ridibundus. Next base: position 17,006,483 of record NC_086293.1, on the reverse strand, counting down.
TGAAGAGTAACAATGCTACTTGAAGTTGTAAGCAGATGATGAATGAAAGCTATAGATTGTTGGTAACTTTGTAACAAGGAGTGGAAAAAAACCCCACAGTGATGACTCTCATTTGTGATGTTCAGTTTCTTCTGTTTGTTTTTCCAGTTTAACAATTGTTTTATAGCAGAGAAATGTTTTAAAACTTGCCTAATGTTGTTGGTGCTAGCTTGCTTCTGTCGGACTTTATGAGAAGTGTGCCGTAGAATAGGCCTCACTGTTTTAAATTCTAGATCGGTTAGACCCGAATAATTTATTTGATGCTGTTAGAAGTGGAAGACTGAGTTTGTAAACTTGGTTTACAATCGCAGAAGGCCGGACTCGCCAGGGACCTTAGGAGATTATCTGATTCAGCGTTTCTCAACTTGTGAGCTACAAACCTCAAATGAAACCTAAAGCAAGGTGATGCAGGCTAGTAAGATTGGGAGGCAGTGATCCATGTTGAGGTTCAATCGAAATGTCTGTTTATTGTAGAATTCCTAGTGTTGCTAAAATTTTGGAAAAAATCAATCTCTAGGACCAGAGTCGGTGTTCGCTGACCTGTAAGAGAGATGCAATAGACAGCTGTGCTGCGACATTCAGAATCACGTGTGCCATTTTGCCATCTTCTAAGTGTATGTCTAAGTTCTTAGGCATTTGAAAAATCACTTTATTACTTCATTGCTGAGTTCCAATCTGATAGTTGTGTTGGATATTTATTTTTCTGAATAGGCAAATCATTCAAGTGCTAAAACAGCATTTGTAACAATAAGCATACACATTATCCTAGTAAAGATTTTACTAATAAGGATTTTCAAACATTCTTTCTTATTTCTACCTCTTAAAATACAAGCATCTAAGATTTCCAGATTTTAAAGATTAGCTGGCAGGGTGAAGAATAATTTTTTTTTTTCTCCCCTCTGGAGAGAGATCATGCAACTGTTTTTGCATAGGCTGACCACTGAGACACAGCTTCTCTGCACTGACTCCAATCATGTGAATGATTTATAGGGTTGTGAGTTGAAAGTTCATAAAACACTTTGAGAATTAAAAGTGAAACCTGGTAGCTCTGTCAGGCTTCCAGAAGTCTATTTATTTTGTTTGCTTTATGACATATGGATGAGACACTGACTTGGCATATACCTGTAGCTGGTCTGTAGGGAGCTTGGCCTACTGCAAAAATAAAGAAAAAGTAGTATTAATTAAGTTTGCACTTAAAGAACTAGGGGAGCGGGAAAACATGCCAGCATATATGTGTGTTGTGTTATTAAATGAGACTTGGAGAATACTGTAACTGATACCTTTTCCCAGGAAGAATTTTGCATTCAAAATTGAGGAACAAACATTTATTAAATAATTGGATTGTCTAAACCATGGATCTTAAAGGTGAACCAAAGGTACGCATTTTGTCAAATCAACTCTAACCTCAAGATTTTTGTCGTGGTACCACACAGTATTTTAAATACAGCTAACAACAGAACTCGTGTAAGAAAGTTATTTCTCTACAGATTGTGAGTTAACTCAGAGGCCCAACTTCACAAAAGGATTTCAAGGTTATTTAGGCTAATTTAACCTTGCATTGCAACTCTTCCAGTTTGCATAAAAGAATTAAATATTCATGGCTTGGAGAGGGAGTGAAAGAGGGAACATGACTTTACAGTCCACTTATTAGAATTGGGTTCAAAACCAAGAACTATTTTCTTTGTTTAACAATTGTCAGCTTTCAGGTCAGGCCCCCACCTGCCTGCATACCCACTGGGGTATGGGTTGTAGTTGTTTCCTTCCCCACATGCCATTTCTCTGTGTCTTCTAGAGGGAATAGCTTCATCGTCAGCCTGCCTGGTGGCAAGAGGTGGATTTCAGGCTTGCAGGCAGCAGAGTCTGGGTCTCCTGAATGCAGAGCGAGCGTTCCCATTGTCATAATGCTGTATTAAAAAGGGGCTTAACATTACCAGCTCCTCCTTTTGTTATGCTTTAAAGGGAAAGAGTGATGCCTGTTATTCTTTTAAAGGAGTAAAGGACATAAATATGTAATTCCAGGACAACATTTGCAAGCTTTGGAGAGAGGCAGGATTTCAGACACACCTTTGTCACTGGCATTTCCTATTTGCTGATCAGGCAGCTCCTCTCTCCGCGCGCTGGTGGTTGTGAAGCCTGATGAGTCCTTAATACCTGTCAGTGATGCTAGTTCCATGTAGGGATCAGGAAACTAAAATTAGTTCGTAGTCTCAAACACTTTTCTTCTGTATCTAACCCTCCTTGACGTAACCAAGCTCACATCGAAGTAAGAACTAGAAATTGAATCTGGGCTTCCCAAACGCCCAATGTTTGTCTCTCATGCTTCCCTGTTTCTTTTTCACTGTTCTTATAAGCTGTCTAGTCTGCTAATCCGTAATATGCAATCATTCCTGCTGGGATCCTGGCAGACCTTCACCAAAGCAAGAAACTTGCTGTATGCTTTCCTACATGTTGCTTTTTGAGGCAGTAACGGTCCACGCTGAGCTTTCATGGAGAAATTAGAGTTGCAGAAATAAGGTACAGGCCCAATGGACCCGGCTCGCTTTTGGTACGGAAAATCCTCAACAGATGGAAATGAGAAAGGAGCATCCTTCATCATGGGAAAATTTTACTTTAAAGTACCCTTTATAATTTACTGTGACTTTGTACACTGAAGTCTTCTTTTGAAGAGCAATCCTATCAATGTAAGAGCGTGTTAGAAGCAATTGTATTTCAGTTATTTTCATATGTAGTTCACATGACCGAATATTTTAGCTCATGCAGTCACTTAATTACTCACTGCTTGTGAACCAGCTAAAGGTGTGATTCCTCTGCCACACAGATCTTGCTTTGATGAAGCAAGTATAGCACATTGCATTGTAATCTATAAATGCATTCTAAAACAGCGACGTAGAAAATCTAGCTTCCTTCATGCATTTTTCTTATACTTTAAAATGAAACTTTGCCAAAGTGCGTCTTTTAAACTTATTTTGTGTGATGCTGGGTGCGTCATCAGATACAGCCAACGTGTTCACATATACTCAGTTCATCTCGGAGATGCAGCACACCTCAAAAGGAGGTTGATGTGTCTGTAGCATCTGACACTTTTTCATTTCAAGAAAATGATTCTTAGTGTCAAACTTTGTAATTTGCGCTTGAAACGTTTTTGGCGAACAAGTTCATTTTTTCAGGAGATTCTTGCTAACCTGTGTGAATTCAGTTTTCTTTTAAAAAATTTTTCTAGCCCATTATTGTTGTGAAGATGATGTCTAAATAGAGCTGTGTTTGTAAGCATAGAGTTCATTCATGGTAACTCTGACAGGCTTCAACAGGGTGAACTTTTGCTTCTAGCAAAATTGGGCAGCAGGTTGGCTCATTCCGCTCTGTGGAAGGGTAGAGAAGCCCTGAGTAGAAACGACGATGCCTAAAGCTGTTCATTGGGACTGGGGGCTTGACCCTCCTTCACCGCCCCCTCAAGAAACTCTAATTCTCCCCACAGTAAATTTCCAGTTGCTACCAGTTATCTTGCATGTTGTTTTAAATAAAACAAAAACCCCAAACCACCCCCCCAAGGCAGTAGTGGAGTGACAGAGGCAAACAACCTGTCTGCTCTTAACAAAGATCGTCGTTACTTGCAGTGACACTTGTTAGTGTATGCAACCCTTTTGAAGTGGGTGGGGTGAAAGTCTGTTAGATTCTTATATTGACTCATGAAATAATTTTGAAATATGTATAACAATAAAAATGCAAAGCAAACTATAGCATCTCAGAATGGAAAATAAAAGCGTGGAGAATAGACGAGAGATTTGGTTAGACAGCTTAAAATTGTTTGAGTGTTTGGTTTTAATAGTGCATTTGGTGCGTGCCAAAACCATTGAGTGTCTTTACTAGAGCTTGAGCGTGTCATTCTTTCAGTTACAGATGCAGCCCCCCCTTTTTTTTATTTTTTAACATCCTTTGAGAGGCGAATCCCTTGGTGCTGCCTATTTCAAAAGCTTCACTAGCACTGTCACCATACTTATAGCTAACTGGCAACAAAGGATAGGAGGACAGAACATTTGTAACTTGGGTCTTGAGCTTGATTTGATCAGTTGTCATTGATCAAGATTATTGAATCTCGGCTAAAAAGAGGTCTTTGCCACCCTTACAGCATCCACAGTCTGCCAGTGATTTATTTGGTTTGTACGTGGGGCTTCTGAGAATCCCAGGGAAGTTTCTGATTGCACCCTGTACGTAACTGAGCTGTTTTCTGTGAGGTGGTCCTCTCGATGGTCATGGAGGGAGATGCCGAGAAGGCAGTTACTTTATCGTAGGGTGAGGTTAGTTGAGTGATGGTCACTGAGATACATTAGATGTGCTCGGAGGTATTACAGGTCAGAATTGATGCTGGCTGTATGGTGATGTAGCATGGTACCAGTCTTATGGTTTTTAGACTATACTGGTCTTAATAAAGCAAGTGTTGAATTTTCTGTGGAAATGCAGATTGTCAGTTTTTCATAGGCACCTTCAGAAGACATTCAGCAAGACTTTGTGAAGATAGGAATCTGCCAGGAGAGCGGGTGGGAGCAAATTCTGTTCAGCATCATGTCACCTGATAACAGTTGAACTCCTGGTCTTGGACAGGTAATATGTCCTGGGGAGGGAGGCAGGAAAAGAGAGACTCCATGAACCTCTAGGGCGCTCAGCAGAAGCTTTGAGATTTCGTTATGTTAGGAAGTTACCGGAGCTGTGAGGGTACCAACAGCTACGAAATGAACCCTTGTTCTTCTTGAGCCCGTGCCGGGCAGGATGAGCAGTGAAATCCAGGACCAGGCCAGGAAAGCTCAGTAGAAGCATCTTTATCACATAGACCCAAGGTCTAGAATTTTCCCAGCAGCAGGTTCAATAAATAATTAAAGCATTGGTGAAACTTTTGTTCCAATATTAAGTTGTAAATACAAGTAAGAGACAGCATCTTATTTCAAATTTAAATTTGTTTTTATTCAGTCTTGGGAGGTGCTCAGTTGAGTTGATTTTTGTTGTGTTAAATCATGTTAAAGATGCTTAGAGGGCTCTATAGTCCTTGACTGCCTGCAAATACACTGTGAGAATTTTTAATAGATTGAAATAAATATTTTAAGGTAGCAGTACAAAGTGCCATGCTTCTTTTTTGACATTCTGCATAGCTATTTGCAGTCTGTAATCAGATAAATCTCCTCTTCATTTCATTGCATTTTAATTGACTATTTACACAAGGCGTTTTAAGAATTTGTGGACTTGTTATCGTAAAACAATTACAAGGAGATTTTAGAAGTGCATTGAACTGTTTAAGAAAATTGTAGAGATTTTATGAGATAGCTTGGAAAAACATGCAGTTTGAAAGGATGCTACTTTTGAGATTATCTGCAGTGACTGGCCCTCGTTTTCTTGTTATTTTTTCCCTTATCCAAGTTCTGTTTACAATATTTAATTATTTCTGGCGAGATGAGTCACATGTTATAAATAGAATATTGTGATGTTAGGCTGCAAGTTAGAACTGTGTCATCTTTTATGCTTTAAAGATACTTTGCAGGTTTTAGGTATTACCACAGTGTTAGTGTGATATTGCAAGGCCTCAGGGACTTCCACTGGAACTGCAGCCACAAAACTGCCTCAATCTATCTATAATATGTGAGGAAGCAGGATTTTTTTTTTTTTTTTCATAAGAACCTTTGAAATTGTTGCCTATACACACATATAACAGTTAGGAATTCACTGTTTTCTAATGCTTCTTAAGTGGTATGTATGATTAGTTAGGTTATCCCTATGCAGAACAGGTGACGTCTTGATAATACTCGATTAAATATTGCTTTTCCTATAGTTTCTGTTCTATATTTAACAACAAATGCTCAGTAAGAGAAGAACAATGTGACAAATATTGTGTAGAAATATGACTTTCATATGAGTTGATAACACTATCATCTAAGTAGAGCAGGAAAGACAAAAAGGCTTAGTGAAGGGTACTTTTAAATAAATTGGGTTAAGAGGATGCAGATTACTCTCTCTGAGGTAACTCTTTTAAAAGCTATTTCTTCCATTGCAATGGCTCTATAAAAGAACATGCACACAGTTCTTACACCTTTTCTGACTATGCCTACTCTACAACTGTAACTACCAAAGGCCCACTGGGGATACGTGTGATCTCTTGTCACTTACAAGACAGAAAAGATTTCACGTTTCACAAATCATGTTAATATTTGATTTGTCATTAAGTATTCTAAATACTCTATAAGATGCTTAAAAATTGTTTCTCTTCCCTTTTAATGCACACAGATCACCACTGCTGTGGAAGTTGCCCGTATGTGTGACACTCAGCATTATTTCCTAGATATTCTTTCAGTGTAGGTGACAGCACAGAGATGAACACAGCTTTGTACTTAGACTTTAAGTTTTTAGCAGCAAGCATTTAAAATCTGGCAAAGGGAATTCAAAGTATAACGGATAAGAGTAGCACAACTGTAAAAGCAGTTGTCACGGAAGGCAATGAATTTATTGTAATCGGTGTTCCTGTTGCTAGAAGGCTTTGCACGCTCAGAAGTTCTCCCTGCCTGTGCAGGCTGTGTGCAGCTGTGAACCAGCACCGGTGGCCCAGTGGCTCTCAAACTGATTCTCGTGGCAAGTCAGATACTCACGGTAACCCCAGATACTATAGGGTATGACTTCATCAAAGTAAACTCCACGCACAGCTGCTCGCACATCACTTGGAGTCATGATGGCTAGCTTTGGCAATGGTCGCTGTGACAGCAAATATTCTAGGTTATCGGCTCAAGTAGATTATAAATACTCAAATGCTCAGTTATTTGTCTGTAAACGCTGCTTGCCAGCCCTGGTGGAATAAGCTGTTGTGGTAACCTGTATTCCCATGAGAAAGATAATTTATTTACAAGCTCGCCCTCGCCTTGATTTTGACTTTTGATAGCTTTAGCATAGCCCATGGCCAAACTTCTTTGATAATAAAAGGGATAATTGATTATGCCTCCCTTCTCTGCCACTGGGATAGTAACAGCCAGAAAACTTACACAGTGTTCTCGATCTGCTTTTCAGTGACTAAGCAGGACTTGCATCTTCCATCAACTGCTTGTAGTGTAATAGGAAATGCCGTGTTTTCAACTGTCACTGAAAAAATGTATACAAAGCAGCTGAAAATCCAATAGGGAGCAGCTCTGAGGTTGTAAGTCCGTGATGTGTGTTTTTGTTCTGAAATCTAGAGCTCTCACAGTTTTGTCTGCAAGAAAGTTTGTTGGACAATTTCCCACTGATGTGGTGGCCTGAAAGTCCTATAGCAGCTTGCGTTAAAATGAAGCATAGAAGCTCAGAGTTAAATTTGAAAAGCAAATAATACACTGAATACACAGTAAATTGGATGTTTGTTTTCCCTTAACATCAAATTCTGTTGTATTTTGCCCTTCATAAATTCAGTGTTCTGTCTACAGGTTTTTTTCACCGACTGCATAAACAACGTAGTAGATGTTGTCAGTGGGAAAACTGGAGTTCTGCCAGTTTATTAAGTGGTATCTGGGGATGTGAGGTCTTGTCGTGAGCCACTGAAGTCAACGAGGGTTTTGCTTGTGGCAGGAGGGAGGACGCAGGACCCGGTCGTGGGGCTCGACGGGCAAGAGTTTGCATGTGCGAGACAGCCGCGTTCAGTACAAGCGTGTGATCAGCCAGCAGGGTAGTACTTCTCTATGCAAACATTTTAATTGTCAGTCCCTAGATATTGTAGCCATTGCTTTGTCAAGGTGTATATAGCCTAAATGACACCCTCTGGCTATTGTTTCAGGCTAAAATACAGAAGAAAATCTGTATCAGTTTACACCTAGGGTGTGGTTCTACAATCTTTCTTTTTTTTTTTTAACTTCCTCCCAGTAATGCTGGATTAAGCATTACTCCTCCATCTCTGCTGAGTGCAACATTTGTGAAATAGGGGTTGCATTCTAACTTTAAAGTTGCTTTCCAAAACAAGGTGATGGTTGTTTAAAGAAGATAGTGAATTTTCCGGCACATGTTTGTGTCTGGTAATCCTAGAATCCATTGGGCCGTGTTTACTTACGTATCTTTTCAGAGTGAACCTGATCTGATATTTACATGGCTACCTACGTGATTGTATGGTATAGATCTTGTATCTTCGTTGTCTTTAAGAGCATTAGAGATGTATCAGTGAATAACTGCAGTGTAAATCAGGATCTGTTATAATGTGTAAGTGTATTTTGAAAAGTAAACACCAAGTAAGAATTAGTTTATAGTATTTATTGCACGGTTGATTTTTTTAAAATTTATTTTCAGTAATCAGCTATGTTGGAAAACTAGGTGATAGAAATGAAAAGTTTCTTTGACTGAAATTCCCGAGGTGGTTCCTGGTAACTTCGTGAAGTGGAGAGAATACCGCTTGTATCTGGGTTACTCTGCTGAGGAAGAGTTACGGCACCATTTATTTTTATCTCTTATTGGAAAGCTGTTGCAAATGATGCCAAAAGGAGAAAGAGGCATCATCTGTACACTATACGTAAATGTGAACCGTACCAAATATTCTTATCCCTTCAGAACAAATCTATAGCAGTGTGGAATATCCAGAGGCCTCAAACTCTGCAAAGATTTGGGTTAACTGGCTATACTTTTTGATGGGTATGTCAAAGGAGCAAAAAGCGTTGCCAGTAGTCGAGACAGTGTGGGTGCTGGAGTATTGAGACAGTCATGTAAAATAATTTGGAAAGCAGTTTTCAAAATAATCAACTTTGCCAGGAATTTTCCCAGGAAGTGTTAAAATTGTCTATTTCACTCCTGTTCAATTAGAACGGGTCTAGAATCCTGTTCAATTAGAATGGGTCTAGAAATGTATTAAAGGAGTTTAACTTGCCTCTGACAACTAGAAGGCTTTGCTGGACTTTGGTTTGTAAGGAATATAATTTTGGGGTTTAGCATATTTTCTTTAGAGAACTTGTTTTTTAAAATGTAGACTCTGTGTTTGAAAGTGCCTGTTCTGCTCTGCTAAGAGAGATGGCAGTCGTCCTGCTCTCGCTGGTAGTAAATGGAAGTATTTGAGAGGAAAGGCTTAAGTGAATTTCCTAATAGGCAGCGTTTACTTTTTATAAAAGTACTTAAAGACAAATTTCAGAAAGCAATTTTGTTTTTCACTTCTGTGTAAGTTGTGTTACCCAAAGCAGTGGTCTAGCAATCGTGCTTGTTAAGGAGCTTCTCTTCCATGTTGTAGTTCATAATTTACAGAGGAGAAGTTTTGAGCCAAATTCAATAGATCTGTGTTGCCTACCAAAACTAGTGTAATATGTGCTTATATAATAGATTGCAAATTTTTGTCCTAAATACTCTATTTTTGTGGCTAAGTGATTGAAGGAAGAGTTCTACTACCAGTTGTGTTACTAGACTGGGGGAAATACCAATGTCTAAACTATTCCTGCTACGGTTTGGTTATGTTTTGTATCCAGGCTGGGCAGAGCCCTCTCTTTATCTGTTGCTCCTTCTGTAGGACCTGCTTTAATAACCAGCTGACTTGGTTTGCTTTGCCTGGTTATTTCAACACCGCTATTTCCATGGGGTGTTTGGAGAAGTCCGAAACGCGTCGGCCCTTGTTTGGGAAATTTCCTTTTGTTTCTGCCTGACTGTTGGCTTGTGCCCTGAAATATAGGGGCATAGACCATTGTGCTGGAATAAAACTTGCAGTTCTCTTCTGTTGTTTTTGTGGCCTGAACTTAACGATCTGAAGTGTTAGCTTGATAGCCCTGGGGACAAGAATGCTACTATTTTTATCTGTGGAGTAGGTAGAGCACAGGAGTAAAAATCTTCAGTGGGCTGTCAGGGTGTCTCATCTGAGGCTTGTTTACAACTGCTTGGGAAGAGAAAGGGGTTCTCTGTGCAACGCTGCGATGCTCGGTCCTCCTGGACACTGTGCAGAGTTTTCATAGATAAACACGACGATGTGAAGGAAGTCCCCTGTCCAGGGAAAGGACCAAAATCACAGTCTGGATAGATGGTGCTCTTCATTGTAAATTGAGAAGACATTACAGTAAGGTGCAGCATCGGCAGTTTTCTTTATAATTTAATCACGCTAAGAGTTTTCCTGGTCTCTTGTGAGTAGTGTAGAGATCGAGGCTGCGCTGGAAGCGCTGGGTTGTTCGTCATCGCAGTGATTTGGGGTGATGTCACCAACTGACGGGAGCATTTGGGGTGTCCGTACTATTACGGTGGCCCTGTGATACCCTTTCTTGGACTCTTTTGGCATCTTTCCCCAAGTGCTCAGTGCTGTTGCTGGAAGCAAAAGCTTTTGAGCGATTTCCAAACGTAAAGCGGTGCATTGTGGGCCAGCGCTGGGAAGACTGGCCCAACAAGTTTGGCAGCAGTGGCTTTGGCTTCCTGCCTACCCTGGATAGGCACCAGTAAGAGATTGCTGGAGTCTTGGGGCGGGTTTGAGCTGAAGACCTCAGCCTAGGTCCTGAAACTCATGTGCGTGCAACTGCTGCGTCTGGCAAAGGATCCGCTTCTGTTGTAAACCACGGTTTTGTTATCCTAGATATGTTTGCAGTGGTTATCTTTTGTCTGCTTTGGGAAGGTGGATGTGTTGTTTGTTTTCAGTGTACTGGAGGGTGGTAAACTCTACAAATTTGTTATAATATCTAAGGATCCTGTTTACCTTTCAGTTTTCTGGTATCTATTTAATCTTACTTACCGTTTTCATCCTGAGTCATCTAAGGGCAGTTAACTAGTGCTCTGAAATGTTCTTTTCTATGCCTTTTTTTAAATGCCAACTCTGTATGGTTTTTGCTGTGCCTCTTGCTTAATACTGCCTCCATATGTCTTCTGTGACATCTCCTCTACAGACCTTTTGCAAACAGGCCTAGTCTTGTAACGCGATGTGCCAGGACCACTGCTTGAGGTCTGTGGGGCTCTTGGGGGGTGCAGGACACCTCTTGCCTGCATCTCGTTGCACAGTCAGACACCAAATATGTCTAGTCCTCTTGTACCTGCATAAAGATGACTTTGTCTTGCTGCTTGTATAATCGGTTTTATTCTTATGTCCTTTTGACATGAGATGTCTAAATATTAAAACGTGTGCTCAATTCAGTGCTTTTTTTCCCCCAAGAGCAGAGCATTTTGCATCCTAGCTGGCCTATAAAAGGGAGAAAAGTTCCTTTTCCCCCATCCCCCTGTGTATTTAGGTCCGTTGATATGTATCCATATACGATCTTCCCAAGTGTGATGAGCACTGTTAGCTGCAGAGGGACCAGAGGCGAGTAGTAGTCTTAAAAATATTTGTCAAAAATGTGACTTAGACCAAAACCACCAAATCAATACATTCAGTACTCTGAGCAAATTCTTTTCTCCTTCCCTTTTGTTTTGTTACAGGTATTACCTTCTGTGTACATCACAAGTGGGCTGGTGTTCCGGTTATGTTATAGAGGGCCAGACCATGAAAGAGCAGAAAAATTAGTTCAAAGCATGTCAGCCCTTTCAGATCTGCTGCACGTATAATATGATCTAAGTGATCTTCATTTTTGAAGATCTCTAAATTTAAAAATATTAAAAGCTGCAGTCCTTCCCAACCTGTTTGTATTTCAGTGTGAAATGGGTGATTTCAGTAGCAGAGAACTAGTGCCAGACATGGAAGAATAATACCTAGTACAGATTTGCTCAGCCAGTGTTTTCAAAGTCGTCTTTATTCTGTAACAGGTATCATGTATTTTATGCATACTGTTTGGAGATGGAATTCTGGAAAATTTTGTGAAGGCAGGCTCCTAAAATAAGGTGAATCACTCGAACAGTGAAGAAATGCATCTTGAAATGAAGATGGTGATGGGCTTATTCTAAAAGGGAAATGACATAAAAAGGCAAAACCTAAATTTCTTCTTTAGAAAAACTTGAAATTCTATAACAATAAAAAAATAATATTCACTTCCAGAAAGAGTTTTTAGGCAGAACTGGATTTGTGTTGTATACCGAACAGCTAGCAGTGGAATTATTGACCTTATACGGTGAGCAGGTAGCCCGATTTTCTTCAGTGCTTACCAATATAGTTAATACAACTGTGTGTCAGAGGACAACTAGCGCTGGTTTAAAGCCTAAGACTTCTGAACAGACAGATCCCCTCTTGGAAGGAAAGCTCTGACGACTGTAGCTCTGTATGTGCTGGAATATATCATTTGTGAGAAGTAAAGACGTAAGTGTTATCGGTTCCTCAGCTAGATAACTGAAATACTCAGTCATGTTTATTTCTCTGAAGGTACGCCATGGCCAAGTTTAAAATACTTTGGGTCACTACATGTGTGTTCAAATACATAAGAAGTGGGTTAGCTCTTTTACTTCACTGCAACAACAAAAACATTGTTTTATTTTCCACTTTATCTTTTAATCTTATTAAATATCACAGTGCTGTTGGGGTTTTTCGCTATAGGACATTTATATGCCTGTTGCTGTGCAACTTGCATATTTTATTTTTTTTTAGTTGTATCCAATCAACTGCTAGTAAATCTGTAAAGCAAAGGAAGTCGATTTTAATGGGAAGGCTAATAGTGCCTGCCAAATTGAGAGGGGTGCGGAAATAAATGTAAGTTGGTATGTGAAAATCGACAGGCATCAGTTTCCTTACAGCTATATTAGACGTGATTGAAACAGTCTTATTTTTGAAGTGGATGTTCCAGCGCATGGAGAATGGGAGTGGCAGGGGTGGGGTGGTTTTAGGTAGTTGGGTTGCCTAATAAAAGAAAATACTGAAATAGAATTCAGTTGACAGGTCACCTGTATTCTTTTCCTTTTTTTTTTTTTTTTTTTTTTTTTTTTTTGCATATGCTGATTTGCTCCCTCAAGTATCAGGTGCATGATGTAAAATATATGCAGAGTATTCCTTGTGCAAAGATGCGTTGTCTTTGCACAATTAAAGAATTGTTGCGCAGGATTTGTGGCTGTGGTGAGCAGGGAGGAGGGTGGGAGAGGTTTAAAGACAAGTGTTACGCATGGCCTGTGTGGCAGGGAAAATCATGTGTTAATTGATGATGCTTTTAATATGAGGACTGCAATAATGCCATCGTGCAAGAGATGCGTAACTGTCTCTAGTTCTTATTTTTATTTGAAAAAGTTTGTATTTCTAAAGACTATATTGGCTGTGATGTTTCTGATGTCACTTTTGTTTATTTTTTAATGTTATTCTGTGGCCTGTCGTTATTCTCCTGTCACAAAATATATATAGTCATGGGTACCTTGCAGTCCTTCAGTTCTCAGTTAGTAAGAAAATGCGTAAATTTAAAAGTATACGGTTGTTACCACTCTACTTCCTCAGCTACTGGGTGCCGAGGTACAGCCAGCGCCTGGTTGTGTTTCTGTGATATGGAAGGTTACTTAGGGAAAGACTGCAAAAACCACACGTGCCAAATTTTTTTTTCCTCAAAAGGCTAGATAAGAGATGGGGAAGGATGAAGAGCTTGGAACACGTTCGCCATTTGCAGTCACGATGTATCAAAATCCTTCTGCTGCAAGGAACAGTTTTATGTAAACTGTGAGTTTAGATTTAAATAAAACAAACTTCCTTTTTCCTACTACAAAAGTACAGCTGCTGCAAAGCACACGGAGTGCTGCGTGTGAAAGAGGAGAAAAGTACCCAAACTGTTGATATTAAAACAATTCATAACAGTAGCATGGCTTTGGTGTATATGACTTAAGATACAATTCAGAAGATTCTCTGGATGATACAGTTCATTTTAGTTGAGGCTAGGATTATAACTAGTTTCTTGGCCAAAACATTCCCCCCCCTCCCCCCCCGTAATAAACCCTGTTTTTCTGCATAATAAGTGATGTGTTTCTGTGTACCCTTTCATGTTAAATTACCCCAGATTTTAATATTACTGGTAAACCCCAACTTTATTTCCTGAATTCTTTTTAATTTTTGTGTCGTAATTGCAAAATTAAACTCGATGTTGAGGGTTCCTTAAGGTATTTTAGGGTTAGGTTTGTAATAAATAGGGGGTTTTGCCACAAAAACATAAATAATAACTTGTTGGCTAAAATACAGCCGTGGCATGATGAGATCATATCACCTAAAAATAATGCATGACTTTGAACGTTTCTTACATGACAAACTGTATGTTCAGCATTTACGTAATATTATACAAATTGGCTGGAGGACTTTAAAATATCTTCAACTCTGAAAACTAATTAATGAGTAAATGGGAATAGTTTTTGCAGATGACTAACAATTCAAATTGCTGATGAAAACTTGATGTAACAGAATACAATGTGCGGGGGGAGACTTTTTTGTCTGTTGGAAAGCTTTCAATACATTACTTGTGTTTCTCAGAGAAATTTATTAATCAGTCTTTGTACAGACAATCTTCCGTAAACTTGCTCACTGAAATTTTGTAGTATTCTGTATAATAAACTTAGAAAAACTGTTTAATAGTTTTGAATGAACAATTTGACATACGTTCTGTGTTACACTTTCTAAAAGATTAATTGCGTGTAGCTGAATTTGTATACAAAGAAGTTAACTAAATACTTAGATGTCTGCTTTAATACGTGTTTTAGATATAATTACAGGCACATTCAAATAGTGGGAGCCTAAAATTAGATCTCCCAGCTGCACGCTAGGCTGCAGGTGCACGTGTGCATGACATACTTCTCTTTGGTATCCGCTGCTTGGTTTTGATCGGTGGGTGCGATGCAGGAATTTCCCAAGACTGTTCAATTTTGGAGGCCGGGAGACGTAGCGAATGTCCGTGGTGCATCCTGCACCCTCAAAGAGAGAGACGGAGAAAAGGCTACAGGGGAACTGGAGTGACCGTGTGCTCGTAGCCTTGCCAAAGGACTGGTGGTTGGATTTGCCGCTTGGGTTTGCGGGGAGGAGCATTACTGCCTGCACCATGTGGCAAACCTTTTTGCTGGAGGGGGTGGCGCCGGGGATGGGATTTGGGAAATGCGGCATGGCTGAACCCGCAGAAAACGTGAGCCAGGAGAGGTAGGTTCTCCCTCACCCTTTCAGATTTTACCGGGCAAAATTCTGCCTTGAATTTGGGAAAGCGAAATAAAAACTACAGAACTGTAGTTTTGGAAAAAGAGAGCGTCTTGAGTTTCAAAAGGAGAGCGGGCAGAGAGGACTCCGCGCTTGGAGATAGAGCGTTCTAACGCTAGTAAAGATTTACGACCGATCAGATCTCGTAATGCAGCTCCTGTGCCCAGTTCAACACGATTGTGGGGTTTTTTTTGGTCTTGAAGTGAAAGTCATTTCTCTGAGCCAAAACTGTGAGGTTTGGGTATTCTTAGGACTTTAATAAAATGCTGTGTAATTACTGTATTTGCCAAAGAGGAAAATGCAGTGAAAACATTTAATCAAGTCTTCAGCTGTTCCTTCCTTCATCCGATCAATCAGTGACTGCACGGTGAAACAAAGTTCATGCACTTGTGCTCAGGACCCAAGGAGAGCTGTGCCTGTCAAATGCCTCCTCAAATAGCTGGGCTTTCAAAGCTGCACGTGCAAAAAAAAATATATATAAGTTACTCAATGGACAGAGCAGAATTTTAAAAAATAAATAACCCTGCAGAAAATACTTCAGCAATGCTTCCCTCTGAGCCTAAATGAAACAGCTCGGGTATGGGAATGGCCATTTGTTTTGCTTTATTTTGTATTAAAAGGTTCTTTTCTATCTGAGGCAACATGAGCACTAGCCTTATGGGAGAGATTTTTTTAAAGAAGTGTTTCTGTATGTAAATTTGATCGTTTTATGTTGGGTTTGTTTGATTATGCATATGTTCTTCGCAAGCGCAAATTTGTTATGCCTGCACATATGGCTCATAAAATACTTGCATTCTATTAATACCTAAGTGTTCATTACTTGAAGTTTTGCAGAAAACCCTCAAATATGTATATTTTACTAGAATCTCTTCTTTTGGTTTAAAACTTGTGTAAACCAGTTTTGGTTATTTTGTTCGCAGTATCTATTTAGGAATATTCTTTTTTTTTTTTATTATCATCTTGCATAGTACACACTAAAAACGCTGCCAATAGTTTAGTTAAATTTCAACATTGATAAGTATACAAACACACGTGTGCTCATGAATGATAAGCACTTGAGAGTTTCTGGAAAATAGTTTGGAGAAATATTGTGTAGAAAAATAACATCTTAGTTGCAGAAAGTGAAGTGTTTGTGTATGAGAGGTAAGCTTTGAGATCCTAACTTTTTTTTTTTTTTTAAAACATTCATGTCAATTAAAATAAGGGACTATATGACTTAGAATTGGTAGGAGCTTTACTTAGGATAACTAAGTTAGTTAAGATATGTTGTAGTGTTATTTGTGTGGAAAACGTGCTGCCTTAGGCATACATCTAAGACGCTCCTTGCACCTGAAAATTACTTGGGATTTTACTTACTGTAAAAAAACTAATGTCAGCAATAGATCCAGCAGGGCTCCTGGTGTGCGCAATTCTTGGCAGAATTGTAGCTTTTTGGGCTGACTGTAATCTGATAATCTGGTTGTAACCAAACTCAACTTTTTGTCTGGCATCTGCCCGGTTTGGTGCAGGCTGTTTCATGGGGCCTTAAACGCTGGTTAGTCACCTCCCTTCTCCCTCCTCCTGCCTCTCCCCCAGATCACAGGCTCTTGGAAACAGTAATTTGGGAGGTTCTGTCTGCTTTCAGATATTAACATGACGTTCATGTTCTCCACAACCATAAAGGGTAAAACTATAGGAATATCTTTATTACTTTAACAGGATTTGACAGTAGCTGGGACAAGTGTTATAAGCAAATTACGGGATGTGGCACCAAAATTTTTTTCCTTCAAGATGCCAACTAGTTTTAAGTTACTGCAGCTGTGTGTTTTTTTGCCTTTTAGGAATTTTTTCAGATGCTAGTGACGAGTTGTATTATCTTAAAGAAGAGTTCTAATAAAAACTTTAGAGAAAAAGATTTACCAGTCAAGTCAAGTTAAAACAAGAATTACTCACATGGTTTTTACCTTAGTAGGATCAAGACTAATTGTTTTCTAAAGAGAAGAGAAAACACAGCTAGTGTGGAGCAAATATATTCAAGATAGCTTTTGTGGGCATTATTTGAACATACTTGGTCCATGAAGTAAATGGTTCAAACGATCCAGATTTGGCAACACTTCAAAATAGTGGGATATATTTACAATTTCCTTATGTAGCACCTTCAGAACAGTTCCCTGATGTCTTAATGGAAAGCCTTGGGAATCGATAAAAGTTGGTACGCCTACTTAGGGTGGATTTGGATCAGGCCCCAGTAAAAAGAAAACATAAATTCTGTGTTTGGGGAGTTGTAAAGATACTAGGGAGTTATATCTGTTGTGGGTGTAAAGTTAATAGTAGAGGGCATCGCGTTTTTAATGCAGCTAATATTAACCGCAGTGATTAAAAATATTCTGGAAGTATAAGCAGGTCGGTGTTGTGCGGAAGGCGCGTTACGCCATGCCACGGGGATCTTTGTAGGCAGCACATCTTACGGTTCACGTCGGGCATCGGCGTGAAACGTCCACTGTCAAATTACACTAAATGGCAAGCAGCATGTACATATTTGTGATAAATCAAACTCAGACTTAAAAATAATCTTAATAAGCAGATGTTTACGCTGGGAATGGGTAGGGCAGAAGTGAGCATTAGCAGTGTTCTGGTTTAAAAAATATTTCTGCAGTACTTCTACATATTCTTGTCACTTTTTTTGACCAAGCTTTCTATTCTTTTGGCCTAACTCTGATGGAGTTTGTTCTTTGCCCTTTCACTTCAGCCCTTGCTAGTTTTGTTTTCTCTTCCTCTGTTTCAGTT
Source organism: Chroicocephalus ridibundus (assembly GCF_963924245.1). Classification (NCBI taxonomy): domain Eukaryota; kingdom Metazoa; phylum Chordata; class Aves; order Charadriiformes; family Laridae; genus Chroicocephalus; species Chroicocephalus ridibundus. Next base: position 16,988,677 of record NC_086293.1, on the reverse strand, counting down.
TTCACTCTCCTCCTCGTTCTTGCAGTCGCAGTGAGCAAACTTCTGCAAAATAGGAAACTTGTGTTCTGGTCTCTGCAAACAGCCAGGATTAGGGCTCCTTTTACCCTCTTCCTCTAGAGTTTGCTGTCCTGGACAAGATCTTGACCTCACTTTTTTTGGTGATGTTTCATTTCATTTCTAGAAGGGGTGTTGTCTTGTTAGATGCTAGGGTAGATGGACTGTGCAGTGGTCCCAGTCTGAAAAGCGACAACAAGATTTGTAAGAAACTTGATCAATTTTGGGGGTTAAAAACCCAATCCAATAAAAATGCGCAGTGGAGCTGTGGGAGTCACTGAATTTAGTGGTTCGAGAAACGCAAACTGCCGACTGTTCTCTAGCTGCGTGATTTTTAACCTGTTTTATTTGTTCTGTTGTCTGTGATCTGAAGTGATAGAATTGAGTACACAGACACGGTTAAATTTTAATGAGCACAAGCATGAATTTCTGTAGTGTAACAGTCCTGAAAGTGAATGCTGGAAATACTAAGAAATTACTAGACGTCTTCAGTGCTTCTACGTTCCTCTGGAGAAGAGATGGCAGCTCAGTTTAAGAAAGTTTTTTTAGAATAGACAGGCTCAACTTCATGTTACTTGATGTATGATATGCCAGATTGGCCGTTATTTTTTTTCCTTTTTTTATTAGAAAAGATGCTATATTGGACTTTTCCAAATAAGAAGGATTTTCCTTATTACGTGTTCTATAAATAATGCAGTTAAGATATCTCAGAATTGCCTATGGCACGGGCTTGTTCTACTCTTGGCGAAGAGTGCAGCAATATATCATTTAAAGTTACCTTTTTTAAAACAGTGTAAGTTACACGTGAAAGGAGAAGTGAATCTGGAGGTCACAGTATTCAGAGGTTTCATATTATTTATGTAAATGAAGTTGTTTTTCTTTATGGCGTTAATAGAATTAATCTAGCTAGCAGCTCCTGTAACAGTATTTGTGTGTTGACACCGTATAAATACTGCATTTATGGAAAAATAAATGAAAAGTCCGAGGTCGTCTTGGTCTAAATTTTTAGTTTGACCTTGAAAAACATTCCCAGATGGAGAGAGTTAAATAAGCCCAGCTTTGAAAGAGGAAGATGTGAATCACGGTTGCTAGGCTCTTCCTTGAGAGGCATGGGCTTTACATTCGCACTGAAGTATTTCAAAAAGTAATCTTTAAACTCAGAGGAATGGTGCATTTGAAATGACACTGGTGAAATACTATAAATGTCATTAGGCTTTTAAATAGAGAATTTGCATGTCATTAAATGAAATAGGTATAAAGTATTATAAAAATATCAACTGCAAGACTTGTGAACTTTCCTAAGTGTTTGAAGGGGGAACAGAAAAATTAGGCATCCTTCTCCTAAGCTTTTGGTACATACTTCTTACGTAAGTTTTGATAAACTATTCTGAATATTCCCTAATATTTGCATGGTCTAATTTATGTCATTTTCATAACAATAGCACTTAGGTGTTTGCTCCATTGGAACACAGACAGAAATAAAATTTCCCTGAAACCTGCTCGTGCACCGCTTGAAATGAGAGCGAAGCACGTTAAATGCCTGGGGCTTTGCCTGCCTAAGGCTGGGGCTGCTGGCTTGGGGAGCACGGATTTGGGCCTCTTCCAGTCCTCTCAATTGATCTGGGTTGGGTCAAACTTTTTACAGTTCCAAAGTCATGGCTAAAACTAATGTTCAGGTCCCCGTGAAGCATTTACGCTACTTCTTGCCCACTGGTACCCAGCCCGTGGCGCTCGCAGGCTGGTCTCGTGTTCGTGCCGTGCTCGGCGCAGTCGGGTTCCAGCCTTACTTGGGGCCCTGGAGGTTTCTCTAACAGAAGGATTTGATTCTATTTTAAATAAATGCTTTGATAATAAAAAGCTGATGTTTATTTTACCTCATATGAGAAAACAAAAGGAAGAAATTCTTTACCGTTAGGGTGGTGAGCCCCTGGCCCAGGTTGCCCAGAGAAGCTGTGGCTGCCCCATCCCTGGAGGTGTTCAAGGCCAGGCTGGACGGGGCTTTGGGCAGCCTGGGCTGGTGGGAGGTGTCCCTGCCCAGGGCAGGGGGGTGGGACTGGATGATCTTTAAGGTCCCTTCTAACCCGAACCATGCTATCATTCTACGACTCTAACCTTCGCTTCTCCCTGGCTGGTTATGTTTAGATGCTGCTCTGTTACCTGTGCTGTAGGGGAGTGCTGGGGGGGTAGAAGATCTTTCACACTGATTTGTGTGATCTGGCTGGAGTCTTGTGCGTGACTTCCTTGAAATCACGGTTGTGGTTTTGGGTGTCCAGCAAATCCTTCTTCCCCCCCCCCCCCCCCCCCCCCCACGTGTCAGCTGGTTTGCCGATTTGTTTCACTTGTCGTTTAAAGTTGCAGCTCTGCATTGCCAGCAAATATTCATAAAAGGGTAGTTAAATAGAGCGAGGGGGATGTCTCAGACTAGTGTCAAGGGCCGCTTTATCTGGCGAGGGACACAGAAACAGGCAGTCCTTCCCTCGTGTTAACGATTTCCTGTGCGCCCTCTGAGCTGGTGTAAAGTCTGCGAATCCGGTGTTGTCTGAAAAGGTACGGTTGTGAGAACAGGCCACAGCTGGTTAGGTATTAGACAGTAGTAGCCTGTCTGTGCGCTATTAACAGTGTCAATAGCAGGCAGCGCGCGCTGTTCTTGTCCCATTCATCACGGTGTGTAACTAGTCAAATGGCAGTGACGCTGGAGGATTTGCTTGCCGTGTGGATACTTTTTTACGCAGGCATACCCAAAGAACTCCTGCATGGAATATTAGCAATGACATATTTTTTTTTTTTTCCCTTAACTAGCTTAATGTTACATTACAGAAAATAGATATTGAAAAATAGAAGTTTATTCCTGTCTGATTTTTTCCCACCCTAGCAGATATGTACTCAGTTTTGCCTAGTTTGCAGTAAGTTAGTTGTGCCTGAGGTCTTAATACTTTTTTTTTCCCTAGTAAATATTATTAAAAAAAATAAGCAAGAGTCACTACTTCATGAAGTGCAAAGCAGTTTATAACTTATTTATTTAATGTAACCTCAGTTGCAAAAAGGGGCTTGGGATTTAGATAAGTGTAGCTCTCTGATGTATCAGATCCATGTCAGATGTCCACGGTCGTTGTATTTGCGTCCAACTGCAAAATCCAGTTGTTGCTGTTATTGGGTATCACGCTTAATTTTAATGTAGCACTAATCAGGTTTTTGCAAAACTTGGGGTAGACCTTATTTTTAAATGAAAAGTAATGAAATTTTTATGAAGATACTTATTACAAAGGGTGCCCTTAATTCTGGAAGCCGTTCGGTGTGGATACGTTCTTTTGTCTGCCAGGAACAAAGTGGATCCGTGGGGCTCTGCCGGGCTGAGCGCGTTGCGCTGCCAGCGGTTACCTTGGGTCATGGCACGTTCACTCTTACTATGCAGCCCACTCAATTTATTTCATAATCCAGGTTCCGATAATGAACAAAAATATGGCTGGTGTTAAAAAATACACATGGGCATATTAGTAGCTTTAAAACAAAACTCTGGGGTCACTTCTAGCACAGAGGTAAATAAGTTTAACTTAATTTCTAAGTTGCTATTAACATAAATTGATTACTTGAGTATGTTTTTTAAGAAAATAGGTTTTCTTATATCAGTTTTAAACCTTTAAATAGTGTTCTAGATCCCTTAGCCATGTGTTTTGGCAATAATGAGTTTATACTATTTGTGTTTGCAGTGTCCTATTTTTTGTCTTCTAATGATTGAATAACATTTTTAGTTTTATAAATGTAATATACCTTTAAGTTGCATAGTAAATGTTGTATTTAATGCTCCGGTAGTCTTGAATGCAGTTTTAACTGTTAAACTGTATTCTTAAGAAACTGTATTCTTAAAATTGTAGGAACTAATTTTATTAGTAAAAGTCTGCAAGTATGTGTGTTATCTCTGAAATCCACACATGCTCTGACGTACTGTTATCTCTATTTCTCTCTTATATAGCTGTTACCCAGATCTCTGGCAGCAGATGGCTGGACTATAATGCACTGTTAAACAAATAAAACCATTAGGCATGTAATACTGCCTGGTAAACGACTGTGTGTTTAAAATGGTTTAAAAAAATTAAAGAGAAAATAAAGTTCATTTTTTAATTCATTTAATGAAATTGGAATAAAATCCAACCCCCTTTCAGAATATGTAAAGTGTCCCCTCTTATCTTGTGTTTGTCATTTGAAGTCAGTCTTTTTTTTTATTACATTCTTGCATCTGGTGTAAGATAATCAGTCCTAAATCAGTTTCCTAATAGATGTTTTCTACAAGTAATCGCTCATTTTACGTTTATCTTTGTAGGAAGATTTTTTTGCTTTTGTAATACTCCAGCACAAAATTATCTATTGCATTATATGCTCTTTTTTTCCTCCTTTTCAAATTTGATACAAATGTATTAAAATTATGATTCAACACTAGTGTCATGGCTCTGTAATTAAACTGTTTTTCAATAATTGTCAGCAGCTGAGAGATGCCATTTTGTCTTTTTGTTTTTAGATATGCCAATATTTGGTCTTTGCCCGGCTCATGATGATTTCTATTTGGTGATGTGTAACCACTGTAATCAGGTCGTAAAACCACAGGCATTTCAATCACATTATGGTAAGTGCTTAACTATTTTTAATAACTAAGGGTGAGGTTAAATCAGGATTAAGCCTGGCAATTTTTTTTTTTTTAAATTGATGGTACATAGATCATAACATTATAAATAATGTCAAAGAACATAACCTGTGTTTAATCATTTTATATACATTATAATGCAGTTATGTAAAGATCTTGTTCCTTTTAATTTTTTTAATGCCTTCTTGAAATGCTGCGTACATACAGTTCAATTTTGAAATGACTATATATATATAGTGTATTTCACAGACAGTACGTGTAGTGTGTTTGTACCTGTGTGTGTCATTTCTTCTTGTGTATTTATACAGATTATTTTTACACGGGTTCTGTTAACGCTGTGAACTGTGAACTTGAGCTTAAAGCTGAACTCAGAAATTTTGTTGTAAAACATAGTATGTTTCCAGTGGCCAGCAAGCTTGCTTATTTATTTTCAGAAGTATCAATTTGTATTTGTTTTACTGGCCCGATGGCTTTGTATACAAACTCTGCTAGGAAGCTCTTGTTGTGTTGGTTGGTGTTAGCCAGTGTTTACAGAGGACTGCAAAAATGTGAAGTGCTATGCAAGTTCAAGGGCTCCGTTACTTCCTACAAACCTAACTGGGGGAGGCTGGCACTTCTTTTCCACACTCCTCTCAAGACTAGAAATTAATCTCAAACAACTTCATGCCAATATTTGGGTGAGAGGTTTTGGGTATTCAGCTTTTTGTTTCCTGAGAAATTCAGGAGATGTTTTCTAACCAAGTGCTAATAGAAGAGCCGGGCAAAGCATCTTCTGAACTACTCCTCCCTCCTTCTGCCTCTGTGTATTTGTGTGTGTCCCCTTTTTTCCTAGCCCAGTGCACCTACAGTGTTTAAAAGGATAAAAATGTTGGATATGGGTGGGGAGGCTCTTCCAGTGTTGAGAGCGAGGGGTAACTTTTCTTGCATCTTAAATACTCGAGCCCTTTGGCAAGAAAAGTCATACTCACTTCTGCGGCTTCCTAGAGACTGGGAAGGGGTCTTCCTTATGCTGTGCAGAGGGTGAACTTCTTACCCTTTCCACCTCGCACTTGGTGTTTTTGTGTTATGATGCCTTATGGATAATACTCTGCCCCTTGCTGCTGGATTTCTGCACTCATGTCGCACAGAGTGTCTTGGAGAAGAATCTGATAGGTCTTATGACATAATTCTTACTAGTTCGGTTGTTATTCTGTGGATGGCAGTAGTGGTAAAATTTTTTAAAAACTCACGATTTAGCAGATGTAAGTCTCCAGAGCTGCAGGGAGCTGGAAGAACGGAAGGGTATCAGCTTTTCTTACTCTGGTTGCTATAAGCCTTTGTATCAGCTGAGAGCAAGTCCACCCCTTGCCAGCACGCTTCCTCACCTGTCACTGAATATCAGATTGGGATGTCCAATAAGTCCTTCTAAAATTTCATATTAAATTGATTCTGACAGTTAAAAATAAATTTATGGGGGAGGACTGGATGGTACCCCGTTCTGAGTGTTGGCATATTGAATCTTCCGTCTTGAGGTCAGTAATATGGAACTGGCTCAGGCGGGTAGTGATGGAGAGCAGGCACTTCGGGTTGTCCCTCTGAAATGAGCAGCTGATCGCCAAATACTGTCTAACAAACAGGTGTCTGTGCTGTAGGAGCCAGCATCGTAGTTGTTGGCATGGCGGCCGTGTGGGCAGATTGAAGAAGCGGTTCAAGAACTGAATAGGTATGGCATTGCTTCTTGGCCACGGGCACGAAAACACGGGGTGTTGTAGGTGTAATGCTGCTTGTACTGGTGTTAAACTTGTTATGTGAAGTTAATTCAAACTCTTCTGTAAGCAATACTTGCCATTTAAAAGGGACAGAGTGAAGAGGGAACTACAAAACAAAGGTATGGAAAGTATAAAATAAAAATTAAAAAAAAAAATAGTAGTGTAATGTTCCCGTTCTGTATCACGTTGTAGGAGCGTGATCTCTAAATGTGAAACTTTCTCTAATACAAACCTTAGATCAATGGCAGATTGATACTTTGAGAGAAATGTGGAAGGAGAGGATGGAAATGACGAGGTTATTCTTAGTATTTCTTAAGCCCATTCTGAACAATGAAGACGCTCGGCGAGGGCTGCGGCGTGCAGAGGAAACAGGCGGGGTCATTCTGATGAGAAAAACAGGCTTGGGTGGAGTGAACGTCATTAAAGGACTTTAGTATGCCAAACTATAATAGCCTCAGAGAGGTAAGAAAGTTGACTTAGTGATTTTGTGTAGTGCTAGCTCGGGTTGCTTTTTATCAGCCTTCGCATTCTGGAAATCCTTCTGCAGTTGTCCCTCATTTTAGCAAACTGAATGTGAAAGCTGCTAAATATGGCAGGTGATTGATTACCAGGCAATGGTGTATTTTTATTTTTTTTTTAACACGCTGTACTTCAGGAGAAGGAAATTGCTGAAGTCCTCAAAACACACAGTTCTTATAAAACAAAGTACACTATCATGATAACAAAATAAAACACTCTTTGGATTTATCACAGTCAGTTTTCCCTGAATTAAGTCTTGTATTTGTGGCTTTATTTCAGGGATGGGTAAAGGAGAGATTATTTCAACAAGTTCTGAAAAATTACAGTGCATCAATGAAGCTGTACCTTTGTGTCGTTGTTAGGGTCTTTCAAAGTTATTTTTAATTGTTACCAGAGAAATAGTAATCTCTTAAAATATTCTGCAACTCCTGGTGGTATGTGTGGCTCGTACTTGGTGTTCTTTGAAACTTGTCATGTTGGATTTTGTTTTCTGAAGCAGAATATGCTCTTTTAAAATGTCAGTTTTGTCAAAGGAAAGCTAAACAAACTATTAGCTAAACCTAATGAGCTAATTAATTTCTTCCAAAGCATATTTGTGATGAACTACTTAACTAGGTAGGCTGAAAGGGCATCGCAGGACATAATCTGGCTTTTTTCCCTGGACCACAAGTAGTCAGAAATAAATGTAACCTTGTTCATCGAAATATTTGACCTTTTTAGTAAAATACTTTATTGATACAAATCACAGATTTTTATATGTAACTGATACTTTTATATTTCATGGGTTTGACTAGAGAGATATTAATTCAAAATTAAATTCTACTTTTTGAGGCAATCTAAGCATGCATTTGGTGTATGAACCGCCATTTTAATAATTTATTCTGTACTGCTGGTATAGATTGATTTCTAAAATTCGGTGACGTATTTGGTATGCATAACACCAGATGTAGGTTAGTTTTCAAAAGCAATTTTAAAAACAATGAGATATCTGAAATCTGCTTTTGGTATTTCTGCCAGCCTGCGAACAGCAGCTGATGGTCAGGACACTCAAATGGTTTTCCCCTCTCGGCCTGGGCTGGCAGCGGTGCTGGGGATCTGGTGGGGCAGAACCAGGCCAGGCAGACGAGGAGAGTTGTTTCAACCCAAATCCTCTTGTTTGTCAGATCTCAGCCGCTTTATTTGCGGAGCTGGACAAGTGATTTAAGTCCTTTATTGCCAGAATTCTTGGTGCCGCTTTTTGAGCGGTTACGCTTTCCTGGCATCAGCATCTTCCTTGGATGGCTCAAGATCAGTTCAGAGGTGAAAAATGGGGCGGGGGGGAAAGGTATAATGTTCAGGCATTCAGTCTCATGGTGAAGCACCTGAGATCACTTGTCATGATGACCTGTTATGAGAAAATACAGTATTTTTCTCCAGCTGGAGTGTTTCCCTACACTCTGATGATCGTGTGCCAGCCTCTCTGACTTCCATGCCAGGTAGACCCTCCCTCTGTATTCAAATCAGGTATATTTTTTAAGTCCCTGCACAGTTTCCTCTCTTAATATATAAATTCTCACAGTAAAGATGACTTTGCTGTCTGTCAAATTGCTAACTGTCACGCTCAAGAATGTCCCCTCGGCAGACAGCAGCATGTGTCTGCGTCCCTTTTATTTCCTCCCTCTCCTTCCCACAAAAAACATGCTAAATACGGTTCCTGTGCTGCACCGACAGGCTGCTGAGGAAGCCATTGCGACAGTTATTTCAGGTTGTTCGTGGGAACCCTGAAGTGACGTGGGTTTTGGGGCTGTATGACCTTTCGTTGGTATTTCAGCCGTTCCCGGGGTTTATCGCATCTCCCTGTGGTTATCAGCCTCCTGTCTGAGGAGAGCGGCTGCTCTGCACCATCTGGGCTGCTTTGGGGCTCAGAGAGAGGAGGCAGCTCAGCGGTCTGGAGGTAGCATCAGTGTAGAGATGTTTGGTTTCTTCCTTCTAATTTTTGCTAGGTTTTTTGCGGAGTTGTTTGTTTCCTCTGTGCCTCGGTTTCCATCAATACAAAACGGGGTTAAACTCTCAGCAGTAATAATGAAGGCTACCTGTAAAACTTAAACCGAGAGTGCCTGTGAGTCATGCAGTGATTGTGAAAACCATTAATACAGTACATATTGGAAAGAGATGATGATAGTGTGTCGGGCTGTTGAGTCATTAAGGAGCTATGCCGAGTGTTTCGATTAACTTCCATGGGTTTGGCGTACAGTGGCAAAGGTGAGCAATGCTGCGAGCTTTGCGTGCTGCTGCCCTGAGCTGGTGGGGAATCGCTTAAGTATCTCAGGTTCTGACCGGTGCGTGTTTAAACCTGAAGTGTAGGATTCAGAAACAGAATAATCGTACGGACTTGCTCACCTTATGGGATTTCTAGGAAGCTGTGAGATTGGAATAGAGGAGGTCATCACACAACCTCATACTGAGCACGGAGAGACTCAGAGGGACGATCCTGACAGTAGAAAAAGATGGTCGCTTGTGTTACTTGGCTCCATCCTGCAAGTCAGCGTCAGGGCTCTCCTGAATCTCCTTCATCTAATTGTATAACTGTACTCCTGCCTCCCGCAGCCGGTTCTCACACCCACCTTTAGTTAGCAGGTTTACTGCTTTGGCTAGTCCTAAGGGGCTCTTCTGGTGTTGGTGTTAAGTGCTTGGATTCTGAGAGAACATGTGATATTTACTGTGATTTTAATTGGGATAAATGATCCGTTAACTATCCCTGCTAATATGCTTTTGTATTTCGGATGTTCTATCATATGTAATTTAAGTACTAGAGTCCCTGCAGCGTTACATATTTGGTTTCTTCTGATGTACTGTGCACCGAACTGAATTTGTCCTACCCTCTTTCTGTTATCTCAAACTTGGCATCAGCTAATTGTTCTGAAAAATCTAACATGGGTATTTAATATTTTTAAGTTTTATTTTTCGAAGTTCTGCAGATGGTGTTTGTTCAGAATAGAATAGAGAGTGTTTAGCATGGATTACCAAGTCAAAGATAAAGTGTCTGTACGAGGCAGCATTTGAAGCAGATAGGAAAAGAATGGAACGTGCTGAATCTTGTTCCAAAGCCATTGGACCTGAGGATTTTGGGGTTTGTTGTTTGGTGGGGTTTTTTTGTTTTGTTTTGTGTTGGGGGTTTTTTTGGGTTTGTTTTGGTTTTTTTTCCTCACAGGAGATTGCCTGAGCTCATCTGCATTTTGAAGGGATAAGCTTTCATTATGGCCTGCATACTTTTGGCAGCAAGCAATTTGTTTCAGCAATTAAGTGTCCACTGTTCGCTAATGTCTTTTTAAAGCGGTATGAAAACGTTTTATTTAAATCACAGGAATTTTCTTGGGTATCAGTAATCTTATGTAGTAGTCTAATAACCAAAATAAAACTTGAATATTATGTGGTGTGTCACAGATGTGCTGGAGTAATCTGCAAAGCGTGTTGCCAAACGTGCACAGGTGGTATTTGGCATATTATGGCTGGAGTTGATGTATATGATTTAACAAATTATCATTGGCAGCTTCAGCAGCTTCTGTTTAAATACACAGCCCTCTCACAGTAGTTCGCGCAGTCTGGATTCCAGGAGTTGGATCTTAGTCTCCGGGTCCAGCAACAACTAGTTTAATTTCTTCTTGGCAGAGATTTGAGAAATTCTGTAGCTTTTGCAAGAACCATCTTGGCATATTCCCAGAAGGGAATGGGCTCAGAGGTCAGCACAGGATTCATTTCAGAAAAAAACTTCTCAGCTGATTATTTAGTTATTTTTAAATAATGTATTGTTAAATAAGGAAGTATTACCACCTGGAAAGAAACTCTGTAAATATATTTTGGGGTTTGAAATGTGTACCCCAAAGCCATGAGCTGAATACCAAATGTGCTATTTGGGATTTAAAGTCACAAACAAGTTCTGCCGTGCAGATTTTAAGAAGCGATGAAGTAGGTGCTGCGGTTAATCGTAACATTGCAAACGGTTCACGTGCAGAAGGTTATTTTTGTAAGGTTAATGGCTGTGGTCTTTGTTTATTACATGAAAGCCTAGGGAGTCTGTTTGAGAAGTTGATGGCGGATTTCTAGTGAAACTTCCTCCTTTTTGTGGGTACATGGATTTGTCAACCTTTAGTTGAAGACATAAAGCAACTTTTAAATATCAGCTAACAGAAAAAGGTGATGTTCAGTTTCAGATTTAAAAAAGAAATTCAGTGTTCAGTTTACCGCTTACCGTGTAACTCACGTTATTCTACCTACAGCACCATAAGTGCTAAAATATTTCAAATTCTAAAAGTCCTTTGGTGTGCTTTTGGCTTTTCTTACCTTTGATTAGCATGAATCAAATTTCATGCTATTCTGCCATAGTAAAAGACCTACGTGCAGAAATCCTTGTGTTTTATTATTTCCTGGGTAGAGCATATATTTTTTTTTAATTCTACTCTTACTAAAATGTTGAAGTATTTTGAAAGAAGGCTAACACACAAAATTATCCAAGGGTTCCATGAGAATGCTGTTCTCTTACAGTGATCTTCTTGCCAGGCATTTGGAGACTGGGACCAACTGCTCCCTTTTCGAGGTAAACATTGACGGGGAAGAACAAGTGCAAAGAAAGAAAACAAAGATATTTATCTTTGTGGGAAAAGAGGAAGCAGTGCGGCATTCACTGTCGCTTACAGAAATAGTTGTCCAGCAAGAGTGAGAACGTTAGTGTATTGATCAATAGATCTGAGCAAGATCTAAAGAGAACAAGTAGTTCTAATACAAAGCAGCTGTTGCGTATATTTGACTACAGATTCACTTTGGAAGAAGCCAGCTGGAATAGTTGCATCAGGTCTACGATTAAAAATGATTGACAATGAGAGAGTTAACCAATCTAAAAGTCAGTGTTAGGTTTCATCATTCAAAATCCATTTTGAGTGATGAAACAGCACATGGAGCAGAATGCAGCTGTCATAACCATCATTTCGGACTTTATGCAGGTTCAGGGAAGGCTGTTCTGCGTCGGCTTACATGCTCCGTATCCTTGGAAGGTTTCCTTCCCAGCTAAAAGGGTTCTTTCTAACGCCTAAGCCACTCCTTCAGGCTGGAGCGGGGCCAGCGGAGGTGGCCCGCGTTGCGAGGGCAGGCCGTGGGCACACAGGGTTTGGCACGCAGCCCGAAGCTGAGCGCAGAAGAATGAAGCTGCAACCTGTTTAAGAGCTGGGGAGGTGGAAGAAGCCTGAACCGGGGTTTAAAAAAAAAAAAAAAAAAAAAAAAAAAAAAAAGGCAGGACTTCTGCCGTTGTGGAGGAGAGTTGTGAATGTGTCAGAGCCATCGAGATGTGAACTTGGTGTTGGAAATTAAACTACTAGGAGTAATTTACTTTCAAAAGCTAACCATGTGCAGATCAATTATTTATAAGGACTTCCTAATTTATTTTTGGGGGAGAAGTATGTGTTCTTATGAACTGTGTAGATTATTCCAAGAACTGCAAAACCCCAGATGAACACCACAGCGCTTCATGATTCCAGGCAGAAGTATTCCGGGAAGCTTGTAAAACAGTGTTGAGTATTGAACTGCCATGAACAAAATAGTTTGGGTTGTTTTTTGCCCCCCCCCCTTTTTTTTTTCTTTCCATGGAAGCACATAGTTTCAAGTGGCACAGACTGTACCCTCTCATCCCACCATCCGACTCTCAAACAATTGCTGCACTTGGAAGAGAGAGGATTTGCACATAGTCTTTTTTTCTCTGCAGCTACAAAGGTCAGATAGGAAATCTCATCAATAGCCATCAATTGCATTAATTTTTTTGCCAAGATAACCACTGTTGCCAGCGCAGAGCTGTGCAGCACCTGGCTGGGGTGGCAGCGGGCAGGAGGGGGGCAGCTTTAGCAGGGCTGGTTCAGCACAGCTGGAATTAAGTGGTTTGCAGTCTGGGGGGGTGTGTGGCTGAGGAGGGGAAAGAGAGGACGCGGGGGAATAGCTAAAAGGGGAAATGTAAAACAAAGAACTTAAGTAAAACACATATGAAAAGAAACGGATGAAGACAATAAGGAGGAAGCTAAATAAGGAAGGTAGGAGAAAATGACCTTGCAGGAGGGAGAATGAAGTAGGTATGGGGCTGGTTTTATTGCTCTGTGTTGAGGGGAGGAAAGTAAAAGAAAGGAGATGTTTAACAGGGTGAAACAAACAAAAGCTTTTTTTTACTAGTTTTTCCTCTTAATGATTTGGCAGCAATGCTTATTAGTGTGGTTTGTGTGACGTCATGGCATTCTGGGATTTTGCACATTTTGGTGGGGGGCAGGGGGAGCAACGGTGCGTCGTACTTGAGACACCTCTCCCGGCTTTATGAGGCGCTGACTGTCAAGGACGTAGGTGGATATATGCATGTATGTGCGCTTATTAATGGGTCGTCTTGTGCTTGCTTTCTTACACATCCCTTTTACTGTTTTTTGCTGGACTCTCAAATTATTTAAAAAGTCTTATTTTCCGTACTCTAAATAATATTATTTAGAGAGTAGGAGGTGCATGGGCTGTACGTGTAGCTTTCACACGGCTTTTGCAGTAAGAGGAATGCCCACCAGTTCTCTACAAGCTGAGAGAAAAAGATGGAAGACAGTTACCCATGCTGGACCTACATAAAAGCAGTGTTTTGTAGGAACTTCTCCATCTGCTGCCTCAGGAGAAGTAGGCAGCATTCTGAAAACTCTGTTCTCCCCTACAGCAATAGTCCACCAAACGGTAACCTGGCGTGTATGTGAGCGTTGTGCTTTTGGAAAAACTTGAGACAATATTATTCTTACCAAATTAAAAGATACCGATAACATTTTGGGTTTAGGCACAGCTACAAAGTAGGTAGGCTGCTATGTAGTTTACTTAGGCATTATCTCAAGTAATTTTCGCCTGTTATTTATTTACTCCCTCGTTTTTGGTGACTGGTTTGCTGGCTTTTTAAAAACAAATTTGACATGATACCGCTTTGGTGGGTTTTCTTCCAGGCAATATGATCACTTAAAATCTAACATTTAATACACATAAAGTCTACAAACTGTGTTTTTAAGATATTACCAGAAGAGGGAGTGTATAACACTTTGTATACAATGAAACCTGTAAGTTTATTGATGAATAGCAATCAATAACCACACGATTTGCATAGTAAGTTAAAAAATGCAGCCTGAAATTCACTTTCAAAAGAGCACAATTAACGCCAACTTTTTAAGTTCCTCATTAGGCTTAATTCAGTTTAAAACTAAGTAATTATATCCAAGTAATGTAAATGGCCTTGAAGTCAATTCAGATTCGTAAATGTTGTATTGTGTCTACCTGTAACAAAAAGATGCAAACAGCTTTTCAGTAGCAGTCTCGGATCAGCTCTTGCAGTACCCAGCTCTATAAGAGCTCCATAACAATGTGAAACTTGAAAACAATTACAGATATCTTCTAAAGATGTAAAAAATAACAGAGATAGATAAATAAGTCTGTGATATTATTATTGACTAAATAGGCCATCATTAGCTGTCGGGCAGTAACAGCCAAAATACTTCCAAACCCTATTGTCTGCTACTGATAAAACCATAATGTAATGCTTGTATAAAATCAATATTTTTACTTTATAATTTATGTAGATGTTCCTCCAGTTGTCGTGCAGCAGGGCAACAGGGTAATCCTTTGAACAATAGCAAATTGATGTAGGAGAAAAGGCCATCCCTGTGTCTAATATGTAAACTCCTAATAAACTTTGCCTATTTTGCTGCCTCATACAACTTCTGCAATATCTGAGATCGCTGCTGGCCACAAAGGTTGCAATTACATTTTAACTTCTTTCCCCAGGTTGTATTAGAGAAAGAGGAGCCGTCATCAAGAGGTTCTTGTCCTCTGTTCTGTGTTCCCCAGATAATGAGTTGCCCGTGTTGGTATGAAACTCTCACTCTTTACGCTGGTTTGTGAAGGATGCAATTAGACCAGGCTCCTGGAGGGCTGAAGCAGTTCCTATATAACTGAGTTTTTCCTCGTTGTTTGGCAAGATTGTCAGAAAAGCTTTAACTCACAATTCTATATAAAGTAGCTTTTCACAAGGAAGCCTTCTCTTTTAGCCAGATCACCTTCTTATGTTTTTACCCCATAGGATTTTCTTCCTCGGCCAGGCAGAAGTTGCATTGTGCCGTGTCCTCTATGTGTGACCCCGCAGGTTGCACAGAACCTGTTTGTCACGTCTGGCTCTGGGAAAAGGGCTGTGTGTTTCTGCTAATTCTGTGGGGTAGGTAGAAGGTGTACCCCTTCCAGTGTGCCCTCCCACCTTTGAGCCTGAAGCTTTCAGATATTTGTGGATTATTTGTAGAGCTGGATTTGAGCTGATCTGAAGTTTCGTGTGATATACTTGGATAATTTTAAGAGCTGTTCATTATTGTCCATAGACGCTCACATGGAATTCATAGCTTCTCTCCTTGCTAAGAGGAAAATTGGCTGTGTCTTCTTTGTTACTGCATGGCTGAAGACTTCATTTGAGTTCCTAGGCTAAGCATTTTGATGTTCTGCTGCATTAGGATGGACTTAGTGAAGTAGTTGTTTTCATTTCTTTTGCTTTTCTAGATCACAATGAGAAGCCTTACAGTACTCCGTAGGGCTCTGGCCCTTCTCATCATTGGCATGGGACTCGCTAGCACTCTCATTTTCTTCAGTTTCATTTTGGCTTACAGCCTCTGACAGGCCACGCGTAACCATGTATAAGCCTGGAAGCATGCCATGCTGGCCCTCTCCTGGCCTCTAAGGTCAAAGGAAAGGTTTTAAAACTGCCACAGTTCAGTCCCTTCCCCATCATAGTGCCATGTACTCTTTGACCAAAGGTCATGTGGGTCACAAAGCTATCCACTGGCCAGCTTCTAAAAATACCCATGACTGCTTTGGTGTAGCCATAGAAGTGGTGTAAACGTGTGCATAGTACTGTAAGGCTTGATGCTCACATCTCACTTGTCACGATTGAGAATGACAGCTAGCGTCACTTAATTTTGGTAGTGGCCAGTTCCTTTCTCCGTCCAGCATGCTCTCCGTAGGATCGATCGGTGTTCAGAATGAGGATGGGTGCTGACCTGTAGGACCATACCTGTCACCTTTTTGTGGGACCACAAGAATGTACCCGGGGAGGCTGGAGGCTTGGCAGGTAGTTAGGACGTGCTGAAAGCCCTGACGAGCTCCTGGGCTGCTTGCTATTTCCTCTGCCCTGGCCCAGTTATCCAGGTGGCAGTGGTCCACAATAGCTGTGGCTATACGCTTGAAATCTAACATACTAAATGTCTTTTTCTGGTTTTTAGTCCCTGAAAATAGCATAAGTCTATATAGAAGGCATTTTCAGCCTTTGCTCTCGGTGTGTACGCACGTATGATATGGGTAGCAGTTATATTTTGTATTTCTGGTGTAAACAAGCACGTTGTGTAAGTGGAGTTTATACTAAGGCATAAAATGCTGTCACTTGATTGTGCACCAAGAAGCCCGTCAAGTTGTTCCTCTGTACTCAGTCATCCATTTTATTTTGGAGACTCTCCACTTTTCTGAAACCTGAGAAACTTCTAAGCATGCTCACTTGGAAAATAAAACACCAAAACTAGAAATCTTGCCCAATATATTTGTGTTTTCTGTAGCACGTTAGACACTCTCCAAAGTGGCAGCTGCTAGAGGGGAAAAATCCACTGATTTCAAAATCTGTTGCCCCATGGTTCTGGAGGTTCTGGGAATTTCATTCATGATGGTACTTTAGAGCACTCATTCCCAGCTTTAGAAAAAAGGACACACAAAGCCTTAAATACAAGACAGTAGCACTACTTTTGATATGAATTTTGCTGCTCCCTTCACCTAAGGCTGGTTTCGTGGTGTCACACAGCGCGTGGCAGTGTTCTTTCCATGCACCCCCATAACAGCCAAGTTGGTTTTCCAAGTAACCACGCTGGAGTTCTCGATTGATCAACTTGAAGAATTTCGGTGTTGGCTCAAGGCCCATCATTCTCTTCCTTCCAGGAAGAGTAATAATAGTAGCTAGTAACCAAACAATCTCTTTAAAGCAAAATATTTACAACAAAATCATGTTAGACAGTACTAAATGTAAACATAAGCAGGCAGCAGTGTAAGCAAGCCCGGCTTATGCAGTGTTGATATCAATCAGATGAAATTCCTTGGAAATCTCAATTTATTTTTTTTTTTTTTTATGTACCCTCAAAACTAGGAACTGGCAAATTGATCACTCCTGCAGCTCACAACCCAGTTCTTTGTCATCCCCAGTTGCTCAGGCCTCCAGCCCGTTCCCTGGGATCAAGTCACACTTTAATTCTTGCTGGTCCTCGCTCTGTTAATTGCGAGCTCTGGCACGGGAAGGTTTGCGGTTTGTGAGACTGTCAGGTCTTTGAAGGGATGGTTTTGCTCTTTGTTATGGAGAGAGCAGATGGTGGGAAGGCAGAAGCGGAGCGGTCGGGATTGGGGGAGAGGGCAGGGATGCTTTCTGCAGTGGCGGCATTAGCCTGCAGCAGCTGAACGCGATTGGGAAACTGGTGCCTGAGATTGCTGAATTTTGCGAAAGGATAAATGAGTTGTTCCGTGTGCAGTGGAGATAATGAAGCCTGGTTGTCTGTGGCTTTGTCCTGTGTATGTTGCCATTGCTCTCCCACCCGTTGCAACACCTCCTGCTCAATGCGCACACATAGCTTCAGGTTTCAGGGCATGTTTTGCCTCTTTTTTTTTTTCCTGTTTTTTTTTTTTTTTTTTTTTTTTTCTGCCAGTTTACTATGACATAGGCATGCCGCAGCTAGGCTGGAGTGTGCACGTGATGACCGGCCAGGGAAGATCTTCCTGCCCTCTTTCCATAAGAGCACTGAGAGGTCCTACCTTTGCTGTCTGAATGCTGATTTTAATGCTAATGATAAACCCCGGTATCTTTAGGACATGTGTCGGTGTGGGGCGGGGGGCAGGAGGGTACACCACCTCAAATCCAGCTCTCACATTTTCTTAAAATTAACCTATCATTTCAAAATACAGAACACTACAATGTAGATAAGTGGAAGGAGACACGCTAGAGCTGCATTTATCTCACTTCGCAAAACCAGAAAAGAAAATATAATGTAAGTAAAAGATTAAACATCCTCTAGCCAATCTTAAAAACTATTTTTTTGGCAATGCAAAATGTGCAGAATAATTCGGGTTGTAGAATGATTATTTTAGATATATTTTTTAGGTATTTCTTAACATTATGTAGAACTCATTCATACTCGGGAGCTACTGTATGTGTGTACGTAGTGATAACATCACACATGAGGTAAATATCTTTTCACGTTACACGTGTTCAGTGAGGAAAAGAAGAAAGGAGAGGGTTGATGCTCTTCTTTACGTTATCTTAAGTAGTAGGAAGGAAACTTCCTACATGGTTTCTACACAATTCAAGTTGTCCTTCCCGGATGATCTTGCGACACCAAAGGCTGGGAATTAGGTTTGCTGCAGCGGTGCATATTGAGCTGCTGCTGTCCCTTCTGCCCTGCCTGTCCTGTCCTTCTGAGCTGGCGCTCGAGCGGGAGTCCCGTCCCTTCGGCCTCGTTCCCTGGGAGCGAGCAGCGTGCGCAGGTGTACGTCCCTTTGTGCATGTAGCTGCAGAAAGTATTATCACAGCTTGCAAGGCTAATTTTAGGCCTCTGAACTCAGGTATTAACTGATGATACAAGTGTTTATATTCAATCTAACGCTGTTGGTGTTTTGGGGATTTTTTTGTAATGACTTTAAGTAGTTGATAGAAAGTTGATAGAAAATAAAACTTAAAACCTCTTATGATATTTAGCACCAGGAAAAGAACTTCATAATTTCATTGGCTTATATAATGGGTTGGTTTTACCACATTAAGTAAAATTACTTTCGCGTTTGTCAGAATACAGTTGCAGCATGTGACTTAACTGTGGCCCGTGCATCAATCCATTTCAAGGTGAAACCCCACGAATGTTTACTGTATGAAGTTACTTAGAAGCCTTTACTCATTGGAAAACAGTAAATAAAAACAAATGCACAGATTGAGAGGGATGGCATCTATGCTGCTGCTATAGCATAAGGAAGCATAAAATCTTGTGGTGTTCTCTCTCGCCCATTGTGTGCCTTCCTGTGGGCCGTTGCCGTTTTCTCCCCGGGAGAATGTTCCGTCATGCCTCTCCTTTCCATTCCAGCTCCTGCCTTGACGCCCAGCTGCCGGGGTTTCTTAGCGATGGGGCTCTTTGTTCTCACTCAGAAGGAAGACAGCTTTTCTGTATTGTTCCACATGGGAATTAAATTGCCTGATCTTGGTCGGTTTATTTGTGGAAAAAGAAAAAAAAAAAAAAAACCAAAACAAAACCAAAAAAAAACGTTACTCGCCCTTTTGGTCCTAAAATAAGACTAGACCAAATCAAAGACTAAGGAAGGGCAAAATATAGTTGGTAAGAAAACAAACACATCGATGCTGGTTCCCCACGAGGTAGTTTTAAAGTAAAGAATTTTCTGAACCACTAAAATCTGTTGGAGACTTACCCAGTTTTAATTATGGGTGTCAAGTAAAAGAGTATACAATAAAAACAAATCCTCCAAAAACACACATGCCTCTGGTACTAATTTTAGCAATGGAAGGAGATGTCTTTTAAAACCAGCTTAATCCAAGGAAATGTCTTTGTGTTCCTGAGTTGTCCTTAACAATTAATGGGTAGGTGACATGAGCTGTCAACTTCTCTCGAAATTCAGAGCAAAAGAGGAACCGGTTGCTGCCTCGTATTCTGAGTGCGTAGACATGGGAAAGGTCGTATTTAGTATTTGTAGCTTAAGATTTGGTATTCATTTCTAAGCTTGTTAATGGGAGCAGTGGTCTCCAGGTTTCTGTATGTTCCTTTAAAAAAAAGGAAAAAAAAAAAACCAACCCAAACAAAACCCAGTCTGCTGAAATGGTGCTCCCTGCTTCTGCTTGACCCTTCGTAATGAAAAGAGAGTAATATGCTAACACACTGATACTAGTACACAAAGGCGTTTGTACAAGCTAACTGCCTTTCCTCTTGGCAAACTTTTTACTGAAAAAAGTGTCTGGCTTGGTTTTAAAAACGACTTTGGGTGTAATTCAATAATGGAGGAAAGACCAGAAATTTCAAGTTTGATTATGGTAATTTAAACCAATAGCAAGCTGTTTCTTCTTACTCTTTTTTTTTGTCAGCAGATACACTGTAATTTTTACAAGTGATTACTTAGGAAGTGGTCCATAAATTCGTAATTAGGTAAAAATTAGATTTCAGTATCCATGTGCTGACTTTGGGTGGAAATCAGACCATGACGTTCACACCTCAGAGCCTGGAAATTTAGGATGTCAAGGATGATCTGGAAGATCAGGACAGTAAATACCAGAGTGAATGTGTAAATACAGGAGTGTCTCTGGGGCGGGAGGGGCCGTGTCCCCCCTGGCCACCGACATCCCTGGGAGCTGCAGCTCTGGGGATGCTGGATGTCCCCAGGCTGGGTGATGCAGCTGCAGGGGAACCATCCCAACGTGGAGGAACCGTCCGCTGGAGGAACCATCCCAGTGCTGCCAGCACGGGCCTGGCAGCTCACCGGGGGAATCACAGAGGGGATTAGCCTTCATGCACGTGGTGTCCTGCCATGGCCGTATCTGACCGGTGCTGATGCCACCTCGGTGGCCCCAGTGCCTGTGGTTGGCAGCAGGCTTGTAGGGCAAGCTGAGGCTGGCCAGAAGCCGGGGGCAGCTGTTTGACGCAGGGTGCCTGATGCTTGCCGGACCCCAGCACCGGTGGCCAGATGGCCTGGCGTGGATGGTGGCGTTGCCCACGGGTGTCACAAGGCCTCGGCAGAGTTCGGCGAGCGCCGTGGATCATCTCGCAGCGAGGGATTATGTGCTGCAAGCGGCCGGCGTGAGCCCTGCTGAAATGTCACCCGCGCTGCCTGGCCCCGCTCCAGACACAGTCCGCAGGAACTTGAAATCCTCAAAAAGCGCTCCGAAGCCACGGCTCTGGCAGATAAAGTGGAGAAAGGGAGAAAACAGCAATAAAAACATAGACAGCCGATTGCAATCCTCTCAGGCCTCTGGATGGATTAGCGACTGTTAATCAAAGAGCTAATTAAAGAAAGAAACTATTAAGACCGTGTTCGTTTTAGCTTGTTTTTCTGAGTGCGCTCATCCGTGTAATTTATAAATCAGAGGGCAAATACATTCCTTGTTACGGGTCTGCGGATGGCTGGCCGTGGGCAGGATGGTCTGTGCCATTTCAGCTCCGTTTTGGAGGAAACGGGAAACGCAGGCGCAGCCTGGATGTGTCAAGTGCAGTTGTGTTTTTATTTAAGAGGTTAAACTTGCACAAACATTTTAGTTAGCACATCCTAATTACAGCATTGCTTGGGTCTTTCAAAGTGTAATGTGAAAAGGCTGGTTTATTTAATTTGAAAGACATTATTGTGCAAGCACAGTGGGTTCTTGCCCTCGTTTGACTGTATTAGTGATTTCTGTGAGACTTTGCTGTGCTAATGCTGCTGTAAAATTTTAATTAGTGTATAGTTAACATGGTCAGTGTTTTTAAACATGAAAACAGTTGTTTCATGCCAATTGTGATTGACCAGTGTTAATGAAATAAGCTGTTATGATCCTTTTTTATAATTGAAAAAATGACTAATGCCTAAAAACATTAAATCAGTCTAAAATAACGTAAGGACCTGAGTTAAAACAGGAAACCAAAATATTTATTCTCTGTTATCCATTGATGTTACAGATTGAGTACTTATGTTCCAAGATATTTCAAATTTTGGGAAGTTACTCGACTCCTGAAACATCCTTTAAAAATACTGCAATTCGCCCTACCCCAGGTTTGCTTCCCGTCTTCATTTTCCATCCTGAAAAAGTTCAACATTTCTTGTGTTTAAAGACGTGGACAGAAAGGAGCCCAGCCTGGATCCCTCACTCCGTTCTCATTTCCCCCACGAGACTTTCCTGCCTGGGGGCGCTGCCCATAGGTACAGAGGCTCGGTAACGCTTTTGTCCCGTTTGTCACATCCACAGGGTGCGCGCGGTCGGTGCCGTATGTGCGGAAACAGAGGTGAGAGACGGGTAACGTCAGAGATAGCGACAGGAGCGTCCTTCCCTGCTCCGTCACTCAGCGTTTCCTCCTGCTGCCGTGAGCAGTGACACCTCGGGGGAGAGGAGGGGCTCTTGTAGTTGGCGTGTGGCTACTTATAAGTACCCATGTACCTGCTTATCTCTTTTTTTTTTTTTTTTTTTTTACTCTTACAAAGCTTTCATTCGGGTGGCAGTGGATGTCACTCATTAGTCACACAGTACGTAAGAAAAATATTTGTGCTTATTGTCTTTTTATCCTGTCGTTTCTTAATGACAAAATCAAAGAATGTGATTTACTTAGCCGACACTACTATTTTTGTATATCCTGTGATATTTCCTCTTATTCTCCTGCTCAAAACAAAGTCAATTCTCTCTTCTTGATCTCTTTCATATGGAGAGCTTTCCATTTCAAGATTTATTTTTTTTTTTCTTTTTTACACCCCTCTGCAGAAATTTTATCAGTTAGCCCATAACCCGCTTTGTATTTTGGTTCACTAACAGCTTTTAAGCAAGTTTTCAATGTCAGCATAATTTTTTGTAGCGGAGCGGAGTCTGAAAGTCAACATATGATGATTGAAGTTTGCTACATGTAAAGAAATAGCTACAGGGGAAAACATTAAAATTCCTGATTATGGCTTTGAATAGAAGCGTTAGCAAGATGAAAGCTAGACAGACATTTGGATATGTGAACTCATCTGAATACGTTACACAATATTATGATACTATGTGATAAGGCCTTGTAAGGAGTATTGGTGATGCTGAAGGGGAAGTACGTGGTGTTAAAGGTGTAAACATGATTTCTGGGTAGAAAGGAGGAAAAAAAGAGAGAGGAAAAAAAATAGTCAGAAATTAGGTGGTGGCCCTTCCCTTAATTCTTTATTCCCATGGTTTCAACACACAATTCTTTATTAAACTTCTATTTATTCAACTTTTTATTAAAAGTTTGGAATAATGTTGTTTTAATTATTTTATTTTTAATTTGCTGTATGCTCGTTTTGAAAAACTGAAGCTTTTCTTTAGTGTCATTCAGAGTAAGTGTATATGGGACACCAGTTTTCCAGCTGTGTTTTTGAGGAAGCTGACCCATGCTGTATCTTCATACGATGCTGATCTGTGCTGGTTTCCTTTGTTTGATATTTTTGTTTATTGTCACTGAGCCTTCTCCAGAGTTGTTTTCCAAATTACAAATTTTTTTAATAGCAAAAAAGGATTTAGTCAATACTTGCTTTTTAATCAGACAGTGCAGGTATTGTCATGTCGTCAACAGGCTACACAGAGATTAGTGCTCATGATGTGGACATTATAATCTCTTCATGGCCCGATTACCATCTAAGACACTCTACTGTCCTTCTGTAATAACTTTACAATTTATATTCCAGCGCTTGACAGATTTACAAGACGGCTACAGACCCAAAGGTCCAGGGCCGGTTCCCTGGCAAGAAATCTGTCCTTTCCTCTACCTCTTGCAAGTCGCTCGGGAAAGCGTTCCAGAAGTTTGGTCTTGCATATTATGCCGGAGTCTTTTTGAGATGTTAAAGCCCTCGCTTTTGGGTTTACCTGAGCGAAGAGGGGGATGGAGAAAGATGGGGACAACATCCTCCTCTGGGTGACAAAGGAGACCTCCCAACAGCCAGTCTCCCTGGCTCCATTTTGCTTCTGGTTCTGCTCTGTAAATAATTTAATGTCCTGCCTCTGTTAGTTTTCCGACATTGCTCTTGAGGGTTTTACTGGTCTCCAGGAGGCTCCGAACAGCTGAAACAAACCTGGTGGGAGCGTCCCTAAATCCGGTTTGCCACTGCGCGACACAGCAAACCCCCCGTCTGTCTGCAGGCTTGGGGTGACAGTAGGGATTGGTTTGTGCTTCAAAGGCTGTTTTCCATCTCGTGGGGGCGAACCCTGTGTATTTTAAAGAGGAATCTTAAATCCTGTGGAAATTGATTACAGAACTACTCGTGCGCTGAATACAAGGGGTTTTGAAAGGATTAGTAACAAATATGGAAAAATTGAAAAACTAGCTTTAGTAGCATATAGAGAGTTGTGGAGAGGCGGTGCTAGAGAAAGGGATGTACTTGAAGGTTATTTATTTAAATACATTTTATTTTGCTAGGTTCTTAATAACTGTGTTTGCAATTTGCTGCTCGCCCTCCTTTCTGTGGTGTTAATCTCATCGGGGCAGGGGGGCTGTGCGGGGTCCGGGGCCGTTTTGCAGCAGGGAACCGTAGTGGAGGTGGCCGTTCCTGCCCCGTTACTCTGGTGCCATGAGAGAATTACACCACCATCCTGGCTGCGCTGTAGTTGTACTCTTTGAAAAGTGTAATTTAAATACCCTAAATCATAGTTACAGGATCATCTCCTTTTTGAAATATGATGTTAAAGTATTGAAGTTGGCATTAAGAATCTTACTAGTGAAAATTCCCTGCTTTTCACTCCTCCCTCTATTTTCTTCAATAGTGGAAACAAAACTGTGACCCTGGTTACGCAGAATTTCACGCTCCTTTATCTAACGTATGTTGCACAGTGATCACTTGTGAGTGGATTTTGGTTCTCTAAAGTAAATCTCGCGAAAAATTATAAATGTACGTATTTAGAAATCGGAAGTCAAGTAATTGGTTTTACAGTCTTAAAAGTAGCCAGTGCTTCTCCTTAACTACTGTAATAAAATGAGCAAAATAATAATAATAGCTAATGTTTGCATTCTGTTCCTGTTCAAAGGGATGTGGTTGACTAACCATCATAACACCTCTTGGGAGTTGAGTAAATAAGTTGCAAATGTTCAAATTGAAATGTTGGGAAACTTCAGCGGGGTCGAAGTGGCGCGGTGAGGCTGGGGGAGACGAGAGCCAGGAATACTTCTCAGAGGATGTTTTCCAGTTCCCAACTTTGCTCGCGTTTCCTGTGAATTGCTCTGGTAAACCTGCTTTTAAAAACAAACCAAAGTGAAAGTTGAGCTAAAATCTGCCAGTCTAGGACTTCGGGACTCGCAGGAAGTAGGTTACATGAAACTTTTAGTTAAAGTAAAAATACATCATTCAAAACCATCAGTGGCTTTTGGTTGCGTTGAAGTTTGGATTTCAGGAGGAAGATTAGTGAAATGTGCTGGACCATCAGAAACATCCGGATATGTTTTATTTACTTGTCTTAAATTGGTGTGAATTACTGTGAAGGGATTTCGGAACTGGAGTGATACACTGAAACCCAAATATTTCTGTGTATGAGAGCTTTGGGCTCTGAACTGAGCGTTTGTAACCAAAGCATATCTTAAGAAAAAAATTGTTCTCTATAATTATGCGGTTTTGTAATAAATCAGTGCACCCCAGTTGAAAGCATAGCCAGATTTTATATGCTTTTTAGGGAAACTTGTAGTGTGTGTTTTGAAGGTGATTGAGAAGGGAATGGTGCAGGAATTTGTACTTGGAACAGTGGGACCTTCGTCCCGAGGAGGAGTGCTGGGAGTGCACACACCAACGCTGCTGTTCAACAAAGATGCAGAAACGAGATGACGCGTAAAGCTTAGTGGTGGCACAGCCCTCATTTGAGAGGTAAAAATGTTCTAGGAACTAACAAATAATTTTGGAGCGTACCTCGTCAGCAATTAGAAAGGTCTTGATGTATTTGCTTTATTTGTCTGTTGGCTTCAACAAAGGATTTTCTGAGATGAAGATAATTTTCTTTTGTGGGAGAGCGTAAACGTTGCATGGCGCTTACCAAGCTGAAGCCCCCACAAATTACTTTCATGTGAAAGAGCATTTTCAAGGGAATTTTAAAAATCATCGATCTCTGCGATTATGCTTTGCTCTGCACTGTGTGACTTCAGTTCTATCTTTTGCCCCTAAGAAGGTTGTTTTATCTTCTTGTGTATTAACCGTCTCAATGTGAACGTAAGACTGTCTTTGAACAATGCTGTAGCATGTACGTGGTGACGATGTAACGTAAAAACATAAACCAGCATCTTTTAAATCTCTGCTAGGCAAAGCAAACCTGTTAACGTCTCAAGTTCTGGAGGTCACCTTTGGGTTTTAAAATACGCTCTTCAAAATTGGCTAAGTATTGCATTTTTATAGATTTTTGAGAAGAAACACATTCTATCATTGTAGCTTAACTGCATCTTTACATGATGGTATCGACACCGATAACAACAGTCTGTACTGCAATTGTGCTGAATACTTTTGAAGTGAGGGAGTGCAGGGCATAAAGTTGCATCAGTATTGCCAACTTGGCCATAGCCTGTATAACAGATATTATATAAAACCTATTCCTTAGGTAATTAGTTTATACCTATTACTACTTATTTATAATATTGAGGAACTCCTCTGGTCAAGATAAGGAAGACCATTGTGGTAAGTGATGTAAATACATAAAGCAATGTATGTGCCACCCTGTCCTGCATTCGGTATCCTGCAATATAAATTATATACTTCCTTTTTTTTCCTCCCTTTCTCTTCTGCTAAAGTGTTATTTCTCTGTGAATGGAGTGCCGTAAGCATACGTGACTATCAGTCAGATTCTCTTAGTGGTTTTGCTAACACTGAGTGATAAACCATAATATCAGCTGCCAGTCGCGAAGCAGTGGTTTTTTATGAAATAGTAAGAAGAATTCTCGCTCGAGACATGGCAGACTGTGCTGGTGCCAGTCAAGCCTTGGCAGTCTGTCATACTCATAGCTTGGACTCCAGAAATGTTCTTTTCTATGACTTTCTTGCTGGAGTGAAAAGTATAACTTTGCTTAGATGCTGCCTGCGCAGCTAAGGGTGTAAACTTAAACACCAGACAACGGAAGATGGAGCGACCTCATCCTGACTTACAGTGCAAGCAGAACTGATGGGATGATTAAAAGGACATCAGTGGAAGATTAAGGCAGAATCCTTGGTATCTAGGCCCGGTGATTAGAGCAGGATAATGAAGCAGCAATAAGTGAGTGAGCAGCAGATGAAGATCCTGCACAGGCGGTTGCTCCCAAGCAGCTGCACCCTGCCAGGATGGCAGCGAAGGAGGAGTAATTTGCCTGCTATGCCCGTAATTGCTTTAGCTCCCGAGTTTCCCCTGCAAAATCCTCATGGATCTAACGTCTTTCTTTTTTCTCTGTCACAGTGAGGTCAGAGGGATGGTGGATCAGAGCCCGACACAGGCATTTGCGTTAGAGCCGCAAAAGGGATTTTAGTTGCTTGCTGCCGTAATATCTATAGTCAGGGTGAGGTGCCCTGCCAGGGCAGTGTCACAGTCTGTGCTCCCCTGTCACGCCACGGATCTCATCCGTCTGGAGAAATTAGAAGATCAAGTAAATTAGCTCTCCGCAATTACTCTAGAAATGTAACAGTCACACTGAGAGAAAATAAATTTTATCCTCAGGTAAAAGATGTTTGTTCTAATATGGCTCTAGTAAATATTTTCTCAAACGACAAGCCAAACAGTAGCTGTGTATGATGGGGGAAAAAAAAGATAAGTTTGTTTTAAGTTGCACTTTTATCATGCTTATACTTTAGGTGAGACAGATATATGAAATAATAATTACTGAAACATAAAGTTGTCTTCGTGCTGTGTTTCAATATACAGATTTAATTCTGCAGTCTGAGTGATGCTCTTACCCCCAGGCTAACCTGTCTTAAAAACTGTTTTTCTGAATATTAACTGAAGCTGCAACGTGTTTCACTGAACTAAACTTGTGTGTGCTCAAATGGGTGTGCTTCACTTCTAATGACGGCTCTGCTCCCACTGACACAGGTCACTTTGACTTTTTGCCCAGTACTTACGTAAGAAGCCAGTATTAAAAAAAAAAAAAAAGAAAAAGAAAAAAAAAAGAGTTTATGAAATTTGATCTGTACATCTTGTATTTGCTGCCCAAAGCTATTAATTGATGCCCAGAGAGAACGAACAGCACAAAATGCTTCCTAGATTTTGGGAACCAAGTGTAGACCTGTGAGGAACACTTTGAAAAATTTTAAGACTATTTTTACTCTTAACATATTTTTGTTGTTGTTGTTAAGCATACAGCAAAGAAAGTAGCATTTTATGAAAACCAGAATATTTTTCTCTATAAAAGGATATCTTCTTTTATTCTAATACAGAAATAAGGTTATAAAGCACAGTAAGTCCAAGTGTTTACTCATTGATGGAAGAATAAGTAGTAGCCAAACATGGTGAGAAGCTTTCTTTTTTTCTTTCCCCTTTTTTTCTTCCCCTTCCAGGTTACGTTTTTTGTGTTTTGTCAGAAATCAGTCCATGTTTAGAGGGAAAAATACAATGGAAAATAAGATTTTTTTTTTTATTTTTTTTAAACACAAGAAGATTGGCAGCCAGACTAAGGGCCAAGTGAAGCTGGTTAATTTTTTATTTTTTTTTAAAGCTCCTGAAGAGATTTAAATTCTCAATATCCCTTTTATCAGGAAGCTCTGTGTGCTTTGGCAGTCTGCGTATATAATTCTTGCTCAACCGTAAGTCCAGTAGTGCACGAACTATCGCTGTACTTTTCCAAACTGATAGTTAACAGATATCTCGGTCACTGAGCTGGGATTGCCATCTCTTTTCACAGCTTTCTAGTGCTCTGTGCAGCCCTTCTCCTTAGGGTCACAAAGACGTTATATAAATACAAAGATATTTAGGGAGGAGTTTATTTGTTCAGGTTTAGTGTTGAATGCAGCTTTCATTTTAGGTCAGATTCTGCCCAGTGCTGTGGCATCAAGGAAGACTTTCTGATTCTTTGTCCAAAGTCAAAACTTGCATCTTTCTGATGTTTAAAAAAACGAAAATGAAGAATAAACAACAACAACAAAAACTAAAAAAAAAAAAAGAAATAAAATCCTCCCCCCCAAATTTTAGAGTTTAGAAGCGTGTCACACAGGTGCAGTATTTGAAATACCACTTTGATGTGTTGTAAAAGCAATCATGACATAAAAAAAAAAAATGTTTTTTCTTTCAAGAGTTATGTGAAGGGAAGGGATGTGAGTGCTAACTTTTAAAATTTGAAAACTGAACACCTGGAGATAATTATATTTTAAAATGTTTTCAGGCTGAGTCAGAGTTAATGGCAAATGGGAACCATATTAGATTGGCAGATGATTAGTAGAATTTATCATTATAATATGCCTAGCATAATAAGCATGGTGGTCTTGATTATTCGGTGACAGTTTGTGTAGTAATTTTTCCATTAAAAGCCTGTGTCAGTCTGTCAATAAATACATTCAGTAGAGCAAGTGTGCCATGCTTGACACACATCTGGTTTCAAAAATAATATTAGCTTTCCCCAATAAAAGGAGACATCGGTAGCCTTCAGATGGTTTACAAAACAGACCCTAAGCAGATTTCACTTAAAAACATGAATTTTCTGAAAAGATTGAAACATCAAATATAAGCAAATCCTAGTAGCAGCCCTACCTCTACTTGTACGTAAGTCAACATGAAACGAGGTCCAGGCAGTTTATGAAAAATTAGCTGAAAAGTCTTCTCATTTTGTTGATAAGCTACACAAGTCGTGGCTACATACAGGACGAGCGAGTGAAGGTTTCACAGACTTAAATTATTATAATATCTCTTTCAGAAATTGTCCCAAAAGTACAGAAAAAGCTTATTTGGCTTTGTGTGTTCCGAATCATCCGTCTGTCTGTAGAATGGAAATTGTCTCTCACAGGTAGACAGTAATCTTGGTGTGTGATCAGCCATTAGCCAGAGTTCTCTTAGGTCAAATTTTTTGATTATCAGCAGCTTAAAACAGTTTCTTTTTATATTAACTCACTGGTGCTGTGAGACATTCATGCAAATAGTAGTTAGTCACATCTCAGTTTAGTACCAGAAGAGTAGAGTACCAGTTAAAATTGCTCGAAAAGAAGTGTTCATATCATTTGGATTAATAGCTCAGATTAATATTTTGTCTAGTTTATTCCTAATGATGGGATGCAAGGAGGTACTCGGTCTTATTCTAGTCCCTTTCTCTTCTCACCTGCCAGGTTTTTTCTCCAGGGAAGTAACACCCTCTTTTCCTTCAAAAGAAAATATCAAAACGAACTCCCAAAGATTGCATTAGTCATCCACTGGATTATTAGAGATTATTCGTAACTGCGATAAGAACTTGGACTTTGAATTTTCTAAATATACGGAAGGTGGAAGGGTATTGAGCAATTTCTCTCATTATCTCGCAGAGTAATCTCACAGGGTGTAGCATCGCTGAACTAATGGCTCTCAAATAGTAACTTATCAGAGGTGCTCAGGGATTCTTGCCGTTGCTATAAAAAGCTGTTTGGCAATAAGTGGTATGGCATATTAGAAGCACAGCCATTTACTAGAACATAAATGTGCAAGCATACTTCACTTACAAACTCTTCAGTGGCATCTGGAGAACTGAGTAGGTGGTTTTGAACATCACCGATAACTAGTTCTTCTACATACTATCATTTTAAAGCAGTTGTTTCTTGAGACAGGTGATCACTTGCAGCGTTTGTTACGTACTTCTGTTGAGCATTTCACCTAACCTCTCGGAGCTTTTTGGTAAATACTAATTAAGAAGTGATGACTCATTTGCAGGAGGTTCGTTGGGTAGTTTGCATCCATTCTGCAGTTAAACAGAGAAAAACACATCACTCGGTTCAGTCTCCAAGATCGTTTCTTGACTGGAGGTTCCTCATCTAAGCTCTGTGCTTTTTCATTTTATTCCCCCCCCCCCCGAGATAATGAACATATTTAAAATGCAGCTTCCCCACCTATTAAGAAATTAGCTTGCCAGGTGTTAGATTCCTCTGTCTTCCTCTTGCACTGCTGGAGCAGCTTGACTTTTTCCCCCGGCTATTGCTCTTGCGCTCTGTTACGGTCCTGCAGCAGGTGATGCACCCAAGGACATTGGTGCGGAGTTGGTGCTGTCGTGTTCCATGGCTTCCAGATACCGACGGAGTCCTGGTTGGTCATCGTCTGAGTGGTGTATGATTGCTGTATTTGGGATTTGGGGGAAATGGATCATATAAGCAGGACACGGATGTATGAATTTACATTTTCCAGAGTGTTACAGATTTCCGTACAGGTTGCACTGGACTTGCCTTTCACTCTTGGCTGTCGTCGTTGCAAGTTCATGAGTAGCCTGCTTCTTTGGCAATTTAAGTATACTTAAGTCAAAATCTGTAAGCTGATCCTGGGATTGATGGGTGGTGGATTTGGGCACTTGTTAACAATACTTGGCTGAGAAAGAGGTGTTACCGCTGTGGAGGGGGAAGGTGCCTTTCCACTCCCTGATAGCCCTGCTAATTCTTGGTTCTCTCTTAGATCTGTGGTTTGCATATAGTTGATTGCCAGACATGTCTCTTAAGCAGGTGTTGATTACACAGATCATCGAGGAATCACAGGTGTCCAAGTATCAGTCAAGCAAGCGGTCAATTAACGTGTCCGTGTGTAGGCAGAGCTGGGTACTCCCTGAAGCTGTCAGGTGTTTTGTGACTGAGAATTCATTGTTCCAAAGAACCACCTGTATAATATATACCATTTAAACTGAAACAGTGCCAGCAATACATTAATGTTAATGGTTTAATGTTAATTAAATAGTTCCTTTTCGAACACGTTCATTGATGGAACCTGATCACTTCTAATTCAAATGGTCAGATTTATTATTTTTTTTTGTAGAAGAATATCTGTTGCTCCTTTTGAGGAGTTGTTGGTGTTGTTCCTAAATAGAAATCCTACAGAATTAATAAGAAGAAAAAAAATCAAAACAAAGGCTACAACACCCCAAAACCCAATGTAGATCAATACTTGAGCTGCTGTTCTCAGGGTCTTTCTGCACTGAAGGTCTATTAGACCATACCAAAAGGTTGTCATGAAGTGAAAGTTAAAATGTTGGCTCCAATATAATTTTGACCCTTAGGAGACATACAGAGAATTGATAGCCTTTGAGGAAATGTGATATTTAAGCTTCCTTGGCCTGAGGATAGGGGTCTCTCTGCTTTGTGTGTCTGAGGTCTAGGTCTGATTCTCATTTTCTTGTTCTTTAAGATGGAGAGAGAGTGGGGAGCGTTATTAAAAGCTAAGCTTTGGTGGCTCCCAAAGTTAAGAGAGACTCCTGTAACCGGCTCGGGACCAGCAATGAGTTGGAGCCCCATGGATTACAGCAAGACTTGAATCCTCTATGCTCTGTGTGTGGCAGGGGACCTCCCAAGCCAATAAAGGAAAAATGTTAATGGAGTAAATGACAACATGGAAGCATTTAAGAACTGTTTCTGTATGGGAGCTTAAACACGCCTTTTTTCCCTCCTTTTCAGAAAGAAGACACAGCTCCTCCAGCAAGCCGCCTTTGACTCCTCCCTCCTCTTCAGTATTTTCCCTCATTCCATCTTTCCCTTCAAAAAACAAAGGTAGCAGTGGAAGTGGGAGCAATCGTTCATCCAGTGGAGGTACTAGTGCACCATCATCAAATTCCAAGTTGTTGAAATCACCCAAAGACAAGCTGCAGATCAGCGGAAACAACAGGTTAATGCATTCGGTACAGCATAGCAAAGTTCCCCATGATAAAATGTGAGTATGTGTTTTGACAAAGAATTAAATGTTATTACTTGCGTAGACACTGCTATATCAGTAGAATTTCCTTTTGTTTCAGAGGGTTTTTCGTCTAAGAAGTACTCACTGTAAACTCCTCCCGATCTTTTCCCGCAGCCTAGTCTACGATTATAGATAATACTCAGGACTGTGTTGAACAAGAACTCTTGCAAAGCTGCTTCTTAAATCACTATGATAAAGGTCATTGTACTAGGGGCTCTTAATTCTTCGATCTAATCAACATACTTTGATCATAAGGGAGTTTTAGCTCTGGTTCAGGTGATTTTTGACCTGCACACATGAGATTGCAAACCTGATAATATAATTTACTGTCACAGAACGCGACATTTCTCACTGGACATACCAGGCCCGTTGCAGTTGCTTTGGTGGTATGCTGTATCCGTAAATCCAAATAACAGTTTCTGAAGTCCCTGATGACTCCCTGAAATACTTAACAAGGAAATGGGGAAAAGAGGACAGAAGGGACATCGTAAAAAATGTGAAAATAAAAAAGATACGAGTAAGAAAACTGGGAATAAAGGAGGAAGGTCTACGTTTATTTGCATTGTGCATAGATCAGCGTATTGTTGAGTAATAACATATTTTAAGTATTTTCTGATAATTTACTACTATAATTTTCAATTTTCCCCCCTTTGTTTTTCGTAAATAATAGTATGACTCCATCTGTCAAAGTGGAAAAGATTCATCCAAAGATAGATGGTGCCCAACTGAAAGCTGCTGTTGGTCCAACTTGTTCTACTACTGTGAGTTCCTCAATAAAGACTGGCCTTAATTGTCCCTCAATACCAAAGCCACCCTTGCCTTCCCCTGGACAGATACTGAATGGTAAAGGTCTTCTCTCTGTGCCTCCATTTTTGGAAAAGAAACCTGAAGAAAATACAAATAATAGGAAATTTTTACATAAAAGATTGTCAGGTAATTGTTTTTAATTATTATTTGCTGTGTTCCTCTTAGTAGTGTTTCTATATAGAATATATAGAAAAAAGTTTCAGAAGTAAATTGAACACTTTTATAACACTGTTACTTGTAATTAGGTACGTTTTATGTATTAGAATTTAGATCTATAACTTGACATACTCTTAAAGGATGCAAACAACCTGAAATGGGGCTATTGCTTTCAGAAACCATGCAAACGTCAAAGGCCTGTCAATTCTTAGTTTTAAAATTGCTCACTTCTACTATCTTTAAAGATTTTTCTTTTCCTTCTTACTATATGGAAGGTCCAAATATATATAGAAAACGGAACAGCTAGCACCTCATAAACTCAAAAATGTAAACCCAGTCTGCTCTTTACACTTTTAAAACACAATAACTTTGAGTGTTAGTAGAATGGTAGAAAAGGTCTTAGCACCAAAAGCAACAACAAAGAAACCCCCATTTGTTTGTCACAGTTCGCATTGATGGTGACCTCCAATCCTAACGTGCAGGATCTGCTCCTCCTTTGGGGTCCCTTGCGGCTGTAAATTTCTCTATTCAGTTGGAAGACTTAAGATCTGTATTTCAGCACACCATAAACTTGCTGAGAGCGCAGAAAATTTTATTTGTACAATTTCATTGTGCATTTTTATTTGTACGGTTGCCTGCGTTACATTTGAAAACGGTTTCCAAAATAGTTAATTTTTATAATGAAAATAAACATTAGTATTTCAAAATGTCTTTTGATAACTTTTCAATACTGTGTGCCTTTGACAGAGAGAGAATTTGATCCTGATATATACTGTGGTGTCATTGATGTGGAAACCAGGAAACCTTGTACTAGGTCTTTGACATGCAAGGTAGGATATCTTAATCACAATAAGATCGTGTAAAGTTTTAATTCATTTTCCTGAGGAATATGATAGAAAACAGAAATCTACAAATTTTTGCTGGCAGTAGTTACCACTGTAAATGGTACCTCTCAAAACGTGTTGCCCAGAACCAAGAAGGGATTGTTTTCAAAGTTGTTAATTATTTTTTCAAAAACATATTTCTTAAAGTAACCTGGAGATTTGTATTTTTGTATAAACCTTTTAAACGTGGATGTTGACGTGGGACAGATGATGTTACTCCTCATGTAGGTAGTAGGGGCCCGGCGCGTTGTTCTTTTTAGGGAAAACCTTTGGGTCATAGATCATGAATTTTAAAATTCCTCATAAGCATTAAAAGTATTATTTGCTTATGCAGGATTTCAATAAATAAAGCTCCTCCCCTTTCACATCCCCTGCTTTCCCCCCAGCAGAATCTGAAGCAGATACTTAGGAGGTATTTGTGTAAATACAGCCAACTCAGAAATGAGTCTTCTGAAAAAGCCACGGATTAGAGTCACACTCTAAATTAAACAAGCCGTAAAAACCTTCAGTCAGATGAAGCGTTTCCCCTGGCTCAAAAATTTTGGGGGACAGAGAGGTATTGCTTAGTCCCGAGGAACAAAAAATCCAGATCCCCTGCAATTGTGTACCGTTTAGCTGTTTTCCCGCAAAGCAGCTAACCTGTCAGTAGGGGAAGCATCTGGTAAATAAACCACCTACGGAACAAAGGTAAATGAAGCTGGTACTAACGACCCAGAGGAGCTGAACTTGGACACGTTGCCCTTTTGGAATTACAGGGGGGAGGCAATTGTTTTGGTAATAGAGGAGGGAAAAGCGTCAAGATTTTACAAGAGAACTATGCAAATCAAAAGTGTAAATAAGAAAGAAAGTAAAAACATTCCTCAGCAATTCCTTATGTTATACCTACTCCTAAAATATTTTTTGAAATTGCTATTTGTGTCTGAATTACATAATAATAATTTTTAGCTACTAAAATGAGCCTGGTCAAACCTTTTCTGCCATATGAAAAAAAAAGTATGTGACTTTAACAATTCAGAAAAATAATTTCTATCTATTTCACTTTACCTGGAATTTGTGCCGTGTGTATATACGTATACATTTTGCTCTGTATAGCATTCAGGATACTCAAAAGGACTTTTGGGTTCTGTCTGACTGTGGATTCTGCTGTATTTTTTTTGCATTCCTTAATACCTATTTGATTACATTCTTTTTCCAGGAGTAGAAAAATAGATCAAGAATAGGAAAATAGGTTCCTTCTATAGTATATAGAAGGAACCAAAGTATTTTTATAAATATTTTTCGTGTCTCCCATTAGAAGTCTGATTTTAAACATTGTTGCGTTAAATATTTTCATAAATGAAAGTAAATATTTCCTGTTTTTGGTTGTGCACTAGTTGGCAATTGAAATACCAATGTAAAAAAGATCTGCAGTTCTAGTCTTAACCTTGTAAGAACTTTGGCAGTTTCTTTTTTGAAAAGAAATTCAAAAGAAGCCTTTTGCTTAATTGCTGATTTTTGTTATTTTGTATCAGACAGAGATATAGTCAACCACCAAGTGATTTCAAAGTTTGTTTTCTAAGTCATTCTTCCGTTTGTTTACTAAACCATGAGTGTGATGATCTTCTCTGTTTTTGAGCTCCAGACACGTGTTTTGAGTGTTTGATTTCCACAAATCTAATAGCCTGGGATTAATGATTTATTCGTGGTTTTGCAGACACATTCCTTAACCCAGCGGAGGGCTGTACAGGGTCGAAGAAAACGATTTGATGTGTTATTAGCCGAGCACAAAAGCAAAACCAGGGAAAAGGAACTTCTTCGACATTCGGATCATCATCAGCAGATGCCCCCTCTCAGGGAACCACATCCCTCACCTACTAAAACTTCCCAGGAGCTGCACCAAAATTCTCATGGAGTTACTCTTACAGAATCAAAGCCTTTATTACCTAATAAACCCAAACCTCACCCCCCCAGTCTTCCAAGGTAAGGAAAACCTGCAGATCCAATGGTATGGAATTAATACTGATAGCTTCATCAGGTGGATTTTGGAAGAGCAATATGCACCTGTTGGACGGGGCAGTATTTTTGCTCTAGGCCTGGTGACTGCCTGCAATTAGCAATTAACGTGCTGAGCTGTAACTCTTAGCGAGGAGGGCTTGATGTTTGAAATAATAAAATCTGACTTGCGTCAGTGAAAATGGTTCAGCAACGATTGGGCAATGCTTCTTTCCCAGGGGCACCATCCTGTCCTTCCTCTCGCTAGATGTCTTATGAGACTATGGAAAATATTAGAAATCTGTTAATGTAGATTTCTTTCTGTTAGTAATAGTAAGCACTTAAGCCTGGAATTTTTAACTAGACTTAGTTCAATAACACCTTTATGCTTGCCTTGCCCAGGCCTCCAGGCTGTCCAGCCCAGCACAGTGGAAATGCCCCCAGCGAGTCTCCTTCTGTCCACGAGTCCCCGCACCCTCCCTTGCCTGCAGCTGAGCCAGCATCTCGGTTATCCAGTGATGAGGGAGAATGTGATGAAAAAGAAGAGCCTGTTGAAAAACTGGATTGTCATTATTCAGGTCATCATCCTCAACCAGCCGCTGTACGTTCTAAGTAAAAGTTAACCTTGGTCTTTCGCTGGCTCTGAACTTGTAAACAAATTACTTGGGAGTTTTCAGGGTGGTTTTCTACTGAATATGTGAAAATTTTTTGCCTAGATTTTAAGAAAAATATTTTCTTGCCTAGTAGGCAGTGAAGGTTTAACTGTAGTTGCAAAGTTAAACGTACTAAAAAAATCTGTTTGGAGCTCACTTTCCCAATACAAAAGAAATCAAAATGCCAAAATACTGAAGGTGAAATTGGTAACGGCTCTGAAGGGCTGTGGTCGTGGAATGACGACACGTAAACAGTGCCTTTTGGGTGAGATTTTGTTATTGCACTTCCCACACACATACACATTTTTTACTCAAGGTGCCAGTCATCACAGTAAAGGTAGGAGTCATTTGTTGTTATTTAAATCTTGACCAAAGCTAGTCAGTCTCAATAAAAGCACAAGTTTTGTTGCCTAGCCTATATATCAAATTATCTTTTTTTAAAAAAAAAAAAAAAAAAAAAAAAAACTACGAGCAGATAGTTGATAGCTCCTCAGAAGTAGGTGTTACATATATACATATAATGTTTTTGTAAACACACGCTACTGTCCTTACCTGTTTAGTCAGAGGGATTCAAATTTGACTGCTGCTTTTGGTCATAAGTATGGAAGTATCAGATTGGAAGAAAATGATCCAAATATATCAAGTTGAAAATTTTAAAGTACTTGTTATACCATAGAAATAAAAATTCTAATTTCTATTTTTTTTATCCTTCATTTAAACTTCTAAAAGCGTATTCATTTTGCAATATTTATTTATAAACAAGTGCGTTGTTCTTCAGAGAGTTGTTACGGAAAGTAGAAAACCCCAATAAAAATCTGTCTTTTCAGTTTTGCACATTTGGTAGTCGGCAAATTGGAAGAGGTTATTACGTGTTTGACAAGCGGTGGAACCATATTCGATGTGCACTTGACTTCATGTTGGAGAAGCATCTTAATTCACAGATGTGGAAGTGAGTAGAAGTGAAAGAGTTCTTGTTCTTCTTGGTATTTGCAGATGAAGCCTGTGATTCCAGTTAAAGAACAGGAATCTTGTGTTCAGATTAATCAGATCAAGGGTTGATAGTTTATGCTTTACATTTTTTTGCAATAATTAATTTAAGAAAATATTTTAGTAGTATCAACAGGCCTCAAGATACAGGCACTTTAATGTAGCATCATTAGACTGGTTGTTACTCCACAGAATGATAGCTATGTAGGTGTTTATTTGTTTTTCTGTCCACCTGCAGGAAAATTCCCCCAGCATCTAGCAACACAGCAGCAGTTCGTGCACCACATCGGACAAACTCGATGCCTGCTTCACAGTACGGTGTCAGCGCGGCAGGTTTCCTCTTACCCACCACGGTTATGTCCTCGCCAGCGTTGGTATCTCCTTCCTGTGTGTCTCTGAATAATAAATCGGTACCATCACATGGAACGACACTAAATGCCAATCCTGCTACTTTGGGTGCAGTGGATCCTGTCTGCAGTATGCAATCAAGACAAGTGTCTTCGTCCCCTTCAACACCTACAGTGCTTTCCTCTGTACCTTCACCTATGCCCAGCAAACCTCAGAAAATGAAATCCAGCAAATCTTTTAAACCTAAGGAATCTTCTGCTGGCAGTGGCACCTGTAACAGTACCGGCAGCGTCAGTAGCAGCGGCGGCTCAGGAAAGAAGCGTAAAAACAGTTCCGCACTGCTAGCACCTTCTCATTCCACAGAGTCCTTTAGAAAAAACTGTGTGGTTAACTCTGGAAACTCGGGGACCTCCTATCATCCCTCGGTGACGGCTTCGTCCCACAGCATTGGCCTCAACTGTATGACTAGCAAAGCTAACTCCGTTAGCCTCAAACACGACCAATCAGGGAGGGGTCCTCCGACTGGAAGCCCTGCAGAATCCATAAAGAGGATGAGTGTGATGATGAACAGCAGCGACTCCACGCTCTCCTTGGGGCCGTTTGTTCATCAGTCCAGCGAGCTGACTGTAAACTCACACAGCAGTTTCTCACATTCGCATACTTCCCTTGACAAATTAATAGGAAAGAAAAGAAAGTGCTCACCTGGTTCAAGCAGCATAAACAGCAGCAGCAGCAGCAGCAAATCAAACAAAGTTGCCAAATTGACATCGGTGAACAATGTTCATGCAAAACACACTGGTGCAATCCCAGGGACGCAAGGACTGATGAACAATTCTCTTTTTCATCAGGTATGAAATTTTGTCTCGACCTAAGCCAATATGATCGTGCCTCTTCGCATGCTTATTTACATGTGTTCCCTTAATTATTAGCTAGCCAATTCCAGATCCTGTTCAAGTAAAAGATAGTTCTCTTATTTGTCCACTACGCATTTTGAGTGTTTTTATAGTACATTTACACAAGATTTTTATAAATACTCTTATAAAGTGTAGCCTTTTTTATAAAGTAACCTTAAATACAACGTTCCAAGTACCTTAGATGTTGCCTGTGAATTGCTCTCGGATGAAATTCAGTCCTCACATTTAAAAAAAAAAAAAAAAATTTCAAAAATAAATTTTGCCAGCCAGCCAGGGAACTGAGCTGCATGTCTCAGCCTGACTTTTTGTTTCTGTGTCAGTAATAAACAGTCTACAAAGTGGAACGTAGCGGTGCTGATAACAGAACTGTGATACTGTGATAAAATAAGCCTATTATCCCAAGGTGTCATTGGCTAACTTCTTAGTAATAACAAGATTAAATGTTATAAATAAGATAGAAACCTTTTTAGTCAGTAAAGCAAGCAGATGTACTATAGAGGAAGCAGATCTCGTGACTATGCGAGATCCCGTTTTAAAAATTAGTTTGGGGTTTTGTTTTTTGAAATAAGTCACACTGGAAAAGTTGTATATTGGGAGAGAAAGTTCTTGATAAGTTAGGATGAGAGGTAATTTAGAAACCGGTAGCTCAGAATTCTTAATAACAGTATTCAAATTGACTTGGCGGATCACTCGGAGGGGTAAAAATAATTTGATACAACTCGAGGAGAGTATAGAAGATGGAACTGCAGTATAAATACAGGAGAAATATAATTAGAGTGAATTAAGGAAGGAAATCATGTCTGAAACCACTATAACTTTAAAGAGCTTTAGCTTGAGAATTGTCAAGTCTCGGGGAAGCCCCACCGCATGTTAGTGGTGTCCCATTGTCTGCTGATTCTCCCCAAAATATGCTCTGGTTATCCAGAAAATGACTTTTAAGGGCACCTGCGCTATCAGCCTGGCTCACTCCTCCTTCTCTCTCTTTTGCTTGCCCAAAAGCCGAAGGCACGTCCCTGATAGCTGAGCGCACCGCGGTGAGAAACCAACTGGACAATTTTCACTACAAGCAAAACCTCCATCTGGATTTCTGGACTCCAAGATGCCTTGAGTTTTCCCAACTTCCCATGGTCCTCAGGTGTGGAAATCTACTGGACTGTCACTTAAACAAGGAATTTCCCTGAAGCCATGTCTGTAGCAGCGAATATACTAGAAACGGACACTGGATGAAGTTCAGCCACGTAATTGCTCTTATCAGTGTTAAGGGTGGTCTGGACTGTTTGCTACAAACCTGTGAGATTTTCCTTACAGGGGTACATCATCTTGCCACTATTTGACAATA
Organism: Chroicocephalus ridibundus; assembly: GCF_963924245.1. Classification (NCBI taxonomy): domain Eukaryota; kingdom Metazoa; phylum Chordata; class Aves; order Charadriiformes; family Laridae; genus Chroicocephalus; species Chroicocephalus ridibundus. The sequence goes on along the minus strand of NC_086293.1, from coordinate 16,948,082 downwards.
GATTGGTTGGGCAAACGAATGTTTTCTGGGGGGAAATAAACGTTACTGTGGACTTATTTTTATACTGACGGTGTCTTTTGTAGGTGATAGCTAACCAGAGAGACACCCTCAACGGAGAGGACCCCGCGACAAGGGGGGAAAAACGTGTGAGGCACAATGGAAAGAAGCCCTCAAGAAGGGAAATATGGCTTTAGTGTTTTTATAGCAATGTTCCTTTAATGGAATAGAAAAATAGCACAATTCAAAAAATAGTCTGTGTTTTGCCCAGCCTTTTGCAAGTAATTTGGGATAAGAAGCTATCAGGAGTTTAAAAAAAAAAAAACAACAAAACAACCACGAAACAAACTCAACAAAACCCAGAAAAACTTGTTTGAGGCCATCGCTCAGAAAACAAGTATAAAAATGTCGTACTTGCATGATACAAAACCTGTTTTCTATTCTTTTGAATGAGATATGATTGCAGAAGAAAATAAAAGTAAATTTTGTTTTTTAAAAATATCCAAAACCATCAAACGGACAAAGGCAAAATAACCTCTAAAACTATATGCCCAAAGAACGTATTTATTGACCTATACTGTATACCGTAGGCCTTTGTTATTTTAAAAAAATAAACAATTTTATTGGTTAAATTAGGCTGGATTTGTCTTCCAGCCTGTAAAAAAAAAAAAAAAAAAAAGCCCTTTTAAAACTAAGTATTTAAAGTATTTAAGTATTTTCTAAAAAATATAAAAGTCAGTTACTTTATGCCTTGTTTGTATGACTAAATCCTTAACAAGTTATGCTTTCAACCGCTCAGTAAGATTTTTTTTTTTTTTTTCCCCCCAAAATTCTGGAATAAAGGCCAATTTGACAGCCGAGTTCACCGCAAAGCGCAGATTTATGCATCAGTCATCCCACACCTACCCAGCCTTTACCAATAAAGGGGGCTTTACACAGTTTTATGTAGTCCAGTCAATTTTTATGAACTATTTTGTCTTGCTTCAAAACACCTCAAAAGTGAATTCTGCTAAAGGGCTTACCGTATTGTGATCTGATCCGTCTGGATGTTTTTGTTAAGTTTTTAAACATCAGGTGAAGTCTCAAAACTGACTAAACTTTTATTAAGGGGCAAAGCAAAGGAAAAACAAATTCCTAACCAAGAAGATATTATTTTATTATTTTTTTTTTTTTCCTCTGCCTTAAAGGGGCACCAGCTATTGCTGAGAAGAGACAATCTGAGCCTGCCCAGTTGTTCGTGGAGCCCAGCCTTCTCCCCAGTTCTGGTGGCAAGTCGTACATCAGGGAATCCAAAGCCACTCTGAGTAGCAGTTGCTTTAGTTGTTTACCTGACGATGCTTTCAGTTTAACCTGAACTTGCTACGAAACCCTTCTTACGCAGCAACACAACAAGAAGCCTCTATGCAGACACTTTAGCTTTGAGTCCATACAAAAGATCCCATTGAGAAAGCAACGTACTACAGACGCTTATTATGCAAACTTTAAAAAAAAAAAAAAAAACAACAAACAAACAAACAAAAAAAACCCAACAAAACAAAAACAAATAATAAATAGACGACTTTCCAGGAACAAAAGGATTCGTGTTTAATAAGATGCCCTGTTGAAAGGATTGTTAGAACTGCGATTGGTTTAGCGTTAAAGGAACCAAAGTGATACGCCACAAAGAGAAATCAAAGAGTATTAAATCCTGCATGTTCGGAGTGAAATCCACGCTCTGATGAAGCCCCTGGGGCAGAGCTTCCACGTCAGGATAGCGTCACTCACAAGTGCAATTTGACTCTTGATAGACACAAAGGTAAAGGAAACACAAATTTGGCGAGATTGAACGCTAGCGAGTTTGTGATCAAACTCTCCTTTTTTCCTTTTTTTTTTTTTTTTTTTTTTTTTTTTTAAGGTTCTGTTGATCTGAAAGCATAAATGGCAAATTCGTGCTCCTTCGATAGCGTGCAGACGCGTTAAAAAGTGTAATTCCTGCTGGCTGCTCGTACGGAGCCAGTGTCTGCCGTCACCCGTGTCCTGCGGGTTTAAGCCATTGGGAGCCGAGAGGTAGAACATCCGAAATCCCGTCTGCCCTTGAGCATAGACCTGCTTCGATGTTGTTATGTTTTAGATCTTGGTTATAAGCAGAACATTGTTCCTGAAGCTTTTATTGTCACATAGTTCTTACTGTAAATAATTAAGGAAGCTTAAAATTAATTTTCCTTGCAAAATTGAATTTGCAGTGGCTGGGTTGTTTCTAGACAGATTTTGGTATTAATTTAAGAGATACAGTTTTTATAGTCTTTCCAACTTCTCGTTATGACTCCTGCAGTTTTCTTAACCTAAAAAATTGCTGCAATGATGAACAAAGAATTATACAAGAAAAAAAAAAGCATACTTTTGTATCTTTATTTTGGAATTTCTTGTTCTATTATAAATATTGAAGTATCCCTATTTCAGAAGACATATTTTGTTAATTGATTGTACATATTTAAATATGTATTTTTGCACAGGTCTTTTTTTCTTATATCCAGTTTTGGTACAATTGAGATCATCTAGTATTTATTTATTAATTAATTAAAAAAAAAAAAAGCAGGAAAAAAAAAAAAAGCAAATACCTTTTTATAATTTGAAGTGGTTCACTGCCAAGCCAATAGCTAACATGCCTACTTTGCGACTTTTAAGGGATGCCTCCGTTTTGTGAAAGCTTGTGTCCCTTTTCACGTCTTGGGGGAGTGGAGACGCGCGAAGCGGCGCCCGGGTCCCGCGCTCGGGTTCTGCTTCTCCTTCTGCCGCCGGAACCCGAGCGTGGGACCGGAGCCGAACTGGTCCATCCGGCATCGCTTATCCACTTGCCTGATTCCCAGAGGACTACATTTAGTGAAGTGACACACTGCTTCTCTCTCTCTCTCTCTCTTTTTTTTTTTTTTTTTCCCCTAGTGTTTGTGTGCGTGTGCGTGCGCATTCGTGTGGGTCTCATGTGGTTTAAAAACTAACGGAAAAACTGAAAGTGCCTGATATAACTAGTTTTAAGCTTGGACTGTTTAGACAGCTTCTCCTTAAAAGACTTGAATGTTCAGTTGAAATTTTGGAGCTTGCTTTTTCCACCGATATATAATATATGTGTGCGCGTATATACGTATGTGTGCGTGTACATGTATATACACATACATATATATATATATAGTCTGAAATTAATGAGATGGGTTGACAAACGAAAGCGAATGATGCTGGTAGCTTTTGTAAAATCTTTTAATTAGAGTACCTTGTGTTGGAACGATCCCATCATATTTAATACAACGCCGAAATATGGTTTTAACCAGCAGTTTATTGAACTGCCTCATTTTGGGAAGGGAGGGGTATTAATTCATACATGAAATAATTTAGAAAACGTTCGAAATAGTCGGTATTCCAGGAAAAAACAAACAAACAAACAAAAAAACCCGAGTAAGTACCTCTTAAAACCATTAGAAAATAAAGATGTGATTTCCACATGGCATTTCTAAGGCAGTTGTCTTCCTGTACGAGTTCTCTTGCCAAGGAATCTCTCTCTCGTCTTTCACTCGTTCTGTCCCGGAGGAGGGAATTGGGCTTGGAAAGATTCTTAAATGTTTCACTGCTCAGCAGAAAATAATCATTTTTACCTTTTGTGCAAGATATTTTACGTTTTAAGGGCAATTTGAAAATGAGCACTACATAATGTCAATGTGAATGTAGGCCTCGGAAGCATCTTGCTCGGTGTTGAGCCTGGTTCTAAAAGCAATCTCCTGTGTAAAATGTGTGAATAGTTTGATAATTTGTATACATAATCAAGAGCATCTGATCAGCTGAACTCTGTGTTGGCTGCTGTATAGTACATGAACAAATGTCATGGGATAGAAAAAATTACTTTGGATATTTAAAAGAAAAAAATAAATATATAGTCTATTTGTTTTGTAACAAGTTTCTGTAAATAAAATAATTTATACTATTTATAAGAAAAAGTTGTGCTTTGCTTCATGAAAAAGATTAGTTTGTTGAACAAACATGTTACTAAACAAGGCAATAAAATTAGGACTTTTCAATAAATGAGGTTGGTTGCATGGAATACATTATATGTTTCTGCTTCATTATAAAATCATTCACCATTAAAGGAAAACGTTATCTGTATCGGTGCCTATGTGAAATAATTTCAGAGGATTGGACCTGGTCAAATTCTGTCGCTGCACGTCGGCGTCGCGGCTGCACCTACCGCGGGGCTGGGACCTGGTTTTGAGCGGTGCCTGCATCGACCCCGCGGTGGTTATCCCGTGCCCAGGACGGTTTGTTATTTAAAGTTCATGCTTTATTGTTTTCTAAATAGACTAATGAGAAGCAGCTCTTACAACCCCAAATTTGGTATGTTGCATGATCATTTTTCCTTTTTTTTTTTTTTGTTTTTTTTTTTTTTTTCCTTAAAAAAAGAAGCATCTTCCGTGTTTTCACAGTGCAAAGACCCAGGGTGTGAATTCAGCAGGTTGAAATACTCCTGCGGGCTTTTTTCTGCATGGGACTCGCGTGCGGTGGATGCCTTCTGAGGAGCTGGTAAAATTCCTGTTCATGGGGTAGGAATTCATAGTTCCATCCATGGCAATGCTTCCTTTATTCTCTCTCTCTCTTATAGCAGCAAGAAAAAAAGTTTTCTTTAGTATTTGGAATAAATGCTACAAGACGCAAATGGGGAGGGTCGGGCAGCAAGCAGCTTCTGCTTTGCCTTTTTGCAAGTCCTGATCGTATTTCTACACTTAGTATCTTTGTGTTGACTGAAGATTTTTATTTATTTTCTTGTCTCACCTTCCTGCGAATACCTCTTCTTTTCCAGTAGCGATTCCTGATGTCTGCTCCACCCTGTGAGCTGCGGGCGCCGGAGACGGGAGCTGGTGGAGCGGAGCCGAGCTCTCCGCTCGCCATCAGTTGGGCACGTCCGTGACTCTGAGCCGTCTCTGCTTCAATGCTGAAGGTTTAACTCTGCTTTTAAAGGGTTCTGTAGCCTCTAAAACTGGGAAGGTGAAGAAAGAGGGGGGGGGGAAAGTTGCGTTTATCCCGTAGAAGCCTGAGCTCTTTGAGGCGTCTCGGAGCTCTGCAGGTTTGGGGTGTCCCCCCTCTCCCCGTCCTTTGCGGGGATAGACACCGGTACGGAGCCCGGAGCCTGCCCTGGGGCAGAGCAGAGCAGCTCTGTGGGTTATTGCTTCTCCCAACAACTCGATCAGTTCAAAGGGGTTTGTCATGGAAAAGGGACACGTCACCTGTCCAGCCAGGTGCTGGAGTAGAACCCCATGGACACAGACTTCCCTGAAGTGGGTAGAAAGCAGTTTCTCTCCCATCACCGATTATCTCATAGGAAAATACTCCAGTTGATCTCCAGGAAGAGTTGCTTGGTGATGAAGGAGCCTGAGCCTGATAGCGCCGGCAATGCAGACCCGGGTGTCGGAGGTTCTCTGTGCCTGCGCTTTTCTGCACGTGCGTGTGTTGTCGATGCCCTTTGCATTAGATAGGACAAGAGGAAACGGCCTCAATTTGCGCCAGGGGAGGTTTAGATTGGATATTAGGAAAATTTTTTACACTGAAAGGGTTATTGAGCATTGGAACAGGCTGCCCAGGAAAGTGGTGGAATCACCATCCCTGGAGGTATTTAAAAGACGGGTAGACGTGGTGCTGAGGGACACGGTTTAGTGATGGGTTTTGTCAGTGTTGGGTTGATGGTTGGACTCGATGAACTGAAATGTCCCTTCCAACCTGGACACTTCTGTGATTTCAAATGGAAGCTGGTGACGTGTCCTCTGAGCCCAGAGGCGTCAGGCTTCTCCTGCTGGAGATGTGTTGGGCTCAAAGGCTGCAACCACCTTGGGTGGGAAAACTCCTCAATCCCAGTCCTGCACCCGCAGCGCTGCAGGCAGGGAATGGAGCCGGCCTCGTGCCCCCCGCCCCCGCGAACAGCCCCGACGCTCCGAGCCTTTGTACCACGCTCGCTTCTGCCAGCTACCGAAACAACCGATACAAGGGCTCGCAATTGGCTTTATTTAAATGCAAATTCCTGTTGGTTCATTATTATCGCATTCTGCTGCAACAAATAATCAAACACACGTGGCTTGTGGGACTCTTAATTTGACTGAATGCTTTTCACAGCGCTTTGGCTGGGAACTGCGTTAGCTGCTGGATTTGTTCCTAACGAGCAGTGTGGGAGCTTTGTCATGGAAAAGCAGCATATGCTTGTGTTGGTTTGGGTTTTTCTGGCCCACCAAACTTCAGGGGAATCTCAAAAACCTTGGGTGAAGTTGTTCAAACTAACCTGGAGTCAAACTCCATTGCGAAGGATGAAAACTGGCCTGAGAGATGCGGTCAGGCAAAAAGCCTTGTCCCAGCCCGCGGGGAATGACTGCAGGTGACGTCTAAATCGGTACAAAAGCTTCCTTCAGCATCCGCCGGGACAGCGCGTCGCTGCTGGGCTTAGCTGCTTGCCAACACGGTGCTGGAAGTTTCCTTTGTCCTCCACTTTTACAGCTGAGCTCCCTTCATCCGTGTCCCTTCCCATCCAGAGCAGGTGACATTTTTCCAAAACCAAGTGCCTTGTCTCTTCTCTGCAAGGCTGGACTTTAAACTCTGGAGCCCAGCCTTCAGCGAGAGAAGAAATGGAGCCTTTGGTTTGTGCGCAAACTAGATCTCAACCATTTTGGAGCAGAACTTTAGTGCCAGACCCTACGATGCTCCGTCTCCTGTCCTTCCCCCTGTGCTCCCACCGCTTCAGGGCAGCGCGTGTGTTGCAGAGCCCGGTGGAAATTGTCCCTCTGGTGTGGCTGTAAGCTTGAAATCCCTGCTGGATTCTGGCTACCTTGGTGCCAGCATGAAGTCAGCCTTCCAAAGCGAAATTGGAGAATGGCATTAGTTCAAGGAACTGCACGGGCTTAAATTACGAGAGAGAATGTACAACTTTGGCATGTGGACTATAAATCCGTGGAGAGGTGTCAAGGCTGAGGCACGACCGGGTGCGTCTGCGGTGCCACTCGCAATCGCAGTTAAATAAACGGAAATCGTGAGCCGAAATAAACCAAAGGTAAAACTAACAAGATCACGGGACAGCGAACGGTAACTTGCAGTCGCTTCAGGGTTTAAAGGAAGCGGAACTCCTATTGCGTCTGATTCGACGTGGAAATTGAAGTAGGCCATTAAAAATGACAGCATAGAAAAAATTATGGCATTGGTTAGCTTGAGACCTGCACCCCCCATGGCATCCTTGCTCTTTGGAAAAGGCTGTGTGCCGGATCGCTTTTTCTTTTCTCAGGGGAGAATAGCTAGCTGCCGTGGCTGTGTGCTGTGTGCGCCCAGCTGTGGACGTCAGGAGGTTGTTGCCTTTCCCTACAACTGTCCAGAGATTTATCCCACCGCTACCTGGCATGGCTTGAGAGGCTGAACCGCTGCTGAAAGCATTAAAATTGTTCAGGTAAAAAAATTGTTGCAACTTTCTTGCCTGGCCCCAAAAGCTTTGTCAAGAAGTTCTGCAGGATCCTCCTTCGCAGGACACAGGCCGAGATCAGGAAATAGGCAAGGCAAGTCGGGATCTTTAAAGGAGGTCTTTAAAAACTGTCTCTACTGCAATTAACATTTTTTTCTAGATGATGCTGACATCTTGACAAAGATTCGTACTAGGTTTAATTTATTGGTGGCACACTGAAAATGAATTCTGCCTTTGCTCTGGCAGGATATGTGCACTTATGTTTTGAATGTTCTGGTTTTTCACCAGCCTGAGCAGAGAACACCCAGTTTTTAGATGCTTGGCTCCCCCAGGATGATAGTGATGGTTAGAATAAAATAAAAAATGAAAGCTCTGCAAATATCTTTGCAGTACTCTAAAAATCTTTAGTAACATTTTTCTCACCAAGTAGATATTTCCATTTTTTTTTCCTGTTGTTCTTACCTACGCTAAAAGAGCAGCAAGATTTCTCTTGAGTGAATGAAGCCTCCGTTTTAGTCTGGTTTTCTTGAGGAAGTTTCTATTCCCTTCAACTTACAGTTAAAAATATATATGGTAATACAGAAGTTGAATGGAAATCCTGAGATTTATTTCGTGAAGCTTTGATACAGTAAATTAAGGCCAGTTCAGGTACAAATATGTTGGAAAGGAAAATTCATCTGTGTACCAGAAATGAAATCCCTCAATTCAGTGATGCCTGTGGCTCACACCATCGCAGTACGGTCTTCTGATACGCTTAACGTTTGCACGTATGGAAGGTGGAAAATGCGTTATCAAAAGGCAGGCAGAACTAAACTCTTCCCAGCTAGCTGTATTTTATCTGCTATGGAAGAGACCTAGAAAACCTGAGAGAGATTATTGCAGCTCTGAAAAATTTGAATACTGGCCTAAATGAATTAAAACTTTATAACAAGTGATATGTGTGTGAACACACAAAATATAAAATGGTTATCTGACCACATGGTAAATGAGCTAGGGCGTTCTTTTATTACTCTCACTGTTCTAAAGAAAGCAAAGATCAGAATTTTCTTCTAGTTTGTACTGTCCGAAATGTAAATCTTTAAACTCTAGCTAAATAGCTACTTCTTGGGCGGGGGGAACCAACCCAAAACCAAACTAGCTTCTACTAAGTCGTCAAAAGTCATATTTTGGGTTTCAGAACAGTTCAACAGAGAAGAAAATTAATGGACCCTCAAGGTTGTGGCTGAGGAGTCTAACCTGGGGCAGGTGGCAGCAATTCAAAGAGGGGAGATCCTCCATGATGTGGCAGTAAGAGGAGGGGGCAGGTGAAATTCCGGGCTGTCCTGGCTGTTGCACAGTAGCTTCCAAACATCGGGACCATTCAGTGGGTGTATCTACCTGCTGGTGTTACTTCGAGCATTAAAGTCGCAATGAGCACAGACAGTAAATGGATTCTGTTGCTAAGTGCAGTGGCATCAAACAGCGAACAGAACTAAGTCACAGACTCTCTTTGGGAGGAAAAAAGAAACCTCAAGCCAAGCCAAGCCAAGCCAGCGCGTAAACAGCTGCTGCCAGGCTCCGCTGCGGCCAGAAACCATGTGTCATCAGTATGGCAGCAGCCCACTTGAAACATTTATTCCTCAGACACTGTGAAGGAAGAAACGTAACCCCCGCCAGTATTTGATCAGTTGTGTCCAACTGCAATAGTATCTTCCACTGTTCCTACCGTCATTTTGACATCTGCAAATCTAACAGAGGAAGTAATTTCAAAGGTAATGCTTTGCTAATGTGCTGACTGTCTTTTCAACAGCTAGAAGAAATGTTGGTTTAAGGGAGAGGCTGCTTCAGTTAAAGATGTTCTCAAAGTTACAGTCCTTAGAGTTTTTGTGGTTGTATTATTGCTTCACCACAGCCATTTGTATCCTTATTGCTTCTCCCTTCAGCTGTAATCCTCCCATAACAAGAGGTTGTTCTGCCTGGACAGTGCACAAACTAAAACTTTTGGCTACTTTACTATTATGCAACTGATTGTATTTGAATCAAAGGCGAAAACAGAAGTCTTAAAAAAACAAGCACAGAATTGCCATTAGTTCTCTCTGTTCTTGACCCCGCTTTGCTATTAAATACTGCACACAGTCAAGTAAAGGAACAAAGTATATTACAAGAGATCACCAACTGTATCATACATTTAATAAATGAACTGGGATCCATTCACCAAAAGAGAACATTGTTTACATAATGAAGTGGAAAGCAAAAACACTACCTCTCTTGCTAGTATTTTTTTTTTACCTACAGTATACCAAGTTATACAATATATTTATAGGTTACTTCCAAAATGTTTTAAACATCTAAATTTTGCATTCCCTTGCATTAAAAAAATTACATATTAATTACTCTGGAAAGTTTCTGAACTCTGTTTAGCAGCAAATCTCCTTTCTTGATGGTTTCTTGGTACTGCCAATTCTTGCTATCAGGCCTAGGAATTGTGGGGGGGAAAAAAAAACAGATTTAGAAGTGAGAACACGTTTTACACTGAGGTACTTACACTTCTGTAATAAGTGTGATCAAAATGTATAGAATTCAACTAGGTTGTCAAAAACGATTTCTAGGAATTGCGAGCTTACCTGTTAGTTTCTACAATCTCATTTACTTTGTCTATTTTGCAGTGTAATCGCCCAGCTGCGATAAATCTTGAAAGCTCCCTAAGGAAAAAAAAAAAAAAAAGGCAGCTGGTTAAATCATGTTTCACCAAGAACTTGTAGACTCAGTACTGAACCTGCTACTACAAAATAACATCATCACCACGCTATATTTCTGAAACAACAGCCTATATATTTTCATAAGTTATCTTTCCTATGCATCCTTGTCTTATTAAAGCTTGGATGTTACACACAAGAAGAATCATTCAAGTGATCTGAATACAAAATGTCTTAGTATTTTCTTCTCAGGCCAAAGAATCACTTGAGTTAGTGAAATTTATCACTTGGCTTAGCATCAACTACTCTTCAAATTCAAAGGCAGCTGTCATGTAGTGTTCCTATACGGAATTTATCCTGATGTATAGATCTTAATGCCAGTCAATTCATTAGAAAAGTCTCTTAATAGATCCCTACTCTCTAGTAGCTCTAAATATGCTGCTTTTCTTAATTATTAATGAAAGACTAGTTTCTCATATGGCATTTAGAGTCAAAGAAACACTGGAAAAGTCATCATGAGAGATTGCAATCAAATAATTTTCTTTGAAAAGTCCTTTCCAACCTAGACAATTCTTTGATTCTGTAAGGTTCACTTAAATTTAGGTATGTTTAGAATCAAAGTAGAATAGAGATTTTTGTTCGTAGTGGGATCACTATAAATAATTAAGGTGTAAAGTGAGATCTTTATGAACTTAAAAAGCTGAATAACTTACTGATCTATGAATTCTACACTGACTCCAAATGCCTCTGCCATGTATCCTAATGTCAATGACCGGTAAGACTCTAGGAGCTGGCTATATGCGTGAATTCTCATTTCCCGTACATAGTATCGATAGTGGGGTGCAAACAGCCAGTCTTTTTTCATCTCTTGCTCTACAATAGCTGAAAAGAAAAAAAAAAAAAAAAAAAAAAAAAGAGAGAGTCAGTAATCTCTAGGAAATGTAAAATATCAGTTGTGTACACAAAACACGTAACACCAGTTAATAAGTAATCAGTGTGAACATAATTATATCGTATTCTTGCATACTTCAGGACAGGAAAGGTATTCTACTACAGAGAAGTAAACTCATATAGTCTGTATCAGTTCTGGAACCAGAAGCAGTACTAACAGGCAACCAACACCGCGGCAAAGCTAATGAGACCCTGTTTGTCAGCAGAGAATCCCTCCGCCAGGGTGTGAGCAAGTCGTGCCCCTGCTGCAGGGGACGACCTCATGGAAGGTGCGTGCTCGGGTCTGCAGTCACACAGGAGCATCGCAGTGCTGGGAAACAAACAGTACTTGGTATGTAACTACTTGAAGAAACATCATTATCCGAAGTTGTAAAGAAATAAGATTAACTTTCTGGTACTAGCTCTCGCATTAGTTACAAGGATTTCCAGGCTCTGAAGTAACTTTCTCCTGACAGTTTCAGTTCTCAGCTAGTGATAAGACCAACAATAGAAAAATGTTGCCTTTAGCTTTTAATCTCATCAAGCCTAGACTTCTACAAAATGAAGTGGGGCTTGTGTTGTGTTTTTTTTTTTTTTCCTAAATACCTTATTTTCTTGTATTCTAAATCTCACTGAAGGAAAACAAGCAGTCTGAATACTGGCAAGAATGGGAGTTTTCTGAGAAGTTTTTCTTCAGTTGTCACCCTTTCACCCAGAAACCAGACCAGAAAGCCAATGGTAACAACAATGAAAACTTTCTATGTAATTTCTTTCACAGGTTGAGATTTCAGGGCCTTTAGACTACAAGTCCTATCACTTCTTTCAAAGATAAAACCTTTCAAAGCTTTCCCATCTGACCCAGCTCTCCAGGTAAGACGGTGTTCCATAGCCATTTTCAAAATGCTTTTCTACCTAATCAGGCAGGAGCATTCATAAAGCTTATTGTATGCAATGAAGGTTCATTTGTTTGTTTTAGAAATCAAACCACAACAAATTTTAGGTCACTGGTCAATAAAACCCCCACACCTCTCTTCTTTTTCTGCATAAAGTAGCTCTAGTTCTAGACTGTAGCTACTCCACAAAAGCTGTGTATGATCTGAAACAAATAACTGAACCACCTGAAACAGCGTTGTAGGAAAGAACACAGCTTTACCTAGTGACTGGAAAAAGGCTGCGTAACGGCATTCGTACAGAGAAAAGAGATACTGTCGTACAGCTGGCAAACTGTGTAACACTTCCAGAATCTCTGCTCCTTTGATAACCTGAAAGCAAAGAACCATGTTTAAACACCATCATTTTCAGCATGGAGATAAACAAGTTAAAGAAAGGCTGTGTCTGTTTGAACTGGTGTTTTCATCTGCTTTCCTTACCTTTTCCCTGAGGTCAGGCCTGTCTAATGCAATCATGCTGACATAGACCGTGTACGTTACAAATGTTTTGTAATCCATAAGTTCATAGGATGTAAATGTTGAAACTGTATCAAGAAAGAGCTCCGCTGCTTGTTTGAAATCTCGAATAGCTACACAGTAAAGGCCCTGGTACACTTTGAGACGATTTCTCCTGTCCCAGTCTCCTCCTTCTTCTATTAGACTTAAAATAGAACAAAAAGAAATATTTACTTATGTAAATGTATTATGTAATAAGTTACATGAAACAAGTACAGTAAATCAACTGATACCATGTGATTAGAGAAGAATAACTTGTTTTATGTTACAGCTTGTTGAAACAGTCCAGGCTTTGTACACCTGGGGCTTCCTTGGAACAGGAGAGGCCAGATGCTTTTGCACAGGGCAGGCTTCAACTGAAAGGAAAAGTTTACAGCCTCTAAAATTGTGACCACAGTCTTTTGAGATGTGCAGGTAAATATTACTGTCAAGCTTGGCTGTGGCAGCTTATTTCAACTGCCTATGCTGCTAAAATCAAAGCCATCCAACTAGCAGCACAGAAAGAAAAATTAAAAGTTGCCACTTCTCAAGGATAACATTAACGTAAAATTTATGCGGCTATAAGCAGGAGCAGAGGCCGAGACAAAATCTGCTAAGGCGGCAACACAAGGAACATGGTAACTGGGAAGACCCTCTGCCTTGGTTACTCATAGCACCAGCAAAGAGACTGGGAACCGCAGCTTGCTACAGGAGCGACTCAAGTTCAAAATGCAGACAGCACAGAGACACTGAAGCTAGCAGTGGAAATGAGGGAAGGAGAGCGGCACCAAAGCACACCATGATGACACCGGGCTCTTGCTTCTAGAGGAAACACTGACAGTTCACAGAACCAGCTGGGTGGCACTGGCAGCAGCTGGACTCAGCTCGCAGTCCTGCACTGCACTTGATCGTACAATCTAATGACACCCGAAGTTATTTGTCTTCTAACAGCTACAGAACAGATAAGTGGGAGTGGAGGGTGGGATACAAATACAAATTAAGTCAGCTGCTAGAAAATAACTGGCACAAAACATTAACCTTTCTTTTCTCTTCCCCCTCATAAAAAAATCCAGGAATAGGAAACTCTCTAGTACACCCATCACTCTGTGATTCCATCTTGTAACCAGTGAGACAGTATAATTTCTTCACAGCACGATATTTATCTTCTATTTATTTTGTTACAGTTGTCTCAAAAGTGCTTTAGTGCACTCAAACTACCCAAGCGGTACCTTTTTGCCTTTTCAATGTTCCGTGTGATGAGGTCGTTATCCATATAAAACAAGCCAATCCTTAGAAGGTAGAACACAATATCCAGACGATGTCCCAGTGCCACAGTTTTGTCGTAAGTCTTGCGGAACGCAGTCAAAGCTCCCTCCTAACAAGACAGTATTTTCTACTGTAAGAATGTTAAAAGCACCTAGAATATTTACAAAATGTCTGTCATAAGTACGCACATTCTTTTCTGCCAATAATTGTGACTTTGTTAGTTTCCCATAGAACTTCAACGTTATGTATTCTGAATAATCTTAAAGAATCAAAGTTTAAATTAAGTTAAAAGAGCCAATCTTATCTATCTTTTAAATCTAAGGATCTGTAACTTGAAATTAAGTCGCACTACGTAAATAGCTTACAAAAGTCTAAAGACACATGGAAAGTGAAAAATAGCATCTGCAAATGGAAAATAACTTCCCCCTTTCAAGAAAAAATGTTTTCTTTCAAGGGCCCCTTGTTTTTATTCTAGACAATTTAAATTTCAGTAACACCCTCCCCTATCTCCCGTCTATGTCTCAGTTGTGCCAAAGAGAAAATGTACTGTAAGTCACCCAGCTTCCTCCCTGTGAACTTCCACTGGAACCTGCCTAGCTCAGAAGATTACAATGCAGTGTTTCGAATGAGTCTGTAAAGCCTCTGCCATGAACCAACCTTGTCCCCAATCCTGCACAGGTACTCAGCTTTGGCCATCATTGCATCTCGGATTTCACTCTCCCCCAAGATCTTTTCTGCATCTTCTAACTCATTGTCAAGACGTTTCAGTTCTTCCTCATTAGCTTTCTTCATTTTGTTCAACAGATCCGTGTCTATCTGCCATTCCAGAGACTTGCAGAGGGCTTCATAATATGGAGCCATATCTGAAAGAAAAGCAGGAAGACTTCTGCTATTAATTGCTGCAACAAGTGTGTGCCTGTTTCTAGTGCAGAGCACCGAAAGACAACACCACGGATTGTCACTGCCGACTCCATCCTTTCTACTATCAGGTACTTTTAAATCAGACGTGACTGAGCTGGTGTTTCAGCAGGCCTTGCCTGCCACACATCTTTTTGCTGACTCTTTTCCATCACCGCTCTTTTTATAGCTCTCCCACTTCACTTTCCTCACTGTTTATCCCACCCTGAGTGCAGTGGACCCCAGTGCCTTTTAAAACACCAGCGCGATGTAACAGTGGGCAAAGCTGGGGACAAGGCACCACGCTGATAGCGTCCAACCCCCTTCCTATCCCACCTGACCCCCTGTTGCTCTCGGACTGGCCGTGCCCCAGGGGTAGTTTGATGCCCTCCAGCTGGCAAACGTGTACACGCCCGCACAAACACTCACCCACGCCAGAGACAAATGAACACAGACAGTCAGACCGGCTCCCTGCCTACTCACGCACGCCTCTGGACAGACAGACGGACAGACAGGACGGAAAGAGCCCCCCTGCAGCCCGTGGAGGGACAGGCTCCCCCCCGCTCCCCTCAGCCCAGGCCGCACTCACTGTGGAGCCGCACGGCCGCCATCAGCTCGTCGCGCGCGGCGGGGTCGGGCGCGCGGGGCCGGAGGCTGAGGAGGAAGCGGAGCTGGGCGATGCGGAGGTCGGGGTTCTTGGGCAGCCCCTCCTCCTCCAGGTTCTCCAGCGGCATGGCGGCGGCGGGACGGGACGGGACCGGGCAGCTCGGCTCCGGGCGGCGGCGGCGCGGCCCAGTGACTCAGCCGCGACGGGCGGAAACGGCGGGGCGCTTCCGCCTCGCAGCGCCCCCTGCCGTCGCGGAGGCCTGTGCGTGCTGGGGGGGGGGGGGGCGCGCATGCGCAGGGCGGTGTCTGCTCGGGGGGTGCGCGCGCACTGCGAGGGCGCGCAGGGCGGCCTATAGGGGGCGGGCGCGCGCAGGCCATAGGGTACCGTGTCTGTAGGTGCGGCGGGCACCGGCGGGGCAGCGGGGGCATGCAGCGCGGGCTATAGGAGCTGGGCACCCACAGTGCAGGCGGTAGGGGCCGGGCACCCACAGTGCAGGCGGTAGGGGCCGGGCACGCCCGGTGCAGGCTGCAGGAGCTGGACGCTTCGCCGTGCGGGGTACCGGGGCCTGAAGGCGCGGTCTCTGAGGGACGTACGTTGCCCTGTCCCCGCTCTCCCTGTCGCTGTGCCCGCGGCTCCGGTGCGTTTTGCTCTGGTTTCTCTAAAAACGGCTTTCTCGGGTGCTCGGTGCGTTGGACACGGGGCAGCGAGAGAAGCTTAGACGGGATCCCCGCTTCTGCTGTGGAAAATAAATAAACAGTAGGCTGGTAGCTTTCATAGCTGTAGGAAAAAAAGCTGGAATGTGTTACCCCAAAGCACGCACGTGGCTCAGAAAAGCAAATAAAAGGGACTTTACCCTCCATGCTCTGGTTATATCTCACCCGGGTTGGGGAGGTGTCACTCCTGGTCTCTGTCCCACGTTGCCACCTACTTTGCATTTAGATTTTCTTAACGTTTCTCCATCTCGTTAGTAAACATTCTATCTTTTCTGGCCTCTGCTGGTACCAAGGTCCTGGCCGCGGCGGGCCAAGCTGCGCCCATGGGCAGGTGGCAGTGGAGATGGGTGGCCACCGCAGGTCACCCCCCCATCAGCCCCGGTCCTGCCAACGGACCACCCCCAGCTGGGCTCCACCAGGTGCTTTCTGGTTTCAAGTGATGTCTTTTGCTGGAATTGTGTGTGAAACACAATGCTTTTTGATGATGCCTCTATTTTGGGGTTGGGTTTTTGGTCCAGGTCATGGGAGAAACTGTTCCCTCGACTGTTCCGGCATGGTGCATTCCTAAGATTGGCTTCTTTATATTGGGTGGGAGTTATTTAGAAGCTTGCTGGGAGGAACTGTTTGCTGCATTTTTGGTAAGTGCTAATATTTGTTCTGTTGATTTGGATTTTTTTTCCCCTTCATTTGAGTCATTGGCTTGTAGTTCTATTGGTTCAGAACGAAATAAAGGAGAATCTGTGTTTTAAGTTGAGTAGCTCCGTTGTTTCTTTAGGAGCAGGGTTGGGGTTTTTTGTCTTCTGTTTCTTTTTTTTTTTTGAGTTGCAAACCCTTTGTATTGATTGCGCAATAAGGAATTGCTTTGTTGCTTTGCAGAGAACTGCACGTAGATCTTTTGCAGCAGTGTTTATGTTATTTGCCTGTTGGCCGTTGCATTTGCTCAGAGACCTATTAATTATATTTTTTTTATGACAGACCCTTTTAGGCCTCTCGCATATTTTTCTTTTGAATCTTGTCCCCAGCTATATTTCTTGGGGAGTGTGCTCTGGCACTGCGGTATGCTGTTTATTCTTAGCGTGCCTTGTTTAGGAAGAAAAGGCCGGTTGGGTGTTGGTTTTTTTTTTTCCTGCTAAGTAAGGCTGATGTTTCATACGCTCAGGCACTGCACTGAGATTAGCTCACAAAAATTGAAGAAGAAAAAAAAATTGAATCCTGTCCAACGTCCAGTTATTGCAGCCGATCTCTCCAGCGCTGGGTGGAAGGTGGAAAGTATGTGCAGCTCCCTTGTAAGCAGATAACCTGGCTGTCACCTTAGCTCTTTTCCTAATCCCTAATAAAGATTGGTTTGCAGCCACAGCTGGAGGTCCCCATCTCTTCCAAAATTCACGTCATTCATAACTATTATAGCTCTGGCCATTCTTACTGTCCACTGAGATACCCATGCCCGGTCAATGTTGCTGCGGTTTTTGGCATCCCCTGTTCATTGTGGCAGTAAATGCCACAGTTTCGTTACGTGCTGTGGGAGAAAGAAGTTTTTCATTCTCCTTTTTCTGGATTTGCCGCTTGTTAATTGCCCCCAGAATAAGTTGCTAGGTGGGAGAAAAGTAAGGGAGGCAAATTTTAATTTTTCTGGGTTTAGTTGTTGCTAAAATGTTGTGTTTTGTTTTGTAACCATATGAAACACTAGTTAATTAAAAAGCCCGGCATTCATTGTCTGTAAATATTTGCCCGCATTTTCGTCTTTATATATGTTTAAGCAATCACTGGGTGCAAGGGAGCTGGCTACGCGCACGTGACGTTCCCTGCTAAACATGAAAGGAAATTCAGAGAGAATATTTATATCTCAAATATTTATGTGAAGAAATAAGGCCTTGTGGTGACTGTAATTCTCACGTGGCCTTACAGCATTCAGATGGATCCAAATGAATAAATACTTTACTTTTTTTTTTTTTTTTTTTTTCCCCCCTCAAAACGGACCTCAAGTGATTGCTTCCTTCCCTGCAAGATGCGGCGGGGCTCCTGTGGTGGCTCCTAGGAACTCTAATGCTGCTGTTTTATTGAAGAGTGACAGCACGGATGTGCTGCAGGTTCTTTTAATGGCATAAAATAGCCAGGTTATCTGGCTGAAAATAGGGGCCAGCCTCTTCAGCAGCTGGCAGGAGCTCCTCAGCACCTCCCTATGGCTCTGCACCCGCAAAGCACTGATCCTGCCTGCCCTCCTGCTCCCACCATCCCACAAGTGGCTCCGATGGCATCCAGGGCATCCAAGGAGGTCTCCTCTGCCTGATGGCAGTTTTGGAGCAGGTTTGTCTGTCCTTCTAGCCATGCAGTCAAGCTTAAAAATAGTAAAATATAGTGTTATTAGCCGCTGCTTTGCTCTCCAGCATTGCTTTTTGTCTAGCTGATGGCTGCACTCCTCTCACAGGGAGCGGAGGTCTCCCACCTGCTTGTCAAATCAAGGGGTGTCGTGGCTCTCCGGTGTCTAGGAGGGACAGACAGGTTGACTTTTCCTCCTGTGGCGGTGTCTCCCTCTCCCAGGGCGGTGCAGACCCCACACCCCCAGCGATGCTCGTGCACACGGGGAGCTTCGGTTGCTCCTTGTGGGTCCCAAGCGGACACATCTTACATGGTCAGCACTCCCGGCAGTGGCAGGTGATCATCCCAGTGAACACCATCCTCCCTGTTATCATTTTTGCAGCCGTGGGAGGCCACAGACGGAGCTGGGAGTGCAAACATATTTCCAGATCTCCTCCTCCTCCAGTAACAGCTGTTACTAAACGCTACCCGGAGCACAGCGGCTCCCCATGCCCCAGTGTGGGGTTGCTTCTTGTCATGTCCTGGCCAGCCCTTCGCCCTTGGAGCCATGCCCAGGCCACCCTGATGTCCATCAAGGCACATGGGCTGCAGCGTGTCTGATGGAGCTGAGCAGCCACAAGATGACAGTGTTTCAGAGCAATAACTGCGCCGCGTCTCCAACCGCTGGGTGCTCGCTTTGCTGGACTGTTTTTTTTCCCCAGCGTGCAAAGTGAAGCTCTGCTATGGCTAAACGCTACCCGAAAGCTTTGGGGACCTTCTGCAGGGGCACAGCTGGGACAGGCCACCCGAAACCTGCCGTGTCCCCCTCCCCAGCCACCGCCTGGTGTCCAGGACCCTGTGCCCGGCCAGACGGTGACTTGCTGCTTGCAGGGAGACACCCGCTATGGCAGTGGCTTGCGATTTCCATTGGTGGAGCCTGGACCCCGGCTTCTGCCGCTCCCTCTGCTCGTCCCACCCCACTGGGCCCGGGGGCTCCTCTCTCCCTGCCCGCGAAGAGAAAAGCTCACCCCACCTCAGGGTACGTGGCACCTGCCAGCAGCAGGTCACAGAAGTCCTCTGCTTTCCTCTCCCAGGACCACCCTGGCACTGTGAGCATCCTCTGACAGCAGACGGGACCCGGGTGGGACCCAAGTGCTGCTGAACAACTTTGCTTTCCCAGCGCAAAAGGCGTGAAGGGTCCTGGGAGGCGCTGGTTGGTGTGTCCCTGCTGTCACGAAGAGCTCCGTGTGCACAGCCATCACACCGCGAGGTGCAGGCTCACCTCAGTAATACCAATTACCCTTTCTTAACCTTGCTGTGATCCTCAGACTTCAAGGCCGATGCATTCGTTTTATTTCCAGGGCTGTTTTAACTTAACTTTGGAAAAGATGGCACTTGAGTCACGTCTGGCTTCATCCTTCAGCTGTGGAAGTGTTGACAGCGATACGCACAGCTGCACTATCTAAACCTACAGGTGTTAGGCATTGATTTCTTCCCAATCAGCTCCTAAAAGTTACCTGTTCTCATAATTATTGTTGGCATAAACGTGGCTCTCATCTCTGGAAGCCTGGCTCTCAGAAATTAAGAGTCTGTGTTAGCGAGCAGTGAAAGGCACAGGTCAAGCCCTCTGCCAGCGCAGTCCCGCTGGCCGGCTGCCATAGACAAGCCCTGCCACAAGCATAAGGAGAGTTAGAAAACACCCTTGGAGTGGGATTTCTGCATCTCTTGACCTCCCTGGTGGTGTTTTGTCACCCCCTCTGTGTTGCTAATTGCAGCTGATCAGCCAGGTATCTGTTTCACTGCAATTAGAAGTGTCTTTTATTTATTTATCTGGAGCTTTTCGAATCAGTAAATCCTTCCCCACTGGCACATCAGGATGCTTCGAAGGACAAGGTTTTATGTAGTCCCCAAATTAAGTCTTTTACAGCATTAAAAATCTGTTAGTCAGGGTGTTCCAACAAGCAGTATGTTAGAGGGAGTTTATTACCTTGGGAAGGCAGGATAAAACTGCATCGTTAATAGAGACCTGAAAAGCTATTAATATTTAAGGGCCATGAGAAATCCAGCTGGCAGGTGGGGATGGGACGGCGGGGGAGCCTCCTCCCGCAGCAGCCCTGGGTGCAGGGGGGGGTGATGGTGTGCTGGTGCCTCAGCCTGGATTTATTTAACACCACTTCTTTGGGAAATCTTGGGGGGGAAAGCTCTTTTTGAACAGGTGAGAGCCCACTTTATTTGGTGCCACGAAAACATACGGGAAGAGACAACCCCTGGGTGAAATGGCTTGTAATGGGGAGTGGGAGGGGTCGCTGCTGGCACAGGGAAGGGAAATTCTGGTGTCTGTCCCATCATCAAACCAAGAGACACTGAGAAGATGTTTGTGGAGGTGCATAAACGTGTGCACATGCAAATGGTTTATGCTCGAACCTTTTATTTGAGGTCCTGTATTCCAGCCTCACGGTGTTTAACGCAGACTGGTGGATGCAGGTGTTGCGTGGTCTGTAGGAAATGGTGGCCTGCGAGCCTGAATTTCAACGTGAGGTCTATTTACTCCGTCTCTTCTCCTAAGTACAGATTTACTTTCAGAAAATTGGTACTCTAGACCAACCCGCTGGTGTATTTTTTTCATACGCAGCAGGAGCGCCCAGGACATAACCGGTGTTTCCCATGACAAACGGTGTGAATATTGTCCCAGACTGGTGCTGGATCTGGCCCTCGCTTCCCCACATGGAGCACAAATATTGATGCCGCCTCCAGACTCACGTGACGATTTTTGGGGTTTACCATCCACGGGGTAAGGTCTGCTGCTTCTTAAGGTATCGTATTGCACGTAGAAATCCACAAATCTTTATTAAGATTCGTCAGCTCCAGCTGTGTGTCTGTATCTACCTTTGTTTTTTAGGTAATTTGTGCTGTACACTTTCACCACATGATTGCTCTTATTGTATGCGGTTCCTTCTGTTGGGCACTTCTCTGTTGACTACGATTACTACTGCATCAACTGAAAATGCTCCTGTACTATATAATTAACTTTATCTGCTTTGCTACAATGCTCCTCACTGGTAATTACACACACTTCAGCTCTTTCACTCCATTTCTAAGACTTTAAGAAGTGCTGATTACTCTTGCCCAGTCTCTGGCCAAACTGGAGGGTTTTTACATGTCTACAATTATATCTTTTTCCTTGCAACAACTGTGCTGTAATCTGGATATTGATTATAGTACACACAACGTGATCTTTAAATAAACCATCTGTTTGGAATTCATTGGGGTTTACATGTGCCGTTAGCAAAAAGCTCATTTAAATCCTCAGGTTGTTGGCCAGTTGATTTGATAGTTATCAGTTTACTGAGTTAATTTGAAATGGAGAGCAAGGATTTTGAAGTATTTCAGTCCTCTGGGGCGTTACTCCATTTTCCTCCTCTTCAGCTCAGCCTTGTCAGCCTTCCCTGCGGTGCCTTCGTGCCTTTTGTCCTTTGATGATATTTTTTAAGCCTCTTTTTCTAAGGTAATAGTCTCATGCGATTATACCCTCTGCCCGTCAGTCTGTCTTTCTGTTCTCTAATGCGTTTGAATCCCTTGGTCAACTTGAACAAAATTTGGTAGATGCCGTGAGCTCTCCACAATGTCCGATTCCCTGAAGTGATGTGCGGATCGGGTAGGGCAGATCCCAACAGGAGAGGACCAGCCGTTGTGGCTGCAGCACCCCGTGCTAGCAATGCCTTTTATTTAGCTGGCACTTAGGGAACGTGGCCAGCAGCGAGGACTGCTGTGTGGCCATCGCAGGCTACACGGAGGGATGGGAAATACATAGGTGTGAGGCACATAGGCAGGAAGAGCTGGGAGTATTGCCGTGGTGGGGATGGGGGTGACGTGGGGAGAAGGGGTATGGGATCTGTGGGAAAGCAGCCTTCATCCCTGACTGCTCCCAGAGCAGCAGCTGCCGCTGTAATTACAAATATTGATGTGTTTTCCACAGCTGCTTTTCAAACACACAGCCTCATTTATTTATTTATTTATTTTTTCAATCTTTACAACGACAAGTCGTTTTCACATCATGGAAAGAAAGGCGCTTGCCTGAGAAGCGTTCTCTAACTTCTATTGAGATCTCGTAGCAAACCAGGCACACGTTTATTAATCAAGGGAAGTGGTATTTGATGCAAACACCAGTGCGGTGATTTAACATCATGTTGTCTTTTAAAATAAACCCAATGATGGAGCTGATGCAGTCTGAACATCCTGCTAAGTTCACAGGGCAAGGTACTTCTCTAAAACATATGGGAATGTGGCTCTGGCCATTGATGAGGACTGTTGGTGTACCTGGAGAGCATCTACCAAATGCCCATTGACTTGAACATCAATTTAACTGAAGAAGCTGCTCTTGTTTCCTTCCCCTGAGTGCACCACGAGTCCCAGCGTGAGTGGGATTTGAGGGGAGACACAGCACTGTGCTGTTCTGCCCCGGCACCCATCACCCAAAGTGTTTTACTAATGCACAAATTGCTAGCCTGAGAAACTTCAGTTTGGGTGAAAATAGCTGGATTATTACCTTAGGGGGAGGTTATGGTGCTTTTAATAAGTGTGCAGAAAATTCAAACCAGCTGGAACTGAGAGTCCACCTCTGCGTGCAGTGGTGGAGGATGCTCCTCGGCTGATGGAAATGGCTTCACCATTGCACGGAGGGGTCTGAGTGACCTTGGGAAGGGGAGAGCTCGGATGCCCAAGTACCTCCAGTATCTTTCTTTCTTTTATTTGGAAGGCTAACCCTGCTTTACCAGAACGGGAATATCCTTCATCCTGTAGAGGTGAAGAAAACTCTCCGGATGATTTACATCGTGTCTCAAGATCAAACCTTCAAAGGTCAGAGAGAAGGCCCTTAAGCAAGGAAAGCATGATTTAGCCCTCTATAAATGCTAGTGTTATTAGTGGTATTACAGCAATGTAGGTAACTTTTGGTTGCATATTTAATCTTCTTCAGCTGTGATTTGACATTATTGGGTGAAAAAACCCTGTGTAATTACTTCCCTTTTGGTGTCTTGCTATGTTGTAACTGCTGTAAAGAAACCTGTGCCTCGATGGTATTTGATAAATGCCTGGTTAGTGCTCTGTAAAGCCCCGGCTGGCTGCAGCGTTCAGCCTTTGCTGCCGTGGTTTTTATCCATCCATTTCCCAACTGGGGCTGCGTTTAACTCTCCTTTTGTAGCTGATTAGTGTTGCCTGTTAGGTGGGGTTATTTTTCTCTTGATTTCCATTTTCCTTTCACCTCTCCCCTGACTTTCCCCTCCTCACCTCTTGCTCTCTGGACCTTTCTTTTTTTCCCCTGTTCTTGCGCTTGGTGGTAGCAATCACCTCATCTGGTAAATGAGATGGTTCTCCTGCTGTTGCCTCCTTTCGGGCTGTAGTTTGAGTTTCTGATGGTTATATTTTACATGGTGTGGATATGGCCAGCTTCTAAAATCCCCCCCCACAACTCACGTGGACCCGGTGCGATGCTGAAGCATCGTGAATATCTCAGATATTCGTCCTTGAGCCAGACTCTTTTCCTCTTTTCGTCTTGCCTGCTGAGACAAACCGCTTGGCAGTTATTAGTGCACGGACACCACTCGCTCTTGCAGGATTATTCCCGTTTATTCACTGCTTATTCCAATGTGATATAAAAAATGGAGTAGGATTATCCTGGCCCCAGCCAGCAGCGTGTGCTGGTGAGTGATATAACATATATTCTGCTACTTCTTGCATCTTCCAACTAACAGTTTTCCCTGTTACAACTCAATTTTTTCCTTTCTAAGTGCAAAAATTGCCCTTTAATGTTTTCCTACCATGACCTGCATGGTCGTACCTCCTCATTTCATCTATTTTCCTCCACGTTCGCGCTGAATCCTGCCCAGCCGTTCCCAGCCCTGTCCCACGGAGGTTGTACCCGCTGCTCTGCTCTGCAGGCTGGCACCCCGTGCTCCTTCCCCTGCCCCTGCAGCTCACGTACATCAGCCCACCGGCAATTTGGGCTGGAAGAATAACCCCAGACGTGCCAGCGTCTGTCTGGCACGGGGAGGTGTTCCTCACAGCAAAGAAAAGGCACTTTGTGAAACGCGGTTTGCTGCTCTCTTGAGTAGAGACAAAGGTGTCCCGGTCTGTGGCCATCAAATGCTTGCTGTTAATTGCAGGATACCTCCCGGTCGGCTGGAGGCTGTACCCCAGCTTTCCACCCATCGGGGCTCTCTGCAGACACGCTGAACGCCCTGTTTCATGCGTTTTCTGATTATTTCAGCTCTTTGGCACCCATCCATTCTGCTGTTGGGTGGCTGGATCTCACCCTCAGTGTGTATTTTCTGGTCATAGCCATCCTTGGTCAGATGCCATTTAGACACTGGTCCAACTCATCAAACAACTTGCTTTCCTGCTCGAGGCCTTGGACTTCAGTCAAGTTAACCACTGAGAAACCCTCTCAGCTTCGGTTTGATGCAGGAAGTATTGGGTTTGTGCCAGCTTCTTTCTTCAGTGTTATTTTTTCAGTAGTGTATGTCTACAGTGTATACATGTATATGTACGCACACTGTATACTCTATATAGTTATACATATAACGATATATGCACACCGTACTGTCGGTACGTAATCACACACACATGCACGAGTCTATCTATCTATACATATGAAGGTATGCATATAATAAAGCTTGCAGGAGTCTTACTTGCATTCATTTTCCTCTCAGCTTTTTTCTCCTGGAGTTTTTCGCTGAGCCATAATTTTCTGCTTTGCCCCATTTTGCCCTTTAAAATCCATTTTCCAAGAACATCAAAAATTACTAAACTATTTATTCAATTGACTTTTAACGTCTAGAATCTTTGCAAAGAACACTCCTGGAGCAGCTATTTTCAGCTACTTTTTTCGTACCTGCTTGTGTTTTGTGCTACTTTACTGGTAGTTTCCATGACAATTATCCCCAGAGTAAGAGGCAGCCTTGCCCTCGGTTGCTGTTTTGCAAAGCTGCCCTTGCTCTTGTCCATCTGAGGATCTGACTGCAGAAGTTCATGCTCAATTCAATTTTTTATTTTCATATCTGCTGTATGTCCCACTAGCAGTAGTGGGGTGCTGCAGGCTACCGTAATATATAACGAATCTATGATTCTGTATTGCATTCAGCATATTGCCATGGAAATGATTCGGAGGACAGAGCCATCTCATCCTCGAAAGGAGCAGCGTATTCTGGATAGTGGAAGAGGACATGTCACCCATGGAAGGTTTGGTACCCGCTGGAATGAGAGAGGAGGGTGGCAAGAGCAGGTTTGGGATATGTGTGGGTGCTGGTTTGTGCAGAGCCCGAGCCCTGGCTGGCTCCTGTCCCCGCTGCCATCCCCAGTTTCGCACCCCCCAGACACAGCCCTGTCCTCCCTCTTGGGCACTTTGCTCAACTGCTGCTCTCCTACTGTGTTGTCGTCCAAATGTGAAAAAAGTACTTTGAATATTTTGAATCGTATATTGGATATTTCAACATATTTTAATGCTTTTAGCATCTTGTTGGTGTTTTCTTCTGGCTCATTCCCCTTTTGCTGTTTTCTCCATCCCACCTCTAATGACGCTAGTGACTACAGGAAAGATGGGGGGGCACTCTGTATCAGGGAGTGTAGTGATAGGATGAGGTTTTAAATGAAAGAGGGGAGATTTAGATTAGATATCAGGAAGAAATTCTTTACTGTAGGGTGGTGAGGCACTGGAACAGGTTGCCCGGGGAGGTTGTGGATTCCCCATCTCTGGAGGTGTTCAAGGCCAGGCTGGACGGGGCTTTGAGCAGCCTGGTCTGGTGGGAGGTGTCCCTGCCCAGGGCAGGGGGTGGAACTAGATGGGCTTTAAGGTCCCTTCCAGCCCAAACCATTCTGTGATTCTGTAGTTCTACGACTCTCAGCCATTCCTGAAATGCCAAGCAGCCATCCTTTGATACGTTATCCTCATATATTGCCTTGTTAGCCCTATCTATTCAGTCTGGTACAAATAACTCTGAGCTTTCTGTATGATCTACTCTCAACCCTACCAGTACCTCCTCACCCTTTCTGTGCATCATTTTTTATTTTAGTTGACCGTTTCCTCCTATTTTTTCCAAGTGCTGCCTCCTCTCATTCTTACCCTCTTGTGTCCTTCCCTCCCGCCACCCCCAGTTTCCTCTCCTGAATCCATTTAAGTGTAATCTAAAACACACTGCATGAAAGTGGAAGCCCAGAGAAATATTTGCTCTGGCTCTCGCTAGCACCTCGCGATGCCAGTGAGCTCTGAGACAG
Organism: Chroicocephalus ridibundus; assembly: GCF_963924245.1. Lineage (NCBI taxonomy): Eukaryota > Metazoa > Chordata > Aves > Charadriiformes > Laridae > Chroicocephalus > Chroicocephalus ridibundus. Next base: position 16,921,563 of record NC_086293.1, on the reverse strand, counting down.
TGGATTCTCAACCCTGCAGTAAAATGAGCCTTTCCCGTAAGTTTAAAATTTGAGTCTGTCTCACGAACTACAGTCAAAATGATTGTCAGCTCAAAAAGCCCCTTTTAACTAAATTCAAAGGAACGCATTCAGAGCAGATTTTTGAATTTCCGCCATGATAAAACTAATTACAATTACCAGCCTGTTACTGAAACAGAAAACATCCAGAATGCCACAATATTTGAAGTTATATTTTAAGGAACAAACATAGCAGATCAGAGAAAAAAGCTTCAAAGTCCAAAGTGATCATCTTCTTAAACAGCCTTAATTGCTTGTAAGATAAATGGGAATGAAGAACTAGGGGAGAGACCCTTGCAGATAATCCACGTGGAGAATGGGATCTGCTACAGCAAATGAGCTGTGTGTGATCCAGTACTGAATCATCCCGAATTCCCAACCCGCCTGCCCAAATGGCACCTACCAACCAACCAACCCATCTCAAAGTGTGCCAGGGAGACTGAGAGGTCCCATTTCAGGTAGTTATGGGATAATGAATGCTCCTGCTGGCTACCCAGAGCAGCTCTTCAAAGCTCCGTAAGTGTTTATTCATCCTCCTAGTTCCTCTTAGTCATCTCTCATCCTTAGTCAGATGAAAAGCAGAGTTTTGCAGCGGTGCTGGGTGAATCGCTCCGCCCTGTGGGAACAAATTATCCCAGTTCTGGCAAAACCGTTGGGTGCTTGCCAGCGGTGGGTGGCCCTCCTTGGGCGGGGAGGGAGATCTCGGTGATATGTGAGATTGAGCTGCTCGGTGCAGTTTTTCCCAGCTAGCTCAAGAAGTCTGCTTCTCCCTCTGGAAGGCTTTTTTTTTTTTTTTTTTTTTTTGAAATAAGTTATTTTTAAATGACTGACCGATTAATTAGAGCCTTGACTTGTATCACTGTCTGCTGGAGGTGACTCCACAGGCGCACTTTTGCTAGTCTGATCCTTGCAATATATGTTGTTCACCGTCAGGTCCAGCCCAGCCACAGTGGTCTCGGTGCAATATTCCTTATCTGATGTTCTCACCGGGACCTGGAGAGTCCTTGTTGTGGGTAGCTCCAGCAAGAAGAGGTTAACCTCACGTTCCCAAGGGTCGCTACTGTTTGATGCTCTCCTGTCCTCGTGCTCCACTGTGTATCCAACCCCAGGGCCTTGGGAGAAACCTTGGTAAGAGTTACGTTTCCAAAAATGCCACGTGCTTAGGGCTGTACCCAGCAGCTGGTTGTGCCACGGTGCCCAGTTGGGCTCTTCCGTGAGCAGTGGCCAGCTGCCTGATTTGCACAGTGCCTATCTGCACCTCTTCCCAGGCCAGCCCAGCTGGTGGGATGGGCTATGGAGAAGTCCAAGGGGTGGCAGAAGAAATGAGAGGAAAGGAGGCAGTGGAGGACCAACCCCTACACTCACCACCCCACCGTGCCCTGCAGCTTTGACTCAAAGCATTCGCCAGGAGTGGGGCTGGGGGTGGGACCGCTAAAACCAGGGGTGGGGTGAGTGATGGGGAGCCAGAAAGAGAAGGGGAAAGCGTCCAGGTGGGTGAGATGGGCCTGGGAATCGCGGCCGGAGCTGGAGCTCCCAAATTGCACCTTTCCGCGTGTGGTTGAACTTGCCCCGGTGCCCCAGGGATGTGGATTTTAGGAGCGGTCACGGCTCGCTGCATCTCAAGCTGTGGTGTTTATGGCCGGCTATGCTTTTGGCACACGGTTCCTGTTTCAGCGTCTCCCCAGACGCGTGGTTTGGGTATGACCATTCCCCGCGGCACAGGGGTCCGCTCCCAAGGTCCAAGGCCTGGGAGGGCATTGTTGCTGGTGGCTTCCCCAGCATCCCTTTCCGATGACGACGGAGCCGAGGTGTGGCTGCTCTGTGGTCCCCTTCTGTCATTACAAGGCAGCTGATATTTTATTCCAAGTGAGACTAACCATGAAAATGTGCTGGACACTGGAAAGAGATGTCTTGAGCACACAAAGCAGCTTACAAGCCTGAGAAGAGAGGAGGGAATTTTTCATTTGGCAGAACGACACGCATAGCAAGCGCTCTTGTTTTTAATAAGCTCACAAAGCTTTCTTGAAAGCCAGGGATTTTTTTTTTTTCCATCCTGAACACATGAGGTATTTTCATTTCATAATGAATGCATGTTATGTCCAACTTCCAGAAAGCCTTTCGCATGAAAAAAAAAATAATAGCAGACTTCTTCAGACGCTGGAGCGAACAGGGTGGAAGTAATCATGAAGCAAAATGCTGGAATATTTGCTCTGTGCTCAGAGATTGTGTGGCATCTTGTATTGTCTGAAACAGCACCAGATAATAATCATACGTGCAAATCTCTCAGACTGGGGCAACAGGGAGAGGAGCCAATCTCTGTGTCTCCATAGAGCTGGAAGAAATCTCAGATATTTCTGTTTGTCTGCAGAACAGCTGGGGACTTCTCAGACATGAATCTAATTAAGCATATTCCTTGCCACAAACACTTCAAGTCCTATTTCTGAGATCCGAATGTCTTTCCAAAATGAAGCCTTAGGAATATTGCTTTCATGCAGCGTGCTTTTTCTTTTTTTTTTTTTTTTTTTTCTGGTCTGGGCAAAATTAAATTACAGTTATAAGCTCAGAGCAAAATTTACTGAAGTCAATAACATTGATTGATATCTGGGTATCAGCAGAATGTCATGCATTTATAATAGCTGAATTTAATCCACAGGCCCAGGGGGGCTCCCGGCGGTGATGTGGGTACTGGGATCAGCCAGGCTGGGGTGACGTTTGACATTCCCGGTCCTCTCCACCCAGCGATGAGCGTCCTCCCCGCTGCGGGTACCAGAGCCCCGTCCCTGCCTCCTGCCCTGCCCTGGGTTTGCAGGTGGTCAGGTTAGGACCAAAATTGAAATATTGAGCATTTTTTTCCTCCGCTCACCATACCCCAAGCTATAAAATAGAGCATTTATTGCTCTGTGGGCCAGCTGCTGAGCGGGCAGCTGTGCCCAGCTCAGCCCCACCACCCCCTCGCTGGGACCCTGTGGGAGCCCTGGCCCCACCACAGCTCTGCAAAACACTGATTACCAGTCCTGCAGCCACTTAAATCCTGGCTTTCGAATCAACCCAAACCAGAAAGCACATTGCTGCTTGCTTCGTTCTGCCTGTTTTGTTTAGTTGCACGAGATATTGCCACTGACCTCGCTGCTGCCGGTGAAAGCCCTCTCTGACTTTCTTGTAGATTTGGAGAAATTTTTTCCTGCTGGTATTCCAGGGAATAAATTCATCTGAGGAAAATCCCAGTATTGATGCACTGCAGTTTTCATCCACCTGCCTTTTTCTCCTGCTTTCTTTAATTCCACTCTCAATCCTGTTGATGCCAAGCATAAGGCTTGCGGGAGGCTTGTCCTGGGCTTCAGGTCCCACTCTCTGATGCAGTTAAAATACATGGGGCAAGGCTTGTCGGTAAAGCCACATACCTTAAGTCCGTCTAATACAACTGTAAAAAACAGATAAGCTTTTGGTCACGTAAACTCTTCCTTAAGGGGGTCTCTTATATGCAAAGTTATTTGCCTGTGCTCCTCAGATAGTTTGATTTATGTTCATCTGCATATACCATGTACAGCAAAACCCAGTGATTTCTCCTGATATGTTTTCACTCCTGTAAGAAACATGATGGGAAGTGGAAGATATGATCATCTCCCTCCCTAGTGGCATCAGTAAATATCACACATATCAGATTAAACCCTTGACATTTTTCCAACAGTGTGAAATTTGCTTGAAGATGTTGGAAAATGAGTTATAGATGTGAAAGCAAGGCTTGGAATATGAATGCAAACACATTAACCCTAAAACCGGTGTAATTGGCTTTTCCCTGATATCCTGGCGCAGGGAGCGGGGGGGTCCATGGGGGAGAGCTCACCCCGCGGCGACAGAGACTGGGGGTGAGTGGGATGTGAGCCATGAGACACAAGTGCCTTTTGTCTCCTGAATAGCAACGAGTGGCTAAATCCTTCCCAGGGATGCTCAGGGATGCACCCCAGCAGCGCGGTGGGACACCTGTCTAGCGGGTGCCTGGGTGGTTTCAGCCGTATTCCTGCCCCAAGGTCGGGGTGCAAACCTCTCAACTCCTGGGAAGAGCTGCCCGGCAGCTTGTGCATGAAAAATACACTTTTCACTTAGCTGGAAAGACAAAATCCCTCAGGGGTTACTACAGTGCAGTCACCCACCTGCAAAGGACTTCGGGAAAGGTGAAGGTTGGGGATTTGAGGTGGCGTTGTGTGCAGGACTGAGTCTTTGACTTCGAAGTTAAGGTCAGGACTCTCATATGTCTTATGATGAAGCTGGTTTTATTTTTTTTACTGCAAAAACTCTCCAGCAGGTTTTCAGCTGCTTTTGCCTCCGGTATGCCGCAGTTGAAAGGTGCACTAGGTTAACGATGTTGGATTTTTTTCCATACTTGCATTCGGAATCTTTCACATGCTGCTGGTGAAACCCGGTCCTGGTACAGGGAGCCCATCTGAGCACGGCACATCCCGCTCGGTGCCCTTCAGCCTCCTCCGTGGATGTCTGCAGGGCAGCAGTGGCAGAGCAAAAACTGGGAGAAAGGAAAAACATTGTGCATTTTAAGGAACAGACTCATTTTAATCTAGAGCCATTGTTGTGGCAATTATGCTATTCAAAGCAGTTTCGATGCCTCTTATTACTTTCTTCTGCATTATCCTCTTGCCCCCTTAGAGATGACCAAGACAGAACTTGATTGCAACTGCTGCTTGTGAGCGCGGCGGTTCCTGACGAGCCATTAGGAGTGCAGCATCCGCCCGAGTTGCCATGGAGATGCCAAGGCTGATTGTAAACCAGGTGAACCGCTCCTGCCGCCGGCAGAGCACTGCTCATCCCTCCCCGGGGACACGGGCTGCTTGGAGGGATGGTTGTTGAAATCAGAGCGTGGACCAGGTGCTGGGTGGGCTGAGAGGGACCCATGGAGTGCTCAAGCTGTTTAGAGCAATAGAGATGAGCCCAAGACCCACATCTGCAAATGGAGGTGGTCTAATAGGAGTAGTTCACCGTCTGTGCACCACATGTCCCAAATCTCTGTCCCAGATACCGTGGGTCCAGTCTTTTGCGGATGCTCTCAGGTTGGCCTTGCTGTCCTGCTCGAGAGCCGCTCCAAGGGAGCCGCAGCCGTCGCTGGGTGTTTATGCCCCCGTCCGAGGAGGAGGTAGCTCTTGTTGGGGTTGTGCTGTAGCATTGAGAAATCTGGTCTTTCAAAATTTGGCAAGCGCGGTGTAACTGGAAGTGCAGTATTAGCATAAATTAGCTGAGAACACATTTATCGGTGGCAGAGGGAAGGTTGCCGTTTGGCAGCAGGTGGCTTGCTTTTATGCAACAGTTATTCTGTCTTCACTTAATAAACATCTATCAGATAAAAAGGTGATGCGGTCGACACATGGCTCATCTATTCTTAGGTTTGGCATTTGGGAACACGGTGTCACCCGCTCGGATCTGACTGGAAGCGTGTTACCATTTCACAGGCAGGAAGGTCCTTCACTGTTAATAAATTTTGACTCTCATTTAAATGCAGGATGAGCATAGGTCCTCTCTGCCCTGGCTGAAGGCTGCAGCGTCTGCTTAGCCACCGCCTGCATTTTGTGTGCTTAGGTTTGCCCCAAAAATCAGACTTTTTTGCAGCCAGTGCTGCCCTGGGGTGTGGGGAGCCCTCTCCTCTCAGGGTCCTATCTTGGGAGGCCCATCGGACCACGGGGGCACCAGATGGGGTATATCTGCTCTACAGATATCATTACGTTATGTATATCCTACTTTATATATATAAAATACATATCTATATCTCTCTATATATGTCTCCTACTTTATAGCTATCCTACTCTGAGACCACAATCGTCTCCCTCAGAATTCAAAGTTAGAGCAGTTTTACAGATCTCCATCGTCTGCATGAAGGTCAAAAATATTTTTTTTTCTTCTTTTGAGAACAATAATGGAAAAAATACTACCAGATATGGAAAAAGGGTCAGAAAGCTGCAGATAAATGGGGCAGAGCATCAAATGAAGTGACAGGAGACCTAATTATGGGATTGAAGCTATGGGATGAAATAGGTAAAAATCTCACAGGAGCTTGTATCTCCTTGTATTTTTTGCAAGAACTTGAAACGCTCTTTCCTCTTCTTGCAGGAGCCTTTTTGAAATCAGTACATTTTTAGCTGAAAGTTGGAGGCAAGGACAAAATGGCCTTGGCATTAAACAGCATGTTTCAGTTGTCCAGGAACAGCTGAGGAGGTGTTCGCGTTTCCCTCCTGGTGTTCAGGATTGGGTGGCTGACCTTGGAAATGTGGGTGAAGTCAAGGGAAACAGTTGGGCTTTTTCCCCACTTTTTCAAACTGGAGTTTATACTCACCACCACCACATGTCCAGTACTACTTTCTACCATCTACCCAATTCATGTGCTTATTTTAGAAGGAGAAAATTATGTAGTACGGAGATACTCCACCATGATTGCAGCAGTGAATTCACCCCAGCTGCTTGCCCTGCCGGGGTGGGATGGGCCACGTTCGCAGAGTCGTGTTTGCACGCCGGGGGGGTGAATGTGCACGCTTCTGCTCAAGGGTTTGCCCATCCCGAAGTTCAAACTTGCTTGTGCAGATGGCATTTGGCAGGACGGATGGGTCAGCCAGCCATAAACCTCAGAAATTCAGGCTTCTGAAAGCCTGAAGTACAGGCACCCGCAATTTGAGAGAGGAAATGGGCAATGAGGTTAAGGGGGTGTTGAGTAAATGTCCCCACGTGTGTAAATGTCACCTCGTGCTGTGCTCTGGGAGAAGAATAAGGAGCGTGTGCTCTGCAGGTGGGCAGAAGGCTTGGGATGCCGCTGGGCAGCGTGCTGCTCCTGCCTGGCAATTCGTTTGCTCAGTCCTTTGCTGGGAACGTCATGGTAATGCATCAGTGAGAGGAAAATATTAGTTTGCGGGTATGTAGTCCGCTCCCACTGTTCACGAGGCTCTTCCTTTCCCAAGGCGCTATGAATAAATAATGCGGTATGAAAATGAAGGCAGTGTGGTTATCGGGGCTATTAGCCGAAAGCACATCGGGAGCTGATTGAGATCTGGGTATTCTGCCTATAGTTTAATGTAGTGGCTATTGGAGAAATCACTGCTCTGGAAGACCATGCGTGCCGGTGGGGAGAGGGTATCTCACCGGTACTGGGACCTGCTTATCTTTAGGAAAGAGTGTTGTGGAATCTCGCTCCATGTTGGTGAAACTTGATTACTGCCTTATCATTCAGAGCTCGAGGGATATATTCATGCTGTTATTATAATATGTTATTTCCTCACAGTTCCTCATATAAATGATGGAGGCTGTGATGCAGAACTCCCTGTGTGTGTGCAGGAAAGGGAGAGCCTTGTGCCTCTGTAAATGGAAATCCATCTGCTTTCCGTGCTGGAGGTGGATGCTCAGCGCAGAGCAAGGGCTGCTGGCTTTGGCTTTCGCAGTGAGCAATGCTCAAGCTGCATGCACGGGAACGGGAAACTTGCAGAAACGGAGGACCAAGATGTGGCTCCTCTGGCAGCCCCACGGATTCTAAAGCTGCCCAAAGCAGCGGTTCAGGGTCACCTGGAGACCACCTCTGTTTCTGCAGCGCTGCTCCTTGCTGGTTCTGTGGGGAGGGGACAGAGGTGGGAACAAACCAGAGCCATGCCGGGGTGCTCACGCTGCCCGGCTATTTCTGGTCCACAAGCCAGGACCCCTGGCAGCCCACTCCCACCATCTCATGGAGGGACACCGGTGCCAGGCCAGACCCTTAAACCAGCTTCTTTATTCCCAGCAAACCCAGGGACTTGAACCCCGCTTTGATGCTGGTGGTGCCGGGGGAGATCCCAAGCAGTGCCAGCACTTCCCAGTCCTCCCTGTCCTCCCAGTCCTTGGCCAAGTGCAGAGCAGGAGGTTTGGGTTTGGTTGGGGGCTGTGCTAAAGCTACTCAGTCTTTAGCTGCTTCGTCGGTGAGAAAAGGGCGGGCGGGGATTTACTGGGAGAACTTTTTGCCATCTTGGCCAAGAGCAGCGTGACAAACCCCCTCGCAGGGATCGGGGGGAACACTGCGAGCTCTCCAGCAGGTGATTAAAAAATCATTTTCATTAGGAAGCAGAAGTCCTGCTGCTGAGAAAGATTGCTTCACGCAAGCAGATTTGGGCTTGCTAATGAGTGTTTTCCACTTCCAGCCACACGGAGGATGCTCTGGTTGTCTCGCCAAGAGACGGGCCCAGGCCACACTGAGGGAAAAGTGTTCCTGTGAGCATCAGCCCTTTTTATTTTTACCACGATCAAACCCTCAGACCTCCAGAGCCCACACGCGCAGGGACAGTGTCATGGTTTTCTCTCTGGAGGGAGGACTTATCTCCTGGAGAGGACGCCGAGCACTTGGCGCTTACAGCATCCCTGCAAGTGTTTGATGTCGGAGCCTCGCTCGTTGCCCCCAAGCCTTGGCACAAGCTGCTGCCTAATTTTCTATTATTTTTGCCCATTTGGTTCATTCCTCATCCCAGTTTCCTCCTGTACGTGTGATTGAACCCAAGACTGCTCACTGCCCACTTAACGGAGACCTGGAGTATTGCACTGAATGATTTGATGTTACAGATTTTGTCACCTGTGAAGAAAATTTCCTTTACATATGGAAGGAAAGTAAAAATTAAAGCTTCATTGAAAGGAAAAATGGCTTTGAACAATTTTCATTTTACTCTTCATGTCTTTAAACTGCCTCGGTATTCTAGTAATAATTTTGGCTTGTTTTGACCTGAAAGAATTGCAGTATTTCTTTTCTGACAAGGCTGACAGATGCTTTGACTGATGCTAGCTAAAATCAGGTCTTTCAGTCTAAGAAATGTTACAACATCATTTGCATACAAACAGGGACCTAGACAAGCACTTGAAAATTTCTTGCGCTTGCAAATCCTGACACTTGAGACGAATAAAAGGAATTTTACTCCCTCAGCCCAGCGGATGCTCAGAAATAATGACGTTCGCATCAACATTAGTTTGAAACTCCAAATTATGAAAGTGATACAGGGAGATTTTCGCCTTCCCCCCCCAGAGAGGCTCTCCCGGCACTCTGCTGGCTGTTAACAAGCAAGGAGCATTAAAGGCAGCGATCTCTGGGGCTGCACTAAAGCCCCCATGGGGAGCGATGCTTGTGTGCTCCAGTTCTCCGTGCATCCAAAATCAACGTCCTCTCTTTGTATCTTTCGCCGTAAACGATTACGTTCATAAATATGCAAAGATTTGCTTCCTCCGAGCAAAACCCTCCGCTGTCACGACTGGGCCAGGTGGTGCAGGCAGGCGCGCTCGCGCCCGTCGTTGCCAATTCCGAAATAGGCTGCTGGAAGCCCCTGTGGCAGCAGAGGCGGCTGTGGAACAGGGCAGGCTGCTCCTGCGGGAGATGCTCTGCTGCCCCTGCCCCGGGGGCTGCCCACCGCCCTGCGGCGTACCCAGCCTGGGGGAGAGCTTCTTCTCTTCCCCATCCTCTTTCCCTTCTCCTTTGCTGTTCCCCTTTTCCCCTTTTCCCCATTCCTTTCCCCTTCCCCCTTCCTTTTCCCCTTCCCCTTTTCCTTTTTTCCTTCTTTTTTCTTTTTCCTTTTTCCATTTTCCTTTTTCCTTTTTCCATTTTCCTTTTTCCTTTCTCCTTTTGTTCCCCTTTCCCTTTTTGCTTTTCCTTTTCCTTTTTTCCTTTTGTCTTTGCCCTTTTCCTTTTTCTTTTTTTTCTATTTCCATTTCCCTTTCCCCATTTCCCTTTTCCCTTTCCCTTTTCCTCTTTCTCCTTTCTCCTTTTCTCATTTTCCCTTTTCCTTTTCCTCTTTCCTTTTTTCCTTTTGCCTTTGCCTTTTTCCTTTTGCCCTTGCCTTTTTCCTTTTGCCCTTTCCCCCTTTCCCTTTTCCCCTTTTCCCTTTCCTTTTCCCCTTTTCTATTTCCATTTCCTTTTCCCCCTTTCCCTTTCTCCCTTTCCCTCTTTTCCTTTTCCTTTTTCCCTTTCTCCTTTTCCTTTTCCTTTTCCTTTTCCTTTTCCTTTTCCTTTCCCTTTCCCTTTCCCCTTTCCCCTTCCCTTTCCCTCCCAGGGACGAGCCAGTGAGACCCCCCCCAGGCTGGAGCCATACCAGCACCTCTGGAGGGGTGTGCTGAGAGCCCCCCACATTCGCAGACACTGTCGTGTGGGGGTCTGGCCTCCCCTGGCACATGAAAAATTACCATTTCACCTATGTTTTACCCAAAAGGAAGGTTTTAATTTAACTCCTCTGCAGCAGGCAGCTGGGGGGGCTGGGGGGGTGGGACATGGAGCTGCAGGGAGGGCGCAGGGCAGCAGTGCATCTGTTGTCCTTACAAATTTTGGGCCAAACCATGAAGATGTTGCAGCAGCTTTGCCCAGCTCCTGTTTCCTCCCCTGTAGCCGTGTGAACGGCGCGCGGTGTGATACGCAAACGTTTCGCTTGGCGTTTTTAAACTGTTTTTACAAGGGCTTATGAATTTAGTAAAACTTGCTAAATATTCATGACCTGCTCACCAGCCACATGAGCTGATGAAGGATGGAGCGGGCTGCGGGGGGGGGGGCGGATTTACTATTTTGAAGAGTCATCACATAAATTATTCAGCAGCCCTAATCTGACCAGCTGTATTTACTGTTGTGGGCCAAGAGCTCCAGAGCCTGCTGCCGCCCAACACCAACCAGAAATTCTGCTGTTTTGGCTTTTGGCGGTGAGTCAACATGAGACCCGACTGGGACGGGAGGACGGGGCCGGGGTTGGGGGGGTGGAGCTCATCTGAAAGCATCCAGCCCGACAGCAAAGATCTCCGTCAGGCCAATGTATTAATGGCCTTTCCACCAGGCACTCAGCGGAGCCCTTGTGCATTGAGAATGAGCCGTTATAATTACAGAATTGCAGCGTCTCCAGATGTTTTGTATGTGTTTCAGCCTTCATTTATTTGTTTTCTGTGCCGAGTTACTTGGGATACTGAAAAATGTAAATAATGAATATGTGATGAGCAGCAAGAATGGATCTCTGCCCTGCCTCGCTCTTCCAAAAAAGCTAATTAAACCAAGTACCAAAATAAAAACTGCTTGAGTCTGCTCCAGCATCAGCCATAAAAGAGTACTCATGAGCAAATAATTGACAATTAAAGCCCGACTTACAGAAAAGAAGAAAAAAAAAATCTTGTATACAGCTGAAGCGAGCGCTTTCGAGCAGCGAGGATCTAAGGGAGGGTTGTGTCGATGGGAAACGAGCCACGGCCGGGGCGGGGGCCTGAGCCTGCTCACACCCAGGTGCCAACAAAACTGGCTCAAACCCTCAGCCAGAGCCACTGGTTTAAATTAGAGCTATTTTGGCAGCCTCCCTCACCCAAGGTTTTCAAGCTCCTCGTCGGTAAAAGCATCATTGCGGTGGAGATTTGGAGATGGGGAAACTGAGGCACGGCGCACCAGCAGGGCCGGCAGCTGAAGGGATCGCTGCGGCTGGGGTGGGAGAGGATTTATTAAAAATCAAGGCATGTACTAATATATACATTGCCTAATATACATATAGCCTGGCTCGGGGCTAGCTTTCTCCTGGGGGGATGTTGATATGGGATCCCAGGCCGGAGGACTGCGTATGTGATTGTATGAATTATATATGTGTGTATACGTAGATGAGTATGTATGTATATACTGTGATCTGATGTGCGCTCTTCACAGCTTAATGCTTTATTTAGACTGAATTAACTTGCTTCACAGGGCTTTGTTTATCCATTTTAATAAATCAGCTCTTTCAGCCAAATCTTGCCTTAAGAGTTGAGCGTATCCAGAGCCTCCAAGAGCGCAGCAGATATAAATATTTGCTTTTACAAACGGGAAAACTCTCCTGAGAATGCTTTAGCAAATGACTGGGCTTGCCTAAACCAGGGAGGCTGGTAATTTGCTGAGTTTTTAGTAAGACGTGAAGAAGCAGAAAGGTGGAGATGAGGGGTCTTTGGTCACCGAGCTAAGGGACAGTGTGCCATCAGGTGGGTTAAGCCTGAGACCTGCCGTCCCCAGCTCCTCCCAGGCGAGGATGAAGCCTGGAGGCAGATGATGCTGCTGCAGTTACATGGAGGAAGGCACGTTGCACACCGCTGGAGTCCAGTGTCGATGGGCAGAGGCAGCAAACTCAAATAATTTAAATTTTCTTTTTTTTTTTCCTACTCGGCGATCCAGAGAAGCATTCTTGGCACTAGGCGTGACTATTACAGTGCCTTGCTGGCTAACAAAATGTCAGCATCTAGCAGTACCTGCCTGGCAATAAAAGCCTTTTAATTTATTATTTTTTCTTTCTTTCAGCATTGTGAAATATTGAAATAGCTGTGGAAAATGAGAAGGGCTTTCCCAAGGGAGACTCAGGCAGGTGCCAGTGTGAGTCTCCAAAGCAAAAAAAAAAAAATAATACCTGTACGGCAAACCCTCTGGCTCAGAGCTGCCAGCCTTCAGCCGGTCCGTGTTTGTCCACAGCCAATTTAAAAAAGGAACGGAAAGGTGCAATCTCACACTCAGAAAAGCAAAGGGAGCTGATCCAACCCTGCCGCTGTAACTCAGAAAATGGATACTGGAAGTGGCCGGGATGGAGAACTCATGTGCGGTGGGAAAGGGTCGGCTCTCGGCTGCGGTGTCTCTGGGTGTCCCGGCAGGGCGGTGGAAGGTGGTGGGCTTGGCAGCTCCTCGTGGGACACGGAGAGGCGAAACCTGAATAAAGATCCAGTCTTTACAAGAAAAATATGTTATTATTGGGTACAGTTTATAAATGCACTGGTACGTCACGACTTGTGGATGCTTTTGGAAACATCTCTCTAGTGACTTGTTCATGGCCCTGAGCATCCTCGGTCACCAGTTCCCCTTGTACTCCAACAGGAGCTGAATTCCTAAATAAGGATCTAGGTTGAGAATGTGTTGCATAAAAAAAAAAGATAATCTTTTAAATAAAGTCCTCTGAAATTGTTCTTGGCTAATGAGCTTTGCCTGGCCGTGGAGGATGGTCATCTAATAGGTGACAGATAATCTCCGGGAGAATGAGGACAGCCTAGATTTCAAGAATAGCATAATTGTATGTAAATGCAAGGAACAGGGATCTTTTTTTAAGCCTGAAGGAGCAAAGTTCATCAGATAACATGCAGCTCCCAGCCCAGGAGCCCGGATTAGCTGGGGAGGGGGCCGGGGAGCGGGGGCAGCAGCGGCAGAGCAGTGCCAGGGTTGGTGCTGCCGGGGCGGTCAGTTGGGATGCTAAGTGCATGCCTGTTTCTCAGCAGCCCTCAGCCTTCATCTAAGTGCTCTCATTAATTAAACCACCATTGCTGTCTTTAAGCTGCACGTAGGCACTGCTTCGTGAGCAACTGGGTGTTCAAAGCCGCCGGCAGCGCGGGCTGCTCGCACCCTCGAGCTCGGCAGGGGTGGCGTAGCCAGAGCCACTTGGGCCATTCGCAACTAAGGGATTATCTGCGTATAACCATTTCCAGCTCGGGGTGCTTCTGGTTATTTCTAACCTCATACTTCCCATCGCTGTGTCTTTCCGCAGAGGCTCTGCTCATCTGATTATAATTTATCAGCACGGGTTCAAGGCTGTGTGGCTTTTGGCTTCCCAAAAAAAAAAACAAAAAAAAACCCTCAATGTGCTGCAAGCTTCTCTGCACAGCTCCAGGGGCTTTTGGGCCAACATGCTGCCCAGTCCGGGGTGTTGCAGGGGCTTTACTGAGTCCCCCCCGGCCTGCTGGGGAGACTGGACATGAAGGATGCTGTGCTCCCGCTGCCGTCCGGGCTGCGGCCAAGCGTGGGCTGCGGATGTCGGCTCTGCAACAGAGGCAACAGCTGCTGAAGGGTTGTGTGTCCGTGTCCTCGGGACCAGCTCGTGGGAGGCAGCCCTGCGCCTTGCAAAGCCACGGCCAGCATCGCGTGGCTACGGTGGGATGGCCAGGGTACCACTCAGTCCCCTGGGGTCACACGGGCTGGGCCTTGCCAAGGACTTTTTTAGAGGAAAAAGGGCGGGGGGGGGGAACCCCGAACATTCTTTTTTGGCAGAAAACTGTGGCAGCAATAAACCTGATCAGATCCTATAATTTTGTTTAAGCACCATTGGCCGTGTGCCAGGCTAACTCTGGCGACACAGCTGTCCAGGGCGCCAGCAAAAGGCTTCCCAGTGACCAAACGGTGACCCCAGCATGGTGCCCGGTCCCTCCCCCCCGGGAAACCGGACCTGCTGACACTCATCCCGAGCTTCAGGTGGTGTCCCCTGTACTGGGTTCTCGGAGACGGGAAAGAGAAGGGCTGCCCATGCTCCCCGCTCCCACGGGGCGCTGGCACCCGCGCCCGGAGCACAGAGAGGGAAACCAGCGGGGCCAGATGGAGACGGAGCAAAATTTTACAGACTCATAGCTCCATCCCTCAAGCTCAGTGGGTTTGTCAGAAACGGTTAATCTCATACCTCAAATGGGCTAGGGAAAAAAAATGCCTTTTTTTTTTTTTTTTTTTAAACCATGTGTCTTGAAGTATATGGGACTTCTGGAGCCCATATGAAAAATAAAAAAGGTTTGGAAGCTGCATTTGCACTTTTATTGCTGAAATTTGTATTGACTTGTTATTTTGCCAGCACCGTCTGTCTTACAAAATGTGACCGGAGACCTTTTTGTAATGCTGGGGAAGGGCCCGGCAGAGGGGAGCATCACCAGAGAGACTCTTCTCCCCCCAGTTTTTTGCCTGGCTCTCCCGATTCCAGCGTTGCGTTAAAGCTGGGTCGCACACCAGCGCTCCGCAGGGCCGCAGAGATGCTCCCCGGTGAGAAACAGCGGCTTTTGAAGAGCTGCTTCCCAGCAGCGACATCGCCCCATGCGGGAGGGAGCACCGGGCCCTGGATTTCGGTACAAAATTGCACGGGAAAAGGTGTTGCAAGAAGTCTTTAAAGCTTGTTAAGTTCCCCCTGGGGAGAGGCAGCAAGCACTGAAAGGGAAAAGGCTGGGGATTAGGTTTTTTTTACCATTTGCCGAGTGATTCAGGCTCCCGCTGTACAAAGAGCAGCTCAGCTGTACCGGAGCTGACAGACAACATTCATTGTGCTTTTAATCACTGACAATGAATTAAATTGTACATATTAAACGCCAATTATATAATAACCTGTAGTTATAGTGTCATACTTGTCGCTGAAAGCAATAACCCTACCCGATTTAACCAGGTCTGTTTTGGAAAACATGGAAAGATCTGTGATCTTTCAAAGAAAAAGGCTGTTATTTATAAATTACAGGTCGAAGTCCCCCCCACCGTAAACCAGGGGCTCGCCAGGGATCTGGGCTGAGCTGCGCCGGCTTACACCAGGTGAAGACTTGGCTTTTTAAACACCAGAAAATGGGTGCGGGTGACCAGTGCCGGGGAAGGCGCGTGGTGTGCAGGAGATGCTCCTCTGTCGGCTTTTCCTGTCCACTGAAACCACGTCAGGGACGGGGCTGAGCTGGTTCTTGTGCTTTTATTGCAAGACCAGCTAAATAAAAATCAAGTTTTCTACTCACAATTAACCAACACTCCTTAAAAGCAAAAAAACATACACGAGAGACTTCCCTTTGGATGAATACTTCCATTTATTCCAACTGGAAAAAACATTTTTTTTTTTTTTAAATATACTTAAGTGTAATTTCTTTTTTGTTTTGTTTTTCTTTTTAAAGGCATAATAATTATCACATTGTCCTTTACAAACAACAAAAAAATTTCCTAGCAATAGTCTGTGGTATGGAGACATCCATCTTCAAGATTTTTTTTTTTTATTATTTTTTTTTTTCTGCGTCTGCTGCTTTCAGTAGGCATCGGGGCGCCCCCGCCGACCCCCCCTCCCGCAGGGGCAGCGTGTGGGGCGAGGGGCGATGCAGCCCGTTAAACCTCTCAGCCCTCCTCGCGGCTCAAAGCCCAGGTTTATCTCAAGACCCTCAGGCGCCAACCTGCACCTTTGGGTGCCGAGAGCCCCGTTTGCAAACCTGCTCCTTCCCGGGAAGCAGCGGGAGAAGCCGCCATCGGTTTTGCAACCCTCCGGTGCATCCGCCGGGATGCGCGGGCGACGGCAGAACCCCAATGGTTTAATGCATACAGAGAACAAACTCACATCCACCATAATACAATACAGCTGAGCCCTATTTATAGACCCCTCTGCTGCAGGGGGGGCTGTCCCAGCTCCGCGGGCAGGGGCTGAGCCCACCTGGGCCACCAGCCCCCCCTGGGCCACCGGCCAAGGGCAGGCTCGGGCCCGCCGGGAGCAGGTCGCAGTCGTTCTCGTACATGGTTAGGCAGTAGGCAATATTGAGACTTCCACTTGGTAATGAACAGCAGTTAACATAACCCAGGAGACTAGAGCACCATAAGACAAGTCTATATTCAAAACAACGTCATGCTGACATCACACAATTGCACCATTTACACTTTTATTTACTCCAAATAATAGTTCAACGTTTAGTAACTTCAGCGTTCTCTACAGAGGTGTGAAATTCCTTCTCTGGCTTTGGTCATTTACAACGTTGCAGACATACGGTAGTTCTGTTCTTTCCTATTTAATAATAATTAAAAAAAAAAAAAAAAAAAAGGTCCCTTTCGCAGCTGTCAGGATTCTTGTGTCTGACTGATGGAGCGTACCTGAAAACCACAGGCACGAGCAGACTTCAAAATGCTACCGAGGCCTCTTCGAGATTTAATGAATTGGAAAATGTTCTCTTTATTTACCAGGAATGAAACAAACAAACAGAAAACAGGGTTTAAAAAAAAAAACAACAACCAACCCTCCAAACAAATGACAACTCAAACTCTCACTGATATGCTTAAGAAATTTGATGATGAAATGGAAAAGGGGGGGTGTGTGTCCAAAGTACTGTTTGATTAGCTCTGGCTGAAAACAATTCCGAATGTGCATGCATTTTCCCAGTGACTCCTAAGATATAGAAATTCCTCTGATATTACAAAATACAAAAATATTTTCTCCAAACTCTCATTTACATTGCATTTACAACGATCACGGAAATAACTTAGGCTCCCACACTGTCCGAGAGAGACAAATGACCAACCAACATGGCTCGTGGAAAACAAAAAACGTGGTGGAAAGCAAAAGCTACCGGCAAACTGATGCTGAGAGTCAACGGTGGTAACCACAACGTACGGACAAACAGAACTCTAAAGGTTGGCAGTATTTGGGAGAAAGAGTTAAAACTACTGGGTAAATATTACAGGCTAAAGTGAACTTTTTTGTTTTCTTTTCTCCAAAGTAAGATGTGCAAAATATATTCACCGTGCCCAGGATTATGACTATTTATAGAAGCCAGTCTACAACCTTCTTACAAATCCCTACTCTTCGGGTCTTTTTTTGTTACAATAAAAGCGCTTACAGGATCTAAAACAGTGCAAGTTTGTGAGTTAATTTACATTCTCTCCCAAGGTGCCCGGCAAGGATGCCATTAGGATATGATACAGTTTTTGCTCTTCTGTCTTTTCCGGCTGTGCAACTGTCCCCTGCCACCCAGCGTGGAGGACTTGGGCATGCTGTACGAGCCGTACTTGTGCAGGAGCTCCTCGCTGGTCACGTACCGGAGGCGGGCGGGCTGGGGAATCGGCTCCCCGAGGAAATAGCCCTCATTGTCGGACTCCGAAGAAGAGGAGCAGGTCGAACACCAGTCGTATTCGGCGAAGTAGGGCCCCCATCTCTCGCCCAAGTGGTTCTGCAAGGCGAGATCCGACACCGTCCGGGGACAGTGGCCATAGATGTCCCTGCGGGGACCCTGCTCCACCGTCTCTCTGCAGCTCCTCTGGTGCATGAACTGGTCGTAGTCTTCCCTGGCTCGCAGCGAGGGTCTCTCCTTCAGCCGGCAGCACTGCTCGCTGGCCAGGTGCAGGGCGTTATCCGACCGGGAACGTCGAGACCGCCGGGGCCGGTGTGGGCGGTAATGCCGGTCGTCATCCCGGAGGTTAGTTCGCCGGCGCGTGCGCTCGCTCATGGGGGCATGTCTTGGGCCCTCCTGCACCCCCAGCTTGCCCCCAGCCACCCCGCTACCATAGTCGAAGCTCTGGTGCATCCGCCCGTGCGACGGCCGCTCTCGGTACCCGAGGGGGCTGGCCAGGTCGTGCAGGTTGGGCTCCATGTCCTGGTACTGCTGCACCGACAGCAGGCTGCGCACCGACTCGGCGCTTCGGAATTGCACGGAGGAGTTCAGCGTCCCCATGTTGCTCATCTTCTCTGAGACGTTCATGCCCGAGTCTTTGCTCAGGTCAGGCATGGAGAACCTGGAGAGATGCTCCTGGCGCTTGGCTCCACCGTCTGCCGAGAGGCCTTTGCAGGGAAAGGGCAAAGGGAGGAAAAAAAGAGAGTTAGGAATGAGAATTTTCTATCAGCAGAGATAGACAGGGAGGAGGCTGGTTTTAGCCTAAGACTTTTGCTTTAAAAAATAACTCAGTGGTTTAGATGCTGTCCTGAAGAGCCCTTTCAAGAGGATGATTTTTAATTTTTTTTTTAAAACAGCAGGCAGTTCCTCCTTTGGGGAAATCACACCAATTTAAGGTGTTTTGAGTTGGACTCCAAGTTGCTTTTCACGACTTCCCTCCCCATATGTCTACGCTGTCTGTGACTTGATAGGAATAACTAGCGATGCCAGTGAGAAACCGTGCGTCAGAGGTAACCTGAGGCCTCCTGCACGCTGAGATAACTAGGGTGCCATGATCCCGCACCCACACCTTGTGCAACGACGACATGTTTTGAAGGACTGAACAATGTCAGGGGCAGCTGAAAACGGGGCCACTAATTCAGGCTTGTCACCATGCTGCACCACACAGGTCCCCAGAATGACACCTTGGGGCACCCTTGGCCGTGTGCATGCAGTTGGGTTTCCCAGGAGGCAAGGAAACACCCAAGCCCCAAAGGGTCTGCTGGAGCTCTCCGTAAGCAGCGGGATGGCAGGAGGGACAGGCTATCCCTGCAGATAGCCACGGAGCTGCACGTTGGCTGCCCTGCTAGGGAGGGTGGCCCACCGGGTCTCTCCCATGTGCCAGCCACCCCTGAGCTCCTGCAAGGTGCTCTCCTCCAGCCCAGAGCTCCTTCAAGGTGCTCTCCTCCAGCCCAGAGCTCCTTCAAGGTGCTCTCCTCCAGCCCAGAGCTCCTTCAAGGTGCTCTTCTCCAGCCCAGAACTCCTGCAAGGTGCTCTTCCTCCAGCCCAGAGCTCCTGCAAGGTGCTCTTCCTCCAGCCCAGAGCTCCTGCAAGGTGCTCTTCCTCCAGCCCAGAACTCCTTCAAGGTGCCCTCCTCCAGCCCAGAACTCCTTCAAGGTGCTCTCCTCCAGCCCAGAGCTCCTGCAAGGTGCCCTCCTCCAGCCCAGAGCTCCTGCAAGGTGCTCTCCTCCAGCCCAGAGCTCCTGCAAGGTGCCCTCCTCCAGCCCAGAGCTCCTTCAAGGTGCT
This sequence comes from Chroicocephalus ridibundus, assembly GCF_963924245.1. Classification (NCBI taxonomy): domain Eukaryota; kingdom Metazoa; phylum Chordata; class Aves; order Charadriiformes; family Laridae; genus Chroicocephalus; species Chroicocephalus ridibundus. The sequence continues at coordinate 16,902,126 of NC_086293.1, read as the reverse complement.
CTCCTCCAGCCCAGAACTCCTTCAAGGTGCTCTCCTCCAGCCCAGAGCTCCTGCAAGGTGCTCTCCTCCAGCCCAGAGCTCCTTTAAGGTGCTCTCCTCCAGCCCAGAGCTCCTGCAAGGTGCCCTCCTCCAGCCCAGAGCTCCTGCAAGGTGCTCTCCTCCAGCCCAGAACTCCTTCAAGGTGCCCTCCTCCAGCCCAAAGCTCCTTCAAGGTGCTCTTCTCCAGCCCAGAACTCCTTCAAGGTGCTCTCCTCCAGCCCAGAAAGCCTTCACCTGGCAGCAGAGGAGTGTCCACTCAGCACCTGACATCAATGAGAAACTCAATGCACCCCACATAACTCTAGTCTTTGGCCCGTTTTCTGGGTGTTTTCTATTTTCTGACTATCTCCGCGTTGGCTTGACAACTGCCAGCAGTCAGTGCTTGCATTGCAAGCTCAGGACAACGTGTTTTGCAAGCTATTTCAAAGGAAATCCATTTCATCCCAAATCAAAGGCAGAGTGTTTGCTTTGGCGCCCTTCTCCCCGTCCCTCTCCGACAGCCTCGCGGTGCAGACCGAACGGGGAGAGCTCTGCACCATCAGCAGGATTTTCAACATGACGCACAGCCCTTATGCAATCACCCAGAATTTATGACTTTGTAAATTAATTTAAAAAAAACCCCACCAAAACAGCCCAACCCGCAATTCAAGAATAAACTTCTTTTCCCCGTAACAAAAGCTGCTTATATTTCATCGAGAGCTCAGCTCCTTCAGCCTCAGCCACTGCCTGCCAAACCTGAACAAGAACAAGGGCTGCTGTCACTAACCCTGCTTACGAGCCGCTTCAAGGGTTTCTTTGGACTCAGCCTTAAACAGATCAACAGATCCTGCAAATATGGGCAAGGTTTTCCAAACCCTGCCCTCGGTGGCACCACCGAGAGCTTCAGCGCTTGAGAACAAACCGCCGCTGGGTCTCGCATGATTTGGCTTTGCTCCCCGAGTCCCAGCCGCCGCAGCCATTTCTCTGCTCGTTTGCTTTTCTGCTGCTAATGGGGATGTTTCTGGAGTTTATGATTACAGAGGAAGGCAAAGGGAAGGCAATCCCTGAACGCCGCAGGAAAAGGGAGAGGCTGGGTTAAAATAAAAGGAAAAGCTATTTTTTGTTTCGAAAAGGACACAGTTTTCAAGCCAGCTTCATGCCTTTTTTTTTTTTTCCCCCTAAGCCACGCCGATCTCGAGCGAGCTAACCCAACCCTGCTGACCACCCTTTGGAAACTGTCCCCTCCGAGGACCTGCCCGCCCGCACTCCCCGCTCTCATCATGGCAGCGAGCGATTCCCCGCACACACCACCTCCTTCTGGAGAAGCCTTTCATCCCAGTCATGCCATTTGTCACCTTAGGCACTGCTCCTCATGTCCCTCCCTGTGCCACCACGGAGGAACCCAGCAGCCCCCGAGGAAGGAAAAGCAACTCAATAATATGCTCAAAGACCTCCCGAATAGCCAGAATAACAGTAGGATTGCCAGCGGAGCTGATCCGAACGTGAATCATGGCCGCTGACAGCCGAATGTGGCCTTAATCAGATCTGTCAGACAATAGCTGACACTGAAGAAAATGAGCCCTCGGTGACATGTATGCAACCCTTCGTTAGGAGGACCGGCACGGCTCTGCAATAAGAGCGAGCATCGGCAGAGAAACACAGCTCCAAACGCCGCGGGATGCTTCTGCGGCATCAGCAGATGGATTTTGGCAGCATCGTTTGAAAGGGGCTGACCTTGTTGGTGCTTTGCCCCCGGTGCACGGCGAGCCCCATCAAACAGCACCCACCGGGGTCGGCCCCCTCCGCCCCCGCCACCTCTCCCCTCCGGTTGTATCCAGCAAGGATAAAAATGAGGATCTAGGGAGAGGCTCCTGGAAAGGCAGGGCCAGCACTTCACAGGTTTGGTTTGTGCAGGATGGGGGTCTCCAGCCCCTTGAAGACACCGCAAATGCTTTGTCTTGTCCTCTCCAAAGCCCTGGTCTGCACAGGGGGAGGCGATTTCAGACCAGGAGCCTGCGATCCACATACAGTTCATGCTCAGAACACAATATTTAATCAACGATTATTAGGTCCAGGGGATGTTTGTGGTTGTTCATCCAGACGGCCTGATTATAATTAAGCACGCACATTTTAAGATCTTGAATCGCTGGGAAAATGGTGATTGTAAGAGGAATTCCAGCATGGAGCACGTACACCACCACAGCCAGCGCACGGAGCTCAAGGCACGACAGAGCCCGTGCTTGGGAGACTGCAGCAAAGCCACCCCGAGACCCCACGGCTTCATTTCCCCATATGGCAGGGTGGGAAACGCTCTTTCAAGAGGGCCAAACGCATCTTCCCAGGCAGATTTGGCAGGCTGCAAAAAAGAAGCCTTTTTTTTGCAAGCCACACTAGCAAGTGACCCAGCAAGCTGCGGGCCAGGGACGCATTTTTTTACCTACTCACGGTGGCAGTGAAGGATTTCTTCTGCTCACTCAGGAGTAAAGCTGTGCTTTTATCGCATCCCTGCAGATACCGAGAGCTCCACACAGCTCTTACGGTGCCCAGAGCAGTTACCAGGTCAAGGATGCGACTTCTAACCAACACAAAACACAAAGGTACCTCCAGGCCTAGCTTTACTTTTACACCAATGCAAGGTGTAAAGTATCGGGGAGGGGGGGTTAGGCCCAGATAAGTCTTTCAAAGCTTGCAAAAATGATGCCGCCCCCCTCTGCGGAGCCATAAAGCCTCAGCCAGGAGCCCTCCAGCCTGACCGCAGTGAGTTCAGAGGACAGCAATAAACATTTGTCTAAAAAATTGCATCTAGAAAACATGACCTAGGAATAAAGTTTGAAAGAGCAGGGGTTGTTTAGTCTAGAGAAGAGAAGGCTGGAGGGGATATAATAACAGCCTTCAAACGCAGAAAAAAAACCCGCTTGCGAAGAGGAAAGGAATACATTATTCTCCAGGTCTGCTGAACTCCTGCAAGGAAAATTTCAGCTTGGAGGAGAAGAAAACTCTTCCCATGCAATCACAGCAGAAAGGGCCGGGGGAAGCTCCGGCACCAGAGGGTTTCCCGGGCACCCGAAGGCAGCAGATGCCTGGGCACAGACAGAGCGGCTCCAGGTCTCTGGTCCCACACTGCCCTGGATGGAGCAAAGGTGGCACCGACCCTCCTCTCCTGTGGTCATTTGCCATTTCAGAGCTACACCAGTGCATTATTGAGGCCAAATCTTCTTGAATTACCAGCATTTATTTACAGCCCCTGCAGCTCCCTCTTAATGAAGTGTTTCATCTGGGAACACAGCTAATAACCTGATCGAGCCCTAGCCTGGACGAAAGAGCGCGCGAGGGGAGACCCCACCACGCAGCCGTGTTTTTTTTCTAACGAGCAAACCTGAGAATCCATTTCCCGAGGCCGTCCAGGGCAGCGGGAGCCCTGCTCTGGCCCGCAGTGCGAGATGGTTGTTACCGCATCACCGAGCGCTTTCCAAGGGCGCAAAAGCCCAGGGATAATACCCACGAGGCTAAATGATGCTCCGAGACACCAAGCACATCCGTCATTGACTGCCCCAGAGGCTCTTGCACTGGAAGAGGAGGAGAGATGGCACCTCCTGCCACCAGCGCAGTGCGTTGGCTGGTGGCCGTCCCACGGCCAGATTGGAGCCAGCACCGCGGCGCACGTGGACACAGCGGGTTATTTTGCTGCCGTTCTCCGCTGCGTGGGGCTGCCAGGCTCAATATTTCACCCCGGAGCCATGGAAACGGGTGCCTTTCAGATGAGCACAAGTGAAAGCTGTAGCTCGTCTGCGGGCGTTTGATATAAAACTCGAGCTGGCTCCAGTGCTGGGAACACAAAGCAGGTTTCTAGTTAACATTAAGGTTTGCTAAGAACATGCTGTACGATCCCCTCTGAAGTCCTTCCCCACCCCTATTAAGAATCGTGTTTATCCCATAAAACATCGCCAAGGGAAATAACAACCGAATAAGCAAAACGACAGCATGAAGATATTCCTCCTAAGCTTCACCTCTACAACCTTGCCACAACAAAGCACTCGCAGGCGCTTAAATCTCACCGCGTGCTCTGCTAAACCGGGGCTGCAAGTTGCATTAATTATGAATTATTAGACCACTCGGCAAACGACAGCAGAGGGGCCGCAGAGAGCACGTACGCCGGGTGTGAGGCTGGGAATGAAGCCCCCCGGTGAGGGGAAGCAGCTCCCAGCCCCCATTAAATTAAACTCCCCGCGAAGCTGGGCTAACACGGGGTGAAGCCCCGCCGCAGCCAGCATCCCAGCGCAGAGGCAGCATCCTCTGCTTCACCCCGGAGGGGGAAGGCAAAACGCCCCGATTTAGGATACTGCACACAAACAGGGCTACGCTGACACTCGCTTCTTGCCTTTACATTTACCACAGCGTACACACACACCTGCACATCGCAGTCCTCACCACTCAAGCCCCACATAGGTGTCTGCTGGCACCAAAACCCTGCTCCCAGCCCAGCCAGTGTTTAAGTGAAGCTATAGAGGTACAGGAGGGGACGGTGCAGCATCCCCGTGTCCAGCCCCCTGTATCAGAGCCTTCTCTCTCCCATAGCACCAGGCGGGCACATCCTCACCACCCCTGAAAAAGGGTTTATTTCAAGTTCAACACCCAGAAATAAAAAGGAACTTCAGGAAAAACAGCCTGCCCAAAGGCTTTGTTTATAGCTCAGCCTCATCTCCCTTCTGAGCGACCTCGGGATGTGCAGAAATAAAGCAGACCCCTTACGTAAGTGGAAATCGTGGAAAGTAAACAATTTGGGGGAAAGCAGAGCGTTCGCCAAGCAGATCGCGGTCCTGACAGCCTCCCACGGTGTGCCCCCCCTGTGCCATCCCTAGGGTGTCAGGGCGTATTTCCCACGCAATCACTCCCTCTGTCTGTCTCGCTGAAAGAAGCCCCTACACGGGTGCTGCCTGGGAAAGGGGTTGGATTTTACCTTAGAAGCCCCCTCGTAAACCCCCTCATCGGCACCACCAGCTCCTGTGCCCTCCCCAGACAAGGCAGGATGCCAACGGGCTGGGATGGGGATGATGTACTATTGCTTCCCCCAACATCTCCTTCCACAAGTCCATTTCGGCTCTCCCTCTGGTTTGGTTGTTACCCACGTGCTTTGGCACTTCCATGTGTGACGCCGAAGGCCAGCTGGCCCCCACAGTAAGCACACCCAACCTCCCACTGCTGAGCAGCAAAAGGCGGGCGAGGGGGAGAAGAAACATTCCTGGCAGTTTTATAATGTTTCGGCATCGGCCCTTTGGGATGGAAAACCTCTGTCTTCACACGCCGGGTTTCGAAATGACCCTGCTTGGATTCGGAAATGTTATACCTGGGTCTCCAAACTGCAATAAATCCTCCCAGGGATCCCATCTGCCAACTTGGAAGCAGTTTTTACGCTGCCCGCATCTAGGGGAAAAAAGGGTGGCAGAGTGTGCTGGAGAGCTGGGAGCCTCCTTTTTCTTAGAAAAAGTCAGGAACAGTCAATGTGTCATTTTCTGGCTTGTGTAACTCAGCTGAAGCGCCCGAGGCAGCCGCCCTCTCCGGCCCAGGGGGGAGAGGAGCCCCCGCGGGATGCAGTGCCACTGAGGACACGGGGACGGGGACCAGCCCCCGAGCCCCTCACTGCCGTTCCTGAGGGCGGTCAGGAGCTGCTCCCCAGCCCTTGTGCATTGAACGCTTCTTGGAAAATATACCCTGGCTCTGAGAAACAGGGCTTTTTCCTTCTCCTCTGCAGCTTTCAACCCCTCCTCAGGCAGAGGAAGAAAACGGGACTGGAGACAGAGGATGCCATCAGGTCACTCTGCAATGCCGATGCGCAGGGATCAGCGCTGATCCACGTGCGTGTTCGTACCTTTTTTTCCTCTCTGCCTTCTGGGTGTATCACAGTTGTTGTTTAGTCCTGGAAAACCAAGCTACCTGGGGCTTTTGGCCATCTCACAACACAGATGATGGGAGAAACGTGTGCCATACATGTGAAATCACATTCCACCCTGTAACGGCATCAGTTTAACATCTTTTTTTCCTGGATTTACGGCTGTGACAGATGAGGCTGTTACCTTCACCCAAACTCACTTTCTTGAGGAATACTTGAAATCTATTTCTCCTTTTGCATACAAGCATCACTGTTCGACACAACTTCTACCTCCAAAGCACGCCTGCTCTCTGCAAGCTGCACACAAAGAGCCTGTTCGCAGAGAATAACATTTAGCCCGCAGGTACTTTCTTAAGTGGGCTATTTGACCAGCTGGCATTTTGTGGAAATGACTGCTTGGAATCAGCACAGATCAGCTCTTGATTTCTAATTCAGCTGCTAGGCACATACAGCACCTGCAAAGGCGCTTTTTAGAGGGCAACACAAGCAGAAGCAGAGCAAGGCAGAGCACAAGCACTGGGAGCAGAGCTGTGATGGACCCAGCAGCTTCTGGAAAGTGACTGACCTCTGGTAGGATCAGACTCCTCCTCATGAGAAAAGCCTCCTGGACAAACTCCATTTTAGCATTGTCCTGATTGCTTAATGAAGGGAGTTTCAGGGTAAACATTGCTACAGCATCCACTGTTTTGCATTGTTGCTAATGCCATTGAAAAAAAAAAAAAACAAAAACAAAAACAAAGCAAAAGCAGCCAAAGGAAATAAAATACAAAAGATAATATAAAATCCAGCAAAAATGAGCTCTCTCTTGGAAAATGCACTAGGAAGTATTTTTTGCTCTTTGCCTCTCCATCTAATTGCCACGTTGGGCAGGAGGAAGACTCAGCCTTCAAGAAGACGACGAAGTGGATTGGAGTGTGGCATAGCCTTTGGTTGATGGCAGAGAAGGGATTTTCAAACAGGAACGTGGAAGGGAAGGAGAGGTGCCCTCCACCAGCAGGGAACTCTGCCCTTTCCCAGTGGATGTGGTTAAATCACATCGGCATTTGTGGCAATTACACAAGCACAAACCAGAGGACGGCAGAGACACTTCCATCTAACTCAAACCCCGAAACAAAGCACACGGAGGGTCACGGCTACCTCTGTCACTCCGGAGATGCACCACTACCCACCGTGAGACAGCAGAGCACAGCTGAGCCCTTTGAGGGCAAGCGGCCAGGATTAACACAGTGTCACCAACCCATGAGGAACCGGCTTTGAAGCGATTAAGTCGAGCCTGGTTGGTAAGGTGAAAAGCTGGGGTCCCACAGGAGACTCGGGGTCACGCAGGTCTTGACACCCGCAGCGGGTGCCCCGTCCGGCACTGAATGCGTTACAAATATCACCTGCACTCAGGAGGCAGCTTTCTGGCCAGAGGACAGGGAGTACCGCTGCACATCTCATGCATTATCTGCTTTTTCTTACATCTCTGGCTAATTAGTAGTTACGTCGTAATAGAAACATCACAGCAAAAACTGCTGCCAGGGAGGGACCAGCTTTTAACGTGTGCTCTGCAGGTCAGGGACTGTTTGCCCTCCAGCTCCCTATAAAAAAAGAACGTTTTCAGCGATGCCATAAAATGTTGGAGGGATGCGGTACAAATTATTTCACTTTATAAGGTGGAGCAACTGTGCAGCATCAGTAGCTCAAAGGGACCTCGTATCCGGATGCCCGGGAGCTTCTTACAAAGCAGAGCTGGGGTGTGCGGGGCACGGGGCGAGCTGGACACCCGGGATGTGTTGGGGGAGCTTCACAAGGGTGTTTGCTCAGCAACTCACTCTCCCACAGACCTCAGTCAGGCCACCAAATCTCCCTGTCCTCAAAATGCTGCTGATTAAACAGGATGATAATTGTGTCCTCCATAATTGCACACACGGCCCTGCCTGTTACTGCTGCAGTGCCCCCCAGCTTGAGCTGAGCCAGGTCCCAGAGCAAGGAAAATTATTAGATCTTGCACATTAATAAAAATGTTATCACCTCACTCTGCAGAGGAACTGCTTAAATTCGTTGCAAGTCCCATCATGCTGAGGATCTGCTCCAGAACGCAGGAAAGCAGTGCATCGTTAAGGCAGGCGCTGCCTGTAAGGAAATTCATACTTTGGCTACGTATGGAGGACGGATGCCTTTGGAAGATCTCCCTCCCAGCATTTTAAAAAAGGGCTTCTAAAATGAAAGACAGAATGATTTTCAGTCTAATATGAAGGCCTTGGCATGTTTCTCACCTCTCGACCTGTATCCCCGATAACTTGTTACACTCCAACACCAAAGCACGCAGGGATTGCTCATCCGCACTCCACGTTGCTTAAGACTCTCTGTACTGACGGGTTTTTACACAATACATAGTTTCAGAAACACAAGTGGCTTTGGAAATGTGGGGCTTTGCTCCCAAGAACCTTGTTTCGAAGAGCAATTCCCAACTCCCTCGCCACTTCACATCTATTTTTCCTCTGTGTGTATCCGAGGCTGTTCGAGCCAAACCATCTCCAGCTCATTAGGCTTCTCCTCTCCCCCTCTGCTTTTCCGCTCGCCGGTCAGGGAGATCCTAGCTGAACACAGAGATCACTTCACATCTTGGCACAGGGCTGGCAGCTTCCCTAAACAAACATAGGAGGTATGGGCGTAGCAGAGCAAACCTGTCCATCCAGGCAGGGCAGAGCACGGGGCTCGGCTTCACCGGTGCTCAGCTCGCTGGGGACCCAGCGATGCTCACGGCGCATCCCCATCCCCAGTGCCAGCATCCCGTGGGGAGCTCTCGGGACCGGGCACCAAACACGCCGCACCGGTAACAGCAAGACAGATGGACTCCATTTAGCAGGGGGCAGGCGCAGGAACTGCCTGAATCCAAGCAATGCTTAGCTGGAATAGAGAAAAGCCAGGGGAGCGGCAAAGAAAAAGCAAGGCAGTATCTCTGGTGAGCAAACCAGGCTCAGGATTTTCTTTTCCCAGCCCAGCTGTCCGATAATGCAAACTACATCAGGCTGCGGAACGACGGTGTGTGCAGGGCGCTGAGCCTCCCCGGCGCCGAGCTGCGGACCAGAGCCCCGCGCAGACACGTCCGTGCACGCACAGCCATCCCCGCGGCCGCAAAATGAAACCCAAACACGTTTGGGGCGAGAGGACTGGGAAATATTACCCTGGGATGTGCTCACGAGAAATGGGTTCAGCCCGGCGGGAGGAGCATCTCGCCTGTCTTCTCCCTGCAGTTTCTACCAGAGGACTGGGGAAGGGGAGAAAAAGAGCCCTGCACAGAGGGGGAGGAATTTCTTTTAACTGGTCACGTGCTCAAGGACGGCGCAACATGTAGAGGGGGTTAACTGGGCCTATTTCAAAGTATTTAAAGATATTTTTAGCCCCCAAGGGCAGCTGACAGCAGCCCTTCAAGTGCTGAATGCTGGAATTTGCCTGTGCATGAGCAGCTGGCCTTGATTTTACCCCCCCTCTTCACAAAGGGGAGGATTAAAGAGCTTGAAAACATTTGTTTTGAGCTACAGAGAAGGCCAGCCATCTATAGAGCCCTGCATTTGGCAAACAAGCCAGTGAAGCGAGCGGGGGCTGCCAGGCACCCCAGCCCCGAGCAGTGGTCCCCACGCTGCTGGTCACCCCCACAATGGGTAAGACCCCTGCTGTGGCACTGACTCAGAGCACATGGGACCTCATCACACGGAGGAGGTCCCAGGGTGGCCGCAGGGTGACAGGAGCAGGGGTGACATACCTGTTGCGTTGGAGAGCGCGAGGGACTCCATGGAGCCGCGGGGAGTCTGCTCGGTGGGCGTCAGGTCCTCTGTGAACTTGAGGGCGTTGATGGGGTGCCGGGTGCGGCACTGCGGCGTCGGCATCCCGCCATCCTCCTCCTCTTCGTACTTGGGGACTTTGAGACTCCCCCTGGTCTCGGGGAAGCTCTGGTTGGACATGTCGCTGTAGCTCTCCTGCGAGCGAAGCCTCCCCGAGTAATAGTCCTCTCTGCAGTCCTGGATGAAGCTGCCACCGTGGCCCTTCATGGCCAGCGAGGAGCTCCTCTTTGGGTTGCTGAAATGTTTTGCCCATAAATCTGGCTGCGAGCCCGGGACCTGGCTGGGGTTATAGGAGGTCCTTATGTTGCACTGGCTGAGAAGCTGCAAAGGGCTTTGGGACTGACTTTGCTCCATTTTGCCCCCGTAGTGATAGAGCTCATCCCGGCTCCTCCACAAGTGCTCCCTGTTGAGGCTCGGCGTCTGGCTGGCCAGGCTCAGCAAATCCATCTGCAGGGACAGCGGGTCCACGTCAGTGGAGAGGCGGTTGGAGGTGACCTGCAGCTGGTTGCATGGGCTGCGCGCCCCCTCCTCGCTTTTCGCCTTGTTCTTGCCAATCTTGGCGCTGCGGCGGGACTCCTTGGCCCGCGCGCTCTGGAAGGCCGAGTCGGAGGAGTCGGAGCCATTGGGGTCGTCGCCGACGCTGCAGGCCCTGGAGCAGAAGATCTGCCCTTGCTTGGGCAGGAAGGGCCGTCCCAGCAGGGACTTCTTGCACTGCGCGCAGCAGAAGCAGGTCTCGGTGGCGTGCCAGTGCTGGCCGTCGTACGTCATCTGGCCCTGGTCGATACCTTGAGGGAGAAGACACACAGTGACAGTCAGCCTGCGCACATCACTTCGCACTGCACTTAACATGTGCATCCCCTATGAGCGACACGCACCCATGTTCGCTCTTGAAAGCCTTTCAGCAGGGTTTCTCCAACCTGTGAAGTTAAGCCTGTTTCTAATTCTGAGGCTGAGTTCGGGTTGTTCAGCCTGGAGAAGAGAAGGCTCCGGGAAGGCCTTAGGGCGGCCTTTCAGTACTCAAAGGGGGCCTACAGGAAAGCTGGAGAGGGACTTTTTACAAGGGCATGTAGTGATAAGACAAGGAGTAATGGCTTCAAACTGGAAGAGTTTAGACTTAGATTAGATATCGGGAAGAAATTCTTCACTCTGAGGGTGGTGAGCCCCTGGCCCAGGTTGCCCAGAGAAGCTGTGGCTGCCCCATCCCTGGAGGTGTTCAAGGCCAGGCTGGACGAGGCTTGGAGCGACCTGGGCTGGTGGGAGGTGTCCCTGCCCAGGGCAGGGTGCTGGAACTGTATGATCTTTAAGGTCGCTTCCAACCCAAACCATTCTATAATTCCTTGCAGGCTGCAGGCCTTTGCTCAGGAGTTACTTAATGCTGGGAAAGGCAGCAGAACCGAGCCTCAAGCTATTTTGTATTAAATGGGGATATTTCCGATCATAAAGCAAAGGAATGCAAGAAGTTCTCCATAAAGTCCTTGAAGTCAATGCAGTAATACACTGCCTATTTAAAAAAGCCTCCAACTGAACCATAATGAGGAATTTGTGCTGCCTTCGTTAAGTATGTAACAAAGCAGATGACTTCCCTGTCCCTCACTGCTAACACAGCCCCAGACTAACTTTAATTTGGGTACTGGGGCCCCTTCTCCAAAAGAGAGTGCAAAGAGCTGCCCCCAGGGATCTGAGTGCACACCCTTGCCAAATTTTCTGGGTTGCCCCCACCAGCCCCCCTGGGGTTAAGGAAAGGAATTGATGCAGAGAGTCTGTCCCCCGCCAGCGAAGCCCCAAGGAGGACGTGCCTGCTGCATGGTCAGGGCCGCCAGCAAACCTCCCGAGGTTTCAATTACAAGCTTTATTCACTTGTTTAAGTTGCTGTTCACAGCAAAAGCCCCTGTTACCTGAGAAACTGCGGCGCAGGGCGCAGGCTGGCCGGCACGGTGGGGTGCCCAGCCACACGCGTGCACAGCTCATGCTTGCACACCCGCCCCAGCCGTGCCGCCGGGGCGGGGGGGTGAATGCTGCCGGATAATTTACAAATGAACAGTACATTAACAGTCCATTTTATTCCAAGCTAAATTTTCTTTAGTGTAATGGTGTTAGTTTTTTTTTTTTTCTCCCCTTATAATGAGCAAAATGCTTTCATACAGACTGGAGTGCTACGTTTGTGGACAAAAGAGAGACAAGACGGTGGGTGGGATTTTATCAGCTCCTTTTCCAATTCCCCGAAGCCATCTCGCAGGGGAAGAGCGCAGCCTCCTGACTCCGAGCCTTGGCTACCCAACCCAAGCCTTGCAAGTCCTAAGCACTCACCCCTGATTTATGTGGCTCTTAGGCACATAAATCAGTGACTACAGCCAGCAACTTGCAGCAAAATGGCTGCAGTTCCTCTTTTGCTGGAAATGTGCAGATATGCACCAAAACAGGCATTTTGCCCCCAAAAACCTGACATTCGGCAGGCTCCGGATGGGTGGACAGAGGGGAGGACGGCAGATGGAGGAAGCACAAGAGAAGGGAGCGTGCAAGAAGCATTAACAGCTGCTTCTTCACTGCTCCACAGCCGAGCTTTCAGGAGGGATGTGCTGCAGGTCACAGCAAACACGTCCTCCAAGTGCTTTGCTGAAGCCCCAAGTTCCGCCCCCCCTTCAATGCCATCTGGCCGCTGCACAAGAGCAAAATGGTTTTGGTTTTTTTGTTGGTTTTTTTGTTTGGTTGGTTTTTTGTTGGGTTTTTTTGTTTGGTTGGGTTTTTTTTTTTTCTTTCCCTGCAGCCTATGAAATATTTGAACACATGAGCTCACCTCCATGGACAAAGCTGGGGCTGCCCGCCCGCCCACGAGTGCGTGCAAATGCTCAGCCAAGTGGCAAACAGGATCGGAGAGAGCAGTGAGGCAGCTTCCCAGCCCACCCGCCTGGCCACCCCCCGCGCAAGCTGATGGGACAGCTAGCCCCCAGTATAAAACACATTTTAAATCACAGTTCTAGAAAGGTAGGTTGACTCTGATGCGCTACTTTCTTTCTTTCTGAGAACATCTATCTGCGGGTTGATTAAAAAAGGCAAACGAAACCAATAATGGTGCCTAATGAACTAGCATCTCTCCTGTCAGTAGCTCATTAACTCATGAGCATCCTTTGGCAAGCTTGGGTGGGAAGAATCTGTGACTCGAAGAGCCAGGCTGTTTATAGGCAAATGAGATTTAAAGGAAAAAAAGCATGTGTTACAATAGGCCAGAGAAAGCCTTCACTAGTTGCAACAACTCATGAGGTTGCTCTCTGATAGTCCTTCCCTCTCTGACCACATAAAGGGATACACAGTGGTTTAACCAAACAAATGACCATGCCAGCTCCTTGGTGGGATGGAAGAGGGGCATGAGCGTCTTCATATGCTGCTGGGCTGGTGCAGACCTCAGCAGTCCTGCTCACAGCCTTGAGTCCTTGTCAAAGCCTTAACACGACAGCTCTTGCTGCCAGAAATGACCCTCCAAGCAGAGGCTTTGCCCTGCTCCCCCTGGGGCACGTACCGATGTGCTGGGCGCAGGTGTCACAGTACTCGGCGTAGAGGGATTCGAAGCAGCTGCAGCAGTAGGGCCTGCCATCCTTCATGATGTACCTCTGCCCTCCCAGCACCGTCTCGCATTCAAAGCAGCAGAAGTGCTTCATGTGCCAGTGCCGCCCTTCAGCCTCGGTGCATTCGTCGGCAAAAATTATCTGGGGGGTAAAAACACAAACGTGGAGCAGTGGGTCAGAGAGGGGACCTGGGATATGGGCACCAACCTTCGTGTCTCCTGCCCGCTCACAGCAGCTATGTCCCTTTGTTCACACAACCTGCAAATTTTCCAGCTAACCCCCCGGTCCTGCATGGAAAACTCCTGTGGTTTGGCTTGCGGCACCCATCACTTCTTAAGGAAATCCATTAAAATGCAAATACCTTTGGATCGTGTCAGTGCACAGACTACAAAGCGTTAAGGCAGAGCTCACAGTAACATGCTCGTAAGCACATCCATCAGCAGGAGGGGTCGATCAGGGTAATAAACACACTTATATACAACCTATCGATCCGGTGGACTTTTGAAGAACAGAGCAGCCACTTACTAGAACACATTTACCCGTCTATGAAACAGGGACCTGAGTACAAAGGGTGAGTGAAAACACAAGGAGAAGTGGCAGCTCTCTGGAGGGGAGAGAAGATGGAGCTACCTGGTCCTCAACATCACCTCTGCCCCAGCCCATGTGCTTATAAAGATGATCACAGTCATTTACCAGCGGGGAAACTGAGGCACGGAGTGCTGTTAAGGGTGGGTTGGTGAAGCAGCCATCTAAAATGTTTTCAGCAGATGCTTTCTTGCTGTCTCTGCTGCCCATCCCCACCCACCTCCGCTCCCAAAGCCAAGCCAGTGCCTCAGCTCTGCTCCCCGGCTCTCTGCCCCGGCACAGGTCACACCAAAAGCTTTTCCCCTGCAGCTCTTCTTACCCCTGAGTTACTCTTTCTCGCAATTAGTGCCGGATGTTTCAGGGGAAGAAGTGTGTGTTAAAGAAGGAGCTGAATGAAAGACTTGCACGAGAATTTGCAAGGATAAAAAGTACATGAAAAAAAAATTACCCAGCCTAAGCCACAAGGAAATAGGGCCAGTTGAATGGTTAAGAGTTGTTTTTTCACTGGTAACGTTACAAATTTAATTGGATACATACGTCAATGTTCTTTACATTTGAGGTGCATATAGCCTTGGATATTTACTATTACACGCTTGCATAGATGGGACATGGTATTTTATAGTACATATGGTTTTCCACATAGCTTTAAAAGCCAGAACAATTTCCTTCACCAGCCTTTTAAACAGAGATTGACACTTGAGAAACACTCAGAGCAGACTCTGTATGGTTTTCTATATTTGTTTTGTATTCCATTTGTTCAGCTTGCTATAGCCTGTTAATCTCCTCTCTTAAAGCCTATTTCAGCTCAGCGTGTACTCAAACACTACCGTCTTGTAGGAAACACAGCGCTCTTCCCCCCAGATGCTTCTTCTGGGGAGACAGAGGAGAAGGGAGAGGACCACCACACACAGCTGGGCTAAAATCACACGGCACGGGGCCTGGGCTGTTACTGGAAACGCTTATGGAAAGCCCGCCCAGCTCCCTGCGTGTGGACGAGGACCTATCTCAGAACAGACTCAGGCAGACTGCAACTAAAAATCCCCGAGATCCTCACCTGAAACCCCACGAAAAGCTTGCACGAACCATTGGCAAAGCCCAACCATCGTGTTTTGCATGTGTGCCTCCGTGCAGAGGCCAGGGCGGGCGGAGGGGAAATACCATGCAGTTGGCAAGGGAAACCCTCTGGTGCCATCCACGGCGAGCTGGCTCTTACCTCGTCGCAGGCGGCGCAGCGGGGCTTGAGGCACTCAGCATGGTGCCTGCCGCAGTAGATCTTCCCATCTTGGTAGAAGTAGATCAGGTCGACCAGCAGCTCGTTGCAGACGCTGCAGATGAAGCAGGGAGGGTGCCAGCAAATGCCATGCCCCGCTCGCGAGGCAAAGACGGCCATGTCCCCTCCGTTGATCTGGCCGCCGCACTGTCAGAAAAACCGGTGTTTAATGGGGGCCGGCAAGCCCGCTGCCACCCGTCGTCAGCCAGCTGCTTTCGCAAGCGCCGCAGATGAAGGTGCTAATTCACAGCTCCTTTCTGATGCCTCTTAATCTCTTTTCATCCCCATTTTATGGACAGGATATCAACAGCTTTCCCCCTGCATGAGGCCAGGAGCTGGCGTGACTGCTCCACATCAAATATTGTGGGGTGCTCTTGGCATATACCCCGACGGGCCCCAGAGCTCAAAGCTGGCAGGGACAATGGGGCAGGTACTCCTCCCATGAGCTTCACTTAACGTTGATGATTAAAAAGCCACCCACTGAGGCCAGTCCATCAGCTGCTACTCACCTGCTCACAGATGGCTCCCGTCATGGTTACAGGGAACGGCCGGACATTGCCTCTCCCTAAATTTTCCCTCTTCCTTTGGTTGCTGAAGAGTTTGAGCTCCCTCTTTTCCTCCTCATCCAACGAATTGCAATAGCGGACCTAAAAAACACAAGCGGTACTCGGTGTCAGGGGTGTCCCTGGCTCCCCAGCCAGCGAGCCACAGTTCCACGGGGGTTACCCAAATGGACTCCATCCTTGGCTTGGGAGGCTGGAGAAACACAGATATCTGGGCTTCACTCAGCCCAGGGCTCGGCCAAAATTTCAAGAGGTAGAGATGAGAAGAACGGGCAGGAGGAAGGTTGCTCTTTGGGTGCTAGGTTTGTAGGAAAGTCTTAAAAGTTGGGTCTTCTGAGTCTTACCCAGACCCAGCAATCAGACCGACGGTTTTCCTGCTTTCTCCTTATGGCAGAGGTCTTACAGCGGCTTCAAAACATCTTATTGGCATTTCTAGAGCGCAGCCAGTTCTCCCTGTGTAAATGAGGGAGTTCCAGCTATTTGGGAACTCCAACTATTCTTCCAGCATAGGGTCAAGTTTGCATAGTTGCGAAACCTCTGCGTTGGAAGGTAATAAGGAAATAAATTAAAGGATATAAACAGTGAACGATGCAATTTCCCCAAAGCTTGTGAGGTTTTCCTGGCTATTGTCATCCTAGCAGGCTTAGCTCTTGGCTGATTGCATCTCAACAGAGCACACGACTGACAAGCCAAGGTGGCCACGTGGAGCACCAGTGCCCAATCCAGCCTCCGTTACTTTGGAGAGCAGGCTCACGGAGAGCCCAGCAGGATTATTCCCATGAGCACCCAACAGGTCTGGAATCTTCAAAGGAGCAAAACTGAGCACGAGGGGAAAGGGGATGCAAAATCTGCCCATTTGCAGAAAACACACGCAGGCTCGTGCCTCCAGCTTGCAGCAGAGGCTGCAGCAGCAGCACTCCTGGGCATTTATTCCCATGTTCTTCGGCTGTCGGAGGCTGTGTGTTTCCAGTGGCTGCCAGGGAAGGTGGGTGGGCAGGTTGGAGCTCGAGGGTGCCCGGGAAGAAGCCCCTGCCCGGTGCCTGAAGCTCCCCTGGCGCTGGCAGCACCACGCTGTGCCTGTGGCACCCAGCCACGCGCAGGCAAACTCATTAAAATCTGACCTAGATCAAACAAGTTACCTGCATGTATTTTCCAAAGCGGCTTCTTCAGAAAGCAGCAAGAAACTCTTTTTTTTTTTTTGTTTACACAGGGAAATTTTGCGGGCTACCAGAAGCCGACGTTCTCACTGGCGAGAACAGGATGTCAAAGACCAGACCCTTTTTGCTGCCTCACACCTTTCTTGGAAGACGTGAGGAGGTTTATTTGCTCTGACTGGTCTTGACTCAGCCTCTGGCTTGCCAGGCTCTCCCAGGCCGAGAGAAAGCCCTCCTCGGCACACGCACTCCCACTCCCAAGGTGAGCTGGAAGCAGCGCTTGGGAAAAGGCTTTTACAACTTCGGCTCTGGCTCTAGCTGATCTCAATGGCATTTCAAGCCACTTTTAACGTGGCTTTGGCCTCTGAGGGCTGAGAAAGCACTTTAATTTCAGAGAACCAAAGAAAGATGATTTTTAAAATGTTAACTTCAGAAACAAACAACTCCCTCCCCGCCTCCAACACAATCCAAGCAGGGAGCAAATACGGCACTTGAATAGCAACAGGACCAAACTCCAAGCACACACACATACACACAGCCCGCCCCAAAAGGCAGAAAGGGCTGAGAAAGGACCAGCCGTGCTTCCAACGAGAGCAGCCCAAGAGGTGCATCCCCTCCCCACCCGCAGCCCCAAGGATGTCCCGGGACACTTTTTGGTCACTAACCTCATTGTCGTGCGGCGGCAGCTGGTGCAAAAGCTGCTTTATGCGAGATTTTTCTCCCGGGCTGTTGACGTAGGGGACCTTGTCCTCGGGCAGGCAGCTGTAGTACTGGTGCACCTACGGAGCAAGAGAGGGGACTGCAGTGGGGCTCCCCGGCCGCGCTGGTGTCCCCGTGCCCGGCCAGCAGCCACCCCCTGAGCCAGCGGGCGCCGGGTCTTCCCCATGATTTCGAGCGGGGAAACGCAGCCAGGCGCTGCTTTGGTTTTATGGCCTTTTCTCCCTTGAGAAAGAGAGGTGGCAGCCCCGGCGAAGCTCGTTACCGTTTGCTCGGTCAGCCTCCATAGCGTTAGCATGTTTCGCCGGCTGCGGGGATGTGTCGGCACCTGCCTCGGCAGGGGAGGTTAAAAAGGCTGCGTCCCGGCAGCCTGCGTGTTGCCGGCTATCTCAGCGCCCCCCCACCTCCATCAAAACCCTCCGGGCTTTTTTTCTCCAGCAATTTGCGGAAATAAAAGAGCAGATAAAAATCTGTTGGAAGGCTTGGTTTTTCTCTTTCGTCTCGGAGCGTATAATTAAAAATCAGCCATTAAAAAGGCAGCGGCGGTGGGGCACGGCGTGCCCTGGCGCTGGAGGAGCCCGGTGGCAGCCCGGAGAGGAAGCACACCCCAAACCCCAGCCTCTCTCCTCCGACTGCCACACCTGAGACGTGTACTCAAGGGCCGGGCCAGGCACTGGGATGGGGTTCCCTGGCCAAGGATCAGCTCCGAAATAGCCACGGTGACATCGAACAGCTTGGGAAGAAGCAGGAGAAGGTAAAGGTAAGGGAAAGCTTGGCTGGGATGGGGAGTCTCTGCAGCCCCGGATGCCTCTGGATGCTTGGGCAGGAGCAGAGGGCTGGATGACTTCCTTAAATCTGCGCTTGGCTAGAGAGATGCAAACTGTTTTCCCGGTGCATACAGCTTTCTGCCTTTGCCATGGCTGGGATGAACCCCCTGAGATGCTCCCTCGGCTCTCAGACACTGCAGCAATTCACTCACCACCCGCAGCTTTCGCAGGGCTTTTCCCAAACGACACTTGCTTCGCAGTGGCTTCCGATCAGCTTTGTGCCCTCGCTGTAGGTTTTGGGCTTTGGCCTAGAAAGCACCACCTGGGCTGGCTTTCCCCAGAAGAGCCCTCTCTGCCCGCATGGCCCCACAGCATCTGCGGGATGACAAGCTGCCGCGGGTCACCAGGAGGGATGGGGACGCAGAGGCAGGTCACGCGGGGCTGGCAGGGGAGCTCGCAGGCTGCTGGAGGTGGCTCATACGAGGAGTTATCTTCAACAGCAAGAAATCACTTTTTATTCCAGAATAAATATCCAAACCTGGCATTATTCAGGAATAATTACTCTGCATTCAGCTCGCTCCCTGGCCTCATTCAGAGCTACCTGCGAGCAGGGCTGCTCCAGTGCTTGCAAGCAGTTTTCTTCTCAATTTATGGTTCCTCGCCAAACCGACCCTAACATCCACCCTTCCCCACCACCCGGTTTGGCAGAAAGGGAGATTTTTAGCAGATTTCCACTCGTATCTCTGCAGTGCTGACGACAAGGGAACTGCTTGGGTCATGAAGCTGAGGAACACCCTGAGCATATGCCACTGCGAAACCCCAAATTTGTTTTGCTAAGGCACAGCAGAAACAAACCCACCAGCTATGGAAACTGTCAAAGAAAGAAAGGCTGCTAAGGATTTTGTTATGTTAAAAAGAAAACAAACTATGTACATTAGAATACTTACTTTGCATTTATAGAGCATCCTTCATCCAGGGACATCAAATCACATTAAAAACACTTAAATTCTTACGACATGCTACGTGAGGTAGCAAATATACGCACTGGAAAGGACTATTTGCAGCATAATGACGTTAAACGAGCTCCCTGAGTTCATGCAGCTAGTCCGTAGCAGAGGTGGCAGCTGAATATCTCCCGGTGATGCCCTGGCTGCCATACCTTTTACCGGGCCGCCGGGCTGTGCCTTCCCGGCCGGTACTGATGCCTGCTGGCTTCTCTCAGCCAAATTCCCCACATGCGGCCAGGCTGCTCGCTCTCCCCTGCGCTCAGGTGGTTGGTTTGTATTTTTATTTCTTCTTGCGATGAAAGTTTTTTTCCCTCACCGAGTCCTCGAAGCTGGCAGAGACCAGAAATGACTTTTGTTTTTTCTTTTTCTGAAGAGCTGCCAAATTCCATCAGGCTGCTCCGGTCCCTAAAGCAACGAGCTGTGGGACGCTCACCCTGGGCGAAAAGCAGGGATGCGAGTTCTTCCTTCAGGAACCCGGGAGCTGCCTTCCCGGAGCCCGATGCGGCAGGACTTACGTGCCCAGCTCCGCTCCTGTTTCCGCTGGGAAGTTTTCCATTTAGTCTCAGCAAGTCCGCGGGAACTGGCTCCCATCACACCAGCAACATAGCTCGGCAGGGATGGGCAATTTGGTTTGAAAAGCAAAACAAAATAAATATAACAGGCTCCAACCTGCGTTCTGTTGCCTGAAATAGCCCGAAAGGGTTTGCTTTGGATCCGCATCAGCCAAGGGGACCTTCTGCACAGGTGCTCACGGAGGGGATGGAGCGGAGGCAGCTGCCAGTCCTTGCCCAGTGCCCGCGGGACATCTCGTGGGGAGAAAAGCCCTTCCTTACACCCATCGGGGGCTTCCCCTGCTGTTGCCTTTACACCCACCATCCCTCCTGGGGACAAACCTGAACCAGAGGGATGCACAGATCCTTTCACCTGGGGCATCACTCCTATCCCCAGAGGTCCAGCCAGGGTGCAGATGCCGCGCAGAAGGACGGCCCTTGCCCGGGCTGATGTTAATCCAGGCTTGTGCAAATACGCTCTCTCGTCAATCATCCGTTCCCCGTGGGATGCACCTGGTTCACCGCGCGGGAAAGTCGAGCCTGGGAGGGACAGGACGCAGACTGCCAGTGTCCCCTGCCTCAGCCGACAGCATTTCCAACCCCTGCAAGCGGGCGGCCGGCGGTTGGGCTGCCACAGCCCAGCCGGGATGCTCAAGAATAAGGAAAAATAAAGAAGGAAAGGGTGGATTCCCCGATCAATCTGGCTTTTCGAGGAAAAGGCCTGCAGAAAATGTTAACTCACTGGAAAACTAAAACTGCTCAGTCTGCACTTTGCTTTTGTACAAAAGGTCACTGTTTTCCATGAAAATAACTCCTCCTCGCTCCAGTTCGGAGCACGCACAAGCCTTTGTAGCTGGTGAGCCTTGCAGGGCCACTGCGGCCAAGGGGCCTGATCCAGACGCCCCAGGCACAAGCAGACGGCTCCTCACCGACCTTAGGGGCTCTGCAACATGAGCCACAGCCAGAGAAGGAAAACAGAGTGGGGCAACGACCCAGGATGGATAACATATCCCTTTTAAATCATGTGCTATCTTTAACTGTTTTATTATTAAATACTTCTGCCATCCAACACAGCAGCTCCACATCCTGCTATTTCTCCTGGCAACAGACCTGCTCTGGCCGTGATTATCCTAACAAGCATCTTAACACGCAGGAGCCACGTGTGGGGCCGGGCTTGGTTTCATCCTCAGTTTCCCCACTTGCCCCTCTTCACTGTGACCTCTGCTCACATCCGGATGGGAGAAACCCTGGAGGAATCTGGAAAACATCAGGCTGAGTTAAAGTAAGGCTTCAGACAACGCCATGAGGCCCTGACGCAAAGGAGACGGGCTGGCCAGGGCGCTGGAAGCCAGGCTAGCCGTGGGTGCCGTGGCACGCTGGCCGGCTGGGCAAGCCCCGTCCTGCCCCGGGGAGGTCTCCCGGGCACTCGGATGGGCTCTGTGCCGCAAGAACCCGGCACAGCAGATATCCATCTTCCCAGGGTGTTATTCTCACCTTCAAAAGGAAAATGTCCACATGCCAAGTTGTGCTAATGAAAAATGATACGCATTTTAGAAATTATCAGCTGCCTGGGGCTAAATGGGGAGGGCACGGGGATGGGGCGGGGAGGTGGGGGGGGAGATAGAAATTAAAAAAGAAAGAAACCAGGAGAAAGGAAAGAACATAATGTAAAACAAGGGTAGGAAAAAGCCTTTAAAGTGGAGCCAACTTTATTCAAAGGCACTGAGGAAAGTAATTACATTAGTTTACAAATGCCTTTGTGTTCTGCAGTCTTCCTACGTTTGGGGTGTGTTTCCAGTTTAACTTTGACAGTTTACAAACCTACCCCTTCCTGCTAAATAAAGGCAGGATTGCAGCTTCTCCTGGCAGTCCCAGGGGTGACCAAAGACAAAAACCCACGCCAGCGCCTTTGTGGGCAAAGCCTTACACCTTCTCCTAGAAGGAAAAGTTTGCAAATAACCAGTGAATTTAAGCCACTGATGAAGGATCTCTTTGATCAGTGAATTAAAGGAGGCAGAGGGGAAATACCATGTTTCTTTTGCCACGAATCGCTGTTGGGAAGCGGCATTCAGTTGTACTTGCCCGGAGTACAACACCCCTACCGAAAGCACCCACCAAACCGGGCTGTTTGGGATGACTGTACCCGCTGGGATGGACTACAAAGAGCATGCGGTGTCCTGGCGCGGCTCAGCCCATGGGTGCCGACTTGCTCAGCCGCAGCGGCTCCGACACATCCAGCTGGGCGATCCCGCCTGGCTCTCAGGAAACCAAACAAACTGCAAAACGGCTGAAAGGCTTTTGCGAAGAGCTCCGCGCGGGCTGTGCGTGCTGGCCTGTGTGCAGCACACTGCCGGAACACGGATGTCCCCAAAAAGGGGACCTCGGTGGGTCAGCCACAGCACAGTAAATCAGCACATGCAGTGGAGTCTGTTCAAAATCCAGGCACGCCAACATCCTCCAACACTCCCCTGTGCCCAGGAGAGCATCATTTTCCCTGGGACCATGCCTGGGGTCCCACAGTCCACCCGGGGATGTACCATGCTGGTTTGGGGCGCCGCAGTGATGTGCGGAGCAGCGGCTGCCGGTGCCTGTGCTCACTCCTGGCCCTGTCCCCCGAGCTCCTGCGGGCTTCGGCTGCAGCAGGAGGAAGGCGGCCAGCAGCCCCGACAAGCCTGTGCTGGCCCGGGCAAGCAGGGCTGCTCCTGTGGCTTGCCCGCTCCTCCCAGCGCCGGCTGTTTAACCGCACATCAGGCATTAAATGATCTTTTACACCGAGCACTTAAAATCCAGAGAGAAACAAATCTGGTGTCTTCAGTATTGCTCTCATTCCTGCTGGCCTCCTTTGGAAAAGCAAAAGGGGGAAAAAATCCCAGAGAAGCCACGTGCAAATAACCCCCTCAACGTGTCCGCAAAATGGTGCGAGTGCTTGTACACGTCGGCTCACACACGAGCTCCACAGATGACAGCACGTGTGAAACTGGAAAACGGGTTCAGTGTGCTTTAGCCCAAGTCTGGCACGTCCTCCTTTTCCGTGGCCCTTTGGATACAAAGCACTTATTTATCTCCTGAAGCAAAACAATCCTTGCAGCAAGGGCAGATGCTCCAGAACAGAGAGGAGAGTGGGATCTGCTGGCTGGGTCTACAGAGCGCAGGGATGCAGCCAGGCAGCACCCCGGGAGGGAGCTGGGGTCCCCCCGAGACCCCGTGGACCCATCTGGGAGAAGACCCTTATCACCCCCCGACCCCTGAATGCGCCTGTGTGCTGGCACGTGGCGATGGGAGGCGGATGCCATCCCTGGCGCCAGGAGGTCCGGTGCCCCACAACGCTGGGTTTGCTCTTGGAAACCCGCTCCCGAGTTGCAGGGACAAAGGCAGGGAACAAAGGAAAAATAATTTTCCTAAGTCCTATTTGTTCTGGCACGCTCTGCGGCTCTCTGCGCGCTTCTCTCCCCCGGCTAACGGCAGCCGAGCCGTTTGAGCATTGCTGCTCACCAGTTGAGAATGACATCCATTCCTGCCAAGCCTTTGGAGCAGTTCTTGGTCTGTAAGAGATCCCGCGGAAACATTGCTTCCTGCTGGCATCAAAGAGGAGCATTTGAATGAAGGCCGTACATCCACAAGTTTCAGACTTGTGAAAGCGCATGCCATGATTTTTCTTTTTTTAAGCAGAAATCGAATTTGGATGAAAAGGAGCCAGAAACGGCGCTTTCAAAAGCATCTGTGAGTGGTCTTTGTGTTGCGAGGTACTGCCCGGCAGAGCCGCTCTCGCACCGCTCAGAGCCCCCCGGAGCACCAGCAATTATAATGATCATCTGCTGCATTGATCATCGCTGATAATTCCCCTGGGTATGACACTTAAAATGCTCTTGTATTTATAAGTCATAGGGTAGCATACTAGAATAATGCTGCAACAAGGAAAAGCTGTCATTGTATGCTGGAATAAAGCTCCAGGACAAGTTTATATGGTGTAGTCCAGCATTTTTCTGTTTTCTTTTCCACTCCCTGCTCTTCTCCTGCCTCCTACCTCTGCTGACCGCCACCCGGCTGTGTCAAATTTAAGAACCAAGCAAACCCCACCAGTGGGCGGTTTTTGTTTCTATGGCCCACTGAAACCAGTTGATTCCCTTCCTCGTCATAAGATTGGTCAAGCATTAAATAATTTTAACAGCTTCTATTGGCTCACCACAATCAGGCAAACACCCCGGGACACAGAAATGGAGCAAAAGCCCAGACGCGTGGTTTTGCCACCTTTTTTTTAATGCAGCCGGGGATGCACTGAAACCTCCTCCATCCGCTCTGCTTCAGGGTGGAGGGAATAACTCCAGGACCTCCTAACCCGCCCCAGCCGCCCCCAAACCACGCAGCACTGGCATCACACATGGAAAAAGCATTTCATGCGCAGGATTGCTGCTCCGGCCGGCCGGAGAGCATTCGGCACGGTCCGATGCCTGGAGGCTGGATTTAGACAGCTCCAGCCTTGAAATAAGAGCTGCTAACTGCCAGGCTCTTTAGATACCGAAAGAGTTCACTGGGGAGGTGATGGACTTACTGCTACCTCAAAGTGAAATCGGAGAGCTTTTAAAAATGTGCTGAAATGCAGCTTTTGGGTAAAAATACTACAGCATGCACGTGTCGAAGGGGGTAGAGCTAGAGGTGGCTGCAGCTTCTGGCACCGGCGAACATGAGTTACAGCTCCTCTTCAGCGCCCTCGGCTCTGCTCTCAGCGTCAGCATCTACCAAGGAAAGCAGAGCTCTTCACGGGGCTTTTGTCCTTCCTCTACCTGGCCATAAATTAGTTTATCTGTTCCTCATTACTACGCAGGCTTGGGCCACAGGGTTGCTTCGGTCTGTCTTGTTCCTTCCTTGCTGTGTGCAACGCTTTGGTCTCTTGAGGAGTGAAGCAGTTTGCTGAACTTATAGGGCTCAAGAAAGGACAAGAAGGTAAAATGCACTTGATCGTGACACACAGGTAGAAGTGAGGCACACGTCCCCCAGAGACGACTGGCCCAGATAATGTACTTTCTACCACACCGAGGTGGTGAAAGCAGATATCTTTAGGTAAGGTGTAAATGCACATTCGGTGTAGGTTCATCTCTGCTCTCCTTTCCTCAGTTCGTGGCCTGAACAGCAACTGATGAAACCTGGAGGTTTTATAATTCGAGTGCTTCCTATAGATCTTGCAAAAGATCCAGAACAGGAATCAACACGTATGTTGGCCCCTGAATAAATTCCCTGCGACAGGTATGAGTTTCACACCACACTGCAAAGCTCTTGAGGTCCAAGCTCTAACGGCGGCCTTAGAGGAAAATGGTCCTCTGAACCTTCATGCTGCTAATTTTAGCTCAGATGAGATTTTCATAACTTTTTAAGGGACTCGATCAGAGCAACTGTGCTGACAGCAAGAGGGAATTAAGTTCTTATGGCACGTAACAAGGGTCTTGAATGTTGGCATGCTGGAGCCATGCAGAAAGCCACACCACAGCTGAAGTACAGCCCCATCTTTTATTTAATTGGAAATCTGTGCCCATAACCAGCTGCTCCTATTATTGAGACACAATAAAGACAGAAATCCTCAAAAATCCCTTGTATTCAGAAATTCGAGCTGGCATGTTATAACTCCTTTGGATTTCTCCAAACCGCAGGCCTGAAGAATTCAAGGCTGTGCATTCACATGTATTTACACATGCCTTGCCCAAAAATGTGAAGAACACATCATAAAAGTACTTATTTTTAAGCATCTGCCCTCAAACTTATGTCAGTGCAAGGAGGATCAGCTGTCGGACTGCCAGCTCGAGCAGACAAACTGGCTCCCAAAATTGCCTTCCCCCGTCTTCGCAGCCAGGCCTGATCTGGGATTTTGCTTTGCTGAGGACACGTTTCTACTGCTGTTTGCCCATTTCAAGACTTTCACAATTATTTCTTTATCCGGCCATTGAACGGCAGGCAGGAACAAAGAGTATTTCTCAAAGCCCACATTCCGAGCTTCTGCCTCGCCTCCCGTACAGCCACCTTTCCCATCCCCATCTGCGTCCCTGTCTTCCAGAAGAGAAGTCCCTCTTCTGCCATAACTTCTCATCAAGGTCCAATCCAAGCAGGATTAGAGTGCACAGGAGCCTCTTGGCCATCCTGCGTAGCCGGACTGCTACTACCAGAAAACACATTTTATAACCGCGTTGTAACTTATGGAGCTCAGTTGTGGGTTTTTACCCGCCGCTCTCCCTGTTGGCAGGTTGCCGCTGAGCCTTACACCTCTGATGGCTTGAAACCTCTTCCAATTTCCTGCCTCAATGCATTCGGAGCCAGTTTATATCTATGTTCTTGTGCCAAAGTTGGAGCTTGAATAACTGCTCTTCCTCCTCTAATGCATAGGGAGTGACCATAACCCTTCGATTTGCTAGGCTGAACAAACCGAGCTCCTCTAGGCTCCTCAAGAAAATAGCATTTCCATCTCCTTCCATTTTGTACCCCTCTTTCTTGAGCAGAGATGTCATAAATTTTAGCCAGTTTTCCAGATGGATTTTTACTGTACTTTATGCAGCGGTATTACACCATTTTTGATATTACCATCTTCATCCATCTAAACATATTTAGAAATATATAATATTTATGGCTGTTGTGTAAAGCACTTCGTAGTCTTGCACACTGATGATCCATAATATAAGGGATAGCTTTCAGCTTTGCTCATCAAGTGCAATGTTTGGATCATTATCTCTGAACACTGAACCAAAGTGTTTTTTCCTCTTCAGTAGCGGGCATTAAGCGATCAACGTGATTCTCACATAGTTGACATGTTCCACAGACCAGCTGATGCCTGAATTAGTGTCCAGGAATCCAGTGAGTCCTTGTAGGCTTGGCTCAATTCCCCTTTAGATTATACTGAATAATTTAAGCTGTGGATTGAAAGGACTCTCCAAATTCTGAAATGACCTGTGGAAACTGCCAAAAAACGATGTCATGTTTGTTGGCCAACTTACCCCCCTGAAATCCTGTAAATTGCTGTGTTAAGTGAGACGTGAACGCTGCCTCCCAAGAATAGCGAGGTAGGAAGGCTGTCGTCCAAGTATAATAAGAAAACTGCATTAGTCTTTCAGGGGACCACTTACCTCCCCCAGCTCATATGCTGCATAGAGATTTTAATAACGTAGAATATTGCACAAAAAGTTGTTTCATTTCATCTGCTTCATGTCAAAGAAATATGACAGTGAAACAGTGGAAGGCAGAGAAAAATTCACTGCCTGCAAACCGGTATTTTCACCCCAGCCTGACAGTAGTGTCCTCAGGCAGAGCGGAGCCCACCAGCTGCTCCACGGCAGACATCAGCCTTCCAGAGGCTCCACATCACGTACGCACAACCTGACTCATCGACCAGAAAGCCACATGTCTGTCTGCAGCCTTGCACGGCTCCAGCAAGTTGCTGCAGAGGTACCTCCTACCCCCGCGGGAGGCAAACAGCATCCTCCTGCACCCCGGGGCATCTCCCAGCCCTGCGAGACTCCCGTAACTCCCGGAAAAATTCAGGGTGATGCCCTTCACCTGGGGACAACCCCCAGCCCTGCATCGTGGCTCTTTCACAGCCCTGATAAGTCACATCTTGCTTTTGTCTCCTTAGTGGCTCATCTGATGCATGAAAAGGTCCCCAAAGGGCTGGTGGATGAGCTAGGCTGGAAGGATTTCAGTGTCTGTCTTAGGCTCTGCTTACGGCTGCTCTTCATCTCCATGGTGATTAGAGACAGGTCTGAAGTGGCAAATCTGCTAAAAGACCCAGCAATGCAGACAGAGGAGCGTAATTAAAAAACGAGTGTTTGTACCGAGGAGCACCATGACCTCTGCAAGAAACAGATGCTGGAAGAACCTAAAAATACAGTAACTTGAGTAACGCATGAGATCTCAATACCTACTGCTACTCCCTGCTTTTATTTTCTCCTGAGCATCCCAAACTCCATTCTTAAAAAGCACCCGAGGGATCAAAAAAGCATCCAGGTCTTATGGAATATGTCACCACCATGCTGGAAGTAGGTTTTAATTGCTGTCCATGCCATGCTGTACTCATCAGAGACCACGTCTACCTGGTCAGGTGCCACCTGTCACTAAATATCTGTATTTCCACCCAAAGCTACAGGGACATGGGCCAGCTTGGGCTCCAGAAGCCACCGACACGCCTGGAGAGAAGGCGCTGCTGAGAGCAGGTGGCACCAGCTTGGGTATGGTCCTCCAACGGGACTCCCCAAACCCAACTGGTTCGTGTCCCCGCAGCACGCAGGACCAGCACAGCTACTTCAGGACCATCTGCATCTCTCCATACACCGTGTCTTGTACCTCCTGGCAGGCACAAAGGGAGCCTCTGACATAAGGAAGGTGACAGAAAACAATGCTGCTGCCTGATTTGCATGGTTGGATGGCACCAAATGAAACACACAGTGCTGTGGAGCTTCAAGCAAGCACCGAGCCAGGCTTGTAAAGACAAGAAGAAGGGAAAAAAAAACCCCAAACAACTGGATTTTCTCTAATCAGACAGATAATATTTACAGCCTACGGGTAGTGCCAAAATATTTCAGGAAATGCCTAAACCCTTCTGAATGAAAGCTCGAGAAAACACGATATTTAAGAACGGCAACTACAACAGTAAGAATGAAAGCTTTCCACCCTATCCCAGCCTCCTTACACGGTTTAAAATGATTGCCATAGCAATTATCAAGGCTAAGCTCATTTTGCAATCTCCTCTACAAATTAAGTTCTGAGTTGAACACGTAAAAGCTCAGCATAAAAACGAAATGAATCATGTAAACTGCAAAGAGCAGAAATCAATGCGTGCTCCGCGCAGACAGCATGCTGAGGTCTAATCCATCCCGCTCAATTCCTGTACTGAGAGATTTGAAGTTCATTTGAGCAACTCTTTCCAGTAAGGCACACGCATCACGGTTGAAAAACCCAACCCCAAAGACTTTGGCCCATTTCTAGAGTCATCCACCAGCTCTGAGTGTCTGCCCTGGACAGTGTCTGCCCTCTCCCCAGAGCTGAGCAGTCCAGCAGGGCAGAATATGAGCATCAAGTCCCCTGGAGCCCCACCACTTTTTTTCCCCATGAAACAGTAGTAGGTACGTCTGTATCTGTTCCCTTGCTCAACCACAACAAACCCCATCCTGGAAATATTTTGTTTCCCCCTCTCTTAATTACCGATTACATCTACAGACACAGAAAAACCCAAGTCCCGCAAGGATGGCATCTCTATTTTCTTTCATTTGTGTGTTCAGAGCAGACCTGTCTCTGCAAGTCTCTATCGTGCACCCAGAAACAGCCGCATGCAACAAGTCCTCGCACCCCCAGGAGAAAATCAGGGCAACTATTTCCAAAGAGCATATTAAAACAATTTATTTGTGGGAACCGGGTGGTGTCATCGTTACCTGCTCGGGCTTCAGGCCGGGGGGGACCCACGCGTACTCTTCCAGGGCACAGCCCGAGTCGTCGTCAGATGTCGAATTCCTCTGGAAGTCAAACATGAGCTTGGTGACGGTCTTCTCCATCTCCAGAGGCATAACTGTTACGATGTGCTCTTCCTGGGAGCACTTACAGTGAAGGCAAATCTTCCTGCAAGGTGAGGAGAGAGGAAAAAGAGGAGATGCCCCAGTGAGTTGCACTTTAAATAAGAAAGCAAAGCGATTCATAGAATCGCAGGATTGACTAGGTTGGAAGGCACCTTTCAGATCATCGAGTCCAACCATCAACCCAACACTGACAAAAACCATCACTAAACCGTATCTCTAAGCACTATGTCTACCCATCTTTTAAATACCTCCAGGAATGGTAACTCAGCCGCTTTCCTGGGCAGCCTGTTCCAATGCCTGATAACCCTTTCAGTGTAAAAATTTTTCGTAATATCCATTCTAAACCCCTCCTGGCGCAAACTGAGGCCGTTTCCTCTTGTCCTATTGCCTGTTACCTGGGAGAAGAGACCGACCCCCACCTCCCTACCCCCTCCTTTTGGGGAGCTGTAGAGAGCGAGAAGGTCTCCCCTCAGCCTCCTTTTCTCCAGGCTGGACACCCCCAGCTCCCTCAGCCGCTCCTCGCGAGACTTGTGCTCCAGACCCCTCACCAGCTCCGTTGCCCTTCTCTGGACACTCTCCATGTCTTTTTTGTGGTGAGGGGCCCAAAACTGGACACAGCACTCGAGGTGGGGCCTCGATTCCTGCCAGTCGCCGGCCTGCAGGGACTAAACTCTACACTTTTATTATGCTCAGCATTTTCTAACGCAGGATTTGTCTCTCTCATAAGGAGGAAATAAAAGTCCATATTTGCTGTAACAACACTTGGCAATCAAGCTGAGTCAGACTGCCCGATGTTTGGGGATATCTAACTGCCTTGTCCCTTTACTGCCCCACGAGGAGTATTTCCAGGGGCCAGCACGGGCAAGGGCCATGTGCCCCCCCAGTGCGGATCGGCGTGCCAGCCACTAATTGCTGAGCAGTTACCGAATTTAGGACAGCTGAGCCCTTGGCTAATACCGAAAACGGAGGATTGACTGGGAAGCTGTGAATGACAAGTCCCTCTAGCACGCTGATAGCATAAATTTGCTTATTAAAGTAGCATAAAAATTGATTATAGTCTGAACATATAAAACTAAATTAAATTAAGGGAGGCTACAAAAAAACCACAGTCACACTACAACGGCATCTTAACCGCTCGGCTGGATGGCACGTGCCGCGGCTCAGCAGCCCACCAGCTCCCACGCTGCCCCAGAGCCAGACCTGGTGTCGGGGGGGAAAGCACAAGGTCTGAAAGAACAGCCCACAGGTTGCAATTTAACAGCCGTGAGAGCTTAATTCACTGGCAAATATCACTTCTCGGCATTTCTTTTAAGGGCCTGCTCCTGCAGCTGGTGGTCTGTGGGAGATTTTCTTCATGGGCTTTTGTCTGCAGGGCTGGTAGGACATCACTCCCCTTCGCCGGGGGTAAGAGCGAAGGACGAACCCGGCTGAAAACAGCCCCCAGCCCCATCGGAAGAGGTTAAAGGGAAGGCTGAAAAACTGGCTTCTCTTTCTGAAAACGCGATGCTCCTCCACTATATGGGTCAATGGTATCTATTTTAAAGTAACCATGCAGGATTCTGAATTAATTTGCGCTAATGAAGGCACCACTGGCTTCTGAGGAATGAGATACAACGGTTTCACTTGGGTAGCAGAAGGGAGACATCTCAGAGATAATAAAGTACCGCACAAAAGGCAAGGGAAAGGCTACCGTTGTCATTGCAAGCTTCTCTGCTACAAGGTAAAGCAAAGAAATTCAGAGGGCAGCAACAGTTAAACATCGGGGGCTTAATTTTCAAACACCTTTCCTTCTTTTTCAGCGCCGCGTACAAGCCAGCTGAGCATACCAGCGCTCGGGTCCAGATTCGCGTCTAAATTTCCACTTGGCCATTACAGCACAAAAAACGCACTCTAGCAAAAGTCAAGAGGCTCCGTTAAGTCAAGCCAGGGAGATTTGCCAGATTTTCCCATTTCCTGCCTTTCATCAGATCTAAACCACAGAGCGACCCCCCCCGCACCCCTGGCGTCTGGTTTGCATCCAGCCGGAGAGTCTCGGCATCGCCTCCGGCTGTTACCTTAAAAAATAATCAAGGCACCATTTCATGTGAATACTTTAATTAATCAGCTACCGTGGAAGGGTGCTCTGCCTCAGGAAAGCCGCTGGTTTCTCTGTCGTTTCCATCTCATTTCACGATATGATTAGAAGCAGCGCAATATGCAACAAGATGCTAAGAATAATCAATAGCTCCAGAGCCCTGGATTCGGCACTGGAGATAGTTATTCTAATGGAGTTTAGGACTTCTTAGCCAAATTTTAAATTTCAGGACATCAATCACAAGCTTCAAAGGGAGACAAACACAACAGTCCACACTCGGATGGCAGCAATGCCAGGAGCATGAGCGCTGCGACGGGGAAAAAGCCATTCCACACATTTCTGCCTCCTCCCAGCTCTAGGCACAGCCCCTCCAGGAGATGGAGGGTGGCAGGAGAGCATCAGAGGTCTTGGCTTTCAATAAATGAGATAAATCAAGCCATCCTGAGGACTTTAAATAACGGTGTCGAAGAGTTAATAAGTGAGATGTATGATTCATTAGACCCCACAGGTGACTCCATGCGACCGCCAACCTGCAGCTGAGTGCAGGTAGAGCCAGGAGGGTGAGGACCGGGTCGGGAAGCTGGTTTACACCCTTGCCCTCCAGGCAATTGGGTGCTGCTGGTGAGTGGCTTCTCCTGGTCGGAAAAGCAAAGGATGAAAAGGACACAGGTAGCTTGCCTACTCATCAATGATGTCCCCAGGCCAGGACAACGGGCTCTGTAAAAACTTTGCACCATTAAAAACTGAGCATCTCCAGGCACGGGGTTTCTGCCACCTCCCTGGGCAAACTGTACAAACTTCAAGATCTTGCCCCTGAGATATTCCGTTCTCCTCCTTTCCCCTCATTAAAAGCAGAAGATTAACAGCTTTAATTACAATTATTTTCTTTACATTAGGATATGTTGTTTCATGGGAACAATACTGAGTGTCCTAGGAGTGTCTTTCCACTCCTATGATATGGTTTCCATGACTTCTTCGCATAGGTCTCACTTACTCAACTTTATTTTATCGTCTTCCAGCTCCATATAATTAAAAATAATTCCCTGTAGTAAAAACTTAATATAAAAACGTACATTTCAAATGCGAGCTGAAACTGAAAAAGCAGTATCCCCCAACCGCGCTCAAAGCAGAGCTGCACGACGTGAGACGATGCACGTGCCAGCACTCGACCACGCGTGGTGACCAGAGTGACAACGTGCCGTGGGTGCTGGGGGAGAGCTGATGGGTGTTGGAAAGGACCACGGCCGGCAGCCTGCCCGGCAGCTCCCACCAGTGTCAGCTCATTAGTCATTAACGAGGGAAGAGCAGCAGAGCCTGGAGATGCTCGGCGCATCGGCCTGCCACATACCTTACCATACGCAGGGTGCCGCAGCCCAGGTGCAGTGGCACATCCTGCAAAGGGAAACCCATTGCCTTGGCTCTGGCCAGACACAAGCCTCACCTAACCACCACCAAAGCTCTATCAACAGCGATTGCTGCTGCCTGTGC
This sequence comes from Chroicocephalus ridibundus, assembly GCF_963924245.1. Taxonomy (NCBI): domain Eukaryota; kingdom Metazoa; phylum Chordata; class Aves; order Charadriiformes; family Laridae; genus Chroicocephalus; species Chroicocephalus ridibundus. The sequence continues at coordinate 16,869,116 of NC_086293.1, read as the reverse complement.
AGCCAAGAAGACCCCCACAACTTGAGAAGAGTGCGGGCAGGTTTTTTTTTTTTAAGCAAGAAGTGTCCCTCGAAATGTTCAAGATCAGCCTGGACGGGGCTTTGAGCAACCTGGTCTAGTGGGAGGTGTCCCTGCCCATGGCAGGGGGTTGGAAAGAGATGATCTTTAAGGTCCCTTCCAACTCTAACCATTCTATGATTCTACAAAGAAGAAACTAACACCAATCACTGTCTTCGTTCCTGACCTTTCTGTCTTGCACTGATCCCAGAGAAGGGTCTGCAAGCTCACGTCAGGGAGATACCTGCCCTGGTGATTAAGAGAGGTCTCCAGCATCAGAGAGGACACAGGCTTGGAGATAATTCGGCGCTGGTGCTAAAAGCTGGGAACATCCTGGAGCACCACTTGACTCCAGGAGCTGAGGGCTGGGGAGGAGAACCCCCGCGATGTTGTGTTTCCCAATGAAGCGAGAAGAGCTGACAGCACGACCGGCTTCAGGCATGAAGGGTAAATAAAGGAGCTGGTGAGCAGCTGGAGCTTGTGGACAGGGAGAAAAGAAGAGAGGGAGGCACGGGCTGGGGAGCACCCAGCAGGGCTGCTTGGCACAGAGCTCTGCCCTGCAGCAGGGCCAGGACGGCGGGAAGCAAACGGGGAGAAAAAGAACATTTCCTGGTGTCAGATTTAGCTGGAAAGGAGCCTGCCTTGAATTGACTTCACATGGTACGAAAGCAGCAGCGGCTCAAAAACAGATTGAAAAATTTGTTCTGCTCAAGGCCAGCGCTTCATGTGATGAAGTTACAAGATGGATGTATTTTATTTTGCAACGGCTGCTTTTACGTGGTGCTCTTGGCACAGTGGCTGGTCCTCTCCTCAGAGGAGGCTCTAAACCCGTCCCCCGTTACGTCCCCACTCATCCACCGGTGCAGGGGGACAGTGCAAACTGGGTCCACCAACCCACACCAGCCTCTCTCTACAGGCAAAAACAGGCACACAAGGGGAATCTGAAGCAAACAGGGCCCAACACATCAAGCAGAGAACCTGTCTCCCGAGTCCCTCTCGCTTGGGACGCAGAAGGACACTTCCAGCCCAGGTCCACCTACCTCGGCTCGGCACAAGCCCAATTGACCTGTGAGGTCTCTGGGACAAGGCAGTCCCTTGTTGTGTGCTGCAGTTACCAAAGCAGAGCCTCTGCCATTGCTGGAGCCTCCCGCAGCCCTTTCATCACAGCAACGGCACCAACAATAAGCTAAACCACGCTGAGAACACTAGTGCCGTGCAAGAGGCTCTGGAGAGAGCTGCGAACGCGACCCCAGCTTTCTGAAGAGAGCAGAGGTCTTCCCGCTGTGAAAAACCAGCAACGACTCCAAACCGTGAAAGCACAAGGAGAGCTAAAAGCCAGGGAAGAAAGGATGCCGGGGCGGGGGGCAGCCTGAAGCCAACGCAAAGCAGGTCCTTGCAAATGGTCTGTAGCTCCAGCACAGGAGCCGGACAAGCTGGCCTCTCCCATCGGCCGTGTGTTGGGGTCTGGGGCAGCGCAGGCAGCTCTGGACCCGCCTTGGGGCCGTGAGGGCAGCAGACCCCCGCCCAGAGGAAAACCTGCTGGCCACAGGGCTCTTCTCTTCCAGCCGTGGCTGCTGGCTCGGCTGGGTGGGCACGCAGGACCCGGCACAGCAAACACCACCCAAGCAAAGCCTGCCCCGCAGGTATGCTGAGAAAGGGCAGCGCAGGAGCTCAGCCCCTCCCGGCAAGAAGCAGCAATGAAGGCAGAGTTTAAAATCGTGGCAGAAATGCTAAAATTCTTCTCGGACAAAGAAGGAACTCGGCAAACAGCCCTTATCACCACTCCCCCGGCACTGCTTATCTCTGCTTCTCAGTTGTTTCTTCTGGGATGGAAATAAATGGGCTGTATCAGGGAGCAGCTCCGTCTCCAGACAATGCGAGGAGCAGGAATGCCACGGCCCATGCCGGTCCATGCGATGCCTCTGCTGTGCTCCCTAATAAAGGATTTGCATGCATTTGTGCACACATTAACATGCAAGATTTGGAATCCCTCAAAAAGCAATTGTCTGCTCAGCTCGGACGGGGTGTGTAAACGCAAAGAGGCAATTCTCTTCCTGCTTGGCCTAAGACACATACAGCAGTTTGATTTTTTTTTTTCCCCCAGCATCGTGCCATCATTCTGATTGCAATGAGGCTTTTGGGTCAGCCGTCAGTCAGTAAATCACTAGACTTCTCGGGAACGGGAGAGGCTGAGGATTCGGGGCAGCTCATGTGACCCCTGAGTCTCTTAACAAGGGCGTCTTAATATCCCTGCCTGTTATCTCCTCCCCTCATTTGAGAGCTAATGAGGCATCTTCCCACCCAGCGCGAGCTCCAGCTACACAGACCCATTTCTCCAGACCCCACAAGCAGGGCAAACATTTCTCTAAGTTGAAAAATTAACATAGTCCTTCGCTGCCACAGGGAGAGCCTGGTGGCTCTTCTCCAATACGGGTGCCACTCTCCCATTTCACAGATAGGGAAGCTGAGGCTCGGGAGTAGCCACAGGCAGCACCCAGCCGTGGCTTCCCCATCGACTCCCTGAACATCAGCTTCATCAGAGGAGCCCCAAGCTTTTGTGCTCAAATCAGACAGTTGGAGTTGTCTCCTTCTCCAACTTCTCTAACACCATATTTTGAACAAAAAGCTCCCAGTAGCCCCAGCCAGCCACTGCCTGTGGCCTCGGGTCCCATGGACCTCAGCAACAAAGCAGCATCTCTCTGGACAAAACATTTCTGCGATTTCACAGCTCTTTCAGGGTTACTTCAGCCGGAAAAAAACCTATCAGCGGGAATGCATTGCAAAGACCTTGTGCTACTGGGCTGAAAAGGAAGCTCAGTGAAAGCTTTTATCTGCCAAACGGGGGTGCGGGAGGCTAAAGGAGGCGAATTATTTATGGGCATTTACAACAGCAGCAATTCAAAGTCTGAGGACAAGGTGCCCTTGGTGGCCCCGCAAGGATGGCCAAGGGAGGACAACGCTCGCTTGGCCCAGGATGCTGTAGGAACAGTTGGCTTAAAAGATCAACATCTGGTGGTAGCAACAGTGCAAGTAGCACAGCGATGCCAAGAAGCTAAGGAAGAGAGAAATGATCCAGCAACCAAATGACCCCTATAGATTCAGTTCCCCTCCCAGCCTCAGTGACTGTAGGGGAGCCCGTGCAGCTGCACATCTCCGGCAAGGTCTGCAGTAGCTGGGGAAACACCGAGAGGATGGAAGAGTTGCAAGTCGGACTCTTCTCCATCTTCCCCATGCATCTTCTCTTCTCTACCTGCTTGATTTGCTTGAGGCAAGTCAGATTTTCAGCGTTGCTTTATTTTTAATCCCCTCTGACCTCCACAGTGCCAACGGCAGCAATTGCGAAGGTGTCCAGGGTGGCGTTGAAGCTTTTATTACAAACCCCATTTCCACTCCTGGAAAAATTCTCCTCTCTGGCTGAAGTTGTCCATGCTCAGTCTCAGGGTGGAGACTAATTTTTTTTTTTTTAAGACTCTGTAAAAATCCTTTACCACTGCAAGAGTTATTCTTGCTTAATTAAGAAGAAAAAAAGAACTATCCTCAATATTACCAGCTGCAGCCAAATATGAGCAAAAGCAGTCTCTGAGGATTTTCCACTTGGTCTGCCTTCATGGTGAATCAGGATCATCAACTCTAGAAGCGGGTGGAACATCTGCCTGTGGGTCCCCACCTCCCTGTCGCCAAACCGCTGCTTCCCTGCGGCGTGGCCTGGGGCAGCCTCCAGGCTGCTTCCAATTTTGCTGTCTGTGGTCTTAGGCACCACGTGGCAGACAACAACCGTCAGCACACAAGGCTGTGCTCCTCCCAGATGAGACCAAGAAATCAGGACAAAACACGACACAATCTACAAAAACCCCAAATCTCTCCTCTGGGCTGTCTTGGTGCCCTCTGAGGTAAACAAGGAACCAGGACCACAGCCCAAAAACCAGAAGTGGCCAGACCTCTCAGCAACACCACAGGATGAATCCAAACATGACCAACCTTTCCAACCCATGGCTAAGTCACCCCAGGGGAGGTGGGGTGCATCATGGGTCATTTTGGGGAGCCCAGGTGAACCCAAGCGCTCTGCAGTGAACACAGGTCCCCGCTCGGGCTCCCATTTCTCCTCGCGAGCTGGGTAACAGCCCCAGGGTGCTTCAACACCCTCCTGACCTGAACCACGCTGCCAGGCTGCTCCCATGAGCCACAACCCCTGACACGAACCATGAAGAGTCTGACGCATAAAGATGAGATGTTTAAATTAAGGGATATTAATAACTCGGCAGGTCTCAGAAGAACTCTCTATTTGGAGCTCTCAAGATATTTCGCAGAAGACGCAATATTATTTTTTTTTCGGAATAGAGGTTAGACAGAGGTGGGCAAAGTGCTATACCCGTGTGAGCCGCAGATCAAGCAAAGAGGAGAGGAAAAACAAGGTGCCACGAGCCCCAGCCTGTTGCCCAGCCACGCTACCAGCAGAAAAGGTGTCCAACAGGCTGCTCTCTCACATCCAAGACGATGGAGGCAGCCTGCCAGCTCTCAGGCTTACCACTCATCTCAGCATATTTATGTTAGTTCGTTTTTTTTTCCCCCTTAAAGGTCCAGCTCTTAGCTTACAGCAACAATAACAACCACATATTTTCCCCCGGTCACGGAGAAGAAATGCAAACCGCTAGTCTCCAAGTCGACGAGGAGAACAGGCTCCATAACAGCGATAACAACCCTGAAGCTGGTGGGCAAACAATGTTGAAGCCAATCTCATGATTTTGGAAGGCAGGAGGAGCCACGGGACGGGCAGACCCAGGAGCTGTGGACACCTGAGAGGGGTTTGGTGTCCCCCACAGCAGGACAACCCCAAAGTCCCCAAGAGCCCAAGCGGGGGTCCCTGGCCAGCCGGGAGGGACCTGGGGAGGCAGCGGAGGGAGCAGGCAGCAGCAGGACCCTGGCCAAACTCTCCCTTTGGGCTGAGCTCAGCCGCGCTCCCCGCCCCAGAACCGACATACCCCTCTCCTACCCCATGGGTTATCTTGTCAGATTTTTAATTATACCATTTCGCTGGCTTTTCAGCCCAACAAGGCGCAGCGCTGTATCGCAGGGGGTTTCTTTCTGCTGCCTAACTGAAGGAAGAAAACTGCCTCCAAGCCAGGGGTTCTAGCAAGATTCAGGCTCTACCTCTGGATCCAAAACCAGCTCACCACAAAGCAGCCTGGCTCCGTTCAGCATGCGTGTCCCTCACTGTCTTCTCATAACCCTGGCCTCTCCACAGGCAGCGTTTATCTGCCCATCTTTCTTCCCAACCCCATTCCAGGCCTGCAGCCCATCTCTCCAGCACCGGTCTGGGACAGACAGGCAAAACCGAGCCGGTTCCCAGCGATCTGCCCCGGGGCTGGAAGTGCTATTTTAAGGGACTTCATCGGTTCGCATTCGCAGCATGACAAGCAGAAACCACGGGAAGCAGTAAACAGGCTGCAATTCAAGCATCTCCCAGGCCGTTATGTCCTAAAGGAAAAAAACCAAACCTGTCTGATAGGCAAAATGCTCGGAAGCAGGACGAGCTAGGCTGAAAATTGTGATTATTTCAAAAGTTGAGGCTTAGACGGCATCTCCCGAGACAGGCAATACCGACCGGCTGGTGAAAGCAATCACTGCCAGCCTGATCCGTGTATGTGCCGGCTCATCCTGAGCAAGGCTGCCAACAGCAAGTGCACGAGGCTGGGTCATTTTGTTAAGCTGAAAACACACAACGGGAGATGATTAAAATACGAGGCAAAATATAATCTTGTTAGCTGCAGACAGTTTCACTTTACAAATCTTTATCGCGGGCTCAAGCCGGCACCCTTATAAATACAACGCAGTGATGTGAGACATGTAAGTGCTGCCGCAGTAGGTGAAATAATCGCTGAATAAAAATAAGTCAGATAAGTTACAAGATAAGCGAGCTAAAACAGAAAGGATGACACTGCATCTGGTGCGAATAATTATTTTGGCATTATTCTGTCCAGTGCTAATCCTCAACGGCTTGAAGAGATTCAATCAGCGTTTAGCACCGCCAAGGAATCATGACTACGAGACAAAGAGTAACTGGATTAAAATCTTTCTACGGTCACAGTTCACGTCTGTGTCACATCTGCTTAAAATGTTTCTTTAAGGAACAAGGAGAAAAAAAAGGAAATTTGACTTGAAAAGATTGTACTGCAAAACATAACCCCCAGGTCGCAGCTCTCGGTTAGTTTATAGTTAGGCATTCTGGGATGAAAAAGGACGTAGAAAGATTACTACTTTAAAACTCTCTATCCTCAGGAAGGCAGACCCACCACAATAAACATCTCAGCACTCATGTCCTCATCCACACCACCAGCCTGCATGCAGTCTGCTCAGAAAAATGCCCAGAGAATCCAGGCTTCCAGAAGCTGCGCTTACCACAGCGATGAAATTAACATTGAGAGATGAGGATTTTTTTAATACTTATTCCTATTTAGAGCCAGCTGAGCCTTCCTGCTTATTTTTAGAACGAAAAATCCATTACGCTGGCATCAGTGTTTCTCTCCGGCTTCCTGCAGCTGCAGAAATGCAATTTAACAATTAATCTTTTCCATCCATAAACAAGAAGAACAGCAAAGGCTGGGGAAAACAGCGCAGCCCCCCCGCGGATCACCACCGACAGCACATCGCGCAAAGTTCGCACGCAGCTACCTGCATCCACAGAACGCTGCTTATTCCTCCTCCTCCTCCTCTTTTCTACTTTCTCTCCCCTCCTAAAAAACCCACGGCAACTTTGAAGTCGCTGGCAAAAGGCAGTTTCTTACCTGCTCCCACCGACGGTGCGGGAGGAAAATATCCAGCAGGTCTCTGTGCTGTCCTAGCGGTGCCCGTTGCCGTTGGGCTGGTGGGCTGCTCCCGGGACCAGCCGGAGCACCGCAGTGCCATAAAGCATCCCGGGCTCTCCCGGCGCAGCCCACCGCCCTGGCACACGGGTCACACCACGGGGCTTTTGTGGGAGCCTTTCAGCGATGCCACGCACCCACCGCGCCGCGTCTCCGAAGGAAACCTGCCGTGGAAAACCGCGCCATCCCCTGCCCCGCGTCTTTAAGCGTTCGCTTAAATCGCCTCCCTCTGAGATCCAGCTCCGGAGGGTGCCCCCCTCTCTCCGCTCCCAATCCAACCGAATCCCAGCGGCTCTCCCCCACCTCAACCCGCCTCTCGCTAAGTGACCCTGGGAGGTGGCAGGAGGATGTCCAATTTGCTCTCCGAGCGGCAAGGCATTAACGAGGAGCGATGCAGCCGGCGGAGGATAATTGCCGGCGCGGGAGCGGCGCGGGGCCGTGCTGTTGCATTGCTCTCCTCTCCTGCATGCTAATGAGCAATGATGTCAGCAAGCCAAAGTCACCGCATCCGGACCACGCCGCGGCCCCGGCCACCCTCCCGTGGATTTACATGGAAATCAGCTCTTCGAAATCAATAAACCCCGTAGGGCTGCTTAGGAAAAGGGAAAAGGGGGGCGGGGGGGGGGGTGGAAATCCTTCTCGCTGGCTCGTGTGTGCGTGTTTCAAAGAGTTGGCTCCGCACCAGCAGCCCAAATTGAACGGTGTGAAGACACTAATTATCCTTCCCCAACTATCATCTCATTTGATGCTGACCGAATCTCAACTCGCTGTCAAACTTAAGGCACCGCTTCTTAGGTACGCAGGCTATTAAAGCGATGATCTGCTGGCTCTGAGCAACGTATCATTTTTCTCCTGGCTTTCGATGCCCTCTTAATTATTTTCTGCAGTCATTTGCTATGATTCCCCACTGGTTTTCAGACGCGGCATGTTTGTGCACCAGCAGGGCTAAACATTCTGGGAAACACAAGTTATTAGCGTGGCATTTGGGCTGCCGCATATTTTAATACGTTTTCTTTCATACGGCCCCGAGAGATGCGCAATTCGCACCTTTTATGTGTATCTCAGGTGAGGACTGTGACCCCAGGAACATGCCACCCCAATGGGGATGCTGAAACCGCCTTCCCCCGTCTTTCCCTCCCCTCGGAAAAGAAAAGAAAACGCAGAGAAGGAGCTGCGCTGCCAAATCTCTTCTGCCGCTCTTAAAGCCCGTTGCTTGGGAATTAGGTGGTCACAAATGGATCTCTGCTTCAAGTCAACTGGAGGAGAGCGTTTTGCATTTGCAAAAACGGAGTGAAATTCAAAAACCTAGTTTCTGTGGGCCCAGAAAAACACAGAAAGCAAAGAGAACTTGCCTAACATGCAGTGCTTTTCTAGCACGCTCCTGACTTTTGGGGTCTGGCTCCGGATTTCAGAGCCCTTGATTTTGGCAATATTAGCTGTGTTTACAGAACACAGAAGGATGCAGAAACTACAGCTGCAAGTCCTTCCGCAGTCTCAAATGCCTTAAATTATTATTATTAAGGCTCATAAATTAGGTTTCATTACATGGAATTACACTCAAAATCTCAAGGGTGAGATCTTCAGCTGGGACAAACCAGCCCAGCTCCCCCTCGGAGCAGCGCCAAGTTACCCTGGCCAAGCGGGATGGATCGAGACCACGCAGAGACCTCATCTGGCTCAGACAACCTCAGACGAAAGAAAATATTCAGGGCCGTTGATGAAATACTTGAGCATTTACAGTTCCTTTTTTTTTTTTTTTTAAATTTTTTTCCCCCCCTTCTTTATTTTTTTAAATTAAATCGGCAGCCGCAAGTCCAAGAGTTGAGCACTGACCCCATTACCGCATCCAACCTTCCATGGAGGAAGGAGCAGCATCACCTCCGCTTCTGCTGGGGGATGGCTGCAGTGCCGAGGAGGGTCCCCTCCGACTCCTCCAGCTACACAGAGCAACAGAACTTGTAGGAAAAAAACTCCCCTGACCCTTCAGCTTCCAAACCTGGCACATTTTGTCCCTTCCAGCTTGCCTCGGCGTCGCGGGCAGGCTGTCAGCTCGCCTCTCTGTGGTTAAACGTGCCACGGCCCCAAGATGATTTATTTTTCCTCTTCGATTCAGAACACGTTAATTACAATACAAAGGCAACGAGACAAAACTGAATTGGGCAAAAGCAAATAAAGAAGCCTGCTTATAAAATGATAACGTTGAGCAGAAATGCCGTAGAGCAGAAATTACCCGTGTTCACTGTAACAACCTTCCCTGGAAACGATTTGCTAAAAGCACGCAGCAGTGACTAGGGGCCACAACCGGCACAAAGAATACGTACTGCTCCATTCCACAGGTCCTGTAGGTGCTAATTTTCACCTAACACATGCGTGAAATGACTGACTTCATCTCCATTAACTTTCAAGCAGCAAAACATTTGGGAGCAAAGCGTTTATTAGTGCTCTAAGTGCCACTTCAGCAGGACCACCAGCTTGGGGGAAGGGTTGGTGGGGCGCATGCCTGAGTGTCCAAGCCCACTTCTTGTGCAACGAGCTCTGCGTAACTCCATCTACAGCAGCTTCGATCACCCAGCACCAGCCTGGCACGATTCCACCACGGGGTGGATGGTGGTGTCATCCCCACACAACCAAGCTATCCTACAGCAAAGGTGAGTTCTGCGTGGCGCTCTTGGCCAACTGGATCATCCCCAAGAAAGGAATCACACCAGAAACTGCAAACTTTTCAGCATTAGCTGATCCACAAAAAGAAAATGGAGGTGAGAATCATGAGTTGATGTAAAGGATCAGTAAGACCAATGCTTATAACATCTCAGCTGCGTGGCTTACTCTGAGCAGAAGAGCTTTGTGCCTCCAAACAGCATGTATAATCGTCATTGCTCCCGGCAGACTTCTTGTTCCAATACTTGCAAACCTAAATATCCACAAAATCCAATGAACAGGCTCTTCTGAGACAAGAAATCAGATTAGAAGCTGCCACGTTTGGACACACAACTGTCTTAGGAAAGTGGAAATGAGCCTTCCTGCTTTGAAAGCTGCCAGTTCATTGGCAATTGCTCCATATTACTGTTACCTACTGCAAGGCTTGTGAAAAGGTCATGTGTTGGAATAACTCCAGAAGGCACGCAAGATTTCTTGACGGATTCTGCACATCACGCAGGTGAAATGGGTGTTTCATTAAGCAGCAAGGAGAATACCGAGCCGGTGGAGCACATTATCAAAGGTCACGTGAAGGACTTGCACCATTATGAGGATGGATGCTGACAACTGCCAGCAATGAAGCAAACGACCAGAAGTAAAACCTCAGCTACTGAAATAAAGAAAGATCAAGAGCAGGAAGCAAGTGCAGAGGTGTGAGATGGACAACGCTGCTTGTAAATGTAGCCACATCTTTTTGCCCTTTGTTGCTAGTTTTAAAGACAAAGACCCAAACCCAGCCAACTTTAAACTTTCTGCCATTTGCACAAACTCATCCCTATGGCTAATTTAACAAATCACTGCAAGAGCCCACATTTCATAAACGCTGTATTTTATCACCTCGGTGTATCGACTGGCCGGCAATCAATAGGGCTCCATGTGACGCTGTTGACTCTCCCGATGACAATGAGCTACACAGCACGGCCACGCGCAGCGACAGCAGACTGGCGTTCTCAAGGTCGCCGGACTACTGACCTGATGAATGTCAGATCAAGTTGCCTTTCTGAATTATTTAGTGAGCATCCTCTGCTGCAGCTTGCCAGGGCAGCGTACAGCACTGCTACCTCGGGAGGTCACAGAGGCTCCAGCCTCCGCTGCCCATGGGGACAAAGGCTGTCCCCTGTGCCACACGCACCACGAGCCTGTCTGGGATCGGTGGGATGGCAGGTCCCCCCCCATCACGGAACCCATCCTGGCTCACAACGATAGGCACAATAACAGATTACTTTCCCATCGCTCTTTCTACCCACAGAAATGCAGAATTGGATACTCACAGTGGTTTTTTTCCCCTCCGTTCCCACGCTCGCCCCTGTAATTTGCAGAAAAATCCCTGCTCGCCGAGCCAGCGCTCCCGTCCTGGTGCCAGGACGGTCCCCGGGCTCGGGGACAGCTGGAGCTGTGCTCCCATGGCCATGGGGCAGCAACAAGCAGCAGAATGAGAGGCTGGAAAGGGCACGGCTTTGCAAACACCGGAGGGGAAAGGCAAGGGGACTGCAAAAAGCTGTGAGCAAGGAAGGAAGAAGACCCTACGTGGCAGCGTCCAGCCCCAAATGCCTGGCTCTTCAGGAGGCACATAGGGATGTGCCCAAGGTATGGGGAAAGCTCCTTGGACAACCTGAGTCACGAAATGCAGGACTTTTAAATTAGGTTGAGCTCTCTTTTTTCTTATTTTTTAATTTTTTCTTTATTCTTTTTAAGCAAGGCACACAGAGCCTCCCCATACCTCTCAACGCCAGAAGCAGGGATGTCTTATGTCAAAGAAAAATGGGATGGAGGGAGGGGCAGAGAGACCAGCATCGGATGCAGATCATTAATCCCGAAAACTTGGCCTCCTCCGCTTTTCCTCAGGGCTGCCATTTGTACCTTCACGCGGCTGCTGCCCGAGACCGCGCGAGTCAGCCCCCTCCTCTTGCTGTCCCCGCTGCTGCCTTCCACCCGTTTTCGGCAGAGCCCTGGGTAAGGATCCGTGCTGTCGGCCTGCAGGGAGGAATTCAGTTCTTAAAACACCACCGAGCCCAGCAGCAGTGAGACAGAAGGGGAAGTACAGCCCATACGCGCTGTGGCTGACTTCAGAGATGATTTTCTGTATTTCCAACCAATTCACCCGGTGAGACAGGCCTGACCCTCGCCGGCATCCTCTGGTGTACAGGCAGAGCCGGCGGCGAGGAGCGGCTGTGAGCACACCCCATGCCGTCCATAGAATTACAGAATCATAGAATGTGTTGCGTTGGAAGGGACCTTTAAAGGCCATCTAGTCCAATCCCCCCACAGTGAGCAGGGACATCTTCAACTAGATCAGGTTGCTCAGAGCCTCCTCAAGCCTGGCCTTGAATGTCTCCAGGGATGGGGCCTCCACCACCTCTCTGGGCAACCTGGGCCAGTGTCTCACCACCCTCAGCGGAAAGAACTTCTTCCTAATGTCTAATCTAAACCTGCCCTGCTCTAGTTGAAAACCATTGCCCCTCATCCAATCGCTACGTGCCCTTGCAAACAGCCCCTCCCCAGCTTTCTTGTAGGCCCCCTTCAGGTACTGGAAGGCCGCTATAAGGTTTCCCCGGAGCCTTCTCCTGCCATGTCCTCAGCCATGTCCTCTGCCTGCACCGAACCACACCAAGGCAGGGGTGACGCCGCAGGACACACCACACTGGCGCTCCCGAGCATCGCTGCCCTGCATCCCGCCCCCCTCACGGCACAGCACCCCAGAAGGACCCTCACCCACCGCCTGTCCCCATCGCCAGCACCGCACGCCGCAGACAGCGTTTCAATCAATGACTGTATCTCTTTCTCTCTCTTTTTCCTTTTTTTTTTTTTTAATCACCTTAATGCAAGAAGCTTTGGAGAGCTTAACAACAATAAGGCTTTTCATAGCCTCCGGCTTTAACTCGGCACTACTATGTTTTTTACTTTTGTATGTTGAAATCAAATTTGTAACCGAACACGAACAACAATCTGGATGCTCACATGGTTTTCTCCCCATTACTAGCCTGATAGTATTCTCATCTGAAGACTTTTTAATAGTGTCCCTTAATGATGTCTACAAAAGCCTCATTAAAGCACTGTATCGTAATTTAAGCTAAATAAACTCAACACTGTTATTTTTTTAATGACATATTTTTCTTGGGGCCTTTCCATGAACAATAAAGCCTTCGCTGAAAATATGTTACGAAGGAAACGCATAAATCTTCAGCTTATCTGGTGGTATGTTTTCCAAAGATCTAAACCTTTGATCAGCACCAAATTAATTTTCCATTTACACAAAATAGAAGATGGATTTCCAGGATAACCAGCTAACCCTGCAAGTCTGCATTAACATGTGCCTTGGCAGCAGCTCAGGACTCCCTCGCTGCCTGACGCTGTCAGTGTCCCTGTCACATTAGATGATTTTTATTTTATTTTTTGGCTTCAAACCTGTCTAACAGGCTGTTCTGGGTCAGTGGTTGAGCCCTGAGGATTCCTTGTCTTCGCTCACCGAGCTCCCCTCTGCAGCAGCCACGCACCACCAGGATGACCCCCCCACCAAAAGCTGTGCATCCCCCGGGACCGGGGCATGGCGCTCGACTCTCTCCGCACTCAATAGCCAGTCTTGAGACAGCCCAGAGTCCTGGCCAAGCGACACAAATCTGATTTTTACCTTCCTAGATATCCTGCACGTCCTCCCTACACATCTTCCCTGGTTGCCGGTGGGATTTCAGTGCTCTCCCCCCAACCCAGCGGGGCACCAAACAAGCCCCAGCTCCAAGCCAGGTGCCGCAGGTCCTCCATCCACACAAACCTCCATCCAAACTCCTCAGAAACCACCGCTGGTTTAAGATGACCACGTGGCCACGCTTCTGCTCCCACCCAGAGGGACATGGCTGCCTGCCCTTCACCAATAAAGAGAAAAGACCTATTTCGCTGCTTGCTCCCAAACCACGCTAAATGCACAGGGAGGTGGTAAATCCAGTGCATTTTGGGATCCATTTGATGCTCCCGTAACATGCACGTTGGGTCATGAACGGAAACAGGCTTTCATGATGCCTTAGAGTCTTAAATTTCCCAATGTATTTGGAAATGCACGGAGATGGACCATGGTCAGGAATGCACCTGGCTCCTCACCTCCAACTGCTCAGTGGGAAGAAAGGTGCCAAAACAGGTTTTTATTTCACACTTGGGAGCATGAAGTAGACCCAGATGATATAAAACCAGCTCACGGGAGCAGATGGACTGGCACGTGTTGTTACGGTCCACCCCAAACTCCACCCGTTACAAGACTTCTACAATCCAGCTAACCTTGATTTCAAATAAATATAAAAAACTCCAGAAAATTATGAAAAGCGGCATCTCACTTTAAGCCTGGGTGGTTTCCTGGCCCCATCCCTCTTGTGGCCATGGCCCTGTGTCCTGCCTGAAGAGCACAGAGCAGGTCAATATGCCTTAGGCTATGGCGAGGTCTGCAGCCTGGCTGTCCCACTGGCTGAAGCTGGATGGAGCTCCAGTGTCCTCAAGACAGCCTGGCACTGCACGTAAATGACATGAAATGTTTGCTATTCTTCCCTTTGTTTTAATTAGTAATAACAATTTGTTACCGTGGCTTGACATTTGTTCATACTTAGGAATAAATTGCTTCCTTGAATGATATGCTGAGATTACAACGGGCTTTCTGTGTTTGTGTTGGTTTTAGTAGCTCATAACAAACCATGAAATTCATTACTCTTGCCACAAGCACCCATGAGATGTGCCAACCAGGGTGTGATTTATACAGAGCTCGACTCATGGAAATTAAAAGGTTTTAATGTTGCCTGCAAGAAGTCAAGGGTTTGAAATTTTATACAGCTGAATTACAAAAAAAAAAGAAAAAAAATCTCAGGCGCAAGCTACTGCATTGTTTTATCTGCCTAAAGAGCTTGAACATCACAGTCAGGGGAAAAATAATTCACTAAATATTAATTAAGTGTATAATTCGAACAGCCTTTTTATTGATAAAGTCTTCTGGCCTGCAAGTTACTCAATTCTCATCTTTTTTTTAACTGCTTGGAAGCTATATAGAAAGGAAGATATTTAACAGCAAAACTTCCCTGCTACAATATAATTTGGCAAAACATTCCCACCAAAAGAAATCACTGGAAAATAGCCTGTGCCTCACCACCCTTAATGGGAAAGGGCTGTCAGTCATTCCCCAGTCCCATTTCTCCATGCCATGTCAAGCCTCGTACATCAAACCCAGTATACAAATCTCCAGCCCCATCAAGATCATTAGAGCCGCTCAGCCCGTCAGGGAAAGGTCAGCGCGTCGCCGGCTGACGGCTGCCTGCTCCCCACAGCATCCATCACAGACCTCGTCAAAGGCAGCCGCGGTGGCGAGAGCGCGCAGCTGGAAACCCGCACCCCTTCCTGGGATAACCTGCCATCTCCTAAACCTGCTTCCCTTCTTGTAAAGCACGGCCGCGCTTTTATCTTATCGCGATCTACGGGGAAGTGCAACTCAACCGGCTGCCGTACCAAGAGGGGGATCGGGACCTGCGGGGAGGGATTAAGATGGTATCAGGAGAGGGCTGGCCAGAAGCGTGGCCCCTGATTCCAGCGCTGGCTCCCTCTGCTGCAGGGTCCCAGCCTGTCCCCGCTCTCCAGGATGGGTCCCATGCAGGCAGTGTTCCTAGAGCATCCCTTCTTGCTGCAGGAGCCCCGGCCCCGCACACCTGGTAACAGTCTCCAGCGAAGGGTCAATGCCACCCTGCAAGGAGACGCTGGTGGGTGCCATCATAGCCACACCACGGCGTGGCTCGCAGATGTCCCCAGCCAGGGGACCACACCAGCACCACCATGCCAGGCTGCTGCTGCTCTCCGCCAGCCTGACCCTCAGGCATGGTGCTCCCAGCTTGTATGAGCCCAGAGGGCACCCTGCCCACAGCTCGAGCACCAGGAGGGGTGGAGAAACCCAATCGCTCACCATTAACAGGGGGACACCAGCATTATCGAATGCTATTGCTCCCGTCAGCCGTTGCTTGTTAAACACGCTGAAAAACCACAGGCCATTTCTTTCTCTTTTTTCCCTACCACGCTGTGCCGCACGCAGCATTATCTTCAAAGGGCGAAGCAAACATGTTTGCTAAACATGAGCAGACTAAATACACCAGCCTTTTAGGAGCAATTATTGCTGCTCAAGATTTAGCGAGTCCCATTGTTCCGTGGTTCAGAAAGCATTTTGCTGGCTGCTTTGGAGTGGGCTGTTCTTCAAAGCGATCGGCCTGTGACAAGGAGTAACCCCTCCCCAGTGAAATAAAAACCAGGCGGGCATCTAAAGGAGCCGTGCTTTCTTTTTGCTGAGCATTTAACCCACGGTGTCTCCTTGCAACAAAAAACCAGCAAATTCAGGGCCAGCTCAGCTGCTGCCAGCGGTGGTACCGAAGGCAGGGTCGGCCAAGCTCCTGTAGCAAAGGGCGAGGACATTTCTGGAAAACAGTGGATGTTCTTTGGGTTAGAGCTGGGAACCTTCCTGCTGTGTGCCTGGACTGGAAGAGATTGCTCTGACCAGTATTTAGACTGGTTGTACCAGTACAGGGCAGAAAACAGAAAGTGGAGGAAAAAGGCAACGAAGCAAGAGCCGGATATCGTCCTCTTCCCTCCATCCCGAAGAGGCTGGGATGCTCCAGAGCAGGGTGGTTCACCTGGCTGAGATCCTTGGAAATGCAGTCTTGCAGAGCCGGGGCAACATCTCACCTTTCTGGGCCTTATTTCAGGGCAAACAGCTCAAACCCCAAAATTCCTTCCCTGTGCAAACCACGATTGTTCCCTTGTATCAGTGCGGGGAAGCGGAGGGGGAGCGCAGTCGGGCTCCCTGCGGGACTAAGCCCTTCAAACATGTATCTCAAAAAGACGAGCGACCATGGATAGCCAAACAGACAGATGGGGGAAGGAGAAGGGAAGCTCATGATGCCGGCGAGACTATTATAATTAGTGTAATAAGCAGCAATCACAGCTCAACAGCTGCCTTCCCCTCCCTGAGCGTCGGCGACACGCACCGGCACAAACCCACGGCCAAGAAGGATTTTGACACTTGCTGTACTGTAAACATCTCTCCTTTTGAAAAAAAGTTTTGACTTTGGTAGACTTTTCATGGCACATAAGACGCGGAGGAGAGCACCTTTCCGCTTTCCCAGCCTCTGCATCTCGCCTGAACACGCAGCACCCTGTGCTTACACAAGGGTCACGAAACTAGTTTTGGTGTCAACTATAACTATGATTTCGCATGTGGCTTAGAACAAAACCTCGTCTCCGCTACACTGAGACAAACCTGCCCATATGCAACTTTCTAAAGTCCCTGGAGCCTCTGAGATGAACCATTCTACAGAAAATGGCAAAAAACATTTACCGTGGGCATGTATCCATCCTCCTGATGGGCATGTGTCCAACATCCTTCTCTGAAGCATCTCTAAGACAAATCCCTTTGAAACACACCTGTCCCCATCCACACCAGGATCGCAGAAAGTTGGGAGCGAGTACGCAGCACAGAAAAATTGCTCTACAGCTCACCAAAATCCAAAGCAGCCTTGCTTTAAAAGCGGGGTCTTCTTGATAGGAGAATACTTTAAAGGATTGGAAAGCAGATACCGTGATGTAAGTGGAGTGCAGTGATTTTTTTTAATACCAAAGTTTAATTGGTTTGCAAACACATTTAAAATGGTGGAGGAGTTACGGGGTGGATGTTCGCTCAAAATCAGTTGGAGATTTAGGTGAAAATGCTGCTCGCTGGCAGCTCACCAGCACGGGAGCCAGGCGCCGGGAATGTCGCCGTGCTGCGGCACTGTGCCGTGCTGCTCCTGCTTGTGGCCACAGCTCGCAAGAGCCAATGTCAGATGCGTTTGCTGCTCGACTTCAGATCTGTGCCACGTGCTACAAAATTCAAGTGAGCCTCTCCAAATTTTGGTGAGCTGAGGACTAAGCTCTCCAAAACACCCTCTAGTACCTCCAACAACACTTGCTGCTGCTTTTCTCATTTTGGGGAGCCCACTGCGAGGGAAAAAAGAGTCACCTGCTTTACCCGTGTTGTTCCACCACCCTCACCCCTGACCACCAGTTTTAGGGGTTAGATCACCATCCGCAGCCAACGCAGGGGTTGCAAAGTCACTTACGTGACAAGCTCTGGGCTCTAAATTGCAAAATACGCTGTGGCTTAGACCCAGACTAATTCCGAATAATTTCTGATGCTCGCGCTCCAGGAGGGATTGTCGTTCTCCTTTCCTTTCTGCCAGCCCTTGGTGTAACAGAGGAGGTCAAGGGAAGCAGTGAGACGCTCAGGATACCTGCATATTTTGGCTGTAGTTAAAGATTCAATTCTCACTGATTTTTAGTGGGCGTTAGACACTGGGAAAGTGTCTAATGTGAAGATGTTTGAGGGCGTGGGCTCTAAGCTCTTCATGCAAGAGACTGTTTCCTACAGCGCTTAAGAAAATGAGAGCGTGGAGACAACAAATAACAACAAGCTTGGAAAGCACAAAATGTTTACGTGGAGGAAATTTAACCTCTCGGTGAAAGAAGCCCCAGCCAGGCTGGGCAGGAGAGCTCAGGAGTAACTGCAAACAGGCAGGGAACTGCTGGAACTGGGATGTCAACAAACACCGCGCTGAAAGGTTAAAAAACACGATGCGTGAAGCCAGAACAAAGATGCCTTTAATTTCCCAGTGCAAAGAAACACACTTGTACTTCCCTGATGAAGCAACGAGAGGAGAAAGAGCCATTTGCTCCTCCATGATCCTCCCCAGGTCACCTGCCAGACCTGGCTCCCCTTGGGGACCAGCCGTGGGTGCTCCCGTGCAGCCCCCGTCCCCGTCAGCACACCTCAACCACCACTTAGCAGCCCAAAGATAAGCGGCAAGTTAATCAAAGCCGTCTACGTGGGGTGCCACGAGGCATCGCTTGATGCGAAGTGACAAAACATGAAAAACATGACACACCAGAGGCGGAGGCGCAGCGAGGAAGCTGGCACCAGCCACGCGGCTCCCGTGACTGTCACTGGCATCGCTCCTTCCTCATGTAGGGGGGGGGAAAAGGGTACCGGAA
The DNA here is from genome assembly GCF_963924245.1 of Chroicocephalus ridibundus. Classification (NCBI taxonomy): domain Eukaryota; kingdom Metazoa; phylum Chordata; class Aves; order Charadriiformes; family Laridae; genus Chroicocephalus; species Chroicocephalus ridibundus. The sequence goes on along the minus strand of NC_086293.1, from coordinate 16,850,469 downwards.
AGCATGGAGCATGGGTACGGTCGAACCTGCCACTTGCCACTCTGCTGTTAAGGCGCCAGTGGAAATTAATGGGGCTTTCAAGTGCATAAATGGATTGCAGAGACATCCGCAGTGAGTCTATTAGCTAATTAGTAAAGATTAGCATTTATTTTATCCACCAGGCATTCAGGTAAAGGAGGTAGTTCTCTACCATCTGTATACGTCCCCTCTACACTTGTTAAAAAGTAGGACGAAGTGTCTCCCAGCGACAGTGATACCAAGACAAACTTTCCCTCCCCCAAGGGAGATGCTGAGCTGGCACGTCGCTTGTTGTGGCTAATGGCATGGGCCAGGAACAGCATCACCAACACAAACCTTCGGCTCCAAAGCGCAAATCTGGCTGACCTGTGCAACCAGTACAACCTTTGGCACGAGCCCAAAGCTGGTCTTGGGATCACACCAGTGATCTAGAACAAGGCATCCTAAAATCTGACACAACACCCCATCTCATCTCAAAGGAGTATTTAATCCATCAGGCTGCTAACGCTTCAGACCTTCCTCTTACTGCAATGGGAAGTCAGTGTTCTTTGCTGGGATCCTCTATCTGAGGGTGCAACAGCTGACAAATAAACATATTTCCATCATTTAAGTAGCTTCACTTAACAGATGTAGGAAACGCATTAGATTTATAGCACCAGAGTAATCCGATACCTTCTACACTGTTAACAAAGCAAGCATTAATACCATTTTATCATCACTTCTAAGCTTCCTGGCATTGTTTCACGCCCACGGATAACTCCCTCCATATAACTCGGTCCCTACAGCGCCCGTTGGACAAGGCCCCCAGCGCAGCCCATTTCCAGCGCCCCATTTCCTGCTCATCCCAGCCCTTTACTGCAACTCAGACTCCAGCAATCTAAAAAGAAGACACACAAAGTCACTTAGGCTTATCTCTCTAATTGCCTGCCCGCAAATCAGGGGTTCGGTGTCAGTCACTTGTACTCACATGAGACCTCAGCAGGCAGAAAAATCACACCCGAAATATTACCGCGAGCGTTTTCAGAACTGTAAGTGAAAACTATTGAAATCCTGCTTACCACCACAACTCCAAACGCAATGCTGGCTACGAGGAATACATCAGGGTAACAAAGCGAGCGTTCATGCCTCTCCTCTGCTGCGGCTCTTTCCAGGTCTGTGGCTCTGTAACACAGACTCCAGTTCTCTTGACAGCTTTCCTGCACTGCCCAGTGCCAACACAGTGAAAATGTTAATGAATGCTGTCCCATAAATATTTAATACACATTTTCCTGCGAGTCTTGCTGTGATTAAATAGCTACCTCATTACCCAGGCCCACCTTTCTTTCATTTTTATCTTCGCACAGATTACCAAGACTTGGAACTATACCCATGCGATGAAACTGCTGGAAACATCACCACGTAAACCAACACCAACAGGGCAAACTGCAAACACAACCTTCCAAGGAATGTAAAGAGAAATCTAACCCTGTCAGAGCAAATATTTCATCTCAGCTACCTCCTCCCAGGATCTGCAGAGAAAGAAAAGCAGAAGGGACAAGCCAGTAATATACTTTCTTTTTTGAGTGCTGTTATTTGCCTGGTTTTATTGGCTTTTTCCATTGAGTTGGGAGGTCCTGGCTACAACAGGGCCCCACTGCGTGTACCATCCGGACATGGGCATCCCTGGGTGCCACCCCGGGGCTGGCTCTGCTCTGACACCAACCCCTGACCAGCTGCAACGGGAGCTCTGCTGCTCCCCCCCCATTCCAAAACTTGGAGGATGTCCATGGTTTGTCCAAGGTTACACAAGCAATCCAGCACAGACGTGGAAGGGAACATGGATGACCCAGAGGCGTCACCATCGCCGCTCTGGCATTGCAACATCTGCGATGCTCATCCGCGGTGTCCAAAGCCCAGCTGACCACAGGATCCACCACGTTTGCATTTGCAATGTCATGACAACTGTTTAGGATTGTGACATAAATACACTAGGATATTGTTTTCGCAGCCATTGGAATTGATGTATTCAAGTCCTTCCCACCGACCCTTAGCTCCAAAGCTATTTTGCAAACCAAACAAAAAGCTGCATATGGGATTTTGGGCGCTGCCATCCAAGCACATCCCAGCCGGAGCAAGTACTAGTGCTGGAGCCATGTTCCTGCCGCTCCCCGGGGCTCCGCATGGTGGGGCGATGCTCTGGCTTTCACATGGGCCATGGGAAAGGTTTCACCTGAGAGCGGAACACTGCGCAGTCCAAATGCACGGCAAACTGCTAAAAATATAAAAGACTCGAAGGAATAAAGCTCGCGCGTGTCAGAACTTTTGGTAATTCCTCCCAGATACATAATTTTTTGGCATAGATGCTAAAATGTAACTGGAGGGCAAGCATTTAGTTCTGTTTTAGCTGGGAGAGTCCCAGCTTATGTCTCTCCGATTTATATATGGAAGCAGGCTCATTTCGCAATACGTGTTTCAGCGAGTCCTACATCAGGGAGGGTGTGAAGCTAAGGCTAACGAGCGGAGTATCTTCAAGAGTAATAAACGGCACAAAAGCATGAACGAATAGGCTTGTCTGAAGCACAGGCTGCTGCTGCATGTATCACAGGGAGCCTCTAAAGTGAAAAATTTCAGTCTCTCTTCTCTGAGGTATGGGAGAGAGGGCAACAAACTGGTGCACAGGCAAAAGCGGTGAAGAACTGGTGCCAACTGGTGAGGCTGCTTTTGTAGTGCTGTGCAGAAACACTGGGTGGTCAATGCAGTGCCATATGCTACGCACGGGGGATTTAAAGGCCAGCGAAGGCTAAAAGATGCATTTTTTCCTCCAGAACTGGCCCTAAGACCCCATCCCATCTCCAGCCTGGTTAATACACACAAACAGAGCATTCAGAAGACCACCTCAGGATATTTTGTTTGTCTGCATAACACTGATGCCAGGAATAAATGTACATCTATACTTTTCGTTTAAAATTCGCTGCCGCCAGGAGAGCCAGCCTCCGGGAAGCACCAATGCCCATCTCTCGGCGTCACATCCGCAAACGCCGGCACGTTTCCACGGCTGGCGTGGAAACGGCTGGTTGGATTTATAGGTCAGCACCTCCACGAATAAAGCGCTGGGGCTGTTTTGCTCAGTCTCTGGAAGCTGCTCACTTCCAGCCACCCCCAGTAAGGCATCTCCGCTGGGGAAGGACCCGTCGGTGGCAGCAGGATGCTCCAGCACCGCCAGCGTGGTCCCCTCGTCACCACGCTAATGCCGTGGCCGTCCCACAGACCCCGTGATGTGGCAGCACTGGGGAGGCCAGCTCATCTGAGCTCCCTTATGGACCAAAGATGACAGCTGCCTTTTAAAAGGGAAAAAACCCTTTTAAAAGGGAAAAAAAAAACTTTTAAAAGGGGAAAAAAAAAGGAGTACTTTTTTTTCCCCCCTCCTCTGGGTGAACAAATAGACTCATTTAAGGTGTAAGTAGATCAAGTAGCTAATTAAGGAAATAACCGATAACTTAATCAAGATCATTAGGGGAATCAGCATGTTGCTGCCATTATTTAAATGGCAGCAGAGCAAAAACATGCTTGGGCAAATGGAGCCTCCAAAACCTCTGGATGGCCCGATCTACGCGCGGGGAGGCTCCCATGTCACCCCATTGCTGGTGCCCCAGCCGCTGGGGAAAACACTCAAAACTCCGCAGACGGAACATTTAACCATCCCCCAGCCACTGCTGCAAAAAAAGAGTGAATTATTCGCACATGGAGAGGAATTCGCCATAAGAAGCAGCACGGTTCTGCCCCGGGATGCAGCCCCTGCTCATTTTTGGCAGGGGGAAAACAACCCCTTCGCAGAAATAAAGTCAAATCGGTTGGGCCATATGCATTTTTGCTTTTGGCACCTTGTGTTGACGTTGCTCCTCAGCGGCTGCTCCCGGGACAGACTCCGCGCTGTGCCGGGGACGCGGTGACACAGCGACACGCTGCACCGACCCCTTCGGCGTTTATATTCCCACCAACGGCGAGTTTCTACTACCACACGCAGAAGAAGAAATGTGAATTTTTCCCCGCCCCAGCTCACTTCACCCCCTCAGCTGAACATCACGTCCTCCAACTTTACCGCCTGGTTATTGTAAGGATTTCTCTAACCCCCCCACCCCGCGCCCAAGGGAGTGTTTGCAACCAGCACCACGTCTCTCTCTAATTACTCCACCAGTTGCACAGATAAAACATCTGCTGGAAAAAGAGAAAGAATCCTAAAGCACACAAATGATTTGCGCTGCCTAAACAAAGGCAAACAGAGGATGCTGTAAAACACCACCCCACCCCACCCCCAGCAAACAGCCCCAGGACCTCTGCCCAGAGCAGGAGTCTGGGGGCTGCGCGCTCCTCCTCCAGCAGGAATGAACCCCTTTTTCCAACCAAACGCGTCGTTTCTCACTAACTCAGCCTCCTATCTGCTTAATTCCTTAAGTCTCCGAAAGCAACTGAATCCAGCAAGTTTGATTAAGTACTTAGAAATCTTTGTTTCACTTAAAAGAAGCCTTTGTTTTGCCTCAAAGGAACTGGACATTTTCTCCTGAATTCATGTGAACTAAAAAAAAAAAAACCACAAAAAAACCCCCCAACATCCAAAAGTTAAAAATAACCCTTTATCCTGTATTAAACACAGCTGCCGAAGGTTCAAAATTCGCATTTTGTCATTCTGCCACAAATCCTTGCAACAGCTGAGAAGGCACACAGCACATTTGGAAATGCGGAGCTGAAATAAGCTCCAGCCTCCCGCGGGGTTTTTTTACTTTTCGGGGGTTTTTCAACAGAGTAAAAAAAAAGCAGGAGCAGCTCAGGGGCTGGTGAGAGAACTCTGCACCAAGGAAAAGTTTTAGCGTGTCCGCTGGGTTGGATATTAGCAGGGGATCTGGCACATCCCCGCTCTGGGGGACGGCGGGACCATGCCTGGCCCCCGGCAGCCCCTGGGCTCTGCCCGCAGCGAGAGCCGGCGCTTGCGGAGGTAGGCGGGAATCCGGGCTGAAAAAGAGAAATCATTTCCCAACGCAAACATTCATATGGTGTTAAAGCGACTCATATTTTCATATGCTAAAAATTGTGCGTGATTACTTACCCGGGCTAAGCAGGCGTTCGCTTCACACCCTGGAAAACTCCCATGGAAGGGGAAGGATGGGCAGAGGGGAAGGACGGGCAGAGGAGAAGGATGGCGAGCGCCTTCAGTGCCGGGGACCGCGGTGCATCCTCCGGCAGCGGCCGTGGTCATTCCGGGAGGGAAGGCTCCCCGGCTGCTGCCCCAGCTGGTGGAGTGACGCCCACTGCAGTTTTAGCTTATTGGTGAAAATCGTAAGCCCTAATCCAATCCTGTCCCTCTACCCAAATTTAGCTCTCCATGGAGCCAACATCCCTTCCAGTTTTGACTAGCGGTATGAAAGCAAAGTTACCTTGCCAATATATAAATCACGGAAAAGAGAAGCAATAAAAAAAAAAAAAAAGCCACGCTCAATTTGCTTCACCTCTTCCTCCCAAAACAGTTTCTTATCTACCCACTTCGAGGGGACCGCAGCCCTGCGAGTGCACTGAAGAAAGCCAGCAACGCCCTGGGTTTCGATCACCGGATCGGAAGTCAGTAAGGTAAATATCAGGATGCCAATAAACCCAGTATTTATCAGGATGCCTAACAGTACCGCTGACACATCTGGGTCTGGACTGTACCACATAAGGAGGAGGTTTATAGAAACGGTTAGCAAATGGTTCCTAAAGTTATACTGAATTTCACAAAAGTAAAAAGTAACTACTGAATCATAAAACGCTGCTGGCAAACAGCTGGGCCGGCCGGCACATATGGTTTTCTTTTTTTTTTTTTTTTTTTTTTGCAGCCTGGCGCAGACGTTAGCCGTAGAGACACGGCTCCCTTTACTGCACACAAATCTGCGTGCCCGACCATGGCATTCGCTTCTGACACTGGGGCTACGGTGGGGGCTACTGGCCACAGCTGGGAAAGCAGAGAGCCACGTGGCGGGCAGCCACCTAGAAACCCTGCCTGCATCAGCAAACGACGGACAGGGAGAAACTCTTGCGCCAACTGCACGTTTCTGCTCTCGGTTACAGATGTGCAGCCCTGGAGCAGCTCCAGACCCTGGAGCTGGCCTTTGGGCGAGCGTTGAATGCTCATGCACGGAGCCACTGCCGAGCCAGGGGGCTGGAGCCAGCCGTATGCGCTCCAGGTGTCCTGGCGGACAGGCGGCAGGATCCAGATGCGGATCCAAACTGCTCCAGACTTCGCAGAGGGTCGGCCATTCAATGGGCTCTATTCATGGAGGAGCGAGCAGGGCTTCCAGGAAGGCAGGGGAAGCATTTCCGAGCGGTATCCCCATTGTAAGTCTAATAAGTCTCTTTGCGTTTTAACCTCCCGCTTTTGCAAGCTTTAAATATAGAAATAATCAAAACATACATTAAAAGAAGAATTTATTTTGAACTTGGCAGCGTCGATCTCAGACCCATCCCGCTCGGGAGCGGGGCTGGAAGAGCCCAGGCAGGCTCCGGGAGGGCTGAGCCCGGCTCTCCAGGAACAAAAGCAGCTTACAAACCAGGTTTGCCACGTGAGAGCCTAATTAGAGACCGAAGCCCACACAGCAAACAGACAGACTACAGAGGAAATTGGAGTCTAATTTACATGGAGAACGATTACTTACTGCAACCAATTAGTGTCAAGCTGACTGACAGACTACCCAAAATACGGTCTCCCCACCCTCCCCTGCAAGTCTGAGCTTTCCTTGCTGCTTTGTTTTCCCTGGGTTGCTGGGTAGGTGAGCAGCACCACCTCACCACTGGGCACTGGATGGCAAACGGAGAGCTTGAGCTCCGTAACAAACACAGAGTTACAGCCACCCACGTGCTGATGGTTGGACTCGATGATCTTAACGGTCCCTTCCAACCTAGACGATTCTATGTGCTTTCTTTCCTGGTCTTAAATCTTTAAATAACATCCTGTCCCAACAAGAAACGTTCCCATCACTGCCCCTGCACTCAGCAGGGAAACGGGGAATCCCACCGCTGCCGGAGAGAGACGGTGTGGATAGAAAAACTCCTCCTTGGCTGGCACTGCACAGCAGTGCCCGCAGTCCCACCAGTGCCTGTGCCAGGAAGGACATCTCCTTCGCTCAGGGCTTCCCTCTCCAGCCGCCCTGGAAGAGGACGACTTCATCGTGTTTCCCAAAACAACAAACCAGTTGCTAATTCTACAGGAAACCTGCCCCTCCATGATATCGGGTTAGTCCAAAAACTGGTGAACAGACTTTAGAAACTCCTGAAGGGCACACATGGAACCAACCAAATGCCTTTTATCTTGCTTTTATTGTTAAAGATGAACTGACTCACTCTATCATCACTCTCCCCTTCCCAGGATCATGCTCCTTATTAACAGGACTGTCTAATCCTTGTCCTTTGCTCCAAACCCTGGACTGCACGTGCATTTTGAATGCACAAATGACAACAGCATTTCAGTGCAACTTGCTGCGTTATTCTTGATAAACTTGTAAGGACAGCCTCTCTGAGCAGCCTCTCTGACTGCTCTTCAGAGAGCTCTCGTGTATGCGTGTTCAGGCACGCAGGGACCACATTTTGGATACTTAAGACCAGTCAATCAACCCTGCCTTTGAGAAGCACCAATACAAAGCATATTTAAGGACTTCATGGGCCTTCTGTGCGGACGAGATAAGTTATTCTTTTAATCTCTGCAGGCGACATGGGTAGATGTCATTTTAAAGGAAACATCCTAAAAAGAAAGCTTGGAGGAAACACTTTATGAAGCGTCTAGTAGCTGTTTGGTAATATCTGGAGACAGCCAAGACCTCAGGTGGTGTAAAGCATCAGCAGGGATCCTTTGATTTCAGTTCACTTCAAGTCAATGGTGCTAAACCAATTTACACCACAGGAGCACCATCAAGAGAGGTAACGCGGGGCCATCTCACCTGGGTCTCCCTGGGGTCCAGCCACCACCAAGGCTGCACATCCTGGTGGCCCTGCTCTCCCTCTGCTCCCTCCTGGTTCAATTAAAAGTCGCCATTAATTACCAAGCAGATGCAATGAAAATGCACGCCTGCTCAGGCTCCTCAGAATTAGGCTGTTAATCTGGTGTTTACACTCCTGGCATTTCTCTCCTCCGCATCCCCCTTCTCCCCCGGGAACCGACTCGCTCCCACTTTATCTGCAGCTCTAAGGACAACACACAGCGCTTTGTTTTTAAATTCCCCTCCAGTGCTACGCCCCGAACCATCTCTTCAGAGAGGGGCCTCCGCCGGCTGTAATTCCCATTAATTCCTCTTATGATTAACAGGTCAGCTCCCGCCACCCCGCTGACAACGGGTTTTGGAAGTGCAACTCTATCAAAATTATCTATGCATAAAAGAGGATCATTATAGGAGGCAAACGCCTCGCTGGGACTTTTATCAGCTGCGCGCTTGCTGCTCGCTTTTGTGCCACGAACGACTTTATCGAGAGAGGGAAAGGCTTCAGCCTCATGGCTCTGCCCTGCGGCGGCTCCAGGCAGAGGGACCTCTCCTCGGTGGTGGGCGAGATGCTGATGATAAAGCCACGGAGGCAATCGCTCCTGCAGAGGGGCAGGGGCAGGCAGCAGCACGGGGAAATGAAGAGAAACCTTCTTCTGAGCACATCCCATTAGCACTGGTGGCAATTACGGGTGCCCATCAAGGAGGTGGGCTTCCCAGAGCCTCCTCTAAATTACTTGGTGGGGAGGGAAGGTGAGAAAAAGAAGGAAAAGAGGGAAAAAAACCCAACAAACCAACAGAGAAAAAGCAAAATAACCCTCCACAACGGTGGCAGACATCACCCCGTCTGCGTGGGAGCATGGAGGAGCAACCTTCTCCCCACGGGCATCCCTGTGCTGGTGGTCACTCAGGGGAGACCCACGGAGACAAAAGGCAGTAAGACCAGTTATAAAACACTTGTAAAAACGCTAATGGTCTCAGGTCCTTTTAAGCCATCTTGAGCACTGTTAAATCGCTGCTTTTACTTGCTTTCTGGTTGGGATTTGCTTAGGTTTGAGCACACCATGTTTCCGCTGATACCCCTGTGCATCCTGGTGCCCAGGTCAAAGCCGGCGTGGACCCACGAGCTGACCCATGGCACAGCCATCGCTGCCAAGCCCTGCAGACCATCCTTCCCCTCAGGGGAAGTTTTGTCACTAGTTTTTTCACTAGTTGCAGGGCAAGAAAGGAAGAAACCAACTTAACACCACCTTCCTTTGAATATGCACTAACAGGAGCTATTGTAATAATAAAAACCAGAAGGAAAGGCGAGAAGTTTAGTTGCAAGCACCGGGCAGTCCTGACCCTGAAACTCCTGACAAGGTGACACGTTATTAAGAAATATCCATATTAATCCCAACTGTAAAGCGCTGTGTTCAGCCAATTAAACTGCCTGAGCGGCTGAGCGCTCCCGGAGACCTTTGTACTCTCCATTTTTCTTTCTTTTTTTTTTTCTTTTTTTTTTTTTTTTTTTTTTTAAGTGCCCTCTTAGGGAAAGGAATGGTTTCTGCAGAGATGAACCGCCCAGCTCCTTCCAGCCTCACCGTGTGTGTGTCTGTGTGTGTGTGTGTGTAAAATGTTCTTGGCTGCTTTCAAACACTGCACATTAATCTGCGCAATGGAGCCTGTCTCCTTCAGCATTCAGATGATTTCTCTTCGAAGCCGGTAAGACGGAGCTGTTCCACTTGGCATCACATCCCCCTCCCTGCCCCCTTCCAAGCTTTTTATTTATTTCTTTTCTTTTTTTTTTTTTTTTTGGTATTGCCAGAATAGCTCACAAGCCATCACACCCCAGGCACGTGTGAACCTGGAGAAGAATATCCTGCTGTAGGAGTCCACAGATATATGAGACAGCCAGGATGCTCAGAAACAGAACGGGAAGATTACGGTTTTAATGCATCAAATTATGAAAAACACCACCACTCCCTTCCTGCAGCTTAGGACGCATCACTTACTTCTCCCTCGGCCATTTCTTTGCCTGTGGCTGAACTCAGAGTGACAGAAACTGTTTCTTGAATTAAGGGCTGCTGGAAATGAAACCCCGGAGAGGTCTACGGGCAGTGATTACTGGAATTTGTTCCCGAGCAACGTGAGCCCCACTGTCCCACCTCGAGGAGCCCCACGTACCAATAAATCGGAGCATCCCCACCACGCAGAGGGCTGTCCTGTACGAAGCCAGGCATTTTTATTAACGTCACACTCAGGGCTTGGATTTTTGTACCTGCCTGCCCCAAATTTACACAAGCAAGCATCCCCGTTGGCTCAGGCTGCTGCCAGCCAGGCACCTGGCTGTTTAAATGCTAAGACATTCTGCATCTGCTTCCCCACAGCAGAAACTTCAGCTGCAGCTTTGGCCATTGGGAAGCGTAACCTTGTCTGCGCCCCATGGGGAAGGTGATGCTCGTCCCTGAACCGAGCAGTCCCTTGCCATGAGTTATGGTGGACATTTCCCTTCTTCACCCTTCTCTCATCACCTGGGGCATTGCGCTCCACAGAAACGCCCAGAGCCTGAGGAACGGAGCGGGAACGGAGCGGAGAGGGACCACAAACCTCCTCCCACGCCTGATACCAGCAACCGTGTCGTCATCGCTGCCAAAGGGATGAGCAGCTCTCGCCTCCACCATGGATGGGGCTTCTCAGGAGGGCGGATGGTTGGGAAGGATAAAAGCTGTCTAAGGATGTACGAGCAGCCGAAGCCCTGCCACGCGCTGGAAACCCAGCGGTCCTGCAGCACATCTGGCGTTTTGGAAGCTGCAACAGGAGCACCGTGCACTTTCCCTCATTTCCAAGCATTCCCAAAATTCCCAGCTCCTGGCATTTCTACAGCCATTAAACACACAGTTCTCAACACTGAAACCCATAAAACAAAACTCCATATGGGGACTGTCCCCACAAGCCAGCCGATACCTGCCAGCAGCCGTAATCTCACTGCCATCGGATCTGCACAATAAACGAGACCATTTTACCGGGGCTGGGTTTTTCTACAACTAAAATGGAAACAAAAATTGGCTTGCGAAGATGAATGATGCCTCTGATAGTTTTTTGCTGCACTTGATTAAATGCAGCACACAACAAACCCATTTTTTCCTCCTTGAACGATAAACTCAATAGTCTAAAATTAAGCCCAGCAGGGTAAGAACGATCCTGTATAGATTTCAAAAGATACCACCATTTTTTTGGGAAGCCTGCCTGCAACGTATACACACTTTGCAAAATCGCTCGAGTACCTCTGGCACCAAATATAAACACAGGGAAAGCTACAAATCATGTAGTGTTTTTACCTCGATACAGCCTACGCCGCAGAGTACCGCCGTGGTTTGCCGTTTCATGATAAACCAACTCCTTGCTTTTGATCATTTTAGTGTGTAACCGGGAATGTGAATGTACGATAGTATCATAAAAAGAAAACGGGAAGAAAAAGTCCAATCAAAGAAGTACACCAACCTGAACCACGTGCTCCCCGACCAAAGGGTATTTGTAGATACCAGAATTACCATTTCTCTGCAAGACAACTGATCCTTTTCATGAAAATATAAGAAGCCCTAGAGAAATTCTGGTTGATCATTATTAAATGAACAGGCCTCATGCATTTATGTTTTTTTTTTCCCCAGGAAAATGACTGAAGCTTGGCTTTAGCATAATCCCGAAGATTATTTACATCTTCTGCAGTTTTTTTTCCACTGCTACTGAATAATCAGGGCTCCTTAGAAAACCATAGCCAGAGAAACATAAATCCTTTTTTTTTTTTTTACACATTCTTCCTTGCACAAGAGCTCCTGCTCAGCAGCGGGGAGGTTCTCTTACCTCTCCTTGATCCCCAGCTTCCAGAGCCAGCTGATGAAATGGGAGTTCCGGTTGCCTTTCAAACACTTTTATTTTCAAGAGAAAGGCCTAAAAGAGGAAAAAATTGCGTCTCCTCAGAAGGCAACAGGAGGAGAGGCTGCCTCTCCTCTTTGGAGGAAGGGGCTCCAAAACACTGCAGGTTCCCTGAGTACCGCGATGCCTTGGGGAGGGAATCTCACAGGGATGCTTCGAGACAAGCACTTTGCTTTCTGCTTCAGCATCCTTCTTGTTTCCAGTCCCACAAACTCCCTTCCTCTCCTGCTTTTGCCCTATCCACTACAAATGGCTGCACACGGGGAATGAAAACAATTAAATACTCTTAAACAGGCAGGGCTGCAATTGCAATGGTAATGAAGTCGTTATGCTCCTTAATGTGCTTTCTAAAAATAAAATCACATCCAGGTATACACATCTGCACCGTGCCCAGGCGATCTTCCTAATGCAAATTCTCTACCAGCCTGGTTTGGTTTTGTTGTTTCCAAGCAAACCTGGCACCATCAGGACAACAACAAGGGCTTGGCTGATGTTGCCCAGATGTTGCCCAGGGAGGTGGTCGATGCCCCATCCCTGGAAACATTCAAGGTCAGATTGGACAGGGTTCTGATCTAGTTGAAGATGTCCCTGTTCATAGCAGGGACTAGATGACCTTTAAAGGTCCCGTCCAACCCGAACTACGCTATGATTCTACATGCAGGGTCCCCATAGAGCCAAGGGTCACCTCTCAACACACAGGGCGCAGCCAGGCTAAGGGACCTCTGCTCCACAACCAGGTGCCATCAGGGGTCAGGACCAACATCTCGTCCCGCTCGTGTGATGTGATCCCTGTCACCGTTGTGGGGACAGACATTGCCAAGGTCTAGCCTGGGAGGGATCCCATCTGGTGAGCAGCATTGGTTTGAATTACACAGCAGCCTGTGCTGCAGAAGGCTCATTTGCAGTAATTAGAAGCATCATGTGGGCACACGGGAGGACTTCAAAGGATGCCGGTTGCCTCGACAGCACAAGTCTCTTTTTTAGTGGTCAAGAGGCAAGAACTCCTCCATGCCCTTGAGTGTCTCTTAAGAAACCAAAATCATACAGAATTCTTTTTTTGGGAGGGAACCAGACAGGGCACAGCAAAACTGCTCCAGGGAAATTTAAAGGTCCTATTTTTTATATATCTTTTAACGCGTGCAATTCACATACGCACACATGTCCCCCGCCCAGACACACAGCCATACGCACCGCTTTGCTTCTGCCGGTCTCCCCAGCCGAACACAAACAAGGGTTCATGTACATTGGAATCTGTAGGAAGCTTAACATTTACTTGGCTTTTGTGTAAACACTTACGTGAATTACACAAGTTTCAGCCAAGAGGCTCGGTACCCCGCCGTGCTGAGCCATATAATTCATTACAATTAAAAGCAGAGAGCGAGGCAATCAGGCTCGCCCGACGCTCTGCTGGTATGGATTTGCTCTTCCAAATGGTTTCCAATTTGTCTTTGCAGCGGCTCAGCCTCTCGGGGAGAAACCCCGCCAGTGTCTGCCCAGTGCTGCCTGGGGCTGCTGCGCCTGCATCCCAGGGCAGCCCGTGCCCATGGGCTTTGCCGGCTGAGAAACCGGCTTTGCCGAACCCACGGCACAGCGGTGGTACCCCAAAGGTGTCCCAGCCACAGCTGCACCATGCCACCAAACCAGGACGTTCAATTGTACCATCAGGGTGAGGGCAACACTCGCCGCAACCCACCTTGCAGGCAGGCGAGCCCTCCCTGGGTGCAAGTTATATCCATCCAGAGCATCACATCCTGACAAAAGCACTTCAGTAATAACGCTACTCAACAAAAGGACCCCCCAAATAAGCACGTGCATCACCCCAAACTGCAAGGCAGCATCTATTCCCCAAGTCTCTGCCTTTCTTATTCAGTATTCATAATATGCTAAGCTATTAAACTATCCTACGGAAAGCGCCGCGGCTTACAGTGCCGCAGACAAGTGGTGTTATCATTTGGTATTTCTTCTTTTGTTATTACAGTGAATCTTCCTACACCTCTGAAAATAATCCAATTATTCCTTACCACTGGTAAGGTCACCGTCGCTTTGAACAGAGATTTGGGTAATACTCTGATTACTCTTAAGCAAATATTGCTGGGACTTGGGCAGAAATTTCAGAGAGATTGAAAATCCATTTTACTGGAAACCACAGATGGAAAAATATTCACACTCTAGAGGATCTAAACAACAAAAAAAAGGTATAATTTCTCTGCCTTATTAGAAAAATATTAGTTTATCTGGAATCAACTGCATAGATATATTCAGCTATTAAAACAATATATAATTTCTCATATCATATAACCTTCAAAATACGGCAATCATCGAGTCTTTATTAAATGTTCCCATACGGGCTCCAAAAGGTATTGAACTACTTAAGCGCAATATATGGAAAACAGCAGAAGGTCTGTATCACTTGTGGGAATAAAAGAGCTCCCAGAGAAAAGCAGATCTCAAAGATCGATCTGTAATAAGGAAAAGGAAGTTAACATCCCTTACAGCGGCCTCAGAGATAATTTTTCTGCATTGAGCCAACGAGATAACAGCAGAACCACATAAAATACAGATGATGCCAAGAAAAGGCGTCTATTATATTTCTTTTGGTGCAATTAATCACGGGTTCTTTACTGTCAAACCATCTTTAGGTAATGGCAAAAAAAGTGAAAAAAATACCCAAGCCTTTTTTTTTTTCCCCCCTTAAGAAGGAATTAATCATATTGTCACCGAAAGATGGTTTTTCTGACATCACTTTTCTTGTACTGGCCAACTGATATTAAAAACAAAACACTGCTAGGGCTTGCTATCCTTCTGCTGAAGGAGAGGTAGGATGCTCAGAATTAACCCCTGAGTGTCCTGCCAGGTGGGAACCTCTCAGTGATACCACCAGAAAACCCAAACGGGTGTCTCTGCACCGGGGAAAGGATGGCAAATGCCAACAGCTCTGGGGCTGCCTGACCCACGGACGGCTTCTTCTCCTCCTCCCCTCCCTGCACCGACATCGCTTGCTGGAGAGCTTCCCCCCAGCATCCCACGGCTGGGATCTGTACCAGGGTCCCGGATGAACCCCCACTCATCCTCGCTGGGTTTGGCACTGTGACACCCCTATGCCCTTTCCACAGCTGTATTTTTTTCCTCCCCATTCTTTCAGACTCATGAGGTTTCCAGCATCGCGGGCGGGATGTCAGAGCCACTGGTGTCACAGTGCCACACGGGTCAGCCCATCAGTGACAGCCAGTGACACGCCACCAGGGATGGGTGAGTGGGCAGAGCGCTGTCTCTCTCCTAGGAAACCTGCTCCGTCTGCCTCAGACACACCGAAATCCCGAGGGGACGGGGAAGAGTTGAAATCACACTGAGAATTTAAACACCGATTTAAAGTGATCCCCCACTGACCAGGCAGCCAAAGCAACCCGTGATGTCCCCTCAGTCCTCCCGATGGCTTCACGCACCCCAGCGAGCTGCCGAGTTGCTGTAGCCCAGTGCAGGGCAAGCCACGGGGCTGGAGAAGATGCCCAGCACCACCCCAAACCCTAACCCTGACTCTGCCCTGCTTGGTTGTGCCTCCTGCCTTCCCATCTCAGACCAAGAAGGGCACCAAGAAGGCTTGGAGAGCAGGGGACCACGGCTGGGGCAGCCTCTGCCTAGAAAAGATGTCCCGGGGACAAGGATGCCCAGGGGACAAGGCTGCCCAAGGGACAAGCAAGACCACTTTCAACGCTCATTACCCACTGGACAGCTAACGAGGTGCCGCAGGGTGCCCAGACACCTCCCAGCATCGGCCTCGCACCCCTCTCCCCGCAGCCAGGAGGCAGCGAGCGGCCGCACGGGGCACGTTTGGCAGCGGGAGGCGATGCTGATGCTCCCATCCACACACTTCAGATGTTTTCTGTTTTGAACCCCAGCCCCGGTGCCTTTCTCCCGTTTGCTTCTTAATGCTTTACTCGTTAATGCCCGCAACCCACCCTGCAGCACAGACACCTGCGCGCTTCTAATTGCTCCTGGATTGCCTTGATTAGATGGCTTTCAGGGACCTTTGACTCTTCTCTCAAGAGGTAACCAAGAGACGGGCCGTAAGCGAACGGTGCCAATCCAGATTGCGGGGCTTTATTTCTTCTTGTACATACACAACAACACACGGCTCGGGCTCTGCTTTGATCTTCCCTGGGCATCCACCGTCTTGTGAAATCGGAGAGCGAAGGGTACAAAACACCGTCTAACAGCTACGGCACTTCCGCCGGGCTGAAGACTCATGCCCTGTGTGATTATTCCTACAAAAACATAAGTAAGCCGCAAACTAATCCTCCCTTTTTTGAGTAATAACAATATTTGCATATTTCTTTTGCAGCACGGGACCTGTTAGTTTGAGGTTGTTTTGGAGAAAAAGCAGCAGCCTGAAAAACTGAATATTTAACAAATAAACTGGGTTTGTGCCTTAGGAAGAAAATTGGCTATTTTAAGCATGTTAGATTGTTAGGTTAAATATCAGGAAACACAGAAAGAAAAATACACACAGTTTTGTGCTCCCTGTTAACGGTATTAAAACCCAGCACACAGGAAAGCCTGCGGGACAGGATTTTTAAAACCATCCTGCGAGTTGCAGAATAACCTCCAGGTTAAAAGTGCATTAAGATAATTATATTCAAAACATCCCTGTCACCTGGCACAGTCTTGTGCAGTGAGTGAACTTGTGCCGGCACGAAAGGCGTCCGCCTTCCCAAACCCACGTCCAGGGATGGGTTTTGCTCCCAGTGAGTGAACAAAACCAAGCCGTGCCATTGTTTTGCTGCCAGCTGCAGAAACAAGTCATCCTGGCCGCCTCAACAGGGCCAGCGCCGGCACGGGGACACAGGACCAGCTGCTGTGGGATGCAGGATGCAGGTGCTGTGGGGGAGCCCGGCATCCCCAAACACCCACGTGGCTCCTCGCAGCATCCCCTGTCCGAAAACCAGCCTGGGTGAGAGAGGCTGAGACCTAAGAAATGATGGATGGTGGAGGAAGGAACAGCACCATCCGAGGAGAGGCAGGGAAAAAAGCAGAGCCAGGTACCAAGCAGTACCCATGATTATCCTGGCACGGCACAGCCTTGATGCTGGCAGGGTTTTCAAGTAAAAAAATAAAAAAATTTAAAAAAACCCCACACCCAACTCAACCGGCAGACCCCTTTCTAACATGTTTGTCACAGATTGCGGAGGAGTATCAAAAGTACAGTTGTGTTTAATATTGTCAGTTCACAAACAGCACCTGACAGTGCCCACTGGGTACACCACCTCCCAAATGAACTGTACAATCGGGAGGACCAAGAGAGGTCCGTTCCACTCCCATTTGCACCGCTGCTTTTAACCAGGGCTGCTTAAATGACAGCAGCCCGGGGAGGCCGGCAGCACGAAGAGAAAACACTACGGGTGGATTTAACGCAGAAACCCAAGACGGCTCATTAGTGCGGAAGCGAGTGCTGTCAAAGAGCTCCTGTCTGCACCAAAGCACCGACCCGGCGTAATTGAGCCCAGCTATTTAACCAAGAGTGAACGAGACTTTACCGCACGGCGGCGAGACGAGAGCCTGATGCAGACCCCGTTCTGCAGGTACCACGGCAGGGACGATGGTGGCCCTTGGCCACAGCGGCAGCCCGGGGTGGCACAGCATCCCCACGCAGACCTAACGCAGCCTGAAACAGCCAGCAAACACCACGTATGGGGTTTTTTCACAAATCTCATCAAATAACCAGTTGCACGGAGCAAATGCACATTGAGGTAACGCCACTCGCACTATCGAGGTTCTCATCAGGGGCGAGCATGTCATGAATCACTGCTGAAGCCAACATTAAAATGATATTGATGTCAAGAATCCCAGGCGTCCCATTTGGTGCTCATATAACATATGGCACATGTGAATTTTACAGCTTTTGTATTAATCTGCCCACAATGCCATCACTTTGCAAGATTTCATGAAATATTAAAATTGCCGAGGATAATTTATTTTACAACTCCAGGCAAAGGCCCTGGGAACGATGAGAACCTCCCCATTAAACTCACACAGGTCTGTGACTCGCAGCCCTAATATCTCGCATCTGTTTGCCGAGTGAGGGAAAGACGCGATGTCTTTCAACTCGGTTATTTGATGGATCGGCCTGAATTTGCTTATTAAGGTTTCTACAATCCATTATCACGGCAGGAAACAGAGGGAGGGATGATAGACCAGGCATGTTTATCAAACCATGTGAAGTCCAGAGAGACACTCAAAACAAATCTCTACAGCCGCTGCAGGAAAACGCCAGGCATCTTTATCGACAGCCCAACTGTGAATTGCACAGTTGGCTTTGAAAAACCCAACAGAAGGCTATGACATATAGGGACAGTATAGAAAAAGACTGGATTTTCATCTCTTATGATAAATATAGAAGCATTTCTAAAGGACTCTGGTCACCTGCGCGCAAAACAGTATTTAAGACATCAGCAGGTGGTCGAAACACTCGTGCACCAATGCACAAACCCAAGCAGTAACGGATGGTGTTAGAAAGCAGCCGGGGCCAAGATATTCCCTGCTGTAATGATTACTGTAGAAGAGAGTGATTTCTGCAATACGTATCAGGAAGATTCGAAGCCAACAGCTGCTGGGAACTTTGAACAACCACAGAATTCAACAGTAAATCTCTGATGAATGGATAACACCTTGCAAATCTCTTTTCAAGAGCAGGGAACGGTATAACACTAGTGGCCTGTTGCAAAACTACGTGGGCACAAGATATAAAGTCAATATTTCAACTAATTAATCACAAAAAAAGAAGGGCTCGTGGAAGGTCCCTCAGTCCAGCCTCATGCCCCGAGGGGGAGGTACATTGAGCGTGTGGGGAATCACGGATGCCTCGGACCTTGGCTATGTCCATGCACGCAGGAAGAGGCAGTGGGAGAAATCAACTGCAGCATCCCATTGTCATGCACCAGGTCGTGCTGACGTCCGAACAAACAGTTAGTAATTCCTGTGCCTTAAACACAGCACACACGAACTTCTGCAAAACTTATTACTCCCTTATTTCTTATTGCAAATTGAGCTTATTGAAACCCTCCGAGCCTCGCGACCAAACAAATCATCCTATTAAACATGAACTGAAGGGAATGGGTGGAGATGCATCTGCTTAAATGAGAGCACAATTGGTCGTTACTGAGCATGCAATCATGAAAACTTGAGTCTGTATCTACGGAGATGTTTCCCATTAAAAAACATCTCGGCAATACCAAATACTCTTGGACTGCTTCTCCACAATGTAAAAAATCATGTGCAAAAGTACGTTCTACTTCCAAGACACCATAAACATGAACAGCAGAAAAACAGCATTACGAAAAAGGAATTTCAAAGTTCATGTTACTGCCCCAAATGGCTGCACTGTAACCAAATGCACAAACAGCATCATCCGTAAAATGGCCATCATCTGCCCGACAGCAGCCTGCAGTCAAAATCGCAAATGATAAGGACTATGATGATGATAAATGAAGTTGGACCGACCACGGCAGCGCTCTGAATTACACTTTGATTCTATTATTTCCAGCTCCCGCAGCACATATGCTAAATATATTGAGAACTTATTATGGTGGCATGTGGATTTGCGCATGGATTTCAAAGGTATGTGGATTCACATAAACAGAGTGCGAGTGTGTGCTCGCTCCAGCCAAGACACTCATTTATTCTTCAGATGCATTTATGGGTGGGAACGGGTTCATCAGCATCGCTGCTCGGTTCATCCGTAATTAACATCTGGATGCCAAAAGAGACGAAAGCTGACACAAGGCCCGAGCCTTCCAAAACTTTGCAAGCTCTCTGGATCCTAGAAAACTGAACGCAGAATTAAGTAAGACCTCTCTCAATCTGTAAAGGAGAATTTTCATTTCCAGTTTCAACATGTGCTAATTGTACAGACGCGTTGGTCCAGGGTGTTGACCCAACACCGCAGGTGATGAGGGATGACCGAGCAGATGGAGTGATCACCCAGCACTGTAGAAACAAGGAGAGATTTCGCTTTAACAACTCTTTTCTGGGAAATGACCAAGTGGAAACAGTCCCATTAAATTCAGGGGGGCTGGAAAATAACAAAAGATGCACCACCAAAACCTGACAAGGATGCAGACGGCCACTGCAGCTCAACTGCCTTTCTCCCACTGGTGCTCCTGCGTGGAAGCTCATTGGAGAAACATCCCCTGAGGGATAAATCAAGCCCCTGTTCATCACACCCCAACCTGGGGCCCTGCCCTCTCCCCAGGGCAATCACGGCGCTCAACTGGCTGGGATGCAAAATTTTAACTGGAACCAAAGAATCCTGAATTGGCTTCACAATTTTGTTTCTGGAAACCTCAGAGCAGTTCTGTCCTTCCTCCTTAGACAGCCCCATGACACTTGTGTATGGTTTCATGGAGTTCCCTTGCTTTTACAGGTCCATCAGACATAACTAAAAGCAGGAAATGGACAAACCCACCTGGGAAAAGTCATTAAAATACTTGTAACATTCCCTTAAACATTCATTGTTGTACTTTATTGGAGGATACCACATGATCTTTGCATGCTAAGTTCTCTGGCAAAGGAAACAGTCCTGGTCCTTCCATGCTTTAATGCACAGCAAAGTGACCTGGATCACCACGTTACACCTGTGCTGAGAAATAAGGGGGCATTTCTCCACGGTGCTACCCCCTCCTCAGCTCATTTCCCCTGGGAAGCCTCTCAGCAGAGCTGGCTGTCCCCAAGCACAAGCAAAACCCCACTGCCCATCCTTTCTGGAGGCTTTCTTCAAGACTTCGGCACCAGAGGGATGGCTGCTGTGATTTAATCCAGACAGGGCTCCCTCTTACAGCACTGCTTTTTCACTGCACCTCCACCAGAAACGTATCGTGCCACCATGACTAGGCTTACGATGCTTCAAAACGATAGGTTTTTTTCCAGAGTTACTGGCTAGGGTCTAAATGTTTAATGGCCCAGTGTCAAAGCCTCGGCCACCACCTTCGCTCTCAAACCCATGGCACGCACCGGTGAGGTGCGATTATCCACTGGGATAACTGAGACACGCAGACATGATCCCTGCTAACACCTTGGGGAGATGCGAGGTTGAAGCTGGCGGACAGTTTGCTTCCAAGTAGCTGTTGGAGATGGAGGTGAAATGGCCATGGAGCAGCAGAAGCTGCTGGGTAACTGTGCCGAGAGGGCCGCCGTGCACCTCCCCTGCCAGCTCACGGCCACGCTTTACTGCCAAGCAACTAGGGATGGATTTCATCTATCATAAACATGCTTTTTGTTTGCAATCTGAAGTAACGATGCACAATGCAGCAGACTCTGCTTTCACCAGTGCTTCTTAAAACCAGGGCTGAAAGAGCATTTCAGCTTATCCTGAGCAGATCTGCCTTTTGTGCACTAGGCAGGATGTCAACACAGGACTTTTAGATGCATTTCATCCCCCTCAAAAAAGAAAAAAAAAGAAAAAAAAAGAAAAAAAAAGAAAAAAAAAAGAAAAAAAAAGAAAAAAAAGAAAAAAAAAGAAAAAAAAGAAAAAAAAAGAAAAAAAAAGATCAACCATACTGCTTTTGGTGACTTAAATTTCAATTAAGAGTGATGGTATATGAATAAACCCAATTATCACCTGCCAAAATCCAAAGTTTCCTACAAGGAGGGTTTCAGCAACTGAGGAAAACAAAGCCTCACTTGCCCTTAGCAGAAGGATGCTCCGCCTTTACCCTCCCAGATGTGCTGGACATCTGATATCACAACCACAATGCAAGAAATCAACATGCATGTTATATATATTGCCTATATATATATATACACACACACACATTATATATTTATATCAATGCTCTGGGTCTCCAAAGGGACAGGACTGTAGACTACTCATCTACAGCAAAGCTTACGTGTGCTATTTTCCACGCAGCTCACGCTTCCCATCTGCCTAGCGTAACCATCTTGGGTGATTTAAAGAACTGAAAAACCTTCCCACAAGACTGAAGGAGCGCCAGCGAATTTGTAAATACCTCGGGCTCCGCAGTAGGCTGTTAACGTTAATACAGGGAATCTGTTTGATGCAAATGAAAAAAAAGAAAAAAACCCCACTCATTACAGAGTTTCTTGTAATGACAGCGCTCAAATATAACCACAACAGTCTGCTTTTGATTAGAGCAAGCCATTTAGTGCTGCCGTTGTTATTTGTTGTTTCTATGGTTCCTTGGTGCGCATCACTCTTCCCAGACAAACACGGAGAAAGGCTCACGTGCTTCTTCATGGAAGTAACAAACCCTGCTGGATTTCAGCAAGGTCGAGACCCTTCACCCTCCTTCCAGCTCCAATATAGTTTTCCCCATGGGTTTTGTTTCTTTTCTTTTCCTTTCTGGAACAGGAGTGGGGTTCCCTTACACAATCATCCACACTGGGAACTTCCCATGTTCTCCTATCCACTTCCAGCGGAAAAATGTTCCCATTTTTATTATGTCTGGGAAAAAGTCATTCCCGCCTCAAGAATTGTTTGGGTTTCACTTCAAATCAGTGTAGTGCCACGGATGCCAAAAAAGGGCCCAGACCTCAAACTAAGCACGTGGTCCCCATCCAGCTGCCTCCAAAGGGCATCACCTACACGGACGGCACGCAGCAACCCAGCAGGCTGGCAAAGCCACCTTCAGCCACCACAGAAGGACGCTCTTCCTTCAAGCCTTCTCAACCTGAGGCTTATTTTGACTTTTTTTTTTTCTTTTTTTTTTTTTAAGAAGAAAAAAACCCCCACAACCAAACAACAAAACAAACCCCTCCAGCAATCTGTCAGGTCAGAGGGTTAGAAAACAGAGTCCGACTTTAATGAGCCGATGGTGGTTAAGGGCCCCATAAGCACGTTGCATGCCCAGATTTGCGACCTCAGTTCCTCGGCACGGTGCTTTCCTCTGGCTGCAGCAGATGACACCGACCACAGAAAAGCGGCTACACAGCTACGGGGTCAGTCCGGGCAGTATTAACGAAGCAATATAGATGATAAGAAATACAGCCAGTGCCTGGCTATACTGTATGCTCGGGGGAACCGGACTCTCATTAAACAGCAAAATAGTGATCTATTGTGTAGGACGCACGTCTGAAGGAATGGTTTCCAGATGGGACCACACCACTCGTAAACAGATATTGCGAAAAGCTTTCTTTTTAAATAAAATAGAATAAAAAGAATAGTATATATACACATAGCGTATCTATAGTACACATGGATATTGCTTACATTTTTTCCAAAGATATTGTATAACTGCCCCCCTTTAATTGGTGCCTCTTGTATCTAGATTCCTTCTTTTGAGCATAAGGTGTTTTATCGACCCAGAATGGCGCTTTCTACCTTTGAAGGGGAGAATTTAAATGAGAATCACCACACCTTGCTTTTGCCCCGCCAAATACTTCTCCCAGCTCTGGATGGCTGGGATGGATTGGGAGGCTGGAGCTCAGACAGCAAGGAAAACAAATGTAAAGTTGTTTTAATTTTTATAGTACTTCCATGTGCAGTACATAAACCCCTATTCAGAGTAAACAACCCCACTGCGGAGCTGGAGGGGGGTGATAATCAGACTACACAGATCTCAATAAATACGTCAAACTATCAAACTGTCAGACCTGGCTCTTTCCTTTGCTATTTGAAAGGGACCAAACAAATGCTTGGAATTAATAAAAAATCATTTAGAAAGGCCGTATAATAAAGAGGCGGGTAATAAATCACGTTAGCGAAGCATCCCAGTACAAACTGGCACTTGTGTGTTGGACGAATTAATCTTGGGAGAAAAACTCTGTTCTCCACCCCTCTGTAAACGTTATTAAAAACTTGTTTAGTCACCATTGACATAATTGTTCCCAAACCTGTTGAAAAATTTCCTGCACGCCAGTGATTGAAAGAAACGTCCACCATGGGCTGCAATTCCCACCAGGAGCCCCCTCGGGTTCCCGTGGGGCAGGTTACCGAATCCCCGCTCCCCCCGTCCCGGGATGCCTGGCCAGAGGCGCAGGGGAACCAGGACAACCAACAGCCAGAAAACTGTTTTACTTATTATCACAACTCCAGCATTTGACTTCTACTCCGTTTCTCGCATCTGTTTGCCAAATCCAGCTATTTGCTTCATTTAAACATTTATTTTCCTCTTCGATATAAACAGTTTATCGCTGGAGAGCTACTCTACACCAAACGAGGGCTGTAAGCAATATTCCACCCTCTTACTTATGTAAATACCGTTTATTAACGGCAGGCACAAAGCGCAATGCCTGAACCGAGGCCTGTGAAGCTTCGCACCCACGTTTCAGCAGAAACACCTGAGAAACGTGGGAAGGTTTGCTGGAGTATAAACCAGAAGGAACCCCAGCCTCCTACCGGGGAGCTGCCGGAGCTCCGAGACAAGGCTCGCCGTGCACCACAAGCCACCCAAAAAGGCAAAGCCATTTTCTGCGAGTCCCAACTGGTTCTCAAAGGGCACATTTTTTTCTGAGCAGAAATGTCAGACTGTGGCAAAGTCGGCACAGCTTTTTGCTTTGTGTCACCATTTTATCCCAGAGTCAGATGGAGCCTGGCAAGAGGAGTCGACTGAAATGACAGCTAAAATATTACGGCAAGCGATTTGGACCCCAGATCAGCTGCTGAGGTGATGAAAAAGACTATTCCCCAGTAAAATGGCATTCCCTGAACCACTGACCGGGCAACTGATCCAAATTTGATACCAAAACTGAACCAACACAAAAAAATCCATATGAAAAATAATTTCAAGACCTGTCTAATCCCTGTTTACATCACTAATGACTCCAAACTCTTTCACCATTCACCTGTGTTACTACTTCTGTTTGTCAAATATTCCAATAAAGAGCTTTTTGTGTGTTTTTCCTGTTTATTTCTACTTCCTATTTAGAGATTTCAGACTTCAGCTTTGAACATGGGCTCCAGTTTGCTACTTTTCATCTTCCAACCAAACTGACTTGCAGCCGATGGAAATCGGGCAACCTCTACCTGCCCCTGGGCAGAGCCCAAAGTAGGGTGCAACTCCCTGGATAAACGCCCGGTGAGTCACTTCGTTCCTGAAGCTGGGTGCAAGTTAATTAATTGAGTGTATCTGTTCCTCTGTACGGTATTTATTCGATGCCGTCTCCCCAGAAAGGCTGGCTGCCTCGCCGTTGCAACATTCAGATGTTAGAAGTTCATGAGCCAGAATCGGTAAACATGATGCAATTATAAAAATAAGTTGATGTGGAAAATCAACTTAAAGGGTCCTCGAGAGAAAAAGCGCTTCTAGATAAAATGCCTCATAAAAATGCATGTAATAGCATCCTGGCTGCAGCGCAGCCAACAACCCGGCATCACATTTTACGTCGTACTGGGCAAATTACACCCTGAGACATCTCATTCCGCCTTTCCCATCACAACCCTAGATCAGCCGTTCACAGCCCCGGACCCGCTCCCACTCCCCAGGCCCCTTTGAGCAGACCAGACCAGACCAAGCACGGCCTTCAGGGAGACAGACAGGACGGGGCTTCTCCTGTCGTGCTTCTTACTGTTTCCCAGGGTTTCTTTTTGATTTTACTACCACGTTAATTCTCCTAAAATCCTATGATAATCACCCTTAATCCAGCTGCCAGGATCCCAGCATTTGTTACCTTGCCATTTACTCTGACTAAGGTGTGAAGCGTCTTTATCCCACCAGAGTCACAGACAGATGAGTTTCTAATTGCAGAACCCTTCCCAGGTTCCTTGTTTCTACTTGCAAAGCCAATTCCCACGTGGGAGACGAGAGAAAGCCTTTGCACAAACCCTGCGCTTTCACACGGTCAGCACATTTCATTGTCTCTCCTGGCAGCTCACAAAACCACTGACCACCAGGTTTACCGCCCGCCTGCAAGAACCGACAAGCAAGGACAGGTCTGCTCATCGGCGGCTTCTTCCTTTTTCAGAGGTCCCTAGACATTTGAGTGGGCAAATCTCTAATCCCGTCAGAGGGCTCCTCTGAATCACAGCCTCTCACTCACAGTCTGAGGTCACCAAGACACATTTTTGGTTGCAAGACCGTCACTTCAGGATGCTCTTGCCCTGTGTCTCCACCAGTTGGTGCACAGGCTGAAGGGAGGGCATCTACACTGCAGGAGAAAGCCCTGCTGCGAAGCAGGCACCATACAAATGTGCGCCCAGGGTGATATCTTCACCCTTAAGACCTCATAACACTGTTTAGGAGAGAACAGGTTTATATTTGGTTGCAAGGCATAACCCCAAAAAGCAAAAGTGGTAAGGAGCGCTTCTCTTTCTCTCGCGCCAGCACCTTCTAAAAGGGTTCTGCGAGCACCACGGGGAGCCTTCCCTTGCTGGAGCCAGGATTACACCCTCCTCGCCCACAGGTCGCCCGCAGGAAGAGCTGGCAGAGCGCGTGCAGGGAGACATGCCGATACGATGATTATCTGATTATTACAGCCACGTAGGTCGTGTTGAAGTGTGACCCCGGGGGGGGCCCTGGGGCAAGTGCTGCAGCAGAGCAGAAGGTCCAGGATCTCCCAGTGGAGAATCGCCTCCATCCCCCCTCCCCGGGCTCCTCACCCACCTCAACTCCCAGTGCTTTCCTCCTCCTCCTCCTCACGCCAAGGAGTCACCGGGGACTGGGGACATCTCCTTTCTCCTGGCTCCAAGCGATGAAACAAATGGGCTGAGCGTTTGGGCAGAGAGCTAACCCAGCGCTCACGCCAACGTGTGCCAGGCACCATGGCAACTGGCGCGTTGAGCTAATTACATCCAGCCACAACACTTAATAACGAGTTATTATACTGCCTTCATTAGGAAGCCTTTGGCAGGCTCCGTCCCCGCTCCTGCAAGGGGAAGGGACCGCTCCAGCCATCGCTCTGCAGGGCTCTTCCCACCCCATCCTTCCAGCAAAAAGGGCTTTTTTGGTGACAGGTACCCCATCGGGCGATGGAGTTGGCACTGGCAAACTCTCCACCACTCTTCTAGGAAAAACTCTGCGCCAGGAGAAAAATAGAGATGGGCAGGCTGGAGGGGTGATGCTTCCCCTTGCACCTCTTTGCCTCTCCCCACCCCGTGCTTCGGGCACCTCGGCAAAGCATCCCACCCGCCGGGACCCTGCTCGGCCAGCACTGTTGCTGCGGGTCTCGGTGTGTGGTCCCTGTTTAAGCACCATCTGTCTCCAGTTTAGCACAACAACGCTCCAGCCCCACCAATTAAAACAGGCTGCCAGAGTTAAATCCTGAATAAACGCAAAGTTAACGAAATGATCAGCAGTGAAGATAAATAGTGCAGGGATGGGTCAGACTTGGGGGGGGACCCGGAGAGGCCGGGGCAGCACGGGAGGTGAGGGCAAACACCCCAAACTGACCCCAGGCAGGGCCAGTCCCCTTCCCGGCCCTGAGAGTGGTGACAGTGACATCAGGACATCGCTCGCTGTCGGTCTTTAATGCAGACTTAGCTGTTCATTGACACGAACGTGCTGTGTCGCACCTCGCTACCCCAGCATCACAACAGGGAGACTGCGGCAGAACATCACAGGTGAAAACGTGATTTACTGCATTCCTCCTGCCCTGACTTAGGGGAAAAGCGCTGTCAAAATGCAAATCTCTGTTTATTTAAGGGTAAAACAAGTTGAAAGGCTGAAACACCAGATCCAAGGGTATCCCCTGCACGTTCTCCTCTCTTCACCGCTCACCAACAAGGAAGCCAGCAGCAACGCAAGGCAATTTAAAAGCAACATAACCATGTGTGGGCACACCATGAAAGCGCAGCCCTGGCCTTCACCACATTAGCAGAAGTGACCAGAGTGATACAACGTGAAACAACGCCCTCAAAATGTAAATAGGGAGTGGACCATCTGCATGGAGCTGGGAGATGAACTTCCCAGCATTCATCATCACGCTCGTGTTACCATTTGATGTGGTTTCCAGAAACCCTTAATAAAATCCAACACGCAGCTGACCTCGATTATTTTCTCCCACTTAAAAAAAAATTAAAAATAACCCAGAAACAACAGTTTCATCCACAGTTTTGTGAAGTCTTGAAAAGAAAAGTAAGGGGTTATTAAAACGAGTAGAGGGTGATTCGGGCTTACAGAGCCAGAGATAAAGAGAGCGTGTTACGCAGCTACAGCAAAGCGCTGGGCACCAGGCTGACCTGCCAGCGCCCCACCGTCACCCAACCCCTGCAAATCAAGTGTCATCTGCGAAATATCAATTGTCATGTGCTAAAGAGTCTGCAGAAGACCACACTGCACTCTGCGTACCGGAGGAGTCCTAAGGCTGCTGGCATCCCAGCAAACTCTCCGTGCTGTCAACCCTCCGTGCGCTAGCGTCAAGAAAATGCTGGTACGTTGCAGGTGCTTGTGCAGGCGAGGACACTAACATGCTAAAGCATGGACTTCCCATGGATGTCAAGACCCTGAGCCACTCAGCACTTGGAAAGGTTTAGATTAAATATCAGGAAAAAATTCATCACTGACAGGGATGTCAAGCATTGGAACAGGCTGCCCAGGGAACTGGTGGAGTCGCCAGCCCTGGAGGTATTTAAAAGACAGGTAGACGTGGTGCTGAGGGACATGGTTTAGTGGTAACTTGGCAGTGCTGGGTTAACGGTTGGACTTGATGATCTCAAAGGTCTCTTCCAATCAAAACTATTCTATGATTCTGTGAAACCTGTCTGTGGTAACAGGAATGATCTCCACGAAGATTAAGCAGTGGTGAAGCAGCGCTGAGAAGCAACAACTTTGCCAAAGTACCACGGGACCTATTCCCAGCTGGTGTCATTGAAGCAAGCAGGAGATGAACCTGACAGTCTTTACTCGAGCGAGGCTCCTCCGACAGCCGGCAAGACGTCCTCGTGCTGCAGAGCACGGACGGCGGGGAACGCCGAGCCAACCCCTCTTGTGCCTACAGGCATCTCAGCACATGTTGGACTGGTCAGTGAAGGAACTGGACCTGGTCTGGGGTTTGTTGGGAGTGCATGGAAAGTGAATTAACCCTCGTCTTTCTTGTCCTGTCATTACCCCTCCTCCACCCACTGCCAGGTCCTGGCTTCTGGGATTTGGAGCACGTGAAGCTCCTGTGGTCCCCACCATCCAGGCCACAACCTTGTGTGCCCGTGGATGGGAGAGCTTTCCTTGGCTGTCTCCACCAGCACAAGCTCTGGATGCCATGCGAGAGAGTAGTAAAAACCCTAAAGCACCCAAGCCCGCCTGGATCCTCTCCATCTCAGCCCTCGTCCACGTTGTACTGGAGAACAGGGCTGGATGCTCCCAGTGCCTGCATCCCGCCCTGGCTGCATGCGACAGCCTATTTCATACGCCGAGCACTGCAGGTCCTGCCTGCTCTCCCAGTACCACCTCTACCAAGGATTTTAGGAGATGCAGGAGCTCTACAGATGCTATTAGAGGAGCAGTCCCCCACCACGCTGTCTGGCTCGCCCCATGGCCCATCTGCTCCATGGGCAGCACAGGACACGCACCCTTGCAACGGCGCAGCCCACCAACGCCACTGGAGATGTCCTGCTGGCTCCGGTGGGAACAGGACCACATCCTAACCCGGGGGATGCAGGTGGAGGCTGCTCAGTGAGGATGGTTTAGATAAACAGCATATAAAATAGCGGAATCCTGATTTCTGTGCAGAAATGTATCTGCTTGTGTTTACCACCCACATACTATTTTATTAAGACATAATCTCAAACAAGAATTGTTGCCATTGCTGAAGTTTATTTTAACATATGGCTAACTGAGCCTAAGAAAAACATGTAAAATACATTTTAACGTGCTATTCTTGCCTAATGGTTTTTATAATTTTTTTAATGCCCAATATATATTTATACATTCCAAACACAGCGGGGGGGGGGGGCATATATGTTAAAAAATTATATCAGTCACATGGTGACTGCTAAATGAAAAAAGTACTGTGGTTCCTTTGTATTAGTCCAAAACTGCTAGCGCTGTTTTAATTTTCAATAGGCGAAAAGGTAATTTGCGGTTTCATAAATCCTGTTCAAGACATCGTAATTCTTACCTGGTCACAGCTGTCAGGCATTGATACGCTATACCATGGTGAGGGGTTTTTAAAACCAGAGATGGATGCCTTGTAAAAAAAGCCCGAGGCATTTAGAAAGGCAGAAAAATTCTTTCAGTCCAGAAAAAGCCCAGTTGAAGTCCTGGCTGGGGTTAGCTACTTTTGCTACAGTTCAAGAAGGTACTTAAACACACGCTTAACATTAAGCATTTCTGCCTTTGATAAACCATCCGTCGTATGCAATTTTAAGCCCACGATTTGCTACATAATCACGGCTATCAGGACACCATTAACTGGAAACCGTTTGCAGAATGAGTGTCTCCGGGGTGTCCGGCTCGCTCATCCCATTTGCACGCACGCAAGGTGCGGGCACCCATCCCGCTCCCGCAAACAAGAACGTCCTTTGCTTCCCCACTCACAACTTATTCCCCCAGGCCTCAGAAGAGCATCTGATGGCACTGATCACCCCCTCAAAAGTGAACAGCAATAATGTCAGGTCATCACTGCAAACCAAGACTGGGCCGGTGAGGATGGAAAGGCATTTCCAGGCGAAAGCAGCCCCTCCGGCCGGGTTGTTCAGCGCCGCTCGCCCCACTGGAGGAGCATCCCCATGAGAGACCGATACATCCCACCCAGCCAGAGTGATGCCCGTGCCTTGGTGGGTGCAGCCCATGGAGAGGGTCCACAGAGCATCCCAGGCTTCCCCTGCCGAAGCGGCTGAGCTGCTGTGGCCCTCTGACCCTTCACAGCTTGGCTTACCATCCGTACGATGCAGATATGGACCCAACCAAGGGTGGCAATCATCAAATCATTTGGAAAAGACCCTTAAGATCATCGAGTCCAACCATAAACCTAACACAATGAGCCTTGATCCTGCCACAAAGCTATTCTACAAGAACATGCCAGCTGTTCCCAGGTGGAAGATGAGCTCCCAACTGATACGCAACCATCCCCGGGACTGGAAAAAGCCCTTGTCACAAGCATGGATGAAGTTACACCAAAAACACCCCCTCAACAGTCCCTGCTTTTCATGCTCGGAGGGACACGGTCCTAAACGTATTTATCCTCATGTGAAAGCCCACTCTGCAGAATTTAATTGGATATATTCTAAAATATCAGCTTTATTTCTCCACCAATAAACCAGAAAGCCACTCTCTCACATGTTTATTTGAAATAGGGATTTAGCAAGTATTAAATGCTCTCCTCTTAGCTACTGTTCCAGGCCAGGATTTAAGTATCTGTGTTATAAGACGAATTTCAGTTTTAAACCACGGTAAGCACATTCTAAAAATGGAATAAAATAATCAATTCCATGTGCAAATCTCTGCCCCCCCGGTAACTCTCCTGACCCAAATACAACCGATGCTCTGACCTGCGCGGGACGGTCCCCTCGCCGTCTGCTTAAAGAAAAAGAAGCCAGAAAGCCAAGCCAGAAAACACTACCCAATTTTTGCAGTTTTCAGCTAATTTCCCCTCAAAGGACAGATCAATGAGGAGGATGAACTCTGAGACCACTCGCAAAGGCCACTTTGCACACACGCAGCACTCTCTATCCGGTATTTACATATTGACTCGCATCCTGTTTTGATGCAAACCGTAATGCTACTTCACCGCTGTCTGCAAAACCAGCGAATTCCAGCAGATCTGGCAAAACACTTAAGCCACCGCTCAGCTTCCAGCCCAGCAGTTGCTCAATGGGGCTATTCACGGGCCCTGCACAGACCTTAATCCTTCCCGCACCGAGCGGTGCTGAGCTCTTTTCCTGGCTGCAATCCGGAGTTCCCGGCAGGAGATATTTTCACCCCTGCCCTCTGACTTGATCTCCTCTCTTCGTGCTGCACGTGATGCAACGGCAGGAAAAATAAAAAAAACCAAACCAAAGGAAAATCATAGAGAATGCAACGGCTTTGATTTGTTTTCAGTGTTGGCCTGAAGGCAGCCATGGTTCAGCACAAGTAATGGGCAGCAAAGGATGGCATCGCTGATCCCAGCCTGGCTCGGATGCAGTAGTACTAGTATTTCGTATATTCCTGGGACACCACTCATACAGAAAACACTCAAGATTAACCTTACGTCAGGTATGGGGTTATCATTTCATGATATGTCTTTTTCATTCCTATTTTTTCGAAGAGAAGAAGAAGAATTATAGCTTTCTACATCCAGTGAATCAAACTCCTTATAACTAGGGCTGCTGGTTTCCACGGTAACGAGGATCCAACTCCATTTTTATGTGAAATGAAATAAATAAATAAATAAAAGAATAGGTGCGCTCCAGCTGTCAGTGTGGTCTGGGCACTGCGAGCCAGCGACGGGATGGGGCTGTAGCCGTGGCGGAGCTCAGCAGTGCTCGGGGCAGATCCACGCTGCTCCCGCTGCCACCACGCCGGAGGAGGGATGCACATCGGAACACTCCACCTCCGTCTGGCCAAAATCATGGATGTCGGCAAGAGTGAGACGGGGACTTCTCCAGCCCCGGACACCACCCCTGCTCTTTCTGCAAGGACAGCATCGCCCACACCCTCCCCCAAGGGCTCCAGCCTCCTCTGTGATGACTTCACCTCTAATAACAACTTCCAGCACCCCGCGGACTCCAGAGGAAAAGAAACTCAAGTTATTTTTTCCTTTTACAGTGCTCTTATTTTAAGAATTTGATGTGGGTGTAAAAGAAAAAAAAAAAGACACACCTATCGTAGCTGGAATAAAGCACCGTGTCTATGATGTGACTCTGGCAAGGATGGAAGTGAATCACAAGAGTATCCATGCCGACTTTCTAAAGCATTAATTTGCCTGGGCCAGGCTTCCGTGACAGATGTTGCTGTTTATATATGTAACTTTGTGTTGCTTTTTCAAATACATGAGGAAAAAAAAAACCCAGCGATATAATAATCCTCATCGGCACGCACGCACTGCTCTGCGCATACGCGTCTGTGGTACTGAGGATGAACACATGCGAAAAATAAAATGCCCAGCGAACGCCTGCTGGTGCGGAGAGGCAGGCGCTCAGCAGCATCGCTGCCTGCGGGCAGCTGCCCATCTGCCGAGGATGCGGGTCCCCACAGCCCTAGCATCGCTGCAGACCTCGGTTTGGGGAAAAGAAGGAGGATTTTTACCAAAAGTGGGTGATAACCAACCATGCAGATACGGTCTTGGTGTCAAAGCGCTTCCAGCCTACCACGAACTCCACGAAAGCCACGTGCATCAGGAGATCGATGTCAGCATCGACTTTCTCCATCAGCTTGTGGCAGATAACGACGACGATGTCGCCCGAGCCCCATTTGATTTCACAAATCAATACTGAGTGCTTAAGAAGGGAGCTGGCTGGAAAAGGCTTTGTGCACGGATTTCCACGGGGGAAATAAAAGGAATTTTCTGTTGTAATTTCAACACTGACATTTTGAACGAACAAGCCCTTTTCTTTTGTCCTCCTTTCTTGGAGATGCCGTGGCACGCACACAGGACACGGGGCTCAAGGCTTCCCCGGGCCAGGCACAGGGGAAGCAGCATCTCCCACAGAGAGCTGTGTGTCCCCAAGGTCCGAGTCCCTTGCAGAGGAACAGGGTAGAAGAATAAAAATAAATGCTGATTACAAAAAGCCACCACTTTTGAACGAAGGCCTGGGCACCTGGAAAGCTGAGATGACCGCAAGTCCACAAGTCACTTCGCCAAAATGTGGACCTGGATATATTCTGGGTGGCTTCTCCCTCTCCTTCGGCTTCTGGCAACCCAGTGCCAAAGCCTGTCCAGACAGCAGCTCCAGGGACACTGGCTGATGGGACAGCCCCTCTCAACAGATAGATTTTGTGCACCCATATAATCTAGAAGCTCCCAGCCTCCAGCTGTCACCAAAGTTTGGGAGATTACTTCCACTCAAAGCACCATGGACTCATGCAGTCCTTGTTTCCTTATGCTCCAGTGCCCGATGTCAGGCCAGAGCTGCTCGTGCAGTCAGACAGCCTGGTTACATCCACAAACCGTCCCTGCGGACAAGGACGGCTCTTGAAAAAAGCAAAACCAATTATTTGCACAACGTTGGACAGAGGGTTGTTCACTTCTGCTGAAGAACGCCTGCGATTTTTAAACCTTTTCCTTTCCCCGCTTTACCTTCAACCAAGACACTTTTTCCTTATCAACTAGGAACCATAATTAAAAATAAACACGTAAGAGAACCAGTTTGGCTGTAGTAAATCTGTGACCGCTACTTACCATAAGCCAAAAGGACACAGTTATGACTTGCTCGAGCTTCCGTGTGCTGCTTTGAGAAGTAAGGTGGCCATCAGTGTGGCCCTGGGGCTGGGACAGACCTGTGAGCAGCCAGGGAAGGTCTCTCCCTCTCACTCCTGGGTTTCCCCACCTGCAGGCTGAGGATGGTGTGACCTGGCCAAAGGAAGCTATCCGGGTTCACGGCAACCCAAGTGATGCTGCGGATGCCAAAAGTTCATGTGGGCTCAAAGGAAGAATGGACAAGTCACGGGGCAGAAAGGCATTCGGGGCTACCAAATACCTAGAAATCAACCTTGTCTTAGAAAGTCCCCGAGCTGGAAATACTTCGGGAGATCATTGGAGAGATGTTTATGCTTCTCTCCTCTTCCCAGCGCTGCCGCAAACCCTCCTGTTTAGCTGACTCGCCTCCTCCTCTCCGCTCTCAGGTTGTGCTCAGCTTCGCGTTCCAAGAACCAGAGCATCTCGTAAAACATCAAATTACTGTTTGCTTGTCTGTTCTTTTAGTAGAAGGAACAGAAACGCTACATTTGAGGAGTCATCCCTTTTGCTTCCAGACACTCGTCGGACCTGTTTTTCCCCCCAGGCTTCACCAGGTTACCAGCACCAAGGAAGTTTTGCCAAGGAAGTTTTTCAACCTAAGCCTAACATTAAACAAAGCTCAAATTCACGGGACCCTCTACATAAACCCAGCAGGGACGGAATGTGGCATGAAGCGTTTGCAAAAATCCACTTCGGAAACCCACAGAGGTGCTTACAAAGATATCTATCCCGATCAAAGCGATTTATATTTTTCACGAGTGAGCAATTCACTTACTAGGACAGAGACAAATTTAATTTTTAATTCAGTCTCCGTCAAAACAATATTTTCTGGTTGCTATGACAGCTGAAAGGAAAACCTCTCACCTCGGCGACGGCCAGCTAACGGCAGTGCCGCGCGTCCCCCGGCAGCAGGAGCGCGGGCAGGGAACGCAGCCATGTGCATCATCTTTGGCTCCCAGTGCCTTTGATTCAATGGGGATTTTTAAGAAGCACATACCGAAGCTGAGGACCAGAAAGCCTCTTTGGAGAAGCTGAGGGGAAATAGCTACAGAACATGGGAACTTCGTAAAGCCCACGGGACCGGCCAAAGCCCCCGGGATCCTTCCACAGACCCCCCTGCTTTCACACCAGGCTCTGGGGACCAGCTGCCCGGCACCATAACCCGAGCGGCACCTCACACCCAAGATGCACAACGCTGGGAGGGGGGGAAAAAAAAAAAAAAAAAAAAAAAGACATCTGCTGACCATCAGTAGATATGGCCGGAGTCCAACAACAATAACAGAAAGGGCTTAAATACATAACCGTTTCTTCTCCTGACACTCCTCCTCCATGGCTACCAGCCTCGCAGCGCTGAAGAAGTGCCCTGATGAATAAATATCTCCCTTCCCTTAGCAACAGTTAGCAACAGTCAAGTTGGTTTTTTTTTTTTTCTTTCCTTGCTCAAAAGAAACACATCTCAAGCTAACACAGACGATTTAAACGGCAATAAATATAGGACGTGGGTGTAATCAAAAATTGCTGAAACGCAAATCACACTTTTTAGCCTGGGTTATTTTAAAGCACGAGCAGAGCTGCCAATGATCCGTGGAAAGAGCGCGCAGAGGGCTGGAGGGGAAAGGAAAAAGGCAGCAGGATTTTGGAGGAGGACAGAAAGATCCTGCCCATTCCTCCTGAGCAAAGCCCAGCCCAGGAACAGCCACGATACCCCGACATTTGCCTTGAGCCTTCACTACAACTTGAGTTTCTGCAGCAGATTTCTCTGTCTACAAACTGCAAAGGTCGCGTACAGTCAAAAATCTGTTAAATGCATAACCCCGGCGCACAGCAAACGTATTCTTTTTGCAGCTCTATTCCTTTAACAGTTCATTTAAGACGTCTGCCTTGCATTTTTCCATTTGGTGTTGGGAAAATGTTTTCTTTCACCTGGCGTAGAGCCCGATTCAACAGAAGAAGAAAGCCCTCCCCGTTTCCATGGGGCCCTGCAGTATAAGACATGGGACTAACTTTACCCTTAACTGGGCACCTTCCAGCTCTGTCAGCAGGTACTTCATCCCCTTCCCTTTTGCCCAGGCTCTTTTCCTCCCCTCGCCATTCAGAGGATGAGTTAATCTTTTGCTGGTTCATGTTGCCCTTTCTCTGATGCTACCAGCAAGGGCAAATCCCCTACCACCACCCCTATCATCACCACCACCACAACCACCATCAGCACATCACCATCACCACCGGTGCCCATGGGAGCCCTCTCCCAGCAGCCCTTCCCCATCCCACCTCTCCAAGCCTTGGTCCCAAAGAAAGCAAACCTCTGCTGCCACCATTGCAGCAAAGTGCTGTGAGACACGGGTCTAGATGGGGTTTTTGGTGACACTTCACTGCTCTTTCTCCACCAAGAGAAATATTCCCCATTTCCGTACGAATTGCAATGGCTTAAACAACGGGAGTCATAGCTAGACCACAGGTATCTACCCAAAAGCGAACAAAGCCAAATATTACCAATTGCAAAACAAAACCACAGCATAGTCCTGCTGATAATGTGCTGCTGGCAGGGGGGGAATGGGAGGGCCTGGCAGCTCCATGGAGAAAACCAGCTCTTTGGAATGGTGGAGATGGCGGGGAGATGGTGATGGAACCAGGCAGCTCCAACACACCCAGATTTTATTTCTCTAGAGACCTAAAGAGATAACAGCGTTTGCTTCCTGCTGTCTGACTTTTTCAGGATAAAAGATTGTTTCAATTTCATTTATTTTTATTTTTTTAAAATTGAAGCTGGAGATGGCAGAAGGCAGCTCGGCCACCGAGGAAGACCAGCTCCCCCGGCTGACACTGCGTAACACCGCATCCCCTTCTTCATCCGGCTCTGTTCCGATAATGGATGCCTATCAGGTGCTTTTCTCTAAATAGCTATCGACTTCAGAGAAGGAGAAGTCCTCGACTCGGTGATGAACCAAGGGCTGATTCCCACCTTACCCACCGCCAGGACAAGACACCGCGCTGGAACGCACGTCGTGAGGCCGTGCGCGCTGTACGGATTTGTAGCTAAAATGACTCAGTAGAACGATGCCGGCTGAGAATTGGGCTGCTTCGTGTTTATCTATAATATGTAGATATTTAAATCCCTAAGCCTGAAGTAAAATAATTTAGAAGCTCCAGCTATAAAAGATCTGCTCCCAAATCCTCATCGCTTTTCAATCCTAGTCTCCAACACATTATACTCTTTCTGCATTTAATGTGCCCTTAAGGTGGGGATTAGGTAGGCATTTGATTATGTCTTTTATGTTTATAGCAATTCATTCCCAAACCTTTACAAACTTTAATTAAATGCTACATTTTTACTGCCTCTTCCTGCATTGAGAGGGAGCAGCAGAGAAAAATCTGTCCTCAAACAAAATTTACATTTCTAAAGGACCTTTTTCTGTGCAAGCACCTCGGGGCTACTGCATAGAATCATCCTGAGCTGCCTTAAGATGTATCAGAGCAGACATCAAAGCAGCTCTAATACCCAGCCTCACGCAGACCCGCAGACAGCTGAGATCACTACGTTCGTAAGCAAGAAATAAAACAGCTCCTGCCAAAACCAACCATCGATCCCCTCGAAAGGTGGCCACGGGAAAAGCGAGAGCGGCAGCCAAACTCCAGCAGTAAAACCCAACCTTTGCCTTGGAGAAAGCTCGCGGGAAGGGGCCCTGTAGCCAAAAGCGTGGCGGTCGGCACAGCGCTTCATCCAGCCCCACAACCTATTTTTTGAGCATCACTATCCACGAAAGGAGACACCGTCGTGTTCCCATGAAGCCGAAGGGAAGCTGAGCGAGGAGGAGAGCTCAGCACAGCCAGCTCCCCACGGCTGGGAATGACCAAGCCATCTCCAAAGGTAACCCTCCTCGACCATAAAGACTTCCAGAGATTGGGAAATGTAATGCCATTTCTTTAAAAAGAGTTGCTGCAGTCGGGGTCAACCCATCCCTGGCTCGGTCAAAGGCCACGCACCGGCACAGGTCGTCATTTTGCAAAGAGGACAGTCTGAAATTCGTCACTGTTCAGTATTTAGGAGCTGAGAGACTGGATTTGAAGCCAAATTTTAATTGCGGGTTGGAAATGGGGAATTTGCCCCATTTTAAAGTCTGGGTGCAGCGGAAACTGCTCTGAGGAGCTGTCAGATCAAAAAGACGCGGATCTCACAAGATTAGCTGAGCTCTGCAGCTTTGCCCTTTGGGGCCAAGGGAGAAGAATGATATCAAATTTTTATCAGCTAAGAAATTCAAGCCTAGCTTGAACACCACCACATCTCTGCAGTCCATCGGAATAAATCCAAACCGCGCGGGGAGAATAGCAAAAAGATTTAGTTAAAAATCTCACAGGTCGGGCAGCATCAAGGTCGAAGCTGCAGACACTCCTGTGCACAGATGTATAAAATGTTGAATCGGTAGCAAGATCCCTGTTTTCTGCTTTCCTGCAACTCCCTGCCTGTCCCTGCAATGGTATGAAGGGGTTCAGCCCCCAAGGATGCTGTGCCTCGTTTGCTCCCCATCCGACGGGCTTCAGAGCAGTACGGGGAGATGTGATCTCCGCAGCTGAGGACGGTGTATGAAATCCACCCAAGCTGGCAGGGCACCCGAGCTCCATGCCCACCTCAAGCCCTTTAAACTGCCTGGGGGGCAATTAAATCATTGATCAGCCTCGCGCTTGCCCTCTGTGCTGGGCTGAAATTTCACTCGTTGGGTTGCCATGGTTAGAAACACCGCGTGTGCGCGCACCGTCCCGCTGCTGCAAACGCATCCATCGCGCACATCCAAAGGGCTTCACTTTTCCTGGATTGCACAAAGGCGTTTATCAGCGAGAACCACGGTCAAGCCAAATTTTGGCCTTCTAGCTGCAGCTGTTGCCATCAAAGAGCATTCAGAAGATGTAAAGTTGTATTTTACCTTGCCTAAAACGCCCCGCAAAGGCCGGATGGTTTTTATTCGAAGGCTGTCATCACAGGTCTCGCACTGGAGATCACTTTCCAGGTCCCTGGGAAATTCATGGCACGTCTCCCAGTGACTTCCCCAAGGCTAGGGTTTCACCCCAAACTCGGAAGGGCTCAGGCCAAAAAGAAAGCTTAGACAGTCACTGCGTGCGCTGGAAGCGAGCGGCTGGAGCGGAAAACCAGCGTTTAACAGCGCTAGCAGCCCTGCAAAATTTTACAAGACACAACCCTCACGTTAGAGGATCCATTTCTTTCTTCATAAAAATATATTGGGCTTTTCCACAAACTCCGTTTATTGGTCCATTTGGCTACTCGCTCCTTTTATGAACTACTCGAGTTCCCGGATCATCTGGAAAAGCCCAGGAAGACGGCGGAGCGGAACCACAAGGATGTGCTGGCCGTGGGTAAGGACTTTCTCTGCTGCCACAGCTCGGGCGCCCCGGGGAAAGCACGGAAGAGAAAAGCCAGCAGACGGGGCAGCTGGATTTCATCACCTGGAAGGAAGCACCCAGCATCTTTTTAACCCATTTCTTCTTACTGTCTACAAGGTTTTGGATAGAAATACCTCCAAATCTTTCACCTCAGCTCAAAACCCACTTGGCAGCAAACAGGCGGTTAAGACTGGGAATATTTTCTTACCAGCCTCCTATACCTCTTCCATGGGGGTCCTTTAATGGCTACAGTTAAAGAGCAATCTTGCACGGAGGTCCACACGCTAACATAACAACATATTTTAACTGTGTATTTAAGCAGTTTCATTTCTATTGACATTGGCTAAGGTGAGCCCTAAGGTCTCGCCGGGCTCCAGCACAAGGCTTGGGCTGCCCAGGAGCGCAGCCTTTCCAGCTACACGTTGCCAAATCTCCTTTAACGACAACAAGCTCCTGCAAAACATTTCATAACCAGCATTTCCCGAGGAGCCGGGTGCCTGGAGCGCTCGGTGTGCTAAGTCCAGTGCTCTGCGGCACGGTCAGCGCTGAAAAAGGACCGGTGAAGCCCTACAAGAGAGGAAAAGCCGAGCGGCACGAGCAGAAACGTGCCCGGCTCCACACATCTGCTCCTGCCCAAAAACCTGGGGCAGAACTGGGGTCCCGCAGACCTGGCTGTGGCGTAGCGTCTTGCTTTTTGGTCCCAGTCCCAGAGCTGCAAGAGTTCATTCCCAGTAGCATTCTCCCAGTACCTCCCAGCCCAGCCGGGAGCACCTAACTGGAGATGCACCAGCCCAGGCAGGAGCACCTAACTGGTCACGGCAGCACCAGGCTCTTCTCACAGCTCCAAAAACCGCAATGCCGGAATCGCCATAATGGGACAAAACATCCATTCCCAGAGCTCAGCTCCAGCGAGTCCTCCCGAAAAGCAATTATCCAGGCACATCAATATAACAGCATTTTTATCCTGGTGAGAAGGTGCTTTACAGCACGCGGGCCAGCTTTTACCCTTGAAATTATTCACGTATTTCATGTCTTAGCTGTACCAAGCCAGGCGAGGGTGAAGACTGCTCGCGACAATCCCGCGGAGCGGCTGTTTTAAGCCCTGCGACAAGGAGCTCGGCCGCCCTCCCAAATAGCAGGGGCTATTTTAAAAAAAAACCAACCAACTCTTACTATTGTAATCTTGGATTACTCCCTACCACCCAAATCCATTTCATCTTAATTAGGACCCGTTATTATAAAGCCCCTCCAACATTTCCATATTTCTCTGATCATTACAGGCCATGGATACCCAGTAGCAAAATCCACCCAGCTGTGTATTTTGCATAAACTGGTTATCTTGAACCACATGCCCTCTCGCTCTCGTTACCAGCCCCATATTTTATACACCAGCGGTGACACTTCCAGCCCCGTGCGGGAGTAATGCTTTGAGAGATTTAGATTAAGCCCAATCCAAGCAGCTTGCTGGGGGAGACAGAAAATCTGAATTCCTCTCAAATGGATGACTAAAATCTGAAAATTCAGCACGGCATCTTCTGGTTTCACCAGGAAACACATCGCCCAAAGCGCGGCACGAAATCCAGCTACCCTCAATATTTTAACAGTGCCACAGTGAAACCAAAAGCTGAGAATGGACTTGGCATTGGGGTTCTTTATTCCCTCTTACAAGAAACACAAGGAGCACTACGAGTTCACTGAGAAACACATCTTGGTAGTGCCTGTGCAACTAGCTACAGGGAGGGGAAAAAAAAGAAAAAAGTCACTTTCTGTCGGAAAAAACTTATTTCACAAGGTGAGGCCCCAATCTCCACGAGTGGCTCTGGACAACAAAGCACACACCACTGTACCTGCAGGACGGGGTCCCTCACTACCAAGCAGGGACTTCATCTTCCAACAAACGACCCTCCAGACAGCATCCAGCCCTGACGCCTCGTCCCTGGGGCCAGGGCTGCTTCCTGTGCCATCCACCAAACCCACTGTTTCCAGTTTCCTTAAACAGCTGAGAACTTCTGAAAGAGGGGATGAGAATCATCTCAAAGACTTTCCTAAAGGTCCTGCAGCTCCACCAGCTTTGGTGCTGCCAGGAGCAAGACCACAGCACTGCAAACTCCAGCAGAAAACCCCCAGCCCCAAGATGTGCCGCTTCTTTTCTAGAAGGAAGGACTCGTAATTCAGCATACCCCAATATTATCCATCTTTCGAGACCCTTCCTTGACTTGGGGTAGTTCCCTACATCACAAGATGTCTCCAAGACTCTGTCTTTGTAAGGCAGATGAAGACTGCAACCCTTCACTAGCGTGGGCCCCTTCGTTTTCCCCTCTCCGCAGGCTTCGAGCCCCTCCGAAGCTCGGCGAACACCAGGCTGAGCATTAATCAACACAACATGCGCTTCCATCCCACTTCAGCAACCACCACGAATACTCAAGTTTTCTATTATGTGCTGGGATTATTTTTATATATGTGCCACCCCGTGTCTTGTTATATATATACACACACACACATACATACAAGCAAATGCACACACACACAAAGTATTTCATTTCTGCAAAATACAATTTAAGCACAGGGATTATTTTTTTTCCCCTTCAGGCAGCCCCGAGCAGCAGCCTCCCAACGCGGCGACGCCGAGTGCCCTCTGCTGTACACGCAGACAAACGCTTCTTTGTTTAAAAAGAAGACTTTTTAATTTTATTATTATTTTTTTTTTAATACTTGCAACTTTACTTCGGACAAAATATTTATTAAAATTACCTTTGATCATTTTGAGCGCAACATGCAGTACTAATGCCCCCAGATTTCTCCTGTCAGACAGAAAGATTCATGTCTCCTATAGGTTGCATCAGCAGAAAGTAAATAACCTGGGCTGGAACTGCACAGGGTACAGTGTGAAAATGTTTTATTTATACATTTGAAAATAGCAAAGGGAAATCAGAACAAACAATCCAGCTTTATCATTCAG
Source organism: Chroicocephalus ridibundus (assembly GCF_963924245.1). Lineage (NCBI taxonomy): Eukaryota > Metazoa > Chordata > Aves > Charadriiformes > Laridae > Chroicocephalus > Chroicocephalus ridibundus. The sequence goes on along the minus strand of NC_086293.1, from coordinate 16,807,956 downwards.
GTATTTACCAGATAGCCTTCACACTTCAGCAACCCGCACGTCTATTAGAGGTACAAGCCGAAACTATCACGTGGCAACATGAAATCATTTTTCTATTGTAAAGCAGCATTGTTCCCGCTACTGGAAGGAAAGATAATACTAAAACATATTCAAATATATGTATTTGAAACTGCTACATCTTGTAATAAATTATGCACTTGATATTAAAAATCCAGGCTACACTGCACAAACCTGCCTTAAGAATATTAACTTTTATTGTCTTCTCACGTCCCAGCTCTTCTCAAATCTGACATTTAAAGGGGCTGCGTTTCCAGCACGTGGCTTTTACGGCACCGAACGCAAACTTAATATGGCACGGGCGCAGCTCCGTGGTGAGCGTTCCCATTCGTTTGGCAGGCGAGAAGAGAAAGGGAATCAGCCTTGTCCCTGTCCCACTGCCACTTCTCCAAATACTGTGTAATCTTATGCAAAAGCCCAACTTCCGCAGAGTTGTGGGCTTTGCAAAAACAGGTATTAAATCACCTGCAAAGAGCCAGGGCAAGTTATGAAAACAACAAGCCCAGCAGCATCACTGCAAAGGGGTGACCACCTCTACCCATGGCAGATGGGTCAAAGACCAACCCTGTCTTCCCCATGGAGCAAACCCCGCCACGCCGAGCACACAACGGCTTGGGGAGGGCAGAGCAGCGCTGCTCCATCCTCCAATGTCAAAACCCCGGTTATTGCCATCACGTTGTATTTTCTTCCCCCCGCTCTGCTTCACGCTCCCGCAGAAGATGTCTTTTTTTAACCCGTCTCTGTGCAACACGTCCGCAGTGCAAGCGGGACCCACCTGCCCCGCAAAGCTGGGTGGCCACACCTCCACACCGCCCTGGGAGGGCCATGGGGTCGGAGCACCCATGGGTGCAGCCTCCAGCGATGCCCAGGCCCCCGGGTGCTCCCATGCAGCCGCCCCGTCCCCGTCGGTCGATGAGCTGGCTGCCGAACGGCACGGCCACACCGGCACAACTGGTTCCCCATCCCTTCCAGTGACTCACTCCAAGACTTCTCCGCTTCCAGCATTTGTATTCACTTCACGGCTTGGATTTCCTAGAAGAGACAGCACCCAGGAAAACAAGCCTCCTCTTACGCCCTCCTCTAAATGTGCCCGCATGAAGCTGATCAAAAATATTCCAGTTTATTTTTTTTAAACGAAATCTTTTACCAGCATTTTTCCCTAACAAAAAGTTGGCATTTTTTATAACTTTTCATCTTGCTATTCTCAGTGATTCTTGTCCTAGATTCCTCATCTTGGTTGAAGGCCAAGCATCACTAGCTGAGCCAGAGAGAATATAAAAGCATCTTTCTAAGACGCTATAGAAAGGAAGAAGAATTGGACCCTGGGAGCCAATTCACTTTCATGCCTTGGGTATTTAAGGATCAAACACGCATTTGTGAGCCGACACAAGGTAAAAAGGTGGCTTTGAGACTTCACAGCGTCTAAAGAATCCTCTGAAAGCATCTTTTTACCAACTAGAGTGCAAGAGAAAACCAGGAGCAGCAAGGCATCCCAGAGAGCGGCTGCCGAGCCCCCAGGGACAGCCCGTGGAGGGGACAGCCGGGCTCTCGGGCCGCTCCTGGTGGCACCAGGGGCAGGGAGTGCTTGACACCACTGCTCCGCTCGCTCGCAAAGCAAACAGCTGAAGGCGAGGAAACAGGACCCACCCAAGACACGCAGGGGAGGTTTCCTATGGTTACTGCTGCCATGGAAATACTTTTTTTGTTGGCTTGAGCTAAATAATATCCGGCTCCTGGGCCGCAGCAGGCACCCTGAAAGCTTGGGTTGGGTCCTTAGACCTACACCCCGCTACCGGGGTGCGACCGCGTCGAGTACCGGCCGCCTGCGAGCATCTCAAAGCCAAGGAAGCTCGGGGCTTTCCTCCTGGGGCCTGGGGCTTCGTTTCAAGGAGAAGAGGAGGAGGAAAGAAAGTGGAGGAGGGGAAGGAGGAGCGGGGTGGAAGGGGGGGAAAAGACATCTTTTACTAATTGCTCACAGCTGTGGCCAAGCAGCTCCCATTTCGGCTGCCAGGAGCTGCAGCCGGCGGGGAAAGAGCCCCTGTTCTCCCCGACAGGCTCCGGAGCAAGAGAAACCCCTCTCGCAGGGAGAGGGACGACTCCATCCATCCACAGGCTCTACGCGGGGATTTCAATAATTATATTTATATACTCCCCTTATCAGCGAGAGCAGCCATTATGTCTTTTATCACCGCGGCGGCAGCATCCGCACGAGGGCAATTGATAGGGGATGAAGTATTTGCTGCGATGGCTGAGTACAAAGTGCCTCCCTCCGCGGTAAGAATAATAATTGTAATACTTAGCACTCGAAGTGTTAAGCTCTGGCACCAGGGCCCTGCGGAGGAGCAAAGAGCCACATACAGGGGAAGAAGCAGCCTCTCTGAGAGGAGCACCCTGAATTTTGTATTCGCCTCTCGGCCCCAGCATCAGTGAACCTGAGAAAGGCTCTGACCATCGGCCGCCTTGGGGCTGCAGGGATGCATGGCCCGAGCCCGCCAGGACACGACAGCCCATGAAAAAAAAGGCTCTTTACAGCCACGCTTACCCTGAAATTAGTTTTCCTCGCATCAGACGATTCTGCTAATGTTAACAAATTCCTCCGGCGTTAGATAGTGACCGCAGACATGCTGCGCGCGCGGGGAAGAGTCCCCAGCCCGGCTTTCCCCCGCCACGGCGGGGAGATTATTCATCGGAGGAAAAAAAAAAAAAACAAAAAAAAAAACAACAAAAAAAAAGCAAATATCCAAATGAGCATTGCGAATTGCAAAACCATCTGCCAAAGGTCTCAGCTGATACTACCCGCAGTCCTTAAGCTCGGTGATAGACTTACAAGCCAGACAATGAAAATGCAATTGATTATTTGAAGAGTGACTCACTGGTGTAATAAGGATGGATTACTGGGCCGGGCGGGGGCGGGGGGGTAAGAATGTCTTTGAAAAAAAAAAAAAAAAAAAAAAAAAAAAAGACTGCAGATTGACTTTTAAAAGGCAAACAGAAAAGGAACAAAACCCAAGAAGACCACTTGAAAGCACTGAACAGCCCTCTGTGGCAGAGAGCAACATGAAGGAGGGCAGTTCTTGGCGGGCGTCAACTGAATAGCTGCACCCCAGCTCCCTCCAGCTCAGCATCTCGGGTACCAGCCTTGATCCACCCCATTCAGCTTTCCTGCCAAACTGGTGGCCAGGAGCTTTTCACGCTGCACTGCGCTCGTGACAAAAACCTGTTACAAACCCTCTATTAAAGGAGTTTTTCCCCTCCCCGCCAAACACATGCCGCACGCCCCAGGTGGGCATCGCGGCCGCAGGCAGCAGGGCCAGGGCTCCGTGGGACACATCCTGCAGGGAGAAGGGACTCTGTGCACTCCTGTGGGGCCAGCAAGGAGGACCGAGAGGGCTGAAGCCACAGCAGGAGAGCAAAACCCAATAAGCGGATGGGGATGCCAGCCCGGCTTTGCATGCCATAGGACCGATGTGACCCTTCATCTCCCACCTCCTCCCTCCCATCAGCTCAGCAGAGGCTTCAACAACCACTTTAAACCTGAGCTCGGGCGGGATGCACGGGGATCTCAGGACCTTATGCATCCCGCATCACTGAGCTGTTAAATCAATTCACCACGTCCCACCAAATCGCACCCTACGCACTCAAATCCATAACCACAGCCCACGACACCCACAGCTGTCTGCTTGAAGGAGATGCCCCGCTGCAAGGCAATCCATCCTGCTTCTGAGTTCTGCGGATCCGTGCCGGGCAATTCCATCCCACGAGGCTCCGAGAGGGAGCTGTGCTTTGGCGGTGCACGGCAGCACAGCCCCACCGCCAAGGAGCCAGGAAAGCACTCGCGGCCATCGTTCTGCCTTCAGGATGGCAAACCCCACTCGCTCACGCCAGGGCAGGTAACATCTCACCCTTTGCGTACCAAGAATCAGCTGTAGTCCTTTTTCCAAAAACTTAGGGCAAAAAACAAAAACAAAAACCCACCAACTTTTAAAACATTTGTTTAGTCTAGGAGTAAAATATCAGGTAAAGTCATAATTCAGTGTTTATTCACTCTGCCTCCTCCATCGTTGGTGTTGTTCACAATCACAGAATCGTAGGGTTGGAAGGGACCTCTGGAGATCATCTAGTCCAACCCCCTGCCAGAGCAGGGTCACCCAGAGCTGGTGGCACAGGAACGTGTCCAGGTGGGTTTGGAATGTCTCCAGAGATGGAGACTCCACCACCTCTCTGGGCAGCCTGTGCCAGGGCTCTGCCACCCTCAGGGTAAAGAGGTTCCTCCTCATGTTTAGGTGGAACTTCCTGTGCTCAAATTTGTGCCTGTTACCTCTTGTCCTGTCGCTGGGCACCACTGAAAAGAGCCTGGCCCCATCCTCCTGACACCCACCCTTTAAATATTTATAAGTGTTATAATCACTCCAGAAACAGAATTATATTATACAATCACTCCAGGAATAGAATAAACCCCCCAAAACCCACCCAAAACCCGCCACAGCTTATTAGTGTTTTTTTTACCCCCATTCATCAAACCAGAATTCCACAAGGCTGCTTCCAAACAGACAGAAAACGTACCCACCGTGCCCTTTCTCTAGGAGAAATTCTGCTTTTTTGGCTTCTGCCGGCAGCTCAGCTGCGACGGAGCAGGGCAGAGCCCGGCAGCAGAACAACTCCAGTTACAGCAGCTGCAGACTAGGGCTCTGTGTTCAGCTGAAATTTAATCAAGAAGCGTCTCAAACTCCTTTGAGTTCTTGCAATACAATCCTGAGTGGCTTGTAAAGGACTTCAAACAGGCTCCCCGGGCTTGCCCGGATGCAAGTGCATACCTCACCTGCTCTTTTGTACATCACATACAAAAAATTAAAGAATTTATTTTAGGCTTTTCGCCAGGGACAACACAGCCTTCAACATTGCAATGCTCTGTTAAAGTGGATACCATGTCTCCCAGCCAACACAAACAGGATACCTTATCAGTCTCGGCTGTTTTAAGTGCTGTTTCAGCAGCAGGGCACGAAGATGTGGAAGTGACAAGCCAAAAAAATGGCTGGGAGTCCTTTAAATTCTACTATGTGCTTGACGCTTATATAAAGACGGATTGTCCCAGGGCAGGACAACGCTGAAAACCTCACTGGGATCCCTACTCTGAAACCCACCCAAACTCCCTTCCTGTCAGTCCGTCTGTCCGTCCGCAGAGATGCTGTGGGACGGTGGCAGCAGCACGAGCCATCACTGGGTATCCTGCTCTTTCCCTACTGCCACAGGGGTTGAAAACTCAAAGAAAAAGTAGACCCTGATTTTTCAAACACTGACATAACTGCTTAATCTCACAGGTGTAAGTAAATAGGACGGCTGAAGTCATTTATGCCAAGCAAAGCGGATGCTCCAGCATCCTCCTGAGCTGAGCTTCAGTGCGCACAGCAGCCACCCATCCCAAACCACCCCGGGCACAGAGGCTGAAGGACACTGACCTCGTCAATGACCAACCTGGCAGGGAATGACATCTCCTTTCTGAACTGCTTACAACAAGAAACTCCCAACACATTGAAAAACAAGCTAATGATACCAATCCGTTTGTGAAAGGCTTTAAAAATCAGCAGACAAACCCCACCTTCGATATTTTTGCATCCCCTCCACCAGGACAAGAGCATCCTCGGGAGACAGGTGACTCCCGCCCACCCCTGGGGACAGGCACAGGTTCCCTGGGGACAGCGGCCTGCCTGTCCCCTCCGTGGTCCCTCAGGGACTCACCGCCGGAGCACTGGGACAGATGGCACCGGGATGGACCGCGCCGCCCGAGTTTTGCCTATTGCAGCAGGTTCCCCACTGCAAAATGCACAACTTGCTAAACCCCACCGGGCTCGGCGCAGTTCCCTGCGGCAGCGACGCGAGCATAAGCCCATTCCAGATAAGGCATTGCTATCCTCACATCCCCAAAGCCTTTCATATAAACATGCAAGGAAGTGTGGAATATCTGAATCCTAAAGGAGAGAGAGGCACAAAGCATGTTATTCATGAAAGGGAAAAGCTGGGAGCGTGTGTGTGAAAGATACATAACCTATGAAAAATGCTGAAAACATATGGAAGCAATAATCTGTACTTTTTTTTTTTTTTGGAAAGTAGAAACAAATGCTTCAGGACTCAGTATTATTCGTTCACGTGCTGCATTACAAATATTATCGTTTCTGCTCTCTGGATGAGGCACTAGGCATCAAACCAGAGACCCAAAGGCGGCCCAGGATGCGGACGCCCGTCTGCTGGGATGTCGCTCCCACAGGCAAGGCCAGTGCCAGGCGAACGCTGATTGATGTTGGAAACACACCCAGAGTTTCTCCTCGCACGGACAGTCCCGTCCGCAGCTCGCCACGCACGAGCAAATAAATGTCCAGAGCACTGGGAACTGGAACACAAAGAAAATAAACATCCAATGCCACTAGCAACTCCCTGCCTCCAGTCAACAAGGCAGAGACGGGAGTTGCAAAACAACCTGTCAACCATCACCCAGCAACCTCAAACATGTCTGGGCTTCTGGTCAACCACCTCATTTACCAGGTCACCATCTCACTACACATAGCTGTTTCCTTGTCTGTCAGCTTAACCTTGTCCACAGGTATTTGTGATCCAGTGGTCACATCACGACCCTTTGGGCTGAGCCTGTATCACTTGGGACATCCAGGTGGTCTCTCCTGAGAAGCTGAAAAGTTTGTCCTCGCAGATGCTCCCAGATCTGACGAGGCCAGATGAGATCAGACTTCTGTGGGACTGGCCACAGTAGGTTATAGTGAGATGCTGAGTTATGGAAACAAATGCTCAAAACAATCGTACGTACCAAAACTTCACTTGTTATGAGGGAATGTAGTGATAGGACGAGAGGTAACAGTTTTGAACTGAAAGATTATCTATTAGGAGGAAATTCTTTACTGTGAGGGTGGTGAGCCCCTGGCCCAGGTTGCCCAGAGAAGCTGTGGCTGCCCCATCCCTGGAGGTGTTCAAGGCCAGGCTGGACGGGGCTTTGAGCAGCCTGGTCTAGTGGGAGATGTCCCTGCCCAGGGCAGGGGGGTGGAACTGGATGATCTTTAAGGGCCCTTCCAGCCCAAACCATTCTATGATTCTATGGTTTATATGGAATATTACTGAATATTAAGTCAACAATCACATAAATAGTTGCCCTGGAAGGTAAGGGCCAGGCATTAAGTGCCGTACAAACACGCACCGCTGACATTAAGACTGAGATGTGTCGCAGCAATGCATGAAGAGATGCAGATCTCTTCCCCACCAAAACATCATTTCAAGAGACAAAGATTACACTGCATATGCAAGAAAAAAAAAAAAGAGACTCCAAGAAAAGATGTAAAACACAATCTCCCACTGAAACGAAAAATCCAGTAAGTCAGTCTTTTGTCTTTATGTCATGTTTATTACTGTTGTTTAAATGCTTCTGCAAACGAGAAGAATAACTATGGCAACAAAGACTTCTCCAAAGGTTTTCAGACACTATTTTTAAAATTCTCTTATCTGTCACAGCATCTGAACGCCTTCCCTCTGAAATCGGCCGCACGCCACTGCTTCTGCAGGCTTTGCAAACCAGGTGGTACATCTTCCCCGCCCCTCAAAGCAGAGCTCAAACAGAGATTCAGGTGTCCTCCATCTGTGGTTTAGGTGGTGGTGTTGGAGGAGAAGGTGGAGAGAAAGGAACACCAAGGTCTGCTGAACTGCAAGAGTATCATTTTTTTTGCAAGGCTTTCTCAAGAGGAGCAAACAAACTGTGCCTCTGTGTGCTAAACACATGCCAATCTCCCCACACGAAGGATCCGCTATTTTAAATACAGGACTAAGGCTGTAATTTCACTTTGCCCAAAGTAAATCTGAAATTAGTTCTTCACAGTAGGCTTAACAGCAGCAAAAGCCACTCGTTCCCTTCCCGGAGCTGCCAACCATTTGTCACCTTTAAGGTTTGCATATTCCCACTAATTGCAGCAGGACGAGGTTATAAATTCCCTTCCCTTCCCTCCTCCCGGACCACCTCCCTTGCAGGCTTTTCTCTGCAAGACATTATGCAAAAGACACTCCTAATGGCTATTCATTCACCCAACTCCGGTGACAGCTTTATTTAATGCCAAAGCTTGTTAACAAGCTGAATGGCACACGATTTAATGTAATGCAGATCTGATTAGAAAACACCGACCGGGCTCCTAAGGAGTTGGGAGATTTTTATTGAATTTGATTTCACTTTTTTCCCCCCACACACAAAAGCCACCTTTCAAGCACCGACCTGTATTAATGAGGATTTGGTTATGTACACCCAATTTCCACCCTCCAGACCGCAGCCCACACAGATGAACTTTTCGGTCCTTAAGCACTTTACTGACAACCTACCATAAACCAAAGCGACATGATTACAGCAAGGGGTCATTTTTGCCGTTCAGGCCATGAGAAATTGGGGGTTATAGTTTGATAGCCGCGTCCTCGCAGACTCGACGCCCAAGGATGATGGAATTCAATCTTCAGTCTTTTCAAACCACTTACTTTCTCCTCTTCGGGGCTAAATGATTTAAAACTGAAAATTGAATTTCTGCAGAGGTCTGAGGGCGTCGAGGAGGGGGTAAGACGCAGGCAGCGGGGCTCCGCTTTAACCGTGGCTGTAACAACGGGGCGTTTTCAGTACCTTGCTTCCACCAAAAATTGTATTAAATATACCGACACTTTTACAGGATCATTCACCCACTACCTTGAATTTAAGATTATAATTTCAGAGCACAATTAAGAAGATTCAAAAACAAACTCAAAAACCAGGGACATATTTTAATTACTTGGCAATCCCCTTTCATCTCCTTTTTGCACATCACCTACAGTACAGAAGGCCGGCTTTATCCAGAGAAGAAAACAGTTCTGCAGAATACAATTTATTTTCGAGTGGTTTCCCTGGCTCAGGAGGTATGCATGCGCTCCCAGGAATGACAAATTCAACCAACACTCAAAGCCATCTCTCCCCGTCTGAGGAAAGTGGCTTTCAAGGGAACCTAGGGGTGCAGAAATCTTTGGCATCTAGCAAAGCAATTTGCCTGCTTGACAGAGAAGCTGCACAGATCACACCTAAAATCACAGGTAACTAGAAAATACACAGTCCTGCATAATTACGTGTATGAAAATGCCTGCATCAGCAACGGTTTCAGTGCCTGCAAGCTTATCAATTCTTTTCCCTTTCCCGACAGCGTATCACCAGTTCCCATCTGTGAAGCGAAAAGGTCCCATTTACATTTATCAGCAAAACTCCGCTATTAAAGGATTATAAAAAGGCTTACAAATCTCTAGCGGTTAATTGATCTGGGTTTGCATCCTTAATCTGCGGTTCTCCTTGCAAACCCTTGTTTTCTTCCCACCTCAGGTGAAGGTGTCGGTGAGCATCCCCAGCGGGAGCTGCGTCCGCAGAGGGCATGGGCTCCTCAGCGTGTTTTCAACCCTCAAAACTACTATTTATTAATTTGCCTGCTTACATGTCACTGGCATTAATAGACCACCGGCTAGTAAAAAATGAATCCGCTTCCTCACTATTGCGTTCCAGCAAATAGGTTGCCTTTATGTGTTTTAATTGCCTAATTACTCTTCTATCGAGGCAATTAAATGTGAATGCATATGCAGGAGTGCTAGCCTGGTCCCTGGTGAAAGGTAACACGGTGTAAGGTGTAACTTAGCATTGCCTGCCTGCTCAGCAGGACTTATCCTTCCCCTGCTCCGGGGAAGGTAACCTTCCTTCCTGAGAGAAGGCTGCTGGAACAATCCACGTGATTTTAGCCAAAACCCTTGCCCATGTCCGGGGTCGCTCAGAAAAGGGCAGTCAGGAGACAGCTACGGGTGGCCCTGGCCAGCTGGAACCTCCTGCTCCAGGCAGGGTTTTGAAGGATGCAGCACAAGAGGCACAGTGTGCCCGTGCAGAGGACACTACCTGAACAGAGCCACGACACCACCTCTCACCCGACGCTCCTCACGTAGCCGGGTGCCTCTTCTGCTGGGCCATTTGGCCTTCGATGGGATGCTATCAAAACTCACCTAATTTTTCAAAAGCTGCTGGATAGTTGCACCCTCTGACATAACAAAACTCAAATCACAGCACCTCGTAAGTCCTTGGAGCTTTGGTGACTGCACCTTTTCTTCTTATCCTACATTTGAAAGTCCTCCTTGACACTTTAAGCAGCATGAAGTGCCTCTGCAACAGCTGCTACCCCAAACTTCATCTGCGAGGCAACCTGGGAGAGCTCAGGAAAGCGTTTATAAGCCCTGAAAAGAAGAAAACTCAGGGGTGACCTTATAAATCTATTAATGCACACGTGGCAGATTCAGATTATGGGGAGGGTGTCAGGAGACCACAGCTCCTACAACCTGGGAGAAGGAGACACCTTCACCTTTTGAAGGTCTGAGGTGGGACACGGTACACCTGGATGCGCCACCGGCACCTGCGGAGGGCCAGGCTGGAGGACCACAATGAGCCCCACCAGCCGCTGCGCATCCCTCAGGGCAGACCTCAGCCCACGGACCCTGTCCCACCACACCTCGGAGCAAATGCCACCAGGAAAGATGATTTGCACGGCTGAAGCTTAAGATGCAACTCAACGGGAATAAACCAGTCCCCCTCCTCGCTCCGAACCCCGCGCTTTAATCTGCTGAGACGCAGCTCCGAGAAGTAGGGCAGAAGCTGGAGGAGGGCCGAGCGCGGCAGATGCTGGAGAAAAGGGTATACCCTACAAAACAAGGTTAGAAGGTCGCCAAGGGCTCCCTGGCCTACTAAGTCTGTGCACCAGCTCCCAGAGCCCGCAGCCCAGATTTAATATCGCCGAGTCCCACATCGCCCACGAGCAGGACCTCATTTCCAGGGATCACACAGGGAGGAGAGAAGGGGCTGACGCAGCCCGAGGCCAGGGCTCGCTGTGCCCCGCAGGCACCAGCGCCCTCCGTTTGGCAAAGAGACACAAGAGAAACAGCCAAAAATACTTGTTCGATCCTACACATCCCCCATCCATTCCAATAGCTAAATCTCTGCTTGGCATCACCGAGAGGGGATAAACCCTGCCGTGGGGTCACGGGGGGAAGCGAGAGTTTCACACAGCAGTTTGGTGCAAACCACCCAGGTCCCCTCCTGCCCTGATCCCCCCTTCCCACCCCACCCCAGCCTGTCCCTGCCGGGCTTCAGCCCCCGGCACAACCTGGGGCAGCAGGACGAGCTCCTGACCACGGCGGGGAGCGGATCGGCTGCAAGGTGGTAATTAGCAAACCAGTTACCCCAGTCCCAGGTCTGGATCCTGCTGCGCCCCGTGCCAGCGCCACGCACGGGCTCCCCCCGGCACTGCTTGGGGGGCCCACAAACCCCCCCATGTCTCAAGAGCCACCAGCCAGGGTGGGCAACACGCCTCAGACCGACACAAGTGCCCCCCAAAAAGCCACGTTTGCACCCTAGATGTACAAAGAGTTGGGAGGGAGCCCCAAAACCCTGTGAAGGGGGATCCACTGGGGTCCCGCTGCCCTTGGGGGCACGGGGGGGGGGACACGGGGGTCTCACCGGGCCTTACCTCCACTTGTGCAGGGCAAAGCCAGGACACTGGTCCCCGCAGGTGTTGCAGGGCTGGCCCCGCTCCGGCTCCCCAGACGCCGTCAGCTGCAACAAACCGCGGAGGTGAGCCCCGGACCCCCAGCTGCGGGATGGGGGGGACAGGGGGCACGCACCCAGGGGAAAGGGGCATACTGGGGGGCAAAGGGGCTGCTACTGGCGGGGAAAGGTGAGGGCACTGGCGGGGAAAGGTGAGGGCACTGGCGGGGAAAGGTGGGGGCACTGAGGGGAAAGGTGGGGGTACTGAGGGGAAAGGGGAGGGTATTGAGGGGAAAGGTGGGGGCGCTGAGGGGAAAGGTGGGGGCGCTGAGGGGAAAGCTGGGGGCGCTGAGGGGAAAGGGGGTACTCGGCCGCCTGGGAGAAGGGGCAAGGGAGGGAGCACGGCAGAGCTGTGGGGGGAGGGGGACGGGACGGGGGGACACACCGGGAGAAAGGGTCGCTTGGGGGCGGCCGGGGGGAGGCACACACCGCGGCCGGGGCGGGCGGCGGGACGGAGCCACAGGTTGGAGCGGGGCGGGGTGCGCACCCCGCGGGACGGGACGGGACGGGACGGGACGGGGGGAGAAGGAGGAAGACGACGACCCCCCCCCCCCCCCCCCCACGCCCGCACTTCCCGGTACTCACCGACCGGCCGGAGAGCCGCTTGCGGGAGCCGCGGCCGAACATGGCAGCTCCGCGCAGCCGAGCGCAGCCCAGCCCGAATGCGCGGCAGCGGCCGCCCCAGCCCGCCCCCCCCCACGGCGGCCGCCCCTCCGCCGCACCGCCCTCCCACCCCCTCGGCCCGCCCCTCGGCCCGGCAGGCACCGCCCCGGGAGGGCCCGGTCGCCCTCCCCCCGGCCCCAGCTCGCCCCGGGCCGGCGGCTCCTTCCGCCCCGCTGCGCCCCAGCGCTGGCTGTCATCACTCCGCTTCAGAGTTAACGACCCTCCCCGCGTCCTTCCCGGCGCCGGTACTCGGGAGCACAGCTCTCGGGCAGCTGTGCCCGGCAGCGCAGGGCACTCGTAACGCTCCAGAGGACGGGTGTTAACAAAAAACCTGAGCTCCAGAAGAGCAGAGATGGGATTCTGCAGCGCTGGAAGGGGCGCGCGCTGAAGTTACAGCTCTGGGCACGTTGCAGCCTTCACTGCGCAGGGGGCTTTTACTGGCAGAGGCAAAGGCAGGGAGCAAACAGCCCGCATTCCCGCTGGGCTTCTGTTTCGCTCCTCACGGAGGAAAGATTTAGTTCACAAACAGCAGCGCGCAGGAGAAATCCGGTCACCTGGAGTGTATTTGCAGCCTGAGACGCTGGGCATCTCAGTACCTGTTACACCCACAGAGCAAAGTACCTGTTACACCCGCAGAGCTCACGGTCCTCCCTGAGCTACAGGTGGGCCAGTGGGGCCGGGAGCCATGGGATCTGGAGCTATGGGGCCAGGAGCCATGGGGCTGGGAGCCGTTGGGCAGCCCACACATCAGCCTGCTCTTGTCATGTATACAACACGCTACAAAGGGACCCCCGGGGCCAACATCCAGCCCGTATCCCTGGGAGTTTGCAATCAAAGGGCACATCTGGCACAAGGCAGAGCAAAATGAAGCCCGGGAAGAAGGGGGAGCAGCCAACACGCTTCGCAGAGCACAGGGGTCCTCGCGAACGTGCTCCCGGTGGGGAAGGAGCAGCTTCGCCATTAGCATTTCACAGCTTCACCCCCGTCGGTGGTTGTGGTAGTTCGCAGAGCCTGTCATCTCCTTCCCCTCCTTCCCTGCCTCTTTGTTCCTTTGCCTCGCTGCCTCACAGCTGGTTAAAACCGTAACGCTTTGATAATTTTTTTTTTTCATTTAATCAGTTCTCATTTTTGTCCATTTTTCACTTGTATCTTCTCCTAGAGAGTGAAATGAGGCTGGGAGCTGTGTGGCTGCCTTTTGAAGCATCTCAGGCAAAAAGTTTCAGGGAGATTTTCATTCTTTACTCCCATAAACGCCGGGCTTTCTTAAAAAAAAAAAAAAAATCTAAAAAAAAAAAATCCAAAACCCAGGGAATTTTATCATGGAGAAAATTTTCTTTTTCACGGCCTTTCTTCGTGTCAGTGAGAAAATATTGACATCCCTCCCTGCTCTGTTTTTTCTGTGGTTGCTATTTTTAGCCTTCCGAAACCCTCCAGCTTCCCTCCATTGCTCCCTTCTGCCAAATTTCCTCATCATTTCCCTTCTCGGTTTCTCTCCCAGTTTCCAGCTCATACAGTGGTGCATGAATATGTTAGAAACTCTCGGGGGAGGAGGCGATTTCTTCAGCTACACACGTTTCATCGCATGGTGGGCAACTGGTTGCAGACTGGGGTTTGACCTGGTATTAAAACATCCCTACCTATAAGCTGTATCTAATATCCGATACAGTAATATCAGAGGTGCTGAGTTACTGTTATCTCTACTGAAGATTAACAGGATTTCAGGGAATGTGAAGCATCGTGCAAGAGAGGGCCTGAAATTCTCCAGCATTTTTGGTGACTCGCATAAGATTCAGAATCCAATTAAAACTGCTGAAATAAAAGCATTATTGGATACAGGACTTACAACAAGACTCAACGTGCTGTGGGAAATGCTTTAAAGGTGACCTGCAAATCCTTTTTAATTGCCTTGCTGTTGCAAGAGATGCCGTGTGCCCTCAATAGCAGGGCTGGCGAGGACGTCTGCTATAAGTTTAAAACAGCCAAAGTAAGTCAAAGTTGGAGGGTGAATTCCTCAGAGGTGTGGCTGTGCTGAATCACAGCTCCAGTCCTCTGATGAAGAGGCAGGTCCTAAGTGGCTTCTTAAAACAAGGTAAATTGGTCCCCTCCCTCCATCCCAAGCTGTCCATGGGGCCGCTAAAGTTGCCCGCCACCCTGTACGGCTTCTGTTCTCCAGCCCTGTTTCTGTAGATGCTGCAAATGCTGGTGGGCGGCTCCTCAATGCACAGAGGGAAGGCTTTGAGCACCAGGACTTGCACTAGCGTGTTCTAAAGGAGAGGGAAGATGAGGGCTGAGCCTGGGGTGCAGAAGATGCAGATGAGAGGGGTGCTCACTGCTTCTGCCCTGGTGTGGCTGGAGGGGGAGCTGGAGAACAGATCTGGGTACACACAGAGCCATAAAAATATCCAGGTACCAAAGACCCCAATGGAGGCGGGTCCTTAGTGACTTCCAGGCACCTAAATTCCTCATGGGGACAGCAGTTTCCCTCTGGCTCAAGACATCCAGGACAAATGAAGTCAAGAGGACTCAATCCACGTTTTAGGGATGCTCAGATACTGCATCTACATAAAGAAACAGCCAGGCCAGAACATCATCGCTGGGATGTGTTTGGGAAAGGGAGGGGAGACATTATCTCACTGGCCTGAATGCTCCTCTTCTCTTTCCTCCCCCAGAAAAGCTGCCAACAGTAAAGATCTCTCAGGAAATAAACTCCCACTCCCTTGTTCTCACCATGTTCAAAGGGGATGATGCACACATCCTGGCATGGCCGGGCGGGCAGGGGACAGCCACACAGCTCCAGCCCTACCTGTGCTACCACGAAAGGTACTTTCAAAAGAGGTTTTTATATTTTTGCTTTTATAAACATGTAGATCATCCTCTTGAGAGGAGACAGCCTCAGCTTGGAGGTGGGGGGTGTCAGGTACTGCTGTCAAATAGGCTCAGAAACAGAGACACTTGGATAATACATGCCAGACAGTTTGTCTGACAAATCATTGTTTCTGCTGTCACTTAAATTGTTCTGTACGTCATCTTCCCCTCCCACTCCTGATTCAACCAAACCTACCTAGAGATGACACTTCCTCCAGCCCTTCTCGTGACTAAACCAGTTTAAAACCCAGTTTTCTCCATTCATGCACCGTGAGAAGGACCCGGGTCCCATTTGAAGTTATGGATGGCCGGGAGGAGGGGAAATGACAGAAATGTTCTTCTTTTCCTGCTCCCTGTCGTACCCAATATTACAGAAGTAATTATGATTAAAATCAGGGAGCTCAGGGAAAGGTAAAACCCAGCTCCTGTGTTAGTTCCCAGTAAGGGGGTAGGTGGTGCATGGGCTGATGTGGGATGTGTGCAGGAAAGCAGCCCTGGCCGCAGGGCAAGCGCTGCTGTGGCCACAGCGTACCCAGGCTGCATTAGCCCTCGTGGCTCCGCAGGTCTGGTCACAAGCCCTGTAACCATCTAAGTCCAACATGGCCAACGTGCTATGCCTCCTGCTCAGATAAACGCCCTTCTTCAAGCAAATTCGGCCTCTGGCAGCAGAAGGTGGAAAGAGGAAGCCCATGTTGCTGCAGAGCTGTTCTGCTTACCTGATCCCAGGGGACGTGCCCAACCTCTCATGGATCTCACCTTGTAGCATGTCCCACCGTTGCACACGGGGAGGAAAGGAGATGTCATTAGGCATCTGCCCTGTGACCTCCATCCCCTTTGGGACACCAGGTTGAGCAATAGCAGCGGTGAAGTCACTTGTGTCCAAGCCCAGGTGGCAGTTCTTACCAGCCAGGAAGGGGCACTGCAGGTCCACAGCAACAGCCGCAACCAGGGGATGGGAAATACGGGGACAACTTGTGCCACCAAAGCCCACGGAGTCTCTGCCTCCAGCTCTGTCCCAGCCCTTCTGCATGGGGGTTACCTGGCAGACAACTTTTCTGTGTACAGAGACAGGAAAGTTTGCTAGTCTTTCCAGGAAAATGCCCCCAGCTCTTTTATCCTGCAAGCCATGCCTTGTGCTAGGAAATCACCTCCAAAATACTTGCAGAAGGCTCTTAGCATCCCTCCTTCAGCTCTGACAGCCCGATGGTCCAGCCCTGACCGTCAGCACTGGGGCAGCAGTACCACTCTGGGAAACACTGGAGTAAGGCCGAAAGCAGCTCTCATTTTGTCGGCTGGACCCATTTCTCCCCTCCGCGATGTCAAGGTGGATTTGGCTGTTACGGACCGAGCCAGTCCCCTTGCGGTTCCTCCTGCCAGCAGCCTGCGCAGGTGAATTACAACTCAACATGATCCTGTCGCCATCTAGTACCCTGAAGGTAATAAACGTCTGGCTGTTATTAGGCAGTTACTGTCTGAAGCCTTTCAACAACAAAAGGAGGGCTTAAAAAACGCCTCTAAATGCCACAGCTGCCGGAGGAGTGTGCTAAGGACCAGGCATTTATTTTACTGCAGAGTTCTTCCACCAAGCCTCCTCCTTCCTGGGCAAACGTGCCCTCATGAGTGCCTTTTGGGAGGGAAACAATCCAGCCCTTCCGCTCATTCCAGCTTTGAGATTTGCAATTACTGCAGGCAGAAAAGACTGTGCATAAGCCCCAGTTTGAGGTGGGGATATGGAATTTCAATCTGTGCTGTGCATAACAGGAACCCAGGCCGGGATGAATCATGCTATGTTACTTCAATTTTAAAATTTTTTTTGCACTGCGTAGGTTTTTCTAGGGCATATTCCATCAGGCACATACCGGTCAAATTCACTTTGAACATTTATTACACTGTTAGTCCACGGTACACACGCTTCAGCTGTCAGAAACAGTAACAAAGTGGGCTTAGCAACTTAACAAAACCCTTCATCATTTCTGCAGATCGCCATACATTTTCGGAGTGCTCTTTATCACAGCCATTTGACTACTGTTTTTTTTGTTAGATTTGTCAGTTCAGAGGTATTTTGATTAAAGCCGCGCTGAGTAAATTCACCTTTTTTCCTTCATCAATACAGCAATTTGTAAATATCCCAGGATTATTTATTTTTTTTTTTGTCCTCCCACCCAGGAATGCAAATGGCCATTATGTACTCCCCAAGGTATCTCCAAATAACCCTTCTCCTTTTAACCTTAGGATTTTATTGTGTTAGTTGCTAGGTAACTGAGTAAGATTTATAGCCATCTATTGTTAATTTTGAAGGCAGTCTTCAATTTCCCCGTAAATAGCATTTGGGAGTTGGAGTCCACACCAATAAAAACTTGCAGCCCAGTCCAGCTCCATGGAGAGGAGCACCTGCAATGAAACGCGGAGCCAAGTGGATCCATAAAGCTTATTACCCCCCCCCAAAAAAGGGCTCAGCCCCTCTCAAACTGGGCAGGCTGAGCACCACGGGGATGCTGGAGGGTCCCCAGGCTCCCCCAGCCTCTGGTGCCAGTGCGGTGATGTATCCGCACTGGGATGTGGGCTGTGCCGGGTGCTGAGAGCATCCCAATTGCTGCCCCACTCCCCTCCTTCCTGCTCCTCTTCCAGCCCCCTCCTCCTCCTTGCGGGCTGTCACTCGCTCCCCGAAATGACAGGACTGCAGCTTTTTCCCAGAACTGGATTTCTTTGCTGTCAAGCCCGAGACGCCCCAGGCGCGGCCCTCCCTCACCCCTCTTTGGGGACAGGTGGGTGGTAGATGGCCTGGTTCATGCAGTTCCTGACCGCTTTGCAATTTGAGGCTAAACACAGCAATCAAGCGGGGCTCCGCCGACTTGCACAAACCCTCCTTGCGCTATAGCAACAAGTCATTTTCTACTATCCCTCCCTCCCTCGGGTTCTCTTGTGATCCAGCAGAATTATTTGCTTTACGCTGTAAATTCACACTCCTTCTGTGCTACTTTTACTTTTCAGGACCGTTCCTGAAGAGAAGAAAAACCAAACCTATCTGGGGTGACTCGCAGAGAGGCAGGAGGTGAGCTGTCGGGAGGGAAGCCATCCTGCCCTTCGCTTCCAACGGCACAGATGTTGTTCAGTCCCTCACATTAATCATGGATTTGACATCCCACAGGTGGAAAGGTCCTTTTATTTGTTTTTTTTTTTTTTTTTTTTTTAAAGGCTGCTTTATTGTCTCTTCTCATTAGGGGAAAAGAAAATAGCCTTTTTCTTCCCATTTCACAGGACTGAAACCTGCTGATAAATAGGGAGGGTGAGATACTGAGAACAGCAGACTACCCGTGGTTGTGGCGGGGCGGTAGTTTGATTCAGGCATAGGTTAGGTAGCTGCTCTAAGGGAAAATTCAGAAAACCATGTCTATAGTCCCTGACATGCCAGAAACGGTTTCTCTTCTGGCCACAAATTTTTTTCAGGTTCTACATTTGTGCTATTTTCACCTGCCGGAGATAGCGGTTCTTTGGCTAAGGCAAACAGCCCAGGACCTACTTGCTGTCTAAAGCTTCCAATACTCCCAATTTAAATGCTTCTGTACTTTTGGGCTCTTGAAAGGCCATTAGGAATGATCAAATGGGAAAAAAGCCGTTAGTGAAGTGTGAATGCGAGTCATACCTGGAAGGCTGCACATACCACTTGCACAAGGTGGAGGAAAGCTGATGAAGAGAGGGATATTATCAGCTTATCTCGGGCACCTAAGGAAGGCAGCCTCTCCCGGCGCGGGCGGGCAGCTCCCAGGGGTTATTCCAGGTGAGCTACTCGCCAGCGCAAGGCACAGCCGCTGCCTTGTCCACCTGGAGCGGGATGAAGCTGTAGATGTTGAGAGGAGCTGTTGGAAGGGCTTGAAGACGCCCCGCTTTGTTCAATTCAGTGAGCTGAACTTAGGAACATCTCTAAAAAAAATGTATCTGAAGGACAGCATCTCTACATTGGGGGTGTTCAGCCTGGAGAAAAGGAGGCTGAGGGGAGACCTTCTCGCTCTCTACAGCTCCCCAAAAGGAGGAGGTAGCGAGGTGGGGGTCGGTCTCTTCTCCCAGGTAACAAGGGATAGGATGAGAGGAAATGGCCTCAGGTTGTGCCAGGGAAGGTTTAGAATGGATATTAGGAAAAAATTCTTCACTGAAAGAGTTATTAAGCATTGGAACAGGCTGCCCAGAGAAGTGGTTGAGTCACCATCCCTGGAGGTATTTAAAAGACACGCAGATATGGTGCAGAGGGACATGGTTTAGTGGTAGCTTGGTATTGTTGGGTTAACGGTTGGACTTGATGATCTTAAAGGTCTCTTCCAACCATGATTCTATGATTTTGTTCTATGATTTGCCCCACCTGGATGGGGACAGAAGCTGAAGCGAGAGTCAGCAGAGCGGGCTGTTGTCACGCCCTTGGATGAGGTTTCCTTGGATCAGCTGTACCACTGATGCGGGTGGGTTGTCCCCCAAGACACCTGGATTTGCAGAGACCTGGTCTGCTCAGGGATCCCCTGTGAAGAGAGCAGTGAAGGAGAGAGGAAGATGGCAAAGTCTTCCAGCAGCCGAGCCCCAGCGCGGACGGGAAGAAAGGCCACTGGCTTCTGCTCTCACGGGGCAAGGCTTAGGCTCCCCGTGTTATTCCCTACCACTGCCAGGAAGCAAACCTTCACGAATGCTGCTGAACCACTCCTTCCACCAGCCTGGCCCGCACCATACGCGGTTTATTATTTCAGAGCTCAGTTATTTGCCGGTTCAGCTGATGCGGGTATGTTTTATCCGTAGCTGCAGTTTCTCAAGCGGGGCTAGATTGCCACCAGCGGGTACGTGTTTGTTCTCGCCAAGCTCCGGCAAGGCGCCAGCCTCAGGGGCAAGTGCACGGCTGCGTGCTCCCGACGCCACAAATCCAACCCCTGCTCCAAGGGGCTGCTCAAATCTGGGACCTGCAGTTGAGACACCTTCATCTGGGGAGCCCAAGCTATGCGTGAGGCCAGAGCTCCAGCCTCTGGCAGCATCTGGTACCTGCTTGCATCCTTTGCTGCAGGCGGCTTCGCTCACACCTGCTGGGGGGGTTACACAGGCCTGGGAGCAAATAAGCCCCGGCTCGTATTTGCCGGTCAGGAAGAGCTTTAGTGCAGGGCTGCCTGCACGGCGGCTCACCTGGACACATTTGCTCTTCCCAGTTCGCAGGGAGCCATCCCTGCTTCCCTGCTACCGTGAGTGGGAGCAATTAAAGCATTTCACAGCAATATACTACTTTCTGCGGGGGGGGCGGGGGCAGGGGGAGGAGGCAGGCTGGTGAGGAGCTTCAAAGAGAAAGGTCATCAAGGCAGCGAGGATGGATTAGTAAAGGACAATGCAGCAAAGACCTGATTAATTTAATTGCACATCTGAAATGTAGTCACAGATTAAAGAAGGATGAAGAAATTATAAGCGTATGAATGGAGCCAAGTCATGATTTTAAGGGAGAAAATACGCAGAGCCCTGCCTCCCCCTGCACGCTCTGCCCTACATACAAAGGGGTTTGTATTCGGGGATTACTCCAGACTTCTGGCTCTTCTCCTCACGCCGTCTTCTCAGAGATGGAGACACCGACTGCCAACAAACGTTGAAGTAGCTGCAGGTTGATATCACTGCGGGCAGCTCAGGTTGAGCAGGAGCATGGCATGTGCCTGGGCCTGCGAGGAGATGTAACGTGGGAACCATTTGGGCTCTTACACTCCCAGCAGAACCGAGGTTGGAACTGGATTGGTGTGCATGGCCTCAGCCTCTGCACTTTCATATCCAGCCACTGCCTTGAAGGACCTGAATCAGCTTCACAAAGGAGAAATGCATTTCTACCTTCCCTCGCCTTCAAATGGTACCTACATCAGATCTCCCTGTACTTACAGTCAACAGATCATGTCTCCAAACACTTCAGAAATAATATTTATAACTAGAGAGAGGCAGAAGTAATTTAATGGAAAATTTCACTGGTTTGTTGTATTGTTTTTTGTTGGTTTGTTTTTGTTTGTTTTTTTTTTTTTAATTGGAACAAACAAACCAAAAAACCCCCAGGAAATAAAATATAAAAAGCATATGGGTTAGGTCAAAACACTCTTCTCTTCTCGTTTTGATTTTTCAAAAACTGTGCCTTATGTTTGGTAATATAAAATAGCTGAAAAATTAAGCCAACTTTGAAGTGGGAACTCAGACTCTTCTGTGAAGGCCAAAAATAACTTCTTAGCATTCTTCATCGCGCTATTGCAAAGAGAGGTCAGAAACTTGTCAACTAAATCTGCTTCTGGAAGAAGCTACAATTCCGATTGCCTTGATTACTCCAGCACAGGCAAAAATACTTGGAAGATACTGGAGTGAGACTGACAGGCACCACTTCTGGCCATCGGCTCTTCCTCTTCCACAATGCAAAGCTGGAGAGCTGCCTCCAGGAATTTGTACCGCAAAGGGACTCATCCCTGCCCACTAAACAACCAACAGCTCCTAAGATTAGCGACTTCTGGGTGAACTCGAATGTATTTCGTAAAAGGACTTGATTTGAAGAATTCAAGCGCTGGGAGAACTTACCACGTAGGCTGAGCTGCTTCAACTGTAAAGGACTCCTGGGTTGGGTTGAATTCCTGTGCCTTTGCCTGGCAGGTGGGAGAACTGTCTCGCCTCAACGCTGCTCCCCCGGCAGAAATGCTTTCTCGAAGACAGCCCTCAATCGTCTGTTTGGGAAGAGGAGTTGTGTTGGAAAGACCAAGTCTGGAAGGGCCTCAGTGGAAATTGATCTTTCAAGCCCAGACTGCCCTCCGTGGTCTTTTCTGCCTCTCCCCATTTTTCAACATGATTTTCAAAGCATGGCTGTGTGGGAGAAGAAGGTTTTCTAGCAAATGTCGTGATTTAAGACTATCTCATTAAAACGTGAGTTTGCAAGAGCCTTCAACAAAATGCATTTTATTTTTCTATAGAGGAAAGAATGCCCATTATTGGGCAGAAGAGAACATTGAAGAGATCAAGCAGTCACCTCTGTCTCTGGAGCAATTAGTCCTGATCTGCTGTATAACGAGGCGGAAGAAGAGCGCTCTAATTTTCATATACCTAAGCATCAGAAGTGTTAAAATGACCCTTTCATTATACAGGGCTGGAAGGTTAAATATGATTCAGGGGCTGTGCTCAGACCCCCTGTTGCCTTAATTCCACAGCAGCCCACGTTTAATGTCTTTGTAATAATTTATTAAGGATAAATGATAGAAAAGACAGACATCTTTAAGAAAGTGGTCATTTAAACTAAGAATTAAGCCTTTGAAATACTGCACATTCCGTATTCTGCATCTGACTGTTTCAGACAGCATGAGAAAGGTATCCTCTCTCCTTTTGGCTTAAAAACATAGAAGATGAAAAAGGCTGGAGCTGCCAGCACGAAGAGATCTGCTGCATTTTCTGAGATGAAGCAAGAGGAACATACAAAGGAGGACAGAAAAATGCAACTTCTTCACTCTTACCTGCTGCCTCTGGGGCAGGGGCGATGCAAGACTCTGGCTGCAGTTTGTCACTTGGTTGCCTTCCTGCAGCCGGTCCCCACGTTTGCTTCCTTTTAACCCAGATTTCTTATACCTGAATTTTCTTGTATATTTCATACTATTTTTTCAAACTTAGAAAAGTTTGGTTTGGTTTTTTTTTTTTTTTTTTTTTTAGATTTTTTTTAAATAGCACTGCTAGCTGTGTGGAGCAGGTCCAGCACGCCTGCTCATCCTTCAAGAACATTCGCAAAATGAACTGTTTGGCTCCTTTATCATCCCATGGCAAGGGATGTCCCCGGTGCATGGATGGCATCCGAGTAGCGCACGGGGCACCTCCGAGATGTGCTCGGGTATGTTTTGTACCTCGGGGCACTCCTCTCCCGGAGAGAAACTGGCGGGGGCATCAGCCCATCCGACTGGCAGGACACGAGTTGTGCCACGGCCATTCTCCAAGATGGTCCCTGATCCACAGACTCCAACATGGACTCGGGGCAGGGCTCCATATAACCAACATTATTGCCTTCCCTCCTTCCTTTTGCATGGGACAATCAAACAAGGAACCCAACGCTTGGAAATAAAGACCAGCACAGAAAGGCATGTTTACCATTCAATGTATTATTCCCTTGTGTACAAAGTATTTTGCCTCTATAATAGCACACAGGTATTGAAATACGATGGCAAATGCAGAAAGACCATACAAGACATGTCTTACGGGTCTTTTCATTTCCTTTTGAGTATAAGCAGAAAGAAAAGAAACACTGTACAGGAAAGTGCTTGCAAAAAAACCCCCAGTTTGTAGAAAAATAATGGCATTGATATACAGAACCCAGAGTTGTTTCCTGAACAAGAAATGCCTAATGTCTCTGGTCCTCAAAGTCTGTTCCTATTTAATGAAGACCACTAATGAACCACAGGATCAGTGCTCTATCATTTTTTTTCCCTTATAGTTTCTTTAATATTTTTTTTAGGTTTCTCTTGCTCTGTTAATAGCTGCTATGAAACTATATTGTAGAAATGAACGCGTACAGGTCAAAATAATATTTCTTTTTATAAATAGCCATTCACTTCATTAGAGAAAATATAATAAGCCTGTACTTTCTAAGCACCACTGTTTCTTTCTAAACTTCATAGTGCAATTTTCCCTTTTCCCCTACAGAAGTTATACATAAGCAATTATCATTAAAAAAAAAAAAAAAATCACTGTTCCATTACTACTCCTTTCCCCTTTCCCTTTTTCCTCTTTCTCTTTCCCTTTTCCCCTTTCCCTTTTCCCTTTTTCTTTTCTTTCACCTGTGAAATGGTATTTTTGGCATTTTTCTCAGAATGGTAGAATTTACTACTGGTATGCATAGACACAAAAATAGTCTAAGATATGATCCTCTCTACTTACGTGCTATTAAGCCAAAAAACCCAAATGATGGGCAAGAGTCTCACTCTTTCCTCTACGTCGGAATGTTAATAAGAGCAGCAGAGGCACACACCGAAGAAGTGTCGAGCACCGGTTCTCGAGCTGCTGGGCCGTAAGGAGCCCTGCTCGCCTGCCAGACATCTCCTGGCTGATGTGAACGCGCCGACCCCCGGCTGTTCAGGCAGACAGGTGTCGCTCTGAACGCTGAACACAGCCCGGCGCACACAGGCAGGTGATGAATCCAGGGATCGGATCGTTTATCACTATCGGTCCGACTGTTTTGTAACAGACTGATGACACATTCCTTGGGGAGCTCTGCAAAAGACTCGCACCAGATCCTGAGGTTGCGTTTGTTAACTGTTGGCACCCAAAACTGCAAGACTTATCTGAAGTAGCAGACAAATCTCTTTAGTTTTCCAAACTGCTGGCAATTTTGTGCTGAAAAGCTTCCTTTCCTTGTACTTTGTGCTCCTGGCTGCCCCGATACGTAAGGCGAAAGGGCAGCATCTTCCTATCGCTAAGTAAAATTGTGGAGAAAGAGATAAGGGACATAGTCATAGACTACAAAAATAATCTGGTCACATCACCCCCGTTCAAACGTGCTACGAAGCTCTGCGAAGCCGTGGCGCGGCACAAGCGGCGGGCTATGTACAGGGGGGAGCCATCGCACAGCCGCCTTCAGCGCCTATGGGAGATGTCTCCTTAGTGTTTTTTTATATATATATATATATATATATATATATATATATAAAAAGCCAACGCTAAAGGTCTGGTTGTACACGGGATGGCGGATAGGCAAGGAGCGCAGATGCCTTACCAGGAAGATCCGAAGCAACACAGAAGTAGGCGTAAAGCAGCCTGTTTTTGAAGGGGGGGCGGGGGGGCAGAGTTATCTCTAAGTACAGAGTGATCCTGTTGAAACCAGGCGGAGCCGGCGCTGAAGCCTCCCTTTGCAGATGGTCTGCGAGCGAGTAGGAAGCCGGGGAAACGCTGCAGGTGTCCGCAATGGAGTCCCCCAGCCAAGAGGAAGGGGCGGCTTGGCTGGGCGTGCTGTCCCCATCCATCCCCTGCCGCAGCCCCCGCGGTCCTCACCGGCAGGGATAACACAGAGATAACACGGCAGGGATGCTTCAGGCTTCCCGTGGGGGTTCTGCGGTGCCGGCCGTAAGAAACGGCAGCGTTTCTCAGCGCACAGCCCAGGGAAACATATGGCCTGATCAGCCTGTCTGGGATGAGTTAATACCCCGCTTCCAGATGGAGCCAGGAAGCACAGTGGCACATGCAATCAGGAGACAAATACGTGCTTTTTTTTTAAAAAGCAAGTTCTCTTCAGAGCCCTACAAAAATAAGGGGCTCAAGCTGAAGATCCATCTGCAGGAATTTTCCTAAA
This sequence comes from Chroicocephalus ridibundus, assembly GCF_963924245.1. Taxonomy (NCBI): domain Eukaryota; kingdom Metazoa; phylum Chordata; class Aves; order Charadriiformes; family Laridae; genus Chroicocephalus; species Chroicocephalus ridibundus. The sequence goes on along the minus strand of NC_086293.1, from coordinate 16,782,454 downwards.
CCTGGGATAAATCTTAATTGATTTGAATTGCCTGACCATTTTTTTTTTTTTTCTGCTTTCTTCCCTTTTTCACTGATAAAGGCACTGGGTTGACTAAAACTACAGAGCATTAATAAATATCACGTTAGCACCAAACCAGTGCTTTTAGCACTGGCCACAGAGGTCATGTGAAATTCAAAACATACCTAAAAGATAAAGATTGCTAATGCAACTAGCACTGTATTCATTGTCATGTTTTCCTTGAGTGCTGTCGGCCTAATCCCTAAAATAAAATTTAAGCACATCTTGTCTATTTTCCTTACATAAAGACAGATTGAAATGCCAAAAATACCCCTATGCAGATTGTGTAGCACCGTAGAGGGCCAAAGCAGCCCGTAACTGAAGGAAAATTACTGATTGAAAGTAAACAACTGAATACAGTGACAATAAAGTATCACTTGTCATAATGCTACATATAATGTAGAGTACGCAAAATGCAGTGGTTTGACTGCAGGATTTAACAATAAAAAATAAAAATAGTAAAAGCAGCCTTAATATAATGATTTTACGTACAAAAATATTAAATCAAAATAAATAATTCCAAACATAAATATACTGTACATTAAGAATATGCGATCTATATACACACATAAACAGATTAAAAAAAGTGGAAGGCAGAGGTATTGCATCGCTATCCTTCATCCGTCTCCTCTCCGCTGGCCGCTCTTGGAGAACCTGGGACATACAGACAAGGTGCCCGTTAGAGTCAGATCATCGTCTTGGCCTCTGAAGCCTGTAACCAGAGAGATCGGCACAAGAGAGGAGCCAAAGCGTGTGGGGAGTGTGTTTCCAGTTGACAGTGTTATACTGGGTTACTGGTGTTACTGGGGGAAGTGAGGACTGGGAGCCCGGGATGCCATCGCTCCCCGGACGCCGTGTGGGGTGGGTGGCTGTCACCAACGCACTCAACGCACAAGTGCTTTTGCAAGCGTGGCCTGATCTGCTCCTTCAGGACGTTTTTTGGGAAGATTTCCCTTCGTGCAGAAGCAGCTGGGAACTCACCATCACTATAACACCTGAACATCGAGGCCCGTTCCAGACGATGGAGTACACTTCCCACAGTAACCGCCGCATTTTCCTACTACTTTGGTACCATCCTGCAGGCAAAATCAGAGATAACACCTCATGTCAGGGCTCAGGAACTCTACGCTGTGAAAGGGCCAGATCTGGGATCTTCTAGCCAGGGTTTTTAATAGAAAATGTCTTGGAAGGAAAATAAATTATGCCTAAATCAATCTACAAAATCACCATTATATTTAAATGTATGCAAATGTAATTCCCTTTAGTGCTACCAGGTCAAATGGTGAACACAAATAAGAAAGGGTAGTTTTGATTTATTACATTGAAAGATGCCCAAGGAGAAGGCCATTTGGAGGGGTATCTCAAGGGTATCTGCTTTCTCCAGTGTGCCCCACAGTGAATAACTGTAATGAGCGTAAAACTTGGCTCATGCAAGAGCAAAACCCCATCTAGACAATAACAGCTCCTTGGTTGTGCCTGAGCATGTGAAGGGCACAAGGAAAATTTTAGGCCGTACCAAGAAACATCCCTTTGGAAGGGAAAGGCCTGGAGTGGGTCCAGATCCAAGACAAGAAGGAAAAAGGTGGAGAGAGTTGGGGATGTTCAGCCTGGAGAAGAGAAGGCTCCAGGGAGACCCTATAGCGGCCTTCCAGTACCTGAAGGGGCAATGGTTTTCAACTAGAGCAGGGCAGGTTTAGATTAGACATTAGGAAGAAGTTCTTTCCACTGAGGGTGGTGAGACACTGGCCCAGGTTGCCCAGAGAGGTGGTGGAGGCCCCATCCCTGGAGACATTCAAGGCCAGGCTTGATGAGGCTCTGAGCAACCTGATCTAGTTGAAGATGTCCCTGCTCACTGCGGGGGGGTTGGACTAAATGGCCTTTAAAGGTCCCTTCCAACCCAACACATTCTATGATTCTATGACTTGCTAAAGTGGCGTCCCCTCTCAGCTCTGCATTTCCACAGCCAGAAGAGACGAAAGGAGATGCGGAGTGGTCCTGGGGTTGGCCTGGTCGCCAGGAGAGCCCAGCAAGTGTGGTGCAACTCCAGTCTGGAATTAGGAGATTCATCCATCTGGCCTTCCTTACCCACCTCTGCCGAGTCTTTCTCCTTTGGTCACTACAATGGACAGACAGTCCTTGAGGGGAATTCAACCCTCAGTTACCAGAAAATTGGACTTAAGTGCAGGACAAGCTTGAACCAAGCATTTATTTTTAAACGAGCTCCCTCCTGCCCTTGACACTATTGATCTGTGATTGCAGCAGGCTGCCATCATCTCTTCTCACTATGCCTTTCTGTCTTCTGCTCCTGCGGGCAATTACACCCTTGGAACAGCACGTGACAGATGCCACCGGGTGATGGAGGTAAGAGCTGTCTCAGACCCCTTGTCCCTTAAAGTTTAATTCTGCCAGCTGTGATGGTGTCTGCTCTCCACAACCCTAAAGTCGGCTGCCTGGGCTTCTCCTTTCGGAAGGGGAGAAGAATAGCAAAGCACCTGCTGGCACTAACATACAGGGTCTGTGCTGGTCCTCAGAAGAGGATGCTGGAGGATGCTTTGCTGCAGCATGGTCGGACCAGTAGCATTTAATTTTCCCTTAAGAGCCCCAGCACTGATGAGGCTTGTGGGCTCAAGGGGGTCCCCAGAGCCAGGGAGACCTATAGCAGTATGGAAGAGGACATTTTGCAAATTGCTTTTTGTTAGATGATTACTGTGACCTCCTTAGGAGAGTTTTAACAGGGACAATCAAGATGACTCACATGAAGTAACAGCCAAAAAAGCGATCCCCGGAGCTTGGGTTACTCGGGTCTCTCCCAAAGAGATTGGGCTCTCCCAGCCCATTGGGAAGGTCCACATCCACCACACTTTATCAGCCACATTTTAGGACCAGCTCCTACTCAGGGCACACTTGCCTGGCACCTGGACCCTCTCTGGCAGGTCCAGCCCTGCCCTGCAGCCCTGACCCCACGCATCCCGGTCCTGCCTGCCTGTGATCCAGTTCCCTGCCGGACTCCTCAGACAACTAATTAAGGATATGTCTGCCCCACAGCATGCAGCATTTTCAGCTTCACGGTTAAGCAGGCTCACTAATTAATTGCAATAACTTAAATCAAGTTAAACCTGATAGGCCCCCCCCCCCCCATACAGTTACAGGCAACACTTCATTTCTGATGTCAGATGTTAGATTTTTCTTCATCTCTACTTGGAAGATGTTGCCATGGAAGACAACAATTAGAAAGTTCTCATGAGCAAGTATAATCATAATTAAAATTACAACTTACTGGGGATTTTTGAATTTCCGACACTGCGTAATTCCCTTGCGAGAGCCACTTTGCCGTTCCCGTTAAGGACAGGCCTGTCCCATAAAGGTCTATGCTGAAGCGACCCTAAAAAACAAGCAGACGAGCCTGGTTACCCCAAAATACTGTGCTTTTGCCACCGTGTCACTTTTCTTGCCGGCAACGTTTTCCATTTTTTCCATCGCTCTGATAATGATTAGCACATACTGTACAAATCACAGCATGGCTCGGGTTAGGAATTTCCTTCTCGTTGGTGGCTGCAGAGAAGGAGGGGCTTTATCTTGGGTTTTCACTGCTTTTTCTCAGTTTTACACTGCTTTTTTTTTTTTTTTTTTCTCGGTTTTACACTGCTTTTTCGCGGTTTGCCAGCTGAGGGCATTCTTGGCTTTCCCATGGCAAACTGCGGAGCCTGACGTGCTCCAGCAGCTGATGGGAAAGGTACCCCAGGGACGCGCCGCAGCGGCTCTCACTGCTCCCTCCTCAACTGGAGAGGGCACACTTCTCCTTGTTTTCCTTATTTTCCACTGGGCTTTGTTTTGGTTTTTTTTTTTTTTTTTTTCTCTCTTTTTCCCTCAGACTTCAGTAAAATCAAAACTCTTTCATTTGTTTATTTCTTAAAAACGTTCTTCACTTCATTCCAACCTGTCTCCAAATGCACAAAATGGACGGAAAATTAAGGGCTAGGTCTGCATCCAACGGGAATGCCTCCAGCCTTCCCCTTACCCCCACGGCAGACCCCAGCCCTGCCTGTTTGTGGACCCAAGGGAGGGATCCTTCGGCCACATCCCCAGGCTGACCGCAGCCCAGCACGGTTGTGCGCTACCAGATGGCTGTTAGCTTTGCTCCCTGCACTTGCTGCCTTGGGAACGTTGATTTTCTGCAAGGAGCAAACTGTCCGGGTCAGGTGGATGGATATTAACATTCATGAGCCTTCCCGAGGTAAGAAGTCAATCCCTAAGCTGTTGAGCTGTGTGGAAAAGCGTCAGCTCCAAAAGTAGGGAGGGAAGAGATGGAGCCATTTGGCCTCTGCCGTCTGTTGCTGCAGCTCTTTGTGAGTAAGGTCCCTCCAATACCTTGGACTATCCAAACACAACACTTGTCGTCCCCCATCTCCACAAAAAACTAGGTGTGCTGGGGTTATAGAGCAAGCCACCTGTAGGACAGTGTTAATTAGTCTCCTAAAGACTTTCAAGAAAGCATATTTCTTCCAAGCAACTGGGCTAGATGTCCTGCATCGCCTCCCAAACCTACTGAAGATGGGACTTAGCCTGTGCCCAGCTCTGTGCTTTCATGGCTGGGCACATCGCGGTGCTGGGACAGCCTGGATTTGCCCTGATGCCCAAAGGCACTGCCTTTGTTTCATCACCTTTTTCCCAGCCCCGGAGTGGAGCGAGTGGTGGTCCCACTGGGCTGCCATGAAAATAAGCAGCAGGGCATGGGGATGGTGGGGCAGCAGCTGGCAGGTACCATGGTGGTCTCTGATGGCTGGGCTCCATCGGTCCAGTGGCAGAAACCCAACCTGTCCCTGCCCTGCAAAGGCTCTCCTGCCTCCTTCTTGGGAATCTCCCCCCTGGAGCTGGCTTGGCAGGAGTCCTGCTGTCTGTCTGCTGCCTTCTCCACCCAGAAGGGTTATCTCACCCATCTTCTTGCACCCCTGTTTCAGCGAATATAAGACTGTGGAGCACAGAGGCAGGGTCCCAGGGCATCCCGATGGCCTGACCCACTACTGCTCTCCATGCCCAGCACTTCCACCAAGCCCTGCCATGGACTGATCCCCCTACCTTCAACTACGCATGCAAAATCCAGCCCTTCTCCCACAGCTTATTTCTTCTTCCTTTTCTCCTTTACTGCCGACTGTCTGAGGCCCTGGGGAGTGTCCCTTAGTCAGTCCCAACACTGGTCCGATAATAACCTGGCGTTTTCCCATATGGAAAACGGAGAGTGCTTTCTGCATGGACAAAAGGAAAAGTTTCCGACCACTGAGATGAGAATGTGACACTCACTGGAGTTGGGCTGATGTGATCAGCAGTAATTAATAGAGGGCCTGGACATAACAAATGGCACCAATTCCTCTGAAATGCTATTGTCAAATACCTGTGGGCATTTGGCTGCACTGTAGCAGTCCCCAGCAGTGGCAAAAGGAACAGGTCGTCCATCATGCGTCCGTGCGAACTGTAAATCGGTCGCTGTGGAGAACAGTTGGTGAATAACACGGAAAGAAAGATGCAGGGAGAGAGACAAAATAAATGTAAACATGCTCTTCGCTAATGTTTAAATTCACTAAAGCTGGTTTCAAGCATTAATCTCGAAAGTCAAGACCTCATCTGTTGGATTTTTAATACTAAATCCCCAATTCATCCCACATGTGGCTCCCGGTATGTGAGCACTGAATTTAACAGTGCTCCAGCTTTCTGGCTGGAGCCAGAATTTAACAGCTCACACGCTCCACGCTTACAGCTCGGTTTTAGTACGTTGGTGATTTAGGACCTAGGTATAAATAACAGCCAAACTTGAACCCATGACTTGGGTTTTATTTCTCTATCAGAAAATGCCCCACTTTCAAGAAGGCCATGGGACCTCCTAAATCCCAATTTAAAAAAAAAAAAGGCAAACAGCCATCTCTGTGCTGTCCCGGCTGCCCAGCCCAGGGGTCGGGGTTTCAAAGGGAATTGGGATATTTTGCTCTGGAAGGATCTGAAGTAACCCAGACTCATTTAGATGGGGATGTGAGATAGCTCCTGCCTGACAGAGGTAGGTGCCCAGCTCCTTTTGAAATTCAAAGGGAGCTGGTATCAAATTCCCCCGAGAGCGGTTCCTTTGAGATCTTTACCTAGGAGCTTTTACAGACTATTAGTAGCTTTTTACAGATTGATAGACTGGGAGGAATCATGGCTTGAAAATTAAGTGATAAAAACCCCCTATCAGATAAAGTGTCATTTTACAAGGAAGGATTTTGATTTGCTAAAACAATCTCTGCTGTTTTACTGTATGAACCCCCAACAATATGTTGTATTTTTAAAACATTTGCCAGAAACTGATAGCATCCCTGGGGTCGAGGGGACCGAAACCGTAACCTTATGGGATGCTGTGGGCTTTCTGGCGGCGGGATGGCTCCCAGGTCCCACGGATGAAAAGAGAGACAGGGTATCACTTATACTGCACAGCTACAGTCCCCTCCTCCCCTGCAAATCCATGGCCCCAGCTCCATCACTCTCCACACCAGTTACTTCCCCATGGCCTGGCTCTGCAAAGAGCCACCTCCACCCCCACCCTAAGGAATCAGCATCCCTGACCCCACCGGAGACCCTGCACTGGTCCAGCTCCTCCCTGGTTAAGCTTTCTGTCTGAGTCCAGTCTGCAAATAGGAGATCAAATGAAATAAAATCCTTCAAAAAATACACTGGCCTGCCGGGAGCACGCACATTTTCATTCTGCATAGCAGATGCCCCAGCGACTATCTTAATATTTTCCCGTCTTACAGAGAAACAGCACGAGCATCTCTCATGTACTCAAGTTGCAGTCTCTAAGTGTAAAGCAGCCTTTAACAGGAATATTGCTCACTAGAGTACTACTACTTGCTTGTAGTTACAGCTATATTTGTGTAAAATAAACATATTTTTTTTTAATGGCAAGGCCCTGTTTTTACTCACTTATTATTTGCATAGTGTTCAGGTCCAGCCTTACTTTGCTGAAGGTGGAAAACCCAGCTGCTGTGTAATCTTTCCTACACTGGCAGTCTTCTCGTCTGCTCCCGTTATACGGACATTCAGTCGGGTTATGCAATCTAAATCAAAAGAAAACCCTTTCTACTCATGACCGGAAAATATTGCCGTGGAAAACAAAAATATTGCGAAGCTCAGGATTAAGGGATTTCTTACCTGTATCCATACACTTCCGAAAAATTCTCTGCATCCCCATTTACAAGGGTCACATACTCCTTTGGGCTGTCAGTCTGCATCCCAGAGCAATACACCTGAGAGAGAGAACCCAGAATTTTGTCAGGTATCACGGGCAAAGGGATGGCCGAGAAAACCAAAGGCAGAAAATGCACGAGTGGAAGCGAAGAGCACACGCAGCGTCCTCTTGCACCTTTGGGAAATGCATTAACCATCAGTCTGTTGCTGAAATGCACCTTTAACGTCTTTCCTTTGACTTGAAGGAAATATTCGCCATCTTCAGCGACACCTTTGAGATTTTTAACGTCTTTGCAACTCCTCGGTAACTCGCCTGAAACAAAACAGAAATACTTGTAGTCACTGAGCAATGTACATCAAAAATTTCTTCTGTGAAGCATCTAAAGCATCAAAACACCTTGTTTATTTTTAAGAGGTATCTCTGAAGTGCCTTAGTGCTCAGTTGGATGGCTCCGAATGCTTGGAACTACTGCACATCTCTAGGATTTTGATGGGAATAGATGCTGAAGCCACGAGAAAGGCAAAGGGAGGTGCATATCTGCAGACTTACAGTCATGGACGTTGTGGCATGCCCTCCTCTCTTCGGGCTTCAGATCCGCATGGCACAAGCTGCTGACCTGGTCATTGTTCGTCAAACACTGCACCGACCGGTGCATGACTCCAACTCCACAGGTGACGGAGCACTGCAAGACAGGAGCAGAGATTCGTATTTTACCCCAAGGGTTTCTGGGCTCCAGGGGACCAGAGGCAGCCCATTTCCCTCCTATCAAGAGACAGCAGCAAAGGCCTCAATCCTGCAAAGTGTTCAAACGCAGGCGTCATTTTAATCAAACAAATAATCCCTTTGATTATTAATCACTTCATTATTATCATTGCCACTATTTCAAGAAGAGTACAGAACTTCGCTTAGCACTGAAACACTTTACAGGATAAGGCACTATTGGTTAAGATGAACCATGCGCTCACGTAAAATTGTTTATTTTTCACACTAGGAAGAGAGAAATGTTCACCAGAATGCCTGAATAGTAGAAGTCCTCTTCTGGTGGCTGGGAGACATTGCTTGGGTCACTGACAGGGTCCTCTGAACAAACATGACATGGGTTGTTGTTTTCTATCCAAACTGCACCAAACCAAAGTCTCCGAACCCTTGCTGCCCTCACCCTCTGGAAAAATGGCTATATCTGTGCAAACACTGGGTAATACTCAAACAGCCTAAATCAAGGTCAATCTTAAGGATGAAATTGCACAAGTTACTGGAGCTACTGAGCAGCAGCTCGTCCGGGCTTGCTGCTGCTGAGCATGGGCAAGGGGAGGTGGGAGCATCTTGTTCCCCCTCTGCAACTTGTTCTTTCAGTACTTGAGAACCGAAAACCCGTTCTCAAGTGGTACTCTTTCTACAGGTACCAGGTTAGGCTGCTAAGGAAATGAGGATGCTCATCTGTTTAGAAATGCTTAGTATAAAGGAGTGCACCATGAAGGAAATGGTCTTCAACAGCTCATGGCATTTGCAACTCGGTGTTTACACTGTGTCTGGTCCAAATCCATAAAACTTAACTAAGGAGCTGAGGAGGACTCTCCGTGTCCATCAAAGGTGATAGTATTTTACATTATCTTACATTAAATCCCTTTGAAAATCAGACACGAGAAGGGTCATGGCACTTTGTAGTCACTGGGAGATTCAGCAGCCCTAAGCGAGGAGAAAGGTCTTGCTCTCTGAAATGGATACTCTTTGCAATGAAGCTCTATTAATGAGCTGGACATTTTGCACTGAAATTCTGGGGGAGAATACCGATTAATTGAGGCTGAGCTCTTTGGTGTAGCTTCTCTGCCCTGACTTCCAGGGAGGATCTGAGGCTTCTTATGGGGCAGGAGGAACTTAGGTTTCAAACGGCTCTGCCATTTACTGTGACAACTTCCACTACATTTTGCTTGACTTGACCCTCGTTGCCTTGTAAAGGTCCGACAAATTCCTACAAATGCCTGAGCTGGGTTAATAAATCAAATTTATGGGAGAAACATCACATTTCAAAGAATGTCAGAAGCAGCCCAAAGAAGTGAAATGTTATCACCTTAACTAAAATTCAACCTTGTAGTTCAGGCTCCAGAAAAGGCTGAACACAAATAACTTTAGCAGCAGGCGAAGTTTTTTTCCCCTGCCCTGTCCCAGCATTTGTAAGAAGGAAGTGGGGGCGGGGGGGAGGTGGGAAGAAAAAGAAAGAAAAATCCTTTTAAGGCTAAAATGACCAGTGTTTTAGCCTATCAGTGGTACCCAAGTCTTGCTCACACACATGGACAAGTGGGATCAAGCCCAGCTGCCAACCTCCTATCACTCCCTCTACTCTAGCACAAGGCAGTTAAAAAACCCTGGTTTTCTGGCAATAACCCCACTTCCTGAGTAAGCGTGCAGCATGCCTCTCAACACTGCCGCAAATTTTGGCTACAATCTAATTTTCACGGAGATTGTGACTCCACTCGTGGCTGCTGGGACTCCCCCATACGATGGCGTTCGGTCTGGAGCAGGAGCCCTACGCACACCGGGGCTGCCGATGCACGAGGGTGTTCACTGTGTTAATTTATGCACCTCTCAAATGTTTCCCTTCCAAACCTTGGGACTGTGCCCCCTGTGTAAAGAATAAAAGTTTTTTTCCAATTTTTTCAGTGAAAAAATGAAGTTTGCCAAACTTACGCTTCCCCAGTTGCCGACGCGCCAGGACGCCGAGACGGGGCACTCCCCGAGGTAGCAGGGCTGGATGTTGGGCGGCTGCGTGCCAGGACAGTTGACCGTGTTCTGGTACCCGTACTCGTAGTGGTCCTTCCCGGTGTAAATCTCGCTGCAGGACACCAGGCGCTGCCTGTATCCCTTCCCACACGTGACGGAGCACTGCGGGCAGAGGAAACGCCTGTCAGCACCAAATGCTTCGGGAAGGCTGCCCGAAACGGGGAGGAAAAGCAAGTTTACCAGCTTTTAACACGGCAAGCTGCTCCAAGGGATCGCTAGTAACTATTTAAGCCAACCGTGAGTGTTGTGAGTGACTATAAGCAGGCTGGCGCCTGACACTGTCTTTCAGCACCCAGTTCCTCCCTGACCTGCTCTAGGAACCCCTGCTCCAGGTTGGCTCCTGGGCACAAGTTATCTGTCCCCAAGGGCAAAGAAAGGAGAAGAAGATCCTTGAGAACTCAAAAATGCTTCTATTATTTGGATTTTCTTTTTTCTCTTTTTTTTTCTTTTTTTTTTTTTTTTTCGCCATGGGATGCGCAGAGAAAGAAAACGGCCAAGACTGATCCTGAGTTGCAAGTACTTGTCAGCAACTGGAAGAAATGGAAGGTTTTCCCTGGAATTAGATGAGAAACGGTGTGTCTGCCCTCACTAAAAGGCTGAGGTGGAGCTGGAATGAGCTGAGCTCCAGCTACACAAGCCCTTACTCACCTCCTCATCTTCATGGGCCCAAGTGCTCCCAGGGAGTGATGGGGGGTGGGAATGTGTAGAGGGTGTCTGGACAAGGGGCAGCCAGGGCTCCAGCTTCACAAGGACCCTGATATTTCTCTTAGGAAACTACCCAGGAGACCAGGCTGCTCCGAGAAATTCTCATCTCCCCACATTTCTCCCTCCTGCACTATCTTGGGTGGCTCGTCTCTCCTCCCCCTCAATCCTTGCGTGTTTTCCTTTTTCCCTTTTCTTATTCTTTCTTTTTAATCAGTGCTGTGTCAGCAGCTGCCTTGTCATTTCCCTCTGCTGTTCCTCCAAGAGGAAAGTGATCCTTCACCCGCCGCAGAAGGAAACGGGCTGAGATTAGCCCGGCTCCTCCCGCGTGCAGCGCCTGCCGCAACGAAAACTCATCTATTTTCCTTGCTGAGCCCTCTCCCAGCTGCGGGGGCAAACCTGCTGCCTTCGCTCACGCCGGGTCCTCGCTCCTGCCAAAGACGGCACCGAGGAAGGACGTGTCCCCACGGTCACATCCAGGCTCGCCTTTCCCCCAGGATGCTCACCCACAGCGCATGGGGCCACGGAGCTCCTCGTGAGGGGACGGGAATAAAACAAAATAAATAAATAAATAAACAAATGAAATAAAATGGCACGGACCCGAAGAGGGTGCCTGCTGAACGCGATGTGCTTTGGAAGAAAACTGCCTCTAGATATTAGCTAGGACTCTGAGCACGCTGGCGTTTAGTCTTTAATATCCTGGTATTCTCCCACAGCCCTGCGCCTTTCTCTCTAGCAGGGAAATTGCACACAGAAACGAAGCCCGAAAATAATAATTAAACCACGCAGCACTGCCCTGCCACTGTTGATTTGGGTTGCAACATCTCAGCGAGGCTGGTGGCCAGAGGAGGAGAGGGTGGCCTGGTCCCCGTGCGGGGACGGGGATGGGGACTCACCTCCGACCACTCCCCGGTGATCCAGACGTACTCGCAGGGCGGCAGCCCGCAGCTCTCGATTTCGGGGGGACGTTTGCTGGCGTCGCAGTAGCCGCTGTTCTGCACCTGCTTGTTCTCATCCACGCAGACCACCTTGCGGTACCGAGACGCCTCCCCACACGTCTTGATGCACTGTTTGCAAGAAACAACAGCTCATGCAACCCACGAGGGACTTCAGCAAATCAATCCGCATCTGCAAAGCGAGCGAGCCCTCCTCCCAGCATCCCCAGTGGGCCGATGGCTCTCTGCCCCATGCTGGCATCTCTCATTGGTATCACCTGGGGGCAAATTCGAGACCGGGGCCTCGCTGGGCCAGGCGCTGTGGGAGCATCCAGTGACGTGTTTTCCCATCCAATGGAGGTACCAAGCCAAATCACAGGTGCAGGGAGAGAGGAGAACCCGAGGCAGCAGGTGTTGGGATGGGGTGGACGTGGGGTCCAGCTGTGATGGGACCCAGAGATGCAGAGGTGGGCACGCCGGGCCAGGAGATGGGCCAAGGGGGAAAGAAAGGGACCAACCCCCATCATTTCAGCCCCTAGTGAATACAGCTGCCCGGAGAACGACAAGCCAGCCATCCCCCATCCAAAATACACACCGTGGCACCCTTGGCTGTGGCTGGTGCTGGGGGGAGCCCCTTCCCCAGTCCCTGCCAGCACGACAGGGGGACACATCTCTGCAACCGCTGCAGCGGAGGGGACCCTATGAGTTTATTCTGTTTTGAACACTGCCCTGCCTGATATTAAGAGCAACCCCTGCTAGCCGGGCACAACTGCTCCCCGGGGGCTTCTGGAGACTTTAAGGACTCGGTTCTTTCTCTGCTCATCTTGGGAAAACCAGCCCAACAGGGAGGCTGTGCTCCTGGGAGGGGTCTGTGCTCGGAGCGCGTCTTACAAAACGCACATAAAACAAAATCAATCCGCGTAAGAGCAGCTGTCTGGGTAAAACCCCATTTTCTTGAAGTCATCGCCTGTAATGGACTTCTAACACTCAACTAAGTGGATTAACGAGGAGAAAAATGCATGAAAATAATCATTTTATATAATGTGCAGGAAATGTCTTCCCCCTAAGGAAAAGGATAAAACATTCAATCAGACCATCCCTATCTGCACAGAAACACTGTTTGAAGTCACCTAGGCTCGGAGGACTGTGCCAGTTTAATCTAGTTAGAGTCTCACCCTCCGAACATCATTTCCAGCCTCCCCGAAGCAGCTCCTGCTCTCCTGGCTGGCCCACAACCAGCAAGATCTTAGTGGGGTCATCTAGCTGTGAAACGCGGGCACTCTCAGGCCCCCATTTCTGTAATTAGCTGTCAGAACCAAGATTGCGAATTACGTGAGAACCCCGAGAAACCAGATCAACTCACGGCAGGAGCATCAAACTAGGAGAGCCGTGGTGAGCGCAACGTCATGTTCATCGTAAATATTTAGTAACCGAGCAAAGTGGAGGGGGGCGGGGAAGGAGAGGCAGCCCCACAAAGCAGCATTTATTCCGAAGGAATAACTTCGGAGCTCTTAGGCAACAGTCAACATTGCAAAATCCGCAGTCTGCCAAAAGACCCCAAGGGCTTCGTGTGCTTTCAACCTTATTTACTCTCTTCCTTTAAGTCCTTGGAGTGGAAGCTCCTTCCAGGTCTGTGCCGAAACGCAGCGATCCTAAGGGGGCTGGAGGAATTTGCTGGAGTGTGATTTCCCCAGAGAGCAAACAAACTGTGCTGTATTTGCCCTTCTCTGATATCCCCCTATTATATAAGTAAAATCTGAAAGGGGGTTATTGCATGGAATAAGGCGTCACTGGCACTCCAGCATCACGTAGCTTCCCTGAGTGGCACCTTTCAGGGGCCGTGCGGACCCCGACTTCCCTGCTCCCTCCTCACGAGGGACCCCCCAGCGCAGTGGGAAGCGGGGCCACAGGATGCTCAAAGCTCCCCTTGTCCCTGGTTGGGCGTACGCCAGCCCAGCACGTGGTCGCCAGCGCAGGGTGAGTCGTTCCAGCCCTCCACAGCTCACGGCCAACGGGGGCACCTTGCAAGGAGCGGGAAGAAACAAGGCTGATTTCATCTCCTCCCTTTAATGTATATTCAAGCCTGAATTTGGAAAGCACATTGTCTCACGCTTAATTTTAGGAGGGTGAACAATCTCTATGCCATCAATGCATCTTCTGACATTGGCCGCGAAGAGCTATCGTATCAAAAACCTATCCTCATTTGAAACCATTAGTCGCTGATGAGAGATTGACGCTCTCAGACACACGCCAGCCTGCTTTGGGTTTCTCTGCACATAACGGTTGTACGGCCAAATAAACCCGAGCCAGCTCTGTGTGTTTTGTCATCGTCAGTAAATTAACGTTTGATTATTTGTATTTTTGGGGATAACTGGCAATTAAATTAATCCCACTGAGTTATTAAATACGGCTCAAAGACAGTGAGACCGTCATAAAACAAATCAGAGAGAGACACTGCAGAGGTTCCAATCAGCCACCCCAAGGTTATAAAACATATTCGCATAGAAAGTGGACAGTTCAGCTAGCATGAAAAGGCTATTTTTCATTTTAATATGGTGATAGATCTTGTATGAAATCCCATGTTCATGACTGATCTAAATCTCACATAAAACAGCAGGGCTGGGGGATAGCTGCCATTAATAGCAAGAGCTGAAAAACAGGTCAGGCATTTGACAATATTTGTCTCTTTTGCCTCATTTCCCAAATTTTGAACTGTTTTCCTGGCAGTTCAAATTAAGGCCCATTTCAAGCATTTCTGCAACTGTTTTAGAAGAGTAATAATTAAAAAAACCCCAAAGGCATTGCTTTGCGAAAGCATTCATTGTTTTGTTTTGTTTTTTTTTTTTTTTCCTCCCCTCAAATCAAAATCTGTCAGAGAGATGAAACAAAACTGCACACCACGAACACTTCAAACATGCCCTGGGTAACTCTGCAATCCAAATCAGGAGAGGATGGCACAATTTTCCCCCCAAACGGCAAATGTCAAAGGTTCAAGAATCGCATTGCAGCTTCCAGAGCCATGCCTTGTCCTTCCACAGAGGTTCATATTGAGAAAAAAAATCCTTCTCTCTCCCTTTTTTTTTGTGGCCCTGGTCTGAGTTTTACTTTGACATTAGCAGGGCCCTTTCTATTGACTTTCTTCCCCCTGGTGCGGGCACTGAGAACAGCTAATTAACGGTGATACACCAACAGAGCAATAAACGGTTTCCAATAAGTTCCCTACTCCTTTTCATTGGCAAGACCAACTTTTTTCTAAACATCAACAGAAATGAACAATTAAAAAAAAAAACCCTCTCGACAGATTCCCTATAAAGATAAGAAATCAAGAACAAGACAGCGCTGGGATGTTATTTTACATCCCGCCTTTCATGTCGATTAGGGTTCATTGCTGTTCCCTGCTCAGAGAATACTAATGCAATCTGTGCCTCTTCACTATAAATAACATGCAGCCAGTGCTTATGGCTGGGGAGAAGGTGCTATTACTTTTTTCCACCGGGTACGTCAGAACAAAACAAGAAGCGCTCAGGAGAAGAACTGCTTGGAGTCAGCCAAAGGGGCGAGCTCACATTGAGCATCTCCTGCACGTTTCTATTAGTGGTTAATTATGGGTGAGGAAACTTCCAGCCCATCCCCCTAGAGAAGCTCATCCCCGGGGAAGAAAAAATAAAAATCTCTGTAACACGTTAAAAATTTCCCCAGTGCAATGGGGAGCCCTGGAAAACTCAGGAAAACATCAGCATCTACCTCCCACCATGGGCTTGGCAGGGTGGGAGCAGGCAGGGGTCTCTCGCCACTGGTTTGAAAAGTTGCGAAAATAAGGGAAAGAGGGTGAAAGGATGGGGTCGGAGCGGAGGCTTTTCAGGGCTAATTACATCGTTGAGTAAGGACTGCAACTCCATGCTGCTTGGTGACCTACTTTGCCGCCTGTAAATTTATTAGCTGAAGAAATTTAAAAACGCTCTGTAAAAGCACAAGTTCATTGCAAGGAATTTGCTGGAGCCCCCTCAGCTTTTTTGACGTTTCTTTTCCAGGCTGGGGTGTTTCCGTCAGCTACCACTGCGTGCTCGGCTCGGCTTTGCCTCCTGCTGCTTCCCATCACACCTCGGCTCCCCGGCAGGTGGGAACGGGGCACGGTCCCCTCTGGCCTCTTGTACTCGTGGCCATTTTACATAAGATTATAAATCCATTATAACTTCCCAACACCACCAGGACAGGGGAAATGAAGCTAAACTGGTTGGTACCACCCCTGTCGGGCTGCAGTACCACAGCAGGGGATGTTAGATAATGCCCCATCCCCGGCTGCCTGCAGTCCGGGATGCTCCGCGCAGGCACGAGCCAAGGATGAGCTCGTGGGGAAGGAAGGATGAGAGGAAAGCACACTCTGCCTTAACCCTGAATTTTTTCTTGCTGCAGCGGAAAAGCTGCACAGCCTCTGCATGCATAAGATGTTTTTTTCTTTCATCAGTAAATTTGCTTTTCCTATCCTCCCCTTTTTTTCTTTCTTTTTGTCTTTTTTTTTAGGGACACAATAAAGGCAGGCTCTGGAAGTAGCCTTTATGGAGGCAGTACCTCTCCATCTTCTGTTAGAGGAGCAGGAGGCCCTAGTTTGCATTTACACCATGGTCTCTTCACACTGTCTCGACAGGGGAAGGGACCTTGACCCATTCTGTCCCCCTTCCGGACCTCCCTGGGCCATGCAGGAGCAATATCAAAGCAGCCTGACTGACAATCAAAGCCGGGCCCCCCTCTGCTTAATATTTATCCTGCTCCCTGGATCTGCGCACTGCAGGCGTCAGGGTGACCAGGAGCACACACCTCCAAAGTCAGTGAGACTTTTGCTGCTCAAAGGATGCAGGATCGAGCCCCTGCTGCCCCGCCACTGGGGCCAGCAATGCTTTTGCAGGGAGGATGATCCACCTGGGGGCTGGGGATCCACCTGCCCCTCTCCATCCCCTGCATCCCCATGAACGGCCCATGATGGGCAATCCCTTCTCCCCGTGTGACGAGGACACCCTCTCCAAAGAAGTGGTGGCCTCTTCTGTGGGCTGGATGACACAGGATTCAGCTCGCCAGAGCTGGCAGCTCCATCGCCTTTCCCATTTCCAAGGCTGGCAGTCCCTGCACCGCAGGGAAGAGCCTCGGACAGTGGGACAGGGATGGAGGAGAACTGGAGCAGGACTCTTCCACCCAGGGATAGCTAAAAATGGAACAAAACCAGAATGAAAATAGTAATTTCGGTGCCTGGTCTGAAGTTCCTCTGCCAAAATCCGTTTTGTGCTGGAAGCGTGTGACAGCACCCTGTGGGCAGCCCACGGGAGGGCTCCTCCTGGACCCCCTCCTCCTGCCCAGAGGCCCCTTGTCTTCCTGCCACCCACCAGCCACGAGTTGGAGTCGCTCCCTGAACCACCGGAGCAGCAGCTTTATCCCCTGCTCCAGCATAAGGGGCTGGTTTTGCTGGGGACTGATCCTGGTCACCCAGAAAAGCACCGTCTCCCATGGGAGATTTCATCTCAGCGCTGCTCACGGCTTAGCAAAAAGTATGGATGGGGAGCTCAGCCGAAGGAGAGAGCTGTCAGGAGCTGGGATAACGAAGTAGGAAAGGGGGAATTAGTGACGTTCCTCAGTTCCTCCAAACCCACAGGCACGGGGCTCACCGCCGGAGCAGCGCCACAGGGCTCAGACCCAAATCCCCGCTACCCAAAACCTGCTGGATATTCGCACAAATTAACCCTACGGAGATATTCCTCAGCTCCCCCTTCCAGCCAGAACATACGAGCGTTTCCTCTGCTTCCTTTTTTTTCGGCGAGCCCGGGTTGCAACCCCAAAACCCCACTCGGTGGAAACCCCGACCCACGGACAGCGATCTCCGGCCCCCGGGAGCCCCCCGTCTCCGGCATCATCCAGCCTCATCCCGCGCCGCACGCTTGAGAGCACAAGTGACGTGACCCCGGGGGAGGGCGGAGGGGGGGGTCCCCGCTTACCGCTTGCCATTCGCCGGCTGCCCAGCGGTGCGTGGGGCACTCGGGGAGGTGGCAGTCCCGCTGCGGAGGGGGACGGCTGGCCGGGTCACACTCTGCCTCCTCGGCTGCCTTCGGGGTGCCGCCGTAGCAGTGCACGGCGCGGCGCTGGACGCCCCGGCCGCAGGACACCGAACACTGGAGGAAGGGACAAAAGGTGAGTGGCGGTCCCTGTCGCAGCCCTCACGGTAAGTTCCCGGGGTTCGCCCTCAACAGCAGCGATAGCAATGCGCAAATGCCGGCGTTTAAACTTCCAGGTGACGGCTTTTCATTGCACAAGGGAAAAATTTCGCAAGGACGGAGCGGCCAGGCTGAAATCCCTGCTCCCCTGAAGCCAGCGGGAAGTTTTGCCATTGGCTTCAGCAGGGTCGGGATTTCCCGGACAGGATTTATATTGCAAAAAAAAACCCTCTGGAGAAAGCGGCACGGCTAAACCATCGCGACACGCCAGAGGCGGCAAGGCTCTGCCTATTACTTCTCAGGCACTCGGCTCCAAAAAGTAGTAGTTCCAAATATCTCAAATGCCACAAGTGTCGCTGGAGCAGACTTTAATGAAAAGCCAACTTGAATTATATAGAAGAAAGTCTGTAGTGGTAGAGAGGTAAAGGCATGAGACAGCTGGGATTTCTTTCAGCACGCATCTAAACACGCACATGCACACAAGCCAGGGCGTTCTGTTAGTTTGTGAAAATAAATGTCTTTTTTAAATTAACTGTGATTCACATTTCCTTCGTTACGCTGTGGGCACATTTCTCCCCACTTCTAGGCACAGCAAGAAAAGCCTGAATTTTTCTGCTTCTCAGACATCTTCAAATTATTATCTACACTACAATACCTTTAACAGCTTGCTTTTTCCTTCGCACAACATCTCTTATTGTCGTGACTGCACACTGTAATATGTTTAGCAGTACTTAATGTCCCTCTGGTATGGATATTTCCTTGCTAAATCTTAAAGCACACGATATAGATTTGGAATAAAACCACTTTGCCTTTATAGAAGGAAGCACGTAAAAATCAAAGGTATGCATTTAAAACACGGCTCTTAGGATTAGCCTTTTGCTGAGTCAACGATTAATATAAGCAATATTATTAATACATCAGGAACTAAGAAAACAAGTTTACAGCCCGTTATTGCAATACGCATAAAAGCGAGCCGCCTTAAGGCAGGGAATTAGGCGGTGCCTAACGGGGAAGCAATTCCCTCTTTTGCAGAGTATTCCTCCGTAATGCTCCGTTTGCTTTACTATCCCAACGTCCCATAAAGCCACGAGGACCAAAGAAAAGCTGACTGTGAACATTTGCCTGGCTTCAGATATTTGTAAGAGGGTGGGGTGGTTTTTTTTTTTTTTGTCTATGTGTGTAACTTTTGAAAGTAGCAGCGAGATTTCTGTCACTGGTGATGCCAATGTTTCCCATCTGCTGCGCTGACTCCCTGTGATTAATAGCGCTGTTTGTCCTACGCATTCCATAGGGGACAGTTAAACTGAATAACGGCAACAAACTTGGAGAAACATATACACCAGGATGCATACCATGCTCAAAAACGCCTTTTGGTTTGCATTTATCACCCACCTGAAAAGCCCATGCCCGGGAACGTTATGATAAGGGAGAGCGAGCCATGCCACGGCTCTTTCCCGGGGGGGCTGTGACACCCCACAGAGCGGGTTTGGGGAGGAGGCGGCTGGTCCCTGGCCATGCTGGACCACCAGGCAAAGCTGTCAACTCGTTTCACTGCATGCTGGGGGCGAAACCCACGTAAGCCCGCGAGGATAAACGCTGCATCCTGACAGAATCCGTGGGAGGACTCACAGTGGGGGAACAAATTCCCTCAGGATGCCAGGCCAGCGGTGCTGTGTCCTGGACCGTCCCTTGGAAGAGATTTGAACCCCCCACATATAAGCAAGCAAGCAACCAAAGAGCTTTTCCTTGGGCTAATTACAAGAGTATAGGTAGGGGAGGCTCTTCCTAGCCAAATGGGCTTCCTACGTGCCCCCGGTGGCCACAGCGCGACGCAGCCATGGTACAGGAGAAAGGAACGCCAGCGTGGCCCTGGCCGAGAAGACACAACTGCAGGTGAGCGCAGCCCTGGGGTCAGAGGAGGGTGGTGTGGGGTGACCCCGGGCATCGCCGGAGCTCGGAGCCCTGCCGACGGGGGGACAATGCTGCGCCCGCTTGGGTGACGGTGGGGGAGTTGGGGCCACGGGAGTTTTCCCAGCGGAACGAGGCATCTCCTCCCGCTGCCCGCACGGCAGCGTCAATATCGCTGTGGCTCTGGCTGGATTGATGGCTGGCTTCAAAATAACACCACTACAGGGGCAAAAAAATAGGTGGGTTTTTACACCGTTTTCATCCTGGCTATTCTAATCCAGAACACTGCTCAGCCAGGCTGTGTCTACCCTAGGGAAATACAGCTGGCTGACACTGCCAGAAGATACTCAGTTTTGGGGCAGCCAACTTTTGCTATACTCATATATTCCCTTATGGGGTGCCACCAGCCAGGCAGCCTCTTTGTCCTTTCTATAGAGTCTATATATTTTCCAAGGAGTGCCTCCTTTCTCCACTGAGAAAGTCAACCGCCAAACTGCCGAGTGCCAGCTCGGCTACGGAGAAGCTCTGCCAGACGCTCTACCTGCGCCCTCAAACAAGGCTGGATTTCAGCCTGTAGCTGAAATACGTAAATACCAGACAGCGGAATAAATATTGGTATTTTTGCTAAGTGAAAGGTAAATGGCCATAATTGATAGTACTTAGGAGATGCAAACACATTAAATCTGACATTTCAGTGCAGACACAAGCACATTTAAAACTTGGAGAAAAAGCCTTTTTTTCTTCCCTTCTGATTGTTACAGATATATTAAGAATGCTCCGCTGCAGGAAAGTGGGTTCATAACAACCTAGAAAAGAATTACCCGGCCTCTGAATACAAAACATCCAGAGAGAAAAAAACCTGGGAGCGGAACACCAGCTTAGCCAGCTGCTGGCTGGCATTCATTTTTAACCATTCTTGTATTTTTTAATCCTGATTTTTTTAATCACTCCTTTTCCCAAAAGGAAAAGAAAAAACCAAACACCTAAAGGCACATGCAACAGGT
Organism: Chroicocephalus ridibundus; assembly: GCF_963924245.1. Classification (NCBI taxonomy): domain Eukaryota; kingdom Metazoa; phylum Chordata; class Aves; order Charadriiformes; family Laridae; genus Chroicocephalus; species Chroicocephalus ridibundus. The sequence goes on along the minus strand of NC_086293.1, from coordinate 16,761,660 downwards.
CCTGTGCACGTATGGGGACAGGGAGGATGTACTTTTATGGGAAAACCTTGCCTTATTTCTCACGCAGACTTTTGCTGGTTTACCCAGGACAAAAGGCAGCCAGCTCACAGCAGCTCAGCTTTGGGATTATCTTTTGGAGGCAATTAGACCTTCAGAAAGCTTTTTTTTTTTTTTTTTTTTTTGATGGTATCTAAGTGCAAGCTGATCCTGGCTCCCTATTTTCAACAGCGTCACCGGTGATGGGGAAGGTGACACGGAGCTTCCGTGCCCATTTAGATCCTGACCTCTGGGCATTCAGCCTGCCGAACCCCTGCCTGTTTCACAGTCTTAATAAGAAGCTCAGCACCTAAATCCACCTCGATGAGAAGTTCAGCCCCTAAATCCACCTCGGCTCTGGGGCGTTCATTGTTGTCCCCGAGCAAGATGCCGGCTGGCGGAGCCCGTACAGCATCACCAGGGGCTGCGGAGCTACCCCGCGTGCTGGAAATGTGCTGCCTATTCTTAGTCTTATCATTAGCATACAAATATTCCTTAATTGCCTAGTCACAAGAGATTACCTCAGGCCATAAATCACCTCATCCTCCTATTAACTTGGGCTTCTTTCTCCACTTGCATAAAATTAAGTCCATCCGTGTGGCAGAATGTTGGGAATTTTAACACACTTACTTTTATCAATTAACATTAGCGTATTTTAACGCAATCAACAGACCATTACATTATTATGTTTACAATTATTAGCTGTAAAAAATTGCTTTCAGGAGCAGTCACGTTAAATAAGGTGCAAATCGGATATGACAAGACTATCTAATGGCCTGGCGTCTCTTTTCAGTCTGGCTTCCTGTATGAAATTGAGGGTTCGGTCCTGCAGGTGACAAAGGTAACAATACTGATTTAATTTCCAATATGGGAGCAGCACTGTGCGTTTCACAGGGCTACCTGGGTGCTCCCAGCCATACCTTGGGCAAAGGGCTCAGACCTCCGTAACTGAGCCTCCACGGTGAATGCACATTTAGCCCTTTACACGCGTAATGGCAAATGCTGCTGTCCTATTAATTCAAAGGTAAGCATTAAAAAAAAAATACAACTCTGAAAGCAATCATAGAACATCGATGGGTTTATTGGTTTTTTTTAATAGTCGGCATTAAACAAGAGTGTGCTGTCCTAGTCCTAACATTTGCATGGGTGCCTGTAGCGATGTTAATGGTTTATTTTTCAGGGAACTCACATACAGTGAGAATTGGTGTTTTGTACCTTAATTTGGAAGACAGACCGCAAGAGAACATGATGTTTTACAAGCAACAGTTAATTTAGTCTGGGATTTTCAATAATTCTGCTGATTAGCACGCTAATGAGGTAGAGGGAAAAGCGAGGTTCGGAGATAAAAATGTGATGCAGCAGATTCAAGGTGATGACAAAGACATTATTTTCAGGAAAACAAGGATTCAAGCTATGCTTTCAGCAAAGAAGATGCTTAATAACTCCAAGCGCTTTCACATTTCCAGCAGTCTCTGCTCTATGCATCAGCATCTGACTTTTTAATGAAGCAAAATTAACTGACGAGCTTGTTAAGAAACAAAAGGCAGTGAAAAGCATCTTTAATCAACAGCTCGGATTGTTCTTTAGGCTTTCCCGGGAAGCTGGGAATAAAATTAATTTCAGATTTCTCAAAGCTAGGGAAGATTTTGCTTGGGATGCGACATATTTAAATAATACCAATATTAAAAACATGAATAAATAGTAGATTCTCTTTAATATCATTTGCTAAGGAATTTGGTTTCAGTTAGATACTAAAAGCAAGTTGCCGTGTTTTCAGCTGGTACGAATCAGTGCTGCTCCACTGCTATCCATTGAAGCTACACTGTTTGATGCCACCTGAGGTTCTGGCCCAAAAACTTTTACCCTTGAAAAATTCAACAGGCCAGAAGTGATGGGAAAACCCAGCTTCTAACCAATCGGGTGGAGGAAAAATATCAAAGGGTGCAAAAGGGTACACAACGCGGCTCACCTGTCCCCAATCTCCTGCTTTCCACTTCGGACATCTGCCCCCTCTGCATTTCTTTTGCACATTGGGCTTAGCAAGGTGCTTGCAATAATCTTCTTCTATATGCCTCCCTTCCTTTGACAAACAGTACACATTGCGGTGCTTTTGGCCCCTTCCACAGGAGACAGAACACTGTAAATATAAAGTAACAACAGATCAGCTTTCACGCAGGGCCATCTACACGGTTATACATGGGCCATGGCTACCCAGGGCATTTGCTTTTAACTGGACCAAAAAGCACGTCCCCAGGTCTCCGCCAGCCTACGCAAAGCTTGAGGGGGATATGGAAGGGCAGAATTTAATTGCTGGAAATGTTCCCATTCGCACTTAATATTGCATGATATTCTTGCTCAACGCACACACCCCCCCCCCCCCAACCCCAAATGCCAATATCAAAATAGAGAAAGCAGCTGACATTCAGCAGGGATAACAGGCTGGATTCCCGGCATTGCTCCAGCGGTTTCAAAGGAGCAGAGTCATCTTACAGGGATCAAGGCAGGAGCCCTCACTATCTACTCAGGAGAACTTGAAAGGAACCGTTTCCATTTACCTTGGTACAAAGGGAAGTCAAATGTTGGTAAATCAGGAGAGTAAAGCGCGACATACGCCTTCACAGAGGGAAGTGACTGCACAAAGGACAAGGCAGCAGAGAGAAATGCAGTCTTTCCACGTCCTTGGTATTAAAGCCCATGTTTGTTTTGTTTTACCGGTGCAGACTGATTTACTTTTTTTTTTTTTTTTTTTTTTTTAACTAAACAGACTGAAACCAGGACATGCTCATCCTTAAGATTTATGCGTTTTGAAAACAACTCAGAAGGTGGCAAGAAGGCAGAGGCTGAAGAATCAAAGGAAAAAGCAAATCAGCAGGTAAGTTAGCTGTAAGCTTTGTAGTGAAGCAACTAATTTCAACCTCCCTCTGCAGGTTCACTGAACTTTTTCAAATGTGACCACTTCTGGCATGCAAACCCCAAGCAACTTCACTTTGATTTCAGATTAGTCTCCTCCGAAAGATTTAGGAATCAAAGGGCTCTGGAATCACGACAAGAATTTAATATGACAGTTTCGTGTAGAACAAGCCTCTTACTCAGCATGATGCACCCAGAGACTCGGCTTCAATTTCTTCATTACATGTTATGCAAGTCATTACATGCTATGTCACAAGCATCCTGGTTTAATCCTTGAGCACGAACACACTGGTTCAACCATGTCTCACTACGAAATGCTCTGCTTTCTTTTCAGAATGCAGCAAACACGCGGAGATGAGGCTTCTCCCTTCATTTTGGAGCCGCTCCATCAGCATATTTCCAAAGACAGAAATGACAGCCCAAGCTCTTCCCAGTCTTCGAATACATTTGAAACCTAAAAACCTACAATTTATATATGTAGCAGCTCTGGAAGATCCATTAGAATAGAAATTGGCATATGCATTGACAGCTATGATTATTTTAAATTACAGCACTACTTCCAACTCCTTCAGCCCCTATTGTGTGAAGAGGTACACAAAGAACCAGCGAGAGAGCAGTAACTTGCTCCGAAATGGAAAAGTTCAGACCAACGTGGAGAGAAATGGATGTAACTCATAAGATCAGACGTTGCTGCTTAAAAGCTTCTATAAGCGATGCCCTGAAAAAGGCTGTTTTCCTGCTGCAAGACCATTGCAAATTGACAAAAAGGTAGCCGGGGTCCCTTGCAATCAGCAGGACTTAAGGGCCATTAATGATGCTCCTCTGGAAGAGGTGGGAAGCCAGGAGAGCCTGCAGCATGGATGGCCACCTCTGAGTTTTCCCAGGAACGGCCGCCTCTGAGTTTTCCTGAGCCCAGCTCCAATTTCAAGATAGGCCAAAACCCCCAAAGAGCAACATTCAACCTTGCACCGAGAACCAGAAGAAATGCTGTCCCTTGTTCTAAGATGAGACTTTCACAAGTTCCCCAGATTCATAAACTTCACTTTTTTTCTTTAGTATCAACAGAAAAAAGATTGAATTAACGTTATCCTATTTTTATAAGCCTTCGCATTTCATCAGAAGTTCGTTTTTTCATTCTTTCTACATCTCTCCCCAGGCAATGAACGTCAGCAGCAAGAAGGAAATGTCAAATCCTACCAAACCCAGTTGTAAAATTCTAATACTTTCATCCATTTGCTATCTTTGGATTAAACGGCAACACTGATGCTTCAGTAAAAATGCAAGCGCTCCTCAGTAAGCACCTTCCATGCTGGTTGATGCCACTTTACTGTGACAGCCAAAGCTAAAGAATAAATTCACACACTTGATCAGGACTCTCTCTTCCCCCACATCGTGAGCCAGTATGGCCAAGTGCACCTTTTCTCTAATTTAAAAAAACCCAAACATTGGATCTGCTACTTATTCTAAAGGAAGAATAATCACATTGTGCAAGAACGAGAGGACATTTCTGGGGACCTGAAGTTGGTTGATAAACATTTGATCTCACAAATAATGTGGTGCTAGTCATTTCCAAAATTGTTATCCCCCTTCTACAAATTGCTTAACTTTGGCGTGGAGCCCAATTCTGACATTGATCTCCCCATTCCATGATCAAACAACAAGACTGCATGCATACCTTGGTGCGCTCGGAGGCTGAGGCATAATTTGCCTAATTTTGTTAATACTTAAATGTAATTCCCAAGACGCTGGAATTAATCATTTCCACGTCTGCCTTTAATATAAATCAAAGTTAGGCAGCTGAGCATTTTTAAATCTAAACCACCCATTTCTTTTCATGCGCACATGAGTTGTGATCTCATTTGCACTGATAGAAAAGAGAGGTTGAATAATCTAATGCAACCAAGTATAGAGACTGAAAATGCCTTCGCAAAGAGTCTACTTCATAGCCGCCTTCTAATTCATCTCAGGTCTTTCCAACTTTCATTTAGCATGTAGATTTTAAGCATATGTGAGCCACACGCAGAAAATAATTTAATAGTGGGCTTCATCTCAACGCCACGTGACTTCGGGAAGCAACACACCTAGCCAGTGCCATCAGCCTCATCATTTATTTTGGACCCTGGGGAAACTGCATTTCATTAGCAGGACTCTTCATCGCTGCAAACGCTGCCGCCCACGTACAGTATCTATCAATAACAGTGCCATGGTGAGGTAAGCTTTGACCTTCTTTAAAACATTTGAATAGCACAGACGAAAATCACTCCTTTCATATTTCTCTTATTCTTCTCTCTATTTCTTTCCTATCCCCCACCCTGCTGTAGAAAATAATTCCAAGTACGGGGGATGGATGGGTGGCTCTCTGTGGAATAACAGCCTCGTTCAAGGCTCTTTGAAGTCAACAGAAAGATTTCTACTGGTTTTAATCGCCTCCGGATCCAGCCCTGAAAGTATAGCCAAGGTACTGTAATGACTTTTTTCGCTCACCAGCTTCCTGGAGGCGAGCCCGTGGTCAACCCGCCTCTGCCTCCCCTCATGTGCTTGAAAACATTGCCCTGAAATGCTGTTTCCAGCCTGTGGTAGAGGCATGGAAACAAACAGCACCCCCGGGTGAACCTGGGAGGGTAGCCAGGCACGGAGGACGGTGCGAAAACAACACATTGTGGTCTTTCTTAAAAAACCCGACATGATTGGGGCATATAAAATAGCAGAGAAGTACTATTTCAAAAATATAGCCATAGCCATTACACTAAAGACTCTAGTAAACCATCCCCTTGTCATTATCTTTATTATCTTCTAAAACCACTGCAGTCACACCTGGTGCTTTACATAGACAATAAGAACAAAAGGAATTTCCTAATAGTATTAGGATCAAAGCACTTGAGCACAGATTTAAGGGCATTATGTTCATTGCGTGATTAGTTTTGTTAACGTGCCAAGAACCGGGGATTGGTACGCTGCTGATTTTTTCAAATAAATACGCTGCCTAGTTTAAATAAATGCAAGAAAAAAAGTTTAAATAAATATGACAAAAATATTTCCATATCAACTGTTTCCAGAAAGGTCAGAACACGATGCAAAATCTCTCCCGCAACGCATCGCTCTGCTCCAGCGCAGCGGCAAGCTTGTGTTTTTGTTTCCACAGGAATTTGTTTTTTGTTTCAGAGTTCAGGAATGACAAAGATCATTCTGTTTTACCAAGTACGTGCAAATTGCTTTAAACTAACCCTTGCTGCATTTCCTCCTCCGACATTCTGGAAGGTGAGGGTATGTCTTGTTCGTTAAGACCTCTCTAACGCAGGAAAGCTGCTACTTGATTCACTGGGCTGGTAGCAGGTAAAAACCAGAATACGCACCCCAAAACTCTTAAAAATTTGTATAAAATTTCAGGCTGGTTGGACCCGAGTTCTGACCCTCCTGCAGGAGACCATGACCTGCTCTTCTGCAGTGGGAGCTGTGTCACAGCCCTGCCGCTGCCAGGCTGAGCTACGGGAGCAAGGTCGGTCTGGAACCAAAGGGACTCAACAGCCTTGGCCACAAATAAGCAAATCTTGGTGGAAAGAAAGAGGCAGCACAGAGCAGGCGAGAGCCACAGAGCGGCTCCGCTTCTCCTTAACTTTCTGCACCGCACAGGCAGCTCAACACGGGTCAGAGAAGCAAACCACCAGCAAGAATCTGAGCACACTCTCCCCCAAAAGTGAAAAGTCTCAGAAAATGCTGTCAGACCACTTTTCCAGGCCCTCCGCGCATCAGCCGATTTGGGAGGTATTTGAGATAATGAATGCAAGCTGCGGTGATCACCAAATGAATTCGTAGAGATAGGCATGCTCCGATAGCTCACCAAGGGCAGGGCTGGGAAGAATTAGACTAAAAACGGCTTTATCAGATTCTGCCAGGAGCAACTTCTTGGAGGAAATTAAAATCAATCCTTGTAGGTTTAGATTTCCACACATTAAGGATTATATGGAAAGTAAGTGCTCCTAAGTAAGCCCTCATTCATCCTTTCCAACAATCTGAGCTGAAACATGTGCTAGATGAAATAAAACAGAAAAACGACGGAGCCCTCAATGCTTTGCACACCCTATCCATGAGGGACTGTGCTCCTGGCTGTCAGCAAACCTCTCCAGCTACAAGCAGAGCCCGACCATGCACCCTCATGGTTATATTTCAGCAGCCTATTAGTCTACATCAGCTCTTACTATAACTCACGATGCTGCTATCGGATGCTGGTAACTTTGCAATCACAGCCCTGTGACTTCTGTACCTCTGAAGTCTCTCGAGCACAAAGGACATCAGAAGACGCACCGCCAAGGAAAGCCTGGATGGCTCCTTATCAACTGAACCCTACTGGAAGTCTGAAAATGCCTGAACCTTTGTGTGTTATCCAGCAACAGAGGCTCTCTGCCATCCAAACTAACCCAATTGGCTTCACAACAGCAAGGTATTTTAGCAGGTAACTCCCTCAGCTTCAGTGAGACCAGCAACAGGCTTAGAACAAGGGTGCAGCTCCATGACATGGTTTCTCCAGTGGCTGTGGCACTCGAGGAGATGTTTAGGAAACATTTATTGCTGCTCTGAAACCCTGTTCTTCCACTGAACCGCTTTACCGTGGTCTCACCCCCGGCCGCATCGGCGCAGCGAGATGTCCATGCTCATGGGGTGGGAGCGGGGTATGCGTGGCAGGACGTGCCCAGACGGGCTTTCCTTTCCTTTCCTGCACAACTGTAAGAGGGAGCCATACCTTCACACACACGGCTGCTGAGAGCACATGGTCATGGTGGTTTTAGCCGGTACAAGGCCAGAAAATACATCTGACTGTTGTACATTAAAAAGGGAAGAGCGGTCTCTGCATTCAAGGCAGGGCAACTAGACCAGAGCCAAAACGCACCAAAGCGCTGCTCTGCAGTTTGGAAGCGGCTTTAGAAATGCCTAATCCATGCTGACTCCCCAGAGTAATGGGAGGACTGAAAAAAGAGGACACGAACGTTAGGGATTTGGGAGCGTGTCATCCAAGTACGTTTGTGAGTACTGCCCAGAAATCCCCGTGGAAACATCCCGAGGAGTTTCTTGTGCACATCCTTGGTGTGCACGACAGGTGGCTTTGCCCCAGTGTCCCCAAGCAGCGCTCTTCACCCTGGGCACGGGCGAGAGGGGACACCCATGCTGTCTCCCACTGTCTCTGCCCTTCACTGGCTCTGAGCTCTGCGGCACAGCCTCAGTGTTTCCCAAATGATTATTTGCAAAAGGGAGAAATAAAACAACCCATTAAACCTCCACCTTCCCGCTGCCAAACCCAGACGCAGATGATGTCTCACAACAGCTTAAAAAAAAAAGAAAAAAAAAAAAAGAGGAATTTTTGAAAAAAAGGTACAACTCGTTGTGTTGCTGCAGCAGAGGGAAGAGACCGGTGGGTCTGGAGCCCGTTCCTGCAGCACCACAGACTGCCCCAGAGGGAAGGATGCTCTTGGGCTCTTTAACTGAGCCCTGAAGTCAAGACAATAGTTTCCCTGAGCTGGGAAACCTCACACGATATATAGGAGAAAAGCAGGTAACTGCAGCAGGAGAAGCAGCCACACATCTCCTCTTCTATGGTGTCCACCTAGTAAGTTGCACCTTCTCCCCCCTCTTTCCCCTGCCCTGTTGTTACATCCCATACAAAGACTTCACCAGGTACAGAAACCAGCAGGGCTGTGAACACACAAAGCCGCCTTAAAAGCTGTGTCCTTGCCCTGCTCCACGCTATTTAACTTCAACAACAAACAAGCAAAAGCCCCCAAATAGCCACTGCAGGTGCCTCCAGGGAAGGAGGCGTTAGATGGCATTTCCTCAAATCAGGAGGAGATGCGTGAGCTACCCAAGGACGCCAGTATAATGGGATATGGAAGGCACTGATGAAGCACATTTTTCATGCTGCGGCACTTTTAAGAAAGTAGCAATTGAAGCAGCAAGCAGCCTCGGCTAACTGACACTTCATATTCTTAGTGAACAGTTGTATTGTGATGCCGTTTAGAAGTTCCATTCAAAAATAGGATTTCTCCGTGTCGGATGGAGTGAAACACAAAGTGAAGAGCTCACCAAGGAACATCAGCCCTATTTCACAGGTGTGCATCACACCAGGGGTTTGCAGAAGCACTGGGACGCTTCTTCTTCCCCGGTTTTATAAAGAAAAATCTTGGCTTAATGCACTAGGGATCAAATAGTGTTTGTCAGCCTGCATGCGGCCTGGGCATCAGACAGCTTCTCATCCATCCTGCTGGCTCACTCATCTCCCCTGTGAGCTCGCAAAAATTAAAACATGACTAGAGCATGAAGTGCCTTTGGAACAAGATTGACTACATCATTTTTCCTTAATGACCGCTCAAATCAGTCACCGGGAAAGTTAGAAACACAGTAAATGTCTCTGTGCTTAGTGTCCCTCATCATCACACGTCCTTGTTTCTAAATGCTGCAATCCCTAAGATCTGAGAAACAGCAAACACTGCAGTTTGGGGTACACAGTGGGAATAGGGAATGTGGGCAAAAATGCATGCAGACCTCCCAACGCCCCGCTCAGGGGTCTGCTTGAAGATGCTGAACTTCACAGCTCATCCCTGGCAGCGTGTTACTGCTCTAGGGTGTCTCCTGCAGTCTAACGCCTATTTCAATTACCGCACTCAAAGCCAGTGCTTTGGGAGACAAACGTTCCCAGCAATTGCCCTTTTATTTATTGCTTTGTTTCTCCTGTGTGTGTGTGAGCGTGTGCGTATGAGGTCTGCGGACTTTGCCAAGCCAGCAGCCATGGGTGGGCCAACCATGACACGAAGACTGAAGCCAGTCCATCGCTGAAGAGCAGTCCCACCACTTGTTCAAGTCCAGGCCAGCTGTGCACGGCCTAGAAAAGGGCCATCTCATTGACCAAGCGTGTAAGAGGGGAGGCATAAAAAGGCAACTAGAGGCACGCCAAATGCAGCCAAAGAGCCACTGTACTACTTTGGTTGGAGAAAGACAAGTATGTCAGAGTAAGTCAGGACAGAAGCACGGGTTGGGCTATACATGGTAAGAAACATCAGTGAATAGTAATGGAGTTACCTGCTCCGACTGGGAAAGTGCACCAAGGAACTCGGGAAGAGATGCAGCATCTGGGGATGGGGGGAAAAGATACAACAGAATAACCTTCCCGAGTGCAACCAATGGTCCAGCTCACGTCTGTCCCGGCGGTAGCGGAGGCTATCGAAGGAAAGCAGAGACCGGCCCTTTTCTGCAGCTCATTACCCTGGCACTTCCCCAGCATTCAGGCACTGGATCAGGGAGCTTAGAGGGGATGCCCCTGCCCTGTCCTTTTACTTCTCCATCAGACTAAAGTTTTAACCACCAGGTCAGATCACAACGGGTGCAAAGACTAAGGGCCGCCTGCAAGGGAGTTTCAACAGTTGAGCATTAAGTTGTGGGAAATCAGTCCTGCGAGAGCTGATCCAGCAAAGCACTTCAGTGCAGGCTTGGTGTTAAGCACACAGAGCCGCGGGGTGGTCCCTCAGCTCCAGTGTAGCAGACAGGCATCAATTGTTGTTTTCCTGCTCATGGAGCATCAATACTAGCAAACAGGAGACAGTGGAAAGCTAGCAAAAGTATACCTGTATAGTTCTCCTTTAAGGGAAAACAGTAGTGGCAATGAAAGACGTTTGGCGATGATAGGCAAACAACAAAAATAAAGGAAAAATAAAAGGAAAATAAAAATTGGAGATTTTAGCGTAATAAGAGAGGAATAAAGTGATGCTTCTCTACCCGGCAGCTGGGTACCACTGGCTTCACCCACCTCTAACCAGCTTAGAGCCACCAGCTGTGGCTCTGAGCCTCGGTGGGGACAGTGGGCACTGAGCTGAGGGAAGAGCTGTGGGAACATCCATCACCGCTGCCCCAGCGGAGCTACAGGCTGAAACTCTTCAAAGGAAAATCCCAACTGCCTTTACCCTCTGGGACGAACTCAGAGAATGGCACAAAGGCAGAGAATAGGTGGATAGAAAGAAAGCTGGCATGGCTCTGCCCATCGCAGCTATCACCCAGGGACGTGCAGTTTTGGAGGGCGGCTGAAGCTGGGCACTGGCGGTGGGATGCTCTGGGCGGGTGACATACAGCAGGGGGTACAGGGAAGGGCTGAAAAGTGCCAGGTTTGCTTTTTTTTAAACAAAAGCAGATTGGTCTGCACCATCAAAGGCCTTTTTCTGACTGGGAAACCAAAGCAGACAACTTGTTGCCTTTCATCAGCACACCAAACCAGCAGCCCCTGGAGTCAGTCGGTCTGACTGCTCCTAGAGGGGAGACAGCCAGGAGCCCAGGAGGGACAGCCGCCTTGGTGGGCCACCTACGCGTACAGTAAACAGCTCTGGGACAGAGACAGCTTCAGACAGATGGCTGGGGATATCCACAGGCTACCAAGCTCTCACTTTGGTCTGGATCAGCTTTATTCAATCTTCACTAAGGCATCTATTTCTACCTGTTTTTCTGAAGGCGCGCAAGCTACCCAGTGCATCCCTCTGCCTGGGTGGCTTCTGGGTGCTGGGACCATACGTGCAGCCTTCCTCTGCTGCGGCAACATCTGTCCTTCCCCAACAGGATCTCGGGGTAGGACCGTTTTTTTTAGTTTTCTGATAATACCTGGCATTACAGACACATACAGACTTGCTGTCGCAGTCTCAGAGCCTGAACCAGCATCATATGAATGAAGGACAGAAAAAGCAACATGAATCACTGAGTGACTGGAGAGTTCAGTGTGCCTATCACTTCACTGTCAAGGATGGCTTTGTTATTGCAAAAACACATGTAAAGAATCATACAGCAGCTCAGTAATGCTGCTGTCACAGCAAATTCATTTTCTGCGGAAAAGAGGAAGAGAACAGCAGAGTTACATACACTTGCAACCAAATCTGCCCCTGGTTATCACTTCTGCCTTAGCAAGAGCTGACATCCTGCCTGCTAAGAACATTATCAGAGCGACGACATGGCGAATATTGCTGTTGAACGGCCTGTTTTCAGCCAGCTTCACGGGGAGGGCATTTTACAAACAACACATTGGGGCTTTGGCAGAATTAAATACAAATAACCTGAACTTTCCATTGACACCAATTTTAAGATTAAAATTCCTGAGCGCCAGCTCCCTGACAGGGATGTTGGCCAGACAGTCCTCCCGCTTCCCACCGAGTCCAGAGCCCCTTCGCCGCTACCTACGTCCCTGCGTGCAGTCGAAGAGCCCTGCCGAAGCCATCAATGCCACCACAGCTCTGGCTAAGGGGAGACGGCAGCGTTGTCCTAACCCAAACCTGAATGCACACCCACAGTAACGGAGTTTGAAGCTTAGCCAGCTAATAATATTGTAATTCTTTTACGCTAAGCTTCCAACTCTTCATCGTTAGATCAAAAGGCCCTCAAAGATGAAGATCACCAGCGTTTCTGCCTATTCGATAAAGCGCCGGGAAGCACACGCCGCCGTTTTGCAGGCATTAAGAGCTGCACAACCATTGCACGAGCAGCCAGAACTTTTGATAGCCAAGAGTGATGAGTACTTGACAAAGAAGTACAAGTATATAATCAAAATTATAATACTTTTTAGGAAACAAAAAAAAACCAAACCACAAACAAAAACCAAATCCAAACCCCCACCCATCCATTTTCCACAGGTCAAATCCAAACGATTACCGTCCCAGTGCAGTGAAGCCCAAAGGACTCACCTGACTGAACCAGGACACGGTGCTGTGAGATACAATTGTTTTACCTTATCTGTGCCCATTTCCTAACTTGGAAAGAACGAGAAGCCCACGATAAGCAAATTCCACATTATTCACAAATTCAGGATACGGCTGTATGTTATCGTAAACTCGACAGCACCAAAATTTCACGGAGATTATTGCAAGGAGCAGATCTGCTCTGTGAGAAGCGGGTTCAGCCTCAGGATTTAAGTGAAGTGATGGATGATGCTCTTTGCGAGCATCTCCCTCGCTCTGGAGAACATGGCGAGATTTCCTCTCGGTATTCGAGACCGCGTAGGGACATCTGCATTCATACCGTAAGGCATTCAGAGGAGAAAAAACACTCTCTGTATCCCGGTGACAGCCTCTGCATGTTTTCTAAGGCATTATTTTAATAAAAAGGTCAGGTCTATCACATGATGTACAAATTCTGCAGTGTAAATACATGTTCTTAAACAGGCATGGAAATAGTAAGTGTCACCTCCTCTTAGTCCTCTTTGAACATACATTGTAATGACAAGGTATCTCACCGGTCTCCTGTTATAAAATTATTATTTACATACAGAATCCGTTTATTCATTTAATTATCTCTTTAAAACCTGGATTTAACCAGCCAGATAAAAATCACTTGTTTACTGTATAAAATCCCAGTGGAATTTCGCCTGAGGACTGCGGATTGGACTCTTCAGACTCTCTCTGCTTTAATTTGTACGTATTTTATAGTACCAATTTCACTGAAACTTGAGTAAAGGTAAGCCAATCAGATGCTTGCAAGAAATTAGTTATCCGAACTTTGTAATTCACACACTGTTAACGGTGTTTGTTTAATTATTGAGAATGACAGTTTCTGTTGGAGAACAGAGCAAGTAAAAGAAAAGTGAGTCAGAAGATGGAACATTGCAATATCATTTCAGAAAATTTAGTAGAGGTTACCAAAACTAAATATATGATCTTAATTTAGCAAAAGACTCAAGAAATCATTATACAAATTCATTTATGATTACATTCTACTTGTCTTTAATTTTCACTGTTCAACATTAACATTAAACATCGTAAATGTATGCAATATTTATATAAAATTAAATAACAATATTGGAAAAATAAATACACTTTTACATAAATACATAAATCCATACTGCTGAAAAGTTTCAGCTAATACTATACTCTTGTTTCAAAAGTGACCAAAAAAATATGGTAGTGACACTCCATCCCAACAGATGAAGTATGTACAGCTACAGAATGATGTTTGCAACCGATGACAGAGCTAAAGGCAAATCCAGGAGATGCCACACTGAAGAAAAAAAAATTTGGATGTTACTACCTACAGTAGTAGCACGAGGTAGACACACACGTGGAGTATTTAGCAGGAGGGACACGAAGCCCTGTTGACCCCATAGATACAATTCAGTCTTCAAACGGCTCTGGGGTCCCCTACGTCAGAGCCAAAGGACACCTCTGTAAAAAAGACCTGAAAAATCAAGTCACTTCGTGGCAATGACCGGGGCTCAGCTCTGCAGCCCCTTCAGCAGTGGGAGGCCGGGGGGCTGCGAGCCCCGTGGGCAGCCGGGAGGAGATGCCGCAGGCAGGATGGGATGCTCCTGCCCTCTGCCTGTTTGCCCGACATCCCACCCGCTCCCAGGAGACCGAGCAAGAACAGCCCACCGAGGGTAATACGACTTAGTAGAGTCAAGGGAATTTTTCCTGGGTGAAAAAAAGAAACAACCCACCCCAAATCAAGATACAGGACTGCACCCTGCATTTCCAACACCTGGAGCCTGCTCCTCAACAGCTGTGAAGAGGCTGAACGCTGAGCGACACCAAAAGGCAACGCAACACTCTCCACACCTTTGGTTCTTGCAAACGGTCCAGGCACAGGTAACAAAGGTTGGCAGCAAATCCCAGCCGGTAACTCCGCAGGGAAGCCACCGCAGGGGTTGCTAGCTCTGCTTAGCTCACCTCGCTCGTTTCTAGCACCAACTGCATCAGCGTCCGAGTGATACATTAGCACCTCAAAGGAAATATTTCACATCACTGTCCCTTGGACTGGTGAAGCACCGTATAAACACCAGTTCAGCAGTTTTATGGCTACTGCATAACTCACTGAGGTATGGTAAAAATATTGCGGAGCGTTACTGAAGGCATCCGCGTTGCAGAATGCACCCGCAGAAACGAGAGCGCGGTACGTTTTAGTAGGATGACTTTTCAAACCATGACAATTACAAAAGTCCAATACATCACAAACAGGCCTCTTTTTTTCTTTTCCTATAAAGTGCTTTTGAGTCAGATTAATTTTTGTTTTTGTTTTAAATCTTCTTCAAATACTTTTATAACAAAATACACAATACAGGTCAACATTTGGTTGAAGGCCACTCCAAAACCGGCAGGTCCGTGGTTTCCGGCGTGCCAGAAGCGCCCCAGGCGACACTCGCCTTGGCACACCGGGGCTGAGCAGGAGGTGCTGCTCTGGGCAGGGAGAATTTCAAAGCCGCGGGACCCAAAACAGCATCCCAGTCCCCAGGCTTAGGGCTGCTCTGCCATTGTGAGAGCATCTCTGTAGCAGACTCCTCCAGCGGCAAAGCAACAGCGTAAAACAACTCTGCTCCAAACTCTATTTTGTTATTAGAAAACTCCCAGGGTTTTGAGCCTGCCGCCGCCTTGCTGATCCCTTGCTGAATTAACGGTATCTAGAGCAGCAGCTGGAGATCAGGCCAGACTATAACTCTCCAGAACCAGAGAGATGCATGAGAATAGCTGACAGGTGCCTTTGCACAGTACATCACGCTCACGTTCCATATACACGGGAACAGAAATAGAGCACCGGCGTGAACGCACACGTGTTTCTATAGAGCTGTGTGTGGGGGCAGGCAGGGACACGCACACACATCTACACACGCTTGTACACGCTGGGGAGTCGATGCAATTTAGTACACGTTTTCCCCTGTCACCTTGCTTTTGGCAGAGAGCACGCGACTGGTAAAGCGGTAGGTGCGCAGTGCAGTGTTACCATTAAACATCAGAACAATTTAACTTCAATGGAAATGCACCGCTTAAATGTCAGGTTTAAATCCGTATGCAAAGAACTCAGTCAGAACCCAGACTCATAATGCACAGCGCTCGCAGAGTGTAATAAAACGGACAAAAGGTGGCTACTTAGCAGAAAGCGCCTTTTAAATTAAAGGACTCGAGCTCCCCTAATGTAAGCCCTTCCTGAACAGGTGTTATTCTGAATATATTGTCAATAATCCTCTTTAAGTGCAGTTTTAAGACACGAAGCATTAGCACCTTGGTTTGAAGCAAATTAAATCTGTTGTTACGGGATATCCACAAAACGGTTCACAAAGAGAAAGAGTTTATGGTCGTACCGAGCTCCAAGGGCCAGCGCTCCAGGCAGCATCTCTAGGACAGTCCTGCACATTGCACTGCTCTCTGTCCGGCGGCTTGTCAAGGATTTCACAGCTCAGATCCGTAAACCTTTCTCCGTTAGGGCGCTGGCACACCACCAGCCGTGTTCTTGTCCCTGCCCCGCATGGCTTCGTGCACTGGAAGTCAGCAGAGGACAGAGCAATCACCCTCTGGGCAGCACCCGACCGGTCGCTCAAAGCACCAGCACCTCTCGAGACCCAGCGGTTGATTCTGTCCCAAACCAACCCATTCCGGCCAAATTCCCCCCAAACGCTGCACGAGCCTCAGATGGGGCATCAGCTGCTTCAGCTTGTCCCCTCCCAAAGCCATTCATGCCGCTTCACAATGACATTGCCAGACCCAACGCGCTACTGGAGGTTAGCATCTCTAATTGCTCGTCTCAGATGACTTTTCAGAATGGAGCAGTGTTTTTATTAAGAAAAAAGACCTTCAGTTAAACTAGATTTCTCTTAAAAAGGAAAAAAAAAAAATCTCAATTTTTGTAGAATTTGCTTTTGCCCGGGAAGAAAATTTTCCCGTGACAAATGGAAAGGAAAACGCCACCAAGCAGTTGCTAGGGTTCACTCATTTATCAGAGCCTGCCCTTCATGCTCCAGTCTTTCTAATAAATGTCACCACAATATCCCTCTCTTCTCCCATTTTTCAACCACCTGCTAACGAAAGCCTTCCCCTGCGGAGGGAGCCCAGGATGAACGGTGCACTCACCTCTCCCCAGTTGCCATAAGCCCACTGAGGACAGGGGCCAGATTCGCACGATCTCTGCTCCATGGGTTTGCTTTTCTCATCGCAGTTATTTGCGGTGTATCCGTTTTCATCCTGGCACACCACAACCCGCCGCTGGAACCCCCCCGCACACGTGCTGGAGCACTGGAAGACACAATTGCCCACGGCTTCGTTGGGTCCAGGAATAATTTTGCATTCCCGGCTCCTTCCCAGTGCCTCGCACCGTGGGAATGCGCAGCTAAGAAATTTAATACGGCTAACAGGCATTATTAACTTCAAAACCCAGCTATTCTTAATAGCAGTGCGATGACTTAGGTGCTGACTAAGCAAAGAAAATTAAACGTGAGCCTAGTTTTAAGCAGGTGAGTAATCCCCGCTGCCCTTAATGCAGTGTTTGTCATCCCATTTGTGCTTAATTCCCTTCAGGGACTTCCGTGATAAAGCGCTGCAAAGTGGTTGGGGTGAGAGGAGCTGGCATTAAGTCTCTGCTGTGCTTTGGCAACAGCTCTGCACAGCTGTAAATGTCCCGGGAGGCGGCCAAGAAGCAGAGGTTGGCCTTTGCATCATGGAAAATCATGCCGTCGGCTTTCTGCCTGGAGAGCCTTGGAGACAGGAGGTGTGAGAGGCTGAGGAGTGATGCCTGCGCCCTACTGCAACACTCCGCTCGTGTGAGAGGAGAGCAGAGTGCGGGGAGAAGGGTCCCCCCTTTTCCCTGTGCGGTGATGTTAAGAAAAGCCTGGATTAGCCCAGGAAAAAAACCAAAACAACACAACACAACAAACGAGGAATAAGAAAATCAGGGCACTTACAGCACCCCAGGGGCCAATCCTCCACTGATTGCCTCCCGGTATATGCGCACGGTTTCGGTTCGGGCTGCCTCCGGGGTGCAGTTTCAGGCGATGATCCGGATAGAGGAAAGGGTGGATGGGCCTGCCGTAGTCATGGCTGTTTGGATGACAAGGAGACATGGAGCAGTCTTGCTCGGTGGCAGGGAGGTCGTCTGGATCGCACTCACTCCTATCCACCAGCTGGTCACTGTAATTGATGCAGATCACTTGTCGCGTTGCCTTACCTTGACCACAAGTCACCGAGCACTGCGTTACAGTGGGAAAAGGAGACACAGTCACATTTCCAGCTTTGAAAATCAGGCAGACAGCTACTGCTAATAACCAACAGCAGAAAACCTTATTCTCCCCAGTTATAAAAGGGCAAGCGTGACAGATTAACGAAACACATTTCCAGCAACGAGGTCTATAAGGCTCTCCTGCAAGGGACAGCGCGATGCTTACAGAGCTCCACTCCAAGGCCTTCCACTGCCCGCACGGCGTCACGGTGCACATTTCCGTGGCTGATGGCTTCGGGAGGTGGAAACAAGCTGACTCGTCAGCCACTGAGCCCTGGTCATCCCGACAGCTGACGTATCTCATCCGGGTACCCTTCCCGCACGTTGCGGAGCACTAGGAAAGAGCAACAAGGACTCCACTAGAAAGCTTCCCGATATATATTACGAGGCTTTGGAACAAAAAGTTGGTCAAATGCACTTAAAAATATCACCCCGTCTACTGTAAAGTAATCCTGAAAGTATTACAATACACGCTTACCGGTGTCCAGGATCCAAATCTCCACTGCGTCCTGTGAATGCCTGATGTGGATCTCTTGGCTTCGGGACTATTTGGATGGGGAGGACATGCTGCTATTTCACAGTCCTGTACATGAAATACATGAGGGAAGAGAGGGAAATAAAGAATTTGCAGATGTTTCAGAGTTAAACCACCTCCTCTTCAATGTAATTATCAACGACCCACAACATCTTGAAAGTCCGTGACCTGCATGCTTGTGTTTGGCAGGCTTTCTCCTTGTGTCCTCTTGGTGAATCAGCGAAATTTGGTACCAATACCCCCAAAGGACTTCATATGCAGAACCTCGGTGGACTTTTGACTTCTTTGGAACTCTACAGTAGGGATCCCCATAACCATGTGCCATCTCCATGCATTAAAACCAGATGTTTTTGAGGCACAAGACAAAAGTTCATTAAGAGAGTTCTGGCATGAACACCCATCTGCAGAGCAGCAACTTTATCTCCCTTCAAAGCTCCCTTCCTTCAGCACAAGACCTACAGCCCACTTAATAAAGGTTACGCTCCTGAGCTGATTGCAGCCCTTTGATTCCCCTGCAGCCCACCGATATCCATATGCTGATCTCCACCACACGCTAAGCACGCAAGGTTTTGGGGACAGGCATGTCACTGTGCTCAGCCTTGGTACGGTGCCGAACAGGAGGGCTCTGGTCCTGTCTGGACCTCCTGGGAGGTCTGGCAACAGAAATGATGAATAGCCATGACTTTACTCCGTGAGCCTACGAGTAGTCACTGCCAAAAAGGAAATCAATACTGATTGTCACTGCGAGGGCGAGCGCGGCTCTTGACAAATGGCATAAATGATTTCCGTATTGCTGTGGTTGTACTTACGCTGGAGACGTGCATGCCAAGCCATAGAATTGTTGAGAATTGTTGTTGAGGTTGGAAGGGACCTTTAAGATCATCGAGTCCAACCTTTAGCCTACCCTGACAAGAGCCACTTCTAAACCATGTCCCTCAGTGCCCCATCTACCCTTTTTTTAAACACCTCCAGAGATGGTGAATCCACCACCTCCCTGGGCAGCCTCTTCCAATGTTTAATAACCCTTTCAGTGAAAAAATGTCTCCTAATATCTAATCTAAACCTCCCTTGACGTAACTTGAACCCGTTTCCCCTTGTCCTATCACTTGTCACCAGGGAGAAGAGGTCAGCCCCCATCTCTCTACAACCTCCTTTCAGGTAGTTGTAGAGGGTGATAAGGTCTCCCCTCAGCCTCCTCTTCTCCAGGCTAAACAACCCCAGCTCCCTCAGTCGTTCCTCATAAGGTTTGTCCTCCAGGCCCCTCACCAGCTTTGTAGCCCTTCTCTGGACACGCTCCAACACCTCAATGTCCCTCCTGTAGCGAGGGGCCCAAAACTGAACGCAGTACTCGAGGTGGGGCCTCACCAGTGCCGAGTACAGGGGGATGATCACTTCCCTAGTCCGGCTCACCACACTATTCCTGATACAGGCTAGGATGCTGTTGGCCTTCTTGGCCACCTGGGCACACTGCTGGCTCATATTCAGCCGGCTGTCAACCAACACTCCCAAGTCCTTTTCTGTCGAGCTGCTTTCAAGCCATTCTGCCCCAATCCTGTAGCACTGCATGGGGTAATGGCTCCCATGGCTCATGACAAGCGGGTTTGTTACCCCTCGACTATAGCACGCAAGTGGTCTCCATACGTGGGAAAACAGCCCTGTTCCTAAATGTTGTGGCCTTAGTTAAACTCTGTGGAGTCATGCAGGACTGGCGCTGGGCAGGGCATCAGCACTACAACTCTCCTAGACGACAGACAGATGGTCGTGTTCTGTTTTATTCAACTCCTTCAGAAACCCTGGACACATCCCTTGCTTGAAACGGGAATTTACATGTTTGCCTCCAAGTGCCAGAGAACACAGTATGGAAAGCCTCTTCAGCAAATTTGCAAAGGGTGTGCAACATTTCTCAATGTATCCGGCCAGGAGGGAAGCATCTGGAATTGTAGCTGGCACGTGTGCTACATTGCCACGTGCAGCAGACAAGAAATGATGGCCCCTAGTTGTCATTTGTACCACACAGCAACGGTCCCGCAGCCAAGTGAGCCCAGACGGCAGCCAGGCATCCCAGAGCCCATGCAAGCCACAGGAACTACTCTCTGGTTGTCTTCCCACATTCATCTACTGCTGCTTCTTCAGCTCACGAGCTCTTAGAGGACCACGATACTGCTCCACATGGGCTGGCGTTCAGGACAGGCATTTGCTGCAGCAAGACATCCCCTGAAGCTGCAGCCGGGATGCTTCCGTACACAAGCTGGCAAAAGATGGAGACAGGACAGCAGGATTTACCTGGGTATCTGTTGGCCTGGTTGCGGCATTACACTCATTATCATCCACCACTGACACGTAGGTGCCCACGACACACTTCACAGCTCTCATCTGGTAGCCTTGGCCACAGGTCATCGTGCACTGGGAGAGGACAGACGGGAGAAAGAAGTGCTGGGTCTGAATAGCTGCTTCTGTTAGAAAATATTAATCAGCCCAGCCTGTGCTCAGGCACTCGGCATGAGCAGCAAAAATAAAACCCAGCTTCCCTTCTGGTTTCTCTCCACTTCATGCATTTCAGCTTTAAATTAAGTCAAAGTTTTAATTCACAGCACCCACCAGAGCCTCACACGCTTCACTTGCTTCCTCAGGAATGAAGGTGCAAGCATTTAAATGATTTACTTTGCTGCACACAGTAAATCATAGTCTGGTAGAATCTGCATCGCATCCTCCTTTAAAACTGGTTGTTCAACCCCATGGTAGCACAAGCAGCTAATGAATAATTTTGCTGATGGGAAATAAGTCTGACTGGGACAACTGGTCCGGGTGTGTTGCCTTTTTTTTTTTTTTTTTTTTTTTTTTTTTTAAGTCAAGAGCTAACAGTTTTGTGGGAAAGGAGATGCCAGAACACTCTGGGAGAAACGAGCAACTTGTATTTTAACAGAAAAAAAGCCCTCACCAACCCAGAAACTGGAAAACATGAAAAGCAACAATAGCTTTTCAAGGGGAGCAGCTTTTCTGTGAAAATCAGGCCGTGTATTTACATGCCTAAATATGGATTTCAGAGCGTAACCTTGGAAACCCCTTTTTTTAAAAATCACAGCCAATTTAGTATGACACATGTTAAATTTAGCACAAAGGGCAGGTACTGTTATTGCTGCCCATCCGCTGAACCCAAGCGAACAGAGGGGCCGCTTTGGTGTCCAAATCCATTAACGCAGTTATCCCACTGAATTTGGATGAAAGGGTAGCACCCAGCCTCGGCCACCAGCACCCGGGTCCCACCGGCCGGGAGCCCCACGGCAGCTCTGGAGTACCTGGCCCCATGGCCCCACTTGCCACGAAGCACATTCCTGCTGCTGACACGTCTGCACCGACTCCGGCTTCGTCTCGGGATCGCAAAACCTGTCGTTTAACCGATCTTCTCCAAACTGGCACCAGGTCTGGCGGTGTTTGTGCCCTTTCCCACAGGTGACCAGGCACTGCGAGGAGCAAAGCGCAAGCTCAGGAGGTGCCGGGGATGCGCTGCCAGCTCAGCCCCTGCCCCAGCGCTGAAAAATAAACCTGGAGACCCACTGAAACCACTGCTTAAAAACTGCTGCTGACTTTAACGACCACCTGCGCTGGAAAAAACACGAGCATCTTGCAAGGAGACCTGATTGCTCTCAGGAGCTGGTCCAGAGCACAGGCATGGAGAGCACAGCCAGGCTGGGACCCTTCAGATGGACAAAGTGAGACCATGAAGGCTCTTTCCTTCCAGCAGCTGTAAGATGTAGGGCAAAGCCCCATCACTGCCCGACAGGGCTCTAGCTGTGCACAACAGGGTGCCAAAGGCATGCAAAAACCTTGCTGGGCTCTGAGCATGTACGTTAAGGGTGTCGGCTCCCGCGCGCTGCGAGTGCCTCTTCCACCACCCCGGCATAGCTTCGGCTGCCAGCGGCTCGACCCAGAAAACAGGTATTTTGCAGAGAACAATCCCTCTTCCCACTT
Source organism: Chroicocephalus ridibundus (assembly GCF_963924245.1). NCBI lineage: Eukaryota > Metazoa > Chordata > Aves > Charadriiformes > Laridae > Chroicocephalus > Chroicocephalus ridibundus. Next base: position 16,739,225 of record NC_086293.1, on the reverse strand, counting down.
AATCGCTTTCATTATTTCGTAAAAGAACATGATTCACAGACACAAGAGCTATTTGGCCACAGAGGTGATGAGCAGCCTTTGAAGACTGTTCCTCAGCATCCCCGGTCCTGCTACAGGGAAAAGTCTACCAGGATATGGTTTTGTTGCATTGTGAAGGACACCAGCAGCAGGGGAAGAGGTAACGGTAATAAACAGCAGGGAGAGGGCTGAGCAAGACATTAGTAGGGTGAAATCCTGCCCTCCAGCGACAGCCAGAGCTGCCAGGGCTCATGAGGACAACCTCAAGGGAAAATGAGGGCAGAAGTATTTTTCTTTCCAAAGCTGCAGTGGAAAAACTGGAGAGAAATTACTGCAGGACTGGAGAGGAATTAACCCCCTGTGGCTTTGCAGGGAGGGAAACGGCCACTCGACCAGCGGTGACAAGTCCAGTGACTTTGCTGCCTGTCCCAAGACCTCCCTTGTGCCTGTGGGAGACCTTCTGCAGGAGGCAGGGTGCCACCGCACCCTGGGGCACAAACAAAACAAGCGGGATGAGCAGGGACAAGAGCTATCTCTTTGCAGGCACCAGCCCCTCAGGGTGGGGGATCAGCAGGGTGAGCCCACCCCGGTGACCAGCACCTACCTCGGACCAGTCGCCAGTTTTCCACTGGGGGCACAAGAAGTCGCTGCATCGCTGCACCGTCAGCTTCTCCTGCTGACTGCACTTGCTGTCGTCCAGGACGTCGTTGTAGGTGTTCACGCACATGGCTCGCCGCCGCCGCGTGCCCCCGCCGCAGCTCTTGGAGCACTGGGAAGGGGAAGACACTGAGTAAATACTTTTCTGCCACTCTGTTAAGAGCCGAGGACCCATTTATTGCCTTCTGCCTCTTTGCAGTCAGGACTGTGAAGACACTGCAGAAAAACTCCAGAAGAACAATCTGTACTTTAAGTAACAGGCTGTTACTTTATATATTCTTTTAAAAAGCCAATCCTGATAAGCTTAATAAAATCTCGTGGCAATGAGTTCCACAAATTCATTTCAGGTTATAACCCCATTATTACTTTTACAAGTGTTGCCTTTCAGTTGTCCCAAATAGCTGTTGCTCGTTCTCATTTTAGGAGAGATTAATTCCCTCTAACCATCCAGCCCCCCTTCACTGTGCCCTCCCTGGAACGTCCCAGGCTCGCCATTCTCTCAGTGCCAAGCCTGCATTCAGGAATTTTCTTGTTCATGGAAAAGCTAAAAAGTGTAAAGGAAACAAATGCCAGAAGTCCTCTGCCGATGGTAACGTGTCTTCCCCAGATCCTGGCAGCGGTGCTGGCTTTGATAGGAGAAGACAGCCAGCATGGCTTAGTGTAACCAAGACAGACGTTGGGATGCTTAAAAGCATAAATGAATTGCAGTGGAAAATAAGGGGCACCAGGCTGATTTGGACTACAGTGTCCTTACAGAAAAAGCAATGGAAGCAGATCACTGTGGGCAACTTTTTTATATATGCTGTTTGCAAACTAAACAGCCTGACACGTCCCTGTGCAAGGAGGAGACAGTGTTCGCCGCACCACCGAGCATCCCTTACCTCGGTCCAGGCCGAGTACCGCCACCCTCCCACGTTACAGTCTCCGGTGCACTTCTCCCTCGTGCTCGGCTTGGGCTGGCTGCTGCAGAAGCGGTCGTCCACCTTCTCTATCTTGCCCTCCAGCCTGCTGTACTTGGAGCAGTAGATCTCCAGGGTGCGGTATCCCAGCCCGCACTGGGCCGTGCATTCGCTCTTCCTTGCAATGTGCCACCTGAGGAAAGCAAACGTCAGCCCTGGTGCAGAAAAAACCCACGGCTCCATGCCAAGGCGCCTGCCTGGGAGAGGATCAGAAGAGGCAGAAGGAGCTGTGGGGCTCTGGGACTCTGCAGGTAGCATGCTCAGGGGTGTTTGACATAAATAAGGAATATACACTCTTGAACTGGAAGATCTGGCTCTTTACAATGCTTCCCAATGCTTTGTGGCTTCCAAAAACCCAAGGCAATTAACCCTGGCATTGCTCCTTGGGGGGAAGGAACTATCACCAGGTCCCTCTTACGGAGAGCAAAGCCATGCTGTGACTCTGTGGGACCATACAAAGCAGCGGAGGAGTCTGTGGCCAAGCAAGGAGCAGTGCTTTGAAGGCTTTCTACCCCACGTTCCCCTGCAGGAGTGCCACCTTGGCCTCTTAACAACAAAAAGCTGAAAAATACAGTGTCAGAAAGTGATCCGCACAGGCTTGAAAGGTGCAACAAGGCATTCCACGAGGCAGGATGCAAAACTGCAGCAGTTTCAGCTCTCCAAAGTGCAAGCGAACTACTTTCTTCAAGACACACACACGCGCCCCGAGAGGCGTCAGCAGGGATTAGGGGTGTTCCCTCTGGACGGATGGGCTCCCACCCTGCTGTCTGCTTCCTGAGGTGGGCAGCAAGGGCTGGTGCTGGTGTCCCTCAAGGATCCACCTGGGGATACACCCCTGCTTTCCATCAGCCCCAGCCCTGGCTGTGGTGAGAGATGATGGACGCAAGGCCTGAGACAGGGAGATGTTGGAGACCCTGGAGCCAACAGGAGCCAATTGCCACCAGCACCTCGCAGGGGTGGCTCCCGGGGAAGGAGGCAGTGACGTCCCCCGCGGGTCCTGGAGACCCCCGGGCTGCTCAAGCGCCCGTGGGGAGAGCCCCGCGCCTCAGCCGAGAGAGCAAACTTCAGCACAGCCAGGAGAAGAATAAGATCAAGGGGATTTGGAGTCAATAGCTCCTGAATGGCGGAGCGCTCACATCCCTGCCTGCTTTTCAAACTTCCCCATTTGCCCTTCTCAAGTTTCCAACCTGTTGCAATGGCAACAGCTGTTACCGCGACAACCCGACCCACACCCCCCCATCCAGCCCCGGCTTTAACACAGCCAGAGAAACCCCTCGGGAAACCCGGCCATCTGAATTGCTTCACCAGCAGCCGCTTAATGCCACCATATTTAAGCTCCAGAAAGGAAAACAGATTGCTTTTTAAAGGAAAAGGGGTTGTAATGATTTAGGCCATGCTCCATCAATTACAGCTCGCCAGGAGTTGTCTGGGGACAGCCCCAAACCCGCTCTACACTTAAGCCTATTCTTTGCTTTAAGCAAATGATGATAAATCCAAGTCTTAGTTACTCCTTTGCTTTGAGCATATGTTTTTCCCTCTTTACAGGCTGTTTTGTAGGATGGTGCTGAGCATTTCTGATCTGGGCAGATGCGAATTTCAGGCACAGGGAGATTTTTCTACATTACGTGATTATTTTTTTTTTTTCTTTATAACTAGCACTAATTTAATCCAACGAGAGAAATGTGAAAATGTAGAAAAGTGCCTCTCAAAACACAGCTGGCGGATGTCAGTCCCCCCTGGTTGACAAAGAGGCAACGGCTAATCCTTTTCTTTTTTTAAATCTAGTACAGGCTGGTGCGAAAAGGACTTATGGTGAGAGGTGAAAGGAAAGAGGAGTAAACAATAAATATAGGACGTAATGTATACACACGGCTGAGTAGAGTGCACCTTAATTCGCATTCTGTGCTACAAGGCTCAGTGATGGGGTCAGGCTGGGGAATTCGATCACATCGCTGGTCCGACACCGTGAGCTGATCCGACTCCCTCGTACACACCGGTTTCCTCTTTCGTTCTCCTACACAGGAATATAAACGCACATTAAGTCATACAGGAAAGCGATCAAATCAGTTATTCCTCTTACTCTTTCTGTAGGAGTAATTAAGAGACGCTTAATTATGCTTTTAAATCTCTTTCAGAGAAAGGGAGACGCTGTAAGGAGAGCAGACAGGGTTTAGCGCAGGCGAGGTGGACGCGGGCAGAGCTGCAGCACGCCTGCGAGGACGGGCAGGTGGGAACGGCTGGGCGTCAGACCCAAACCAGACACCGGTGCCTCCTGCAGCCTTCGGCAACGCCACCTCACCCGTTCTGCGCCTGAGCTTCCTCAGCTTCCTCACCTGCAAAGGGGGTTGCGAGGCGGAGCTGGCTCAGAGGGGCTGTAAAGGTGCCCTGCTCCAAAACCCAGAAGCAGCGGAGCGGTGCTACACCTCCTGCGAGATCGTCCGCCACTACAGCCCAGGGCAACAATCACGCCCGTAACTTCGGAACCCCAAAGAAAGCAAACAGAGAGGGATTTAACAGCACTGCCCAGATCCCAAGATGAATCCAGGACAAAACTGCGTCTTCTTCCAAGCCTTCCCAAGCACCCACCTTGGCAGAGCTTGCTGCAGGGCTGCCATGGGCCATACGCATTCCAGTAAAACTGCTGAGGTTTGTCCTCAATGGGGATATTAAACGTGTAACGGACGTCGGGATTGTACAAATTGCCCACTGATAAAACCTGAGGGGGAAAAAAAGATGAAAGCAGGGTAAACTAACAGACTGCGCTGCCCACTGTTTTCAGTCCAATAATGCTGGGCAGACTTTTCCACACGCACAACATATACTTCACCTGAAGCGTTATTTCTTGCTCAATCCGATCTGTAGAATTAATCCTTTCAATAGTATTATCCGATCCGCTGTATTCGATCACAGCATTCCCAACTTTGATTTCCCTTTTAAACATACTGACGACAAAGTCTCCATTTAATATAAAGTCTCCTTGACTGTTAGATAAGGCTGCATAGGTGCAAAAAACAAGAACTAAAGACGCAGAATTAACTCATACGTACATAACAACGTGGGTCATGCGCTCTCAGGGCTCCCTTTCATTGGGGTGGGAGGAAAAGCCCACTGGCACTTTCAAGCAGAAAGGATGTAAAGAGAGCAGGGGAGCTCTTACAGACATTGTGCCTTCTCCGTTTTCCACCGGAGAGCCTCATTAAAAGGAAGGCTGAACGCCTGAAGTCGTTGCTAAATAGTTCACGCATAACCCGGGGCAGAGAGATACCCAAAAGGCTGCAGCACACACAGCCTGTATCCCCTCGAACACCGCAGGAATAACCCTGCCCAAATCCTTTTGTTAGCCATGCAGATAGGGCGGCTCCCCTCTTGCTTCCAGGTGTGTTTCTTAGGGTAAATGCGTGTACCCTAATTGCCCAAACGTCGTTTTCTGGTAGATAATTACAGGGAGTTTGGTTAGTATGTCCCCCTCTCTCTCCCTCCTCCCCCCCCGGACTTTTTATTATTCCAAATCTTAAGGTATGTGAAAGCACTGAAGGCTTAATGCCTAAACGTTTTATAAAAGGAACAGTTTCCTGAAAACAGCAGTCTGCTGCACAACTTCACACTAATGCGATTAGGTAGCTAATTTCCTAAGTTAGTTTCCCCACCATTTCACCCATCACAGCTACATTACTACAAAGCCTCTGCACCGAAAAAATCTAAACTTAACACCAAAAGACTAAAGGGAAGGTTTTTACACCGAACAAGGAGAGATAATGAAGCAAAACACTGCTCGGTAGCAAACATAGATGGAGAAAAACTCACAAAGCAGATGCTATACTCCACCAAATTCCACACTTTGGAGGCTTTAATGTCATTAGGCAGTAGTAAAACTCATGAAAGGATTCCTTCCCATTTACTGTATCTCCTACAACAGTAGGTACATGTCTTGGAGTTGATGACAACATCAAATTCCTCCTAAATTGTTAAGCAACTACAAGGTTCACAGTACTGAGGGCCCAAGATTTCACACTCAGTGAGCTGCAAAATAAGTGGACACATGCACGCTTCTCATTTGCTTCTAGTCAGGCCTAATGTGAAGAGATGCTTTCCCAGCAATATTAAAGCAACATTAAAGAAGATTTGACATCATTGCTTCCCAAGAAGATTAAAGGCCCTCCAAGAAGAGCTGAGAAGTTCTTTGGGGCTCCTTCTGGGGTGATCCAGTTTGAATAAGCGCAACACAGGGCGGACTGTTTTTCTAGAAAAGACGAACAATGAAACGTATCTCCCTCCCCCGGGATGGGAAATTATCGCACTTCAGTAAGGTTTTCCTGGTATCAATGTGCATTCGTGCTGCACCACCTCATTTCGTTGCTGAGAATGTGCAGAAACAATGCAAGGGGGCTGTAAGGGACAGAGAGCTTTGCATGACCCCAGCTGGGGAATGAGGACAGGGAGGACCCACTCAGATTTTTGCCTAAACGAAGGGTCTAGCCACACGGACAGCATTTCAGGGCGACAGCCAAAGCTGTCAGCGCCGTTTTCTTTTGGTGCACAATAGTCTCCTCTACTTGTTTCTCAAGCGACACAAAGAAATGAATTTCGTTACCTCCAATGGGCTGGGAACCACCAGCCTCGTCCCGCTTTTAGCGTACCCAAATACAGTGAGCGCTTGGGTTAGGCCCTGTATTTTGCAAAAATGCTCAACAACTCGGGGATTTTGCGAGATGAAATGAGATGAAGTGTCCTGCTCAGAGATGTAAATGTGGGACCCCGCGCTGCCGGAGAGCAGGTGGCAGTGCCAGGCACGGGGCGTGCAGAAGAGAAGGAACAGAGCCGGGATGGCAACCATCTCCCCGGGACTGCCAGGGGCTACCACCTGACCCCGTGCTCCATCACGGCCTGAACAGACTCTAAGGGACACAAACAGGGCTTAATGGCAAAACCAGCCTGCGACTGGCAGGTATAACATCAGTCGTAATGTGCGGTTGTGTTATCTTGGCTGTTGAGCTCAAACAGAACTCACTATGGGATGAGTTAGTGATCAGCATGGTGAAAAAAAAAAAAAAAAAGAAGAGACACATGGCAATGCTAAAAGCATACGTGTGTGCTGCAGACTGTCTAACACAGCGCCGCAAGCGTTTTCATCGGGCTCTAGACACATACCCACAGATTAGAGAAAAACAGCGACTATGAATGTCCAACAGCCAAAGGCCAAGTTATTGTTACGTTTAAATCAAACAAACATCTTTGGCGCAGGGTATTTCATGACAGTTACATATCATTGTCGGGCAGGGACAAGAAGGGCTCAAGTCTAAGTGAAATCAGAATTATTATTCTCCGGGGAATAGAAAATAACTTCTCTTTGGATTTGTTTGTATACATGTCATTCAGGGTATGGCGTATTTACTCTCCAGCCAAGGCACGGTGACAGCAGAGAAGTGTTAAGTTGCGATGAGGAGACTCCAGCAGAACTCAGAAGCCTGTTTGGTTCCTGGTCTAGTGCCTCAGCTCCCACCCGCAGCCCGGGCTCGATACTCCTTCCCAACCCCAGAGATATTTTTTATAATCTAAGGGCCTCCCAAACTTTGCATCAAGGATGGCATGAACGAAAAGGAGGAGCAAGATAAGGCTGAATGTTTGGTAGACATAGGAGAGAAATTCTCAATAAGAAAACATCTCCCTTAAACGAATTCTTCGTCCTCCCTAGCGGAGAGCCGCCAGTAGATGTATCACCACAACCAGAGAGTAAAGCAGAGCTCTGGACCGAAACAAGGACTGCAACTCACCCAGGTAGTTGTCATCCTCTGGTTTCCCTGAGTAACTGTGCTGACGCACGTCAATGTTAGTTGCACCAGCTGGGATGCGGACCACAACGTTATAGCCTAGAAAAGATTTAACAGAAAGTCAAGGCTATTACACAGACATTTCATTTGCTTTTTACGGGGGGAAGGGAAATGAGCAAAATTACCTCACATTACACAAGCCGATACTTTTCATTTAGGGATAGCACAAATAGTTATAAAATGCGATGTGCTATAGCTAGAAGGATTTTGCATTTTACATCAGTGTTTTTGTAGATTAAGTGTGGTAATGGCTTTTATAGACCTGCATTTTTCACTGTAAAGTTTTTAGCAACAGATTCTTACCATAATGCACCGTGTTAAATGTGCCTGCAATAGTTTTGCATGAAGAATTATCCCCACCACAAACACCACATTTATCTCTTCTTGCTTTTGAATTCAGCACATGATCGCATCCAGCTTGCTTTAAGAGAAAAATTGAAAAAAAAAAAACTAGATTGAACAAATACAGACTAGAACAGCATTTACAAACCTCCCAATTAAGGCACACAAAAGCTTTGTATGCAAAATGCTGCTGTGAGACAAATTGTTTTGCTTCCCCACATTTTTCCGCCGATTTCCAGTGCGGACATCCCACACCATTTTCAAACAAACGGCTTTTTTAACAAAGCGAGAACCAGAACTGCTGTTTGCACCAGGCGATGCCTCCCCTAGAGAAAATTCTTGCATCCGTTGTTCCCATAGAGAAAAATGTAAAAAATAAATCATGAATGGAAATGTAAAGTGCTCTGAGGTCTGAGCGGGAAGAACTGGGGCAGAGCATAGAAGGAAGCATCATTTGGGTTCAGGCTCAGATCTCCTCAGCCCTCAGTAACGAAGGGCAGATGTAGGAACATCCTCCAAGCACAGCTCTTCTGCAGACCCGGAGGTTGCCCCCAAGTGAAGAGGGCGCACCAATGACCAGGTGAACTATCCCACCATGCAAAACTGCAGTCACCCTCAAGAAAAAGAAGGAAAAAATACTGACCCGGCAAAGGCCCTGCACGCAGATGTCGTTCGTGTCGGGGCCGCAGGGCGTCCCGTCGATGACACGGTCCCGCAGCTGGTAATACGCCGTATTTCCTGCCACCCGGCAGAACAACTTGCAGCGATCCTTCATCAGGACTGGGGATGGGAGGGAGAGAAACCAGAAGCGTGTTATCCCAACGCCCTCACCCTGAGGCGGTGATGCGGGAGGCATGACATGCATCTTCCCCCCGCCGGCCCCGCCGCCCTCCCTGCCACTTACTGCCGCTGTATTTGGGAACCCAGCGCACGTTCGTGGGCAGCCCGTTGATGTTAAAGTGCTTCCCGTCGAAGTCGGCACACTGCTCGTCACGGAAATCCTTCTTCAGCTTCGAGCAGGGTTCGGTGTTGCAGGATTTAAACTTCATGCGACGACCCACGCAGTATTTCCCACCGTTTTTAGGCCTGCAGAAACAAGAAAGAGAAGCCGGTTGGGATCGGGCTGGAAATGAGATGCAATTGCAGTTCTGTGACCTGTTCAGCCCAGTTGGTGTTTGCAACACCATTTTGATGGCTCTGTCTATGTCTATGCATGTCTTCATTAATATCGCAGGCTGACAAGCAGGAAAGTTTATGCAGGTGTCTAATAAAAAAAAACAACCAACATATATGTGATGCTAAAAAGGGATGAAAAAGGGAATATTTGCTCTCTGATGAATGCAGCCGTACCGAGAGAAACCAGAGAGGAAGAGCAACATCTTCCTCCTCACCTGAGGATTTAGTTTCGCACCGAGGGATCCCAAATGGGGGGACGATCCCTCCACAACCCCATCGGTCCTATGGATTTGTGGCTGAGAGTTCGCACCTGATCTAGTGGGTTGCAAACAACCAAACACCACGGCAGAAAGGAGAACGGGCTTCCCTGCAGAGGCTGAAAGGCCAGGCAGCACTTAGTCCTTCAGGATTTCTAGCTCAAAATGGCAGAAATGGTAATGCAAGACACTTTTAAACAACTTTATCGCCATGTATTTCAGAAAGCACTGAAGATGGCCAATAAATACTTTACTCCCATTTTATAGTAGGATGACTCTGGTATAAACTGGAGAGAGCGATATCATCCAAGCCACACAAAAGCCAGCAGATAAGCCTAGGAGAAATTGTCATTTTGAATTTCCCAACTCCCAGATTCAGGGCTGTAGTCATAAACCTATTTTTGTCCTCGTGTGCAGATGGAGCCTTTGCCAGATAACAGCTTGCTTTGGGGACCGAAAAAGCTTCTCCCCCTCCAGCCGCTGTCAGCAGCGGTGCCGGAGCGAGCTGCGTGTGGACAGCATCGGAGGAGCCCAGCAGAAGGCACTTTTCTGGTGAGGACTCATTTTCAGCTATGGTAATGCTGCGAGGAAAAGTACCCCTGGGATACAAGCTATCCTATTTACTGTCTGGTCAATGGACATTTCTTCTAGGAACTCGAGTAAGATTTCATCTGCCCGTCTATGTGCAGCTTTCTATGTGTATAATGAATTGTAATAATAAAAGAAAAAATGATGCATCATGTTTTAAATATTCCAAAAAAACCCACTGTCTGTCTCCTGAAACTTCAAATGAAATTGGGAGGGCATGGTGGAGGCTTCTATAAGCTACCACCATTAGTGATAGAAGAGGCTCAACATGAGCTGTGAGTGTGCACTAGCAGCCCAGAAAGCCAATCGTGGCCTGGGCTGCATGAGAAGCGTGGCCAGCAGGTCGAGGGAGGTGATTCTCCCCCTCTACTCCACTCTCGTGAGACCCCACCTGGAGTACCGCGTCCAATTCTGGAGCCCCTACTGCAAGAGAGATATGGATGTGCTGGAACTTGTCCAGAGAAGGGCCACGCGGATGATCAGAGGGCTGGAGCACCCCTCCTATAAGGACAGACTGACAGAGTTGGGGTTGTTCAGTCTGGAGAAAAGAAGGGTCGGAGGAGATCTTATAGTGGCCTACCAGTATCTTAAGGGGGCCTACAAGAAAGCTGGGGAGGGACTTTTTAGGATGTTGGGTAATGGTAGGACTAGAGGGAATGGATCAAAACTAGAGATGGGTCGATTCAGACTGGACGTTTGGAAGAAGTTCTTCACCATGAGGGTGGTGAGACACTTGAACAGGTTGCCCAGAGAGGTGCTGGAAGCCCCGTCCCTGGCGGTGTTCAAGGCCAGGCTGGACAGGGCTCTGAACAACCTGATCTGGTGGGAGGTGTCCCTGCCCATGGCAGGGGGGTTGGAACTGGATGATCTTTAAGGTCCCTTCCAGCTCTAACAATTCTATGATTCTATGATTAATATACCTAATAAAAACTGCAGCTTTGCTTTTCCCTGATGTTACAGAAGGGAAGATATTGCAAATCTGGATGAAACGTTGGCAGGGTCAACTTGCGTGAAGCTGTAGTTATCCAAAAAGGAAGAATTATACCAACTGGGACCTGCACTGAGGGGGGATGAAGTTAACACGCATCCCAGCCAACAGCATGGGAAAGCCTCCACCGGCGGAGGTCAGCCCCAGCCTCTCCCTTTAACAGACCATTTCAGAGGAGTCAGCAGAGGGCAAGAGCATCCTTAGTGGCCAGAGCCACCACATCCTGACCACGTCATGCAGGGGCATGTGTAAAGAGGTACAGAGTGGCCCTCAAAGCTCAAGATGATGGTCTGTGCTCAGCTCCAGCCTCTGGTACAAAATAACTTCTAAACCTACATTTTTTACCCAACCCCTGAACAAAATAAAAGCCTGTGCTAGCAAGAAGTGCAGATCAGAAGAGCAACATGCTGGGCGCTGAAGCCCTGGCACCCAGACCTCCTGCCTTTCAGGGCTTCCCTTCAGGATCGGCTCTGCCTTGCCCCAGGACCAGATGCCCATCGGTGCCCTAGGGATGCTGGCAGAGCACATGTTCCCATTGAGTCTCCTCAGGAAGGAAGCCACTTTGCACACTTGGAGACCCACCAAATGTGAACCAACGAGTGATAAATAGGAACCACCCCTGTCCTTAGCACGGAGATACCTGCATGGGTATGAGGGTCTCTACACGCAGTGAGTCAACAAGTTCCTACAGCTGAACACAATTTTTTTAGCCTCTCTGTGCATCAACCCACCCAGGAAGCCCAGCAGTGCCTTTTCTCCCACAAACAACAATTCTTCACTCTTATGTTTTGAAAACTATTTGCGACTCAAGTAGCAGAACTCCTGTGTCACAGAGGTACAGAGCAGCTTGCACTTGCCAAAAGATTACCTGCAAAGCAAGGAGGGGCAGGGAGACTTCCCACCACCCCACCAGGGATTCGCACAGGTTTGACAGAAGGATTTGCCTCCTCCACCAGCTGCGAGCGAGGTGCAGAGCACCGCCAGCAGCTCCACACACAGGATTTGTCCTGCCAGCATCCTCTCCTCGCCGACATACGCACTGCCACGGTGCAGAGCCCGCAAGTCCTACCTTGAGTGCCGAGGGGTACGATTTGTCTTTAGGCACCGCCCGGAGCAGTAGCTGGTAACATCAGCTCTACCTGCTCCGAGGGCAGCTCTCACATGCCATCTGGAAACTAAACGCGTGTCACTTGCAAAGGGTTCTGGTGCTTGCAATTAAGCAAGTACCAGTGATAAATTAAAAAGCCCAAGCAACCGCATAGCGCCCAGTGCAGATTCCTGTTTACAGACTGATTTTACACCAGTTCCTAGTGGAACAAGCCTAAACCTGGTTTCCACTGACCTAGCCTATTCTCCACTTTGGGACGAAAACCAACTTGAATTAATTTAACTGATTACGCTTGGGACCACTCCAGAGCTGATCCAGAGCAGCAGCCCCGGCAGACGCACCCTGGACTCCTCCTGCCTCGCAGGCACAACGGGGATTTCTGGGGGTTTCCCACCGCCGGAGCCCTTCCCGCAGATGATTCCCACGTGGGCACATTATCTACCTTCAGCTACAAAGGGACATCTCGACTGTCTTATCTTACTACGCAGCACGTGGGGAAACTTAGCCGAGGCAGCAGCACACTCCAGACCTCAGTGCGCCCGAATCAGCCACAGGGGAGTTAACAGGATTCACCGTTTTCATTGGGAAAGTATTTATATCGCAGCAGGGCTGTTGCAATTTCACAAAGGCTCTAAATTACGGAAACCTCTAACAGGGCATTTCTTTTAAAAAAAAAAAAAAAAAAAAAAAGGCAATTACAAGATTTTTACGGTAACCACATATTGGTTCCAATATAAATCAGTTTAATTCGAATGAGACTTTCAAATATTAAGTTAGTTATGGAGAACATGGCAGGAGCTTTTTCTTTTTAAGGGTATATCTAACAAAATCCAAAGATCTCAAGCTACAGTATAGTTTCCTTTTCTCTAGATGTGACCCGTGAGATTGAGATGACGTTGAACACATGGACACACCACAAACTGAAGGATGCTAAAACTTGCCATCGCGTTGCAAACTGTCAGCTTGGTAACCGCGGCAGTAAATCTCCCTGCAGCCAGCGTTTGGGGCTGAAGCACACTCACACTCGTGACATTTCAAAACAGTCCCAAACCACCCTGACAGTTTTAGGGTGTTTTTAAACCAGCATTGCTTTTCGCAGAGTCTGAGTAAACAGAAAGAGCTGACCCAGAAAAATAAGTCAGCCTCATACAACATCGATTTTCAGTGTCACGAAGAAATACGGGATACTTCACACTACGTAATATTTCTATGGATAATCATCAACGATGTAGTGCAGAGGCAGAAGGGAATGCAGTGCACGCGTAGAAACCTCCTTGCTCTCTCAATTTCCCTTCTCTCTGAATCATCTATTTGATCAACTAATGGCCGGTGTGGACCCGCTTTCGATCGAGCATAATGCCCCTTACAAGCTCCTGTGCACACCCCGGCTTCGCCGCATCCCTCCCGGCATGTCAGGAACGCCCAGGACACAGCAGACAGGCCTGGGGAACAGCGGGGTCCCATCCCCAACAGGTCTTAAATATACAACGCTTAACGCATCACCTGCGATTACTAACCTCGAACGCTTGCAGACCGTAAGGCAGCGCCCAGCTCTCAGTGGTCCAGGAGCACCGGGTACGGGCACCTCGCTGAGAATTGCTGGTTTTGGGGGTGCTTTGCATGTGCTCAGCCCCATGCTGCTGTGCCCGGGGGCACGCGGGCTGCCACAGTGAAAAGACCCTGGAGACCACCTGCAGGGCACGTGTGCTCATCTGCACGTCTGCCTGCGTGTCTGTGCTCACCCAGAGACTGCAGAAAAAAAAAAATCTGTGAAGCTGTAGCGTGCACAGAGCAGTGTGAGATCTCCTTTGCAGCATCCCGGGAAGCCCTGGGACCTGGAATCGTGCTGCCAGTGGCCAGCACGGTTATCTATAGATATGTTTACGTGTCAAGCTCGGACAGCTTTCAGCACAGGTGGGTACTCCTGCGATGGACGAAAATGTAGACGTGATCTGACTCGCATCCAGAGATAACACTGCCCCATCCAGAAAGCCATTCCTGAAAATAAGGCTCCTGGTATCGACATCTTATGAAATACGCCTTTTCCCCCATAATTCTGCAGCTGTGCCTTGCTTTGAAAAGCAGGGCTTGCACCACAGACCCTCTACGTGACGCACCGCAGCCGTGGGCTTTGTCTGTACCAGCCGGCCTCAAATTCCCAAGTGGGCAATCTTGGTGGGAAGGGTCTGGTCTGGTTAGCTAATACATTCCTCCAGTCTATGTCAAAAGGCAGTCTGCCGCCATCTCAGAGGCTTACAGCTTCCTACAGCCCTGCAAGATACTCGTCCACGTAGGTGTCAGAGCACACTACAAACCGAGGCAGGAGCTGCAGCCTTATTTTCTGTACCGTGGTGGAAGGGGTTCGTTTTCAATGCCCGATTTAACACAATATTTTACTAGCGTGCAAGATACCACCCCAGATCTTCACGCACAAAAAAAAAAAAAATCTTAAATAAGCTAAGCTGTCTTTGAATATAAAAGATTTAATGAAAACTATTTCAGACGTTACTCCAGGTATCTGAGTTGGTGTTGCTGCCTTCTATGACAGAGGAGAAACAGAGACTACACCTATTCTGTATATTTTTGAAGTACTTTGAAAAGTGGGAGAGGCAGGAGAGTACCCAGCGGCATCTCATCCACTCGCATCGTCTCAGCAGCCCCACGATAACAGGGGACAGAGATGGTGGGAGCCCACGCTACGATGTCAAATTATGGGGACAAAACAACAGAACCGGTGTAAAGCTCTGTGGATGGTGCTAGGACAGACGACTCCCTGCGGAGACTTCATGAGGGGCTGGAGAAGAGGCCAGTACCAGCGACACAGCTCACAAAAGGGGGCCTGGAAAATAACCCCCATTAAGGATAAACACAGGGGATTTCATGGGCAGCTTGGTGCCTAGTGTATTTAGGTGCTTTTGCAAATCCCAGCCAAAGCAACACGCCTCACAAAACACCAAGATACCAAACACAAGCTATAAGAGAAGATGGAATTTAAAATCCCTTGACTAGCCTTTAGGATAAAGGAGATTTTTTTTATCACAAGAAGCTATCAGTCCAAACAGATGCCTCTCCAGAAGATGGGAATACTTCTCTCTGACAGCTTCCAAAGGTTCAGCAGCATAGTTATTTTTGCGTGCGGAAAGATGTTTTATTTTTGCGTCTCCATGGCTACTGGAAGACCACCTGGCGCGTGCTGACTCAGCACAGTGAGACGAGAACTCCTTTGCGCCTGTGCGTTTCTCAGCATCGTTTTAATTAACGTGCTGGTGTCCGACTCCCTTAGCCGCAACCCTTCTCTTCTGACACTTGCCCAGCCGTATTGAGCCAGCCTCTCTTGTCACTTCACCACCGACGCTGCAGGTACAAGCTCTCCCCCACCTCATTAGCAGTGATGAAACTGTCACTGGGGCATCACTAACGGCAATTTCCTTGGCAATGAGCCGTCCAACACCAACGATGAGGAAGCTGAATGAGCCTACTCAATGCTTTTAAGACCCCTTAGTCCAAGGAGCTCCGCAGACCCCTCTCCGTGTCTCCATCCCAAATAAAAGCCTGGAAAGCATCCTGCCCCCTCCTCCTTGCTCTTGTGGGCTGAAAGGAGGCAGTTAAACAGAAACCAGCACAGTTCACAATTTACGTAAACAGCCTGTTTTCATACCAGTTGCTCAACCTATTACTAACATTTTGCCAGCCACACACATTCATCTCCTTAAAGCCCACGGCAAAAATTCCCTGCCATTTCAAAGGGTGCAGGATTTTGCATTCCAGGCTGACAGCAAACATTTCTGAGTGCCGCTTTTTAATGGGGCACAGATTTCTGCTGAGGTTTGGCTAGTCTGCACCAGCTGACATGTAACTGTATAAAGGATCAGCTGCAAAACCAGCCAAAAGCTGCAAAACCAGCCAAAGCAGGAGTATAACGGTAGAAAACTGTATAAAGGATTTGGCCTGTAGGAACAGCTGCAAAAGCAGTCAAAGCAGGGCTAAAGTGGTGAAAAATGGAGAAAAACACGGCTCCTTCCCTTCTCCCTCCTTTCTGATCCACAGATTTGGAGGAAGAAAAACACCTTTGGAAGTGGGACCCCAACTGTGCCTCCCCAGGAAACCAGGGGGCAATGAACCCACGTGGCTATTAGCATTTTCCTTCTCTCTCTGTTGAAGGGATCCCATTTTATTGCATTTTACCCACACACCAAACCTGTGACCAGCTCCTCCTGGGTTCCTGTGCTGCTTCATCCATGCCAGACAAAGCCACCGGTCCCCAGGGCAAAGTCACCGGTCCCCGGAGCACACAGGGGCTGGGGACAGCCGAAGGGGATTTCAGCCCATTTGGGCAACCCAGACGCTTTTCCCCATTTCACCCACCGGCGCATCACCCTCCGTGCACTTACTCGGGCCTGTTGCACTCTCGTATCGCCGTCTTTATGCCGCCGCCGCAGGTTCTCGAGCAGCTCCCGAAAGGGCTCCAGGTCCCCCAGGCTCCGTCTATCACTGGCGCCTCTCGCTCTTTGGGCACGCACATCCCAAACCGGCAGTGCTGCACGCGAAGGAGAGAGACGGGAAAGGTGGGTTTGCGTTGCTTTGGCACGACGAGCCGACCGCCAGCCTGCATGCCAAGACTCAGGCTTACTTATTTCTCAGCCACTCACGAAACGCAGCAAGGATTTTGCAATCGGATAAAACTGAACTTCTTTACTTTTTGTCTGTCACCCCCATATTTATTTTTTTTTTCTTTTTGCACCCTTAAATGAAGAAGCAAAGGCAAGCTGCGGAGTCCACGGGAGCGATTTCTGGGAAAGATGACCAAGGACAACAGCAACCACCGAATATCCCCTGTTTACTGGTGCCGAACAGCACGGCAATGCTCGCGGCACTGGCTTTTCAAAAAGCTACTTATCTGATTTCCTGGAGAGCAGCAGGAACCGCATCGTGCCAGAGACAGACAGCAGGGAAAAACACCAGGGAAAAAACTCAAACCTCCCCACAGCTGTACAATGCCTCTGAACAGAAGAGGGAAAGGGAACTTCCAAAACCAAAGGGCAAATGAAATAGAAAAATTAATTCCTCCATCCAAAGTATTTTTTTTTTTTTTTTTTTTTCACTCAGCCACAACACGGGACTTGCCAAGGCCTGGCCTACACTTTTGTTTTCCGGCTGTAACTCTTGTTTTCTTTTGTTTGGAAAACTGGTTTAAATTATCTTGGCAAGCCCCCGTCCCCCATTTTTATGGTATGAACTGTGTGTCCCTTTGGAGACTTCCAGAGAGGTGAGATCTAGGGGACAGTCACCTTCTGGCCCCACCAGATGGAAAAGTGTCCCCCAGACCCATGAGAGCAGGGCTTCCTTCCCGCTGAAACTCGCTAAAGCAGGTTTAAACCCAGAGACGTGCTCATCTGCTAGCAGATGCCTAAATCTTCGCAATTATAGGAAGCCCAAACATTGCTGATTGCTCACAGATTAGAAGAGGTTACAGACTTAAAGAAGAAAACACGTAGGGCATCATTAAAATATTCCCTTGCAATATTTATCTGCACCAGATGCTGTTCAGGCAGGGAAACACCTGACAATACTTATGGGAACGGGGTTGAATTTACTGATGTACCACGTTTTTCTAGCCCTTTCACTAATAGCAAACAAGGTTGTTATCAAGATACACCCACCATAAGCTCACCCCCCTTTTTAGACATCCTTATGAACCACCTTGGAGAAAGAAATCTGGGAAAACAGAGCAAAACCAAGCTATCATGGGGGTTGTGCATCCAGCCCATAAGACACTGGCTCTGCAGCACGTTTAACACCTTTTGCCCACAACGGCCGGCTTGTGGCATTGCTTTAATGATGAATAAAGCTGATCCCAGGTGCATTTGCCTAGGGGCATGGTGGCGGTTCAGCAGGGCGGCTGAACAACGCGTAACTTGGGGTCCTAAATGTGGTGTTTGCTCGGAGATGAGCATGGTCTCCAGGCTGCGATGTGCCCTGGATTTGCTCTCCTCTCAAGATTTGATTTCCCAGCTAGAAACCGGCTGGAAAATATCTGCTACGGTAAGGGTCAAGAATAAAATAAGCTGAAATGCCTGTTTCTTTACTGCAGGACAAACCCTTATGACACACAACTCCACCTGGCATTTAGAGGGTTGAAAAACTGCAGGATGGGGTCCCTTATGCCAGTCCCGTACAGGGACAAAGAGGTCCAACAGCTACCATTAATGTAAAAGAATATTTAACACCAATCCAACAGCGCTGTCCCGGTGGAGAACTTCTCACAGCGATGTTGATGCTCACAGTCAAATATATAACCACAGTCATGCTCGGCACCACTGACCCTTTGAAGATGACAGAATAGCTAACCAGTGAATGCACACAGCTAACAGACCCTGACATGACCTATATGTCTCCCATCCGATGGTTGAGAATTAACCAGGAAATCGCCTACATCCCTTGATTTTATTAAAAACTGGGGGTTGATGGTAAAGCAAAGGGGGAATAAAAAAAAAAAACAAACAAAAAAAAACAAAAAAAGAGCAGCTGTTTTAAATAAACAGCAAGATTATCTTATGGAAACGCAATGGTGTTTCTTGGAACCACACTGTGAATAGTCTGGCTGCGCAACCTTCGTGCCTTTTGTATTTTAAAAATAATTTCTCTGTTGCGTTACAACAGCAAAAGCTAAAAAGCCTGCCAGGGTTCTCTTTCCTATGAGCTTACAGATCAGAGAACGAAGAGAATAAAAGAGTTTTTGTCTGGAGCAAGTTCAAAATAACTCAGACACAGAGTTGAGCAGGAGAGCAATGGCAGGGACGGGAGACGCTACAACAGACTTTCCTTTCCTTTGTCTTGCCACTGGAGTCCCAGATAATTCACCAAATCCAGCTCCCATCCTCGGGCTGACTTCAGCTGAATAGATTAGCAGGGGGCAGACAAGTGCTGTGAAGCTTCATGCATGCATAACATATACGCTACCTGCTGCCATACGGCAGGAGACAGAAATGATTACTATTCCTCTACTCTTTCTACCATTCTTTAAACAACCCTGAAAACCGCAAGAGAGAGAGGCCCAAGTTTACGACTCTCTCGATTTTCTTCCAGTGATTTACTTCCTCCCGACCACGCGCTGGTGCTGTGAAACACTGTAAAGCATCACGACTGGTGCTCACTCGGCAACGGCCAAACTCCGGGCTGGGCTTATTACTTGATTTAGCGATATCAAATTCGGTGTCCTCACATGCGAAATAAGCATAAGCTAATACTCCCACGTTGGTTTAGTGTCCTTGATTTAAGAATAAATATAGAGCCCAGTTCAATCTACATGCCAGTAATTTTAGCTAGCTGATTTTTCTTAGCGATTCAGGCTCCCTCATTTCCAAAGATATCTCCATAAAAAACGGCATGGTATTTTCTCCGTCTGCCAACCCGTACATCACGGGCTTTAAACGCGCAGACTCGAGGCAAGGCATTAGTCAGCAAGCAGCAGTTTGACGGGGCTCTTGGCCACTGCGGAGTACCAAAATAGTGATTTATTCCAGTGAAAAGCGCTCCAGACTCGCACCTCAGCACTTCACAAGCCCAAGTAAACACCGAGGAGAAGAGAGTTTATGATGATCCAAACCTTAAGCTTGACCTAGACCGACACACAAATACAAGAATTACTCTGTGAAGCCTTTTTGTGAGAATACATTCAAATGCCTGAACACGAGCGCACTGCATTAGCTTTTCTTAAGAGCCCATCTGCTCTCAGCTGAGAAGTTCAGGTCACACTTGTCCGGTTTGTCTAAACTTGTCAAATTGGCTAAATTTGTGGCCTCAAATGTTTTTGCTTACACGGTCTTTATTAAGAGCCATGCAGCTGGACACTGCCTCTTGGATGACATGGTAACTCTGAGGAGGTGCTAATCTGCTCCACTGCAGTTGTTTGCACATCACTCTGGCCATAGCCAAGGGTAACGGCAGGTTTGTCGGAACAAAATTGCAGCCCCCATTTTTTTCGGATTCCAAGAAAATAGTTATTTCTGAGTTTCCAGCAGTGAGCAGACCCCAAGCTCACAAACAGAGATGTTGAAGACAAAAGGTCTCAAGTCAAGGGGGCTCCACAGATGCCTAAACTTTATCCCGAGCCTCAAAAAAGGCAAGTTTTTACATAAAAATGTTAAATATCAGCGCACCGCTGGCTCCAAAGAGTAGCACAGGAATAGGATTTCCAACCAGTCTCAACAATAAAGACAAACGTGTTGATTGTGCTTTTCCCTAAGAAAGGAAGGCAAATTGATACATTATGCCCATTGTCTTCAAGGAAATCAGTCAAGCGCCACTGAACAATTGACTTTTCAGGCACACGCAACAAAAGATTAATTACCAAGCCTTTATAGATAATAATACCTAAAATAGTACCCAGATATTTTTATTAAAATATGTTTGAAAGACTATAAATTTAAATGTTGACTCTTTCTAAAGAACACTTTAACTGTTGATCATTAATAGCCAGAAAAGCAAATTTTTAAGCTATACCTTGGAGAATAACATCACACTTTTTTTCACTAGATGTAGATGGAGAATATTTTTGTTCAGACAAAAATCATGAAAACTAGTTAGCATTTTTCTTCAAAAGCTTCAGTATCTCAATTAAAAAAAAAATTAAAAAAACAATCCTCCTAACTATTTTTCTCCAGATCTGGACAACTAAAACCTAAATACTTACTCTAGAAAGCACAATGCTAGCTGGAAACTAACATTGCACATGGAAATTGGAAGTTTTTATGAATTACTGCCAAAACTGTTCCATACAGAAAATGTCAACCAGTTCTATATTTTACTCTGAAGTTGTCAAGATGAGAAGCCAGTTGGCAAGTTTATGTTACACAAAATTACTAATTGCTCACATCACATAGGAAGTGTCTAATAATAAAGTCTAGGGAAGCTTTGCAAAGGTTTTGCTCCTTTTGCTCAAGAGTTCACTCAAGGCCATTAATTTAAAAAGAGAAGTACTCCAGAAAGAATACCTGTTTTAAAACAACGTTATGCCAAGGAGCTGATTTTAATCGCGTTATCTGGCATAGAGCTGACCCATGCATGCCAGGCTTAAAACACACAGAGCTGTTTTGGGCTTCCACCCTTGCAGTCAGAAGCTTTGCCCCACACAACTGGCATTGGGATAGGATGATTTTGACTGATATGCTTAGCCCGAGCCCTGGGAAACATAGCTACAAGGCAGGAACCACCAGGTATTACAGACCTTTCCAGGCTCACATTCTGTCCCATCAGCCCAAGGTGTGTGTTGAGTACGACATCCCTTGTGCGCGCCATCAATGTTAATACACCAAAGTCGCCGACACTGCATCTGCTTAAGTTATTGAAAATATCAAAATATTAAATAAATACATGCCATATGCCTTACCAGATAGATGATCCTTTATGAAATTATCCCCCTAGGATTTAGCTCACAAGCTTGACAACAATTTGATGGCTTGTGAGCCTCCCATTCGTCCAGCCCCAGGAGACCTTATTTTGCCTTGGCAACACCAGGAAAACCAAGGTGTGGAATTTCACTTACCATATACGGGCACACTTGAGATCCAGGTCCAAAAATTAGCTCACATTGTTTGTTGACATCATAAATCAGCCCTGGGAGCTGCTGAGGCAACGTGTAAGTTCTTGATGAAGGTTCATCTAGCAAACACTCTCCATAACCAGTGCTACAACACAAAGCGGAGAAACGGTGTTAAACAGGAGGTGATGCCACTAGAACCCATTGGTGTTTACCTGAGCCAGCCTTGGGCCAGACGTGCACCACATGTGCCATATTTAACAAGCACTACAGCAGCTACTGCAGACTCAAGCACAGGAGGGTGCATCACCCATTCACCACCACCCCCGTGCCGTGCTAGCAACCGTCCACCACCGTGCACTCAGCTACCCTGGCAAAAGCTTTTCTGAGCATGCACAACCTGCGTTTAGTTGCTGAAGCAGCACTGGGGTATATTTAGAAAGAAAATCATTGATGAGCAGAAGCGGGGGACTGAGCTTCTGGATTTGCCAGGACACCATTGCGTCTCTCGTTCTGCTCCCCATCACAACATGTGGGAAGGCGTCACGGCAAAATGGGTGATCACTGTGCATCAAACTGACCCACGGGCTCCTGGAAGAGTGTTCCCACCATGGACTAGTGCCAGGGCTTTATCTTGACCTGTGGAGCAGAAAGGCAGTTCGATCTGCCTCCTAAAACACGGCTCCGTATCTGGGCCACAGGGCTTGGAAAACTCACTCTTCAGGTTCAGAGGAGAACACGCATTCCTTAAAAGCGATATCCATGGGGGAAGACTTATTCTTCCCCATAGAGCGGCTGGTCCTTGCCAGCTTATCACGAGGCTGAACTGGCAGGGACTGGATGCCAGGGGTGCATTCCTGCTCTATGCAAAGGATGCGTGCACACACAGATCCCTCCAATTTCCTCCAAATGCTGTGCACTAGGATTTCAGATTAACTGATGAACCCCACGGGATGCATGCACGTGTAAAAACAGCCTAACACATGCATATGCAAGGCCTTACTCCAGAAATTCAGTGATGTATTTCCTACTGCATTTTGACCACATCCAGGGATTGGTGTAGAAGTTCAGTGTTGGCGCCATGACGTGCTGTTGATTTTTACCTCCGTCTTCTTTGCATTTATGATTGTCGTCGTGTGGCATGTTAAACCTAAGAGAAACACAACAGCAAAAAGTACAGTCGGTTAAGCGGCAAATGTCAAGTATCCAGCATAGCAAGAGCAACAGTGCGAATCAAATGTAAGCAAACCCAAGAATTTTTCCTAGATATGCTACTGACAGATACTACAGATGAGAAGTATTAATATGCACATATTCATAAGCGTCAACAAGCACTGCTCAAACTGGGTTCCTAGCACTTGTCTGCAAAAAGCTACGCGGCACCCTGCTAAGCTGTCCACACCACGACTGCGTTTATTTAGCCAGACAAGTCCTTGAGGGAGCCTGGAGCAAGATGCAACTTTGGCTGTAGTTTCCTTTTCAGCTGAGGGTCACGATCCTGCAGGCAGGCTGGTGTCCGGCCCCACCTTCCTAAAAATGGCAAGTTCTCTGGAATTGAGCCAAAGAGCCAAGTTTCTGAAGGAGATGAATGACCTGAGCCCACCAACCACCGGTGCCCGAAGTCCCTTCGTGCACGCCGGTGGCACCCTAACGCTGGCTGCAAAATGTCTTCCAACGCAGCTGAATACCTTGGGCCACGCTGATCCTTCATGCTGTTGCCCAAATAGGGCTGCAGCGGGGACAAGACTTGGCTCCTGCGTATTATGTGGCAGGTTTACAAAACGCCACCAAGCATCAACATCAGCGGAAACCCAGGCGAAGCTTGCAGCACGTGACACATTGAAGAATGCGGCAAATACGCTAACGGAGACAGAATGGCTTAAAGCGCTTGGCCGTTTGAAGTGGAGAAGGGGAAATGACCCGGTGTGATCCTGCGTTCGAAGGCTGGGGAGTTTATATCCCGTTAAGGTTACCTCCAATGAACCACCTTTTCACTCGGCTGCCTGTAAAAGAGCAAAGAGGTGGCTCCTGCTCGGGATCTCCTCTCACCCCTCCGGCAGCTCTGGGGCAGCATTAGTGAAGGAATTAGCCACACGTTAGGTGTGGGGAACGCCAAACCTTTGGGGACTCTCTCTCAGGAAATCTTATTTAAACAAATACTACTGTGGTTAAAAATAGACCGTCTCAGCCAGCTCTCTGTGCAGAAAAAGGGAGTTTTTGAGAGATGTGTTCCCATGCTCTCACCCATCCCACACCTACAGACCTCCATTGCAAAACAGGTGTGAGGTGGTTTGGGACTGAGCTGGCTGGTGAATAAAGGACTGTGTGATCTAAGGTGATTTTTCTCACTACCACTCTGGAAAAAAGTCAAAATCAGTTAAAAGAAGTTTCTACTGGAGGGGGTGCATCTTGAATGACAGCATCTCTTCTGAGGACGTCCATCAGCATGAGATTTTCCTTTGGGAAATGGTTCAGGAGGTGGGTCAGGCTCACTTACATGTCCCGATCACCTGCTAGACACCCTGGGTAAATTCCTTCCTTCGGTAGCACCGTGCATGGCACTGGGACGAGCTGTGGCAGGCTGAGGACCTGCTCTTGGAGGAACCTTCAGTCTCAAAGGCCAGGTAAGATGTGCCCATGCCCCTTGCTCTGGTCCTCCCCGAGGCACCCAGCCCCAGCCAAAAACCTGGCTAGTCCCAGCGGCTTGGCCAAGACATCACAGCTGCTGGGGCAGATCCTGCTGACACCCACACGTAGAGGCGAGAAGATGCAATAACAAGGGACATTTTGTTAGCTCTCCTCCCCTGGTTAGGTGCTGCTTGGGGTACGCTCTGTCACTCATCCTCCACAAAATGCGGGTCTGCTGGTTTTACTGCTCTCAGATGGGCTCTGGAGCACCCCACCGCCTCCCAGCATCACACCACAGCCTAATCTTCCCTGGTGGTGCATCTTCTGCACAAGTATATCTATCTCTTCTCAAATAATTAGGCTCAGCAGGTACGAAGCCTAGGCTGGCTGGCAAGCCCTAGTTAGCATAAATCTTGGGCTATTTAAATGTAAATGTATTTACATAAAACATACACATGGCCAAGTTCATGTGCTATTGTGAAAGCAGTGCTCAGTCCGTTATCTTCACTAATGGAACAGCTCCTGTATGGGTCACAGACTGTGCCCAGCTCTGCCAGACCTAGGAGAGAACAAAGAGGTTTATGATAGAAAAAGAAATATTGCCCACGGTTCAGCACAGGCAACTAACATTGTCACTACAAAAAAAAGTTATTAAAAGACAAAGAAAAGGTTTTCCTTACCCAGAGTATCACATTTGTCGTGCGCTCTACAAATATCCTGTCTGAAAGCAGAACAGACCTGACACATTAATTTTTCAATGCAGCAGTGTGTTAAGGTACAAGCACAATAACAACAACATCCAAAAGCAATTCTTGGTCCTCCACCAGACGTTCTCACGCTGGCTGGCCACACCGTCCAGTCGGGGTCTGAACCAACTCCCTGCCGTAGTCAGAGTTTTTCATCTTATGTTGAACCCACGGGCAGGCCTTGGAGAGTCCTGAACCTCTCAAAGTCATCTACCGGCATGGTGGAAACATTATCCCGGATCTGCTCACAGTTACACTGCTCCCACAATTGCAAATGTCATTACAGCCACATCAAAAGCCGAACATTTCCCGTAGCTGCGTACATCCCACGCTCACAGCCTCTGACACGCGACTCGCTACAGCTCTTATGAGAATATTCACCATACCTGGTAACAAGCACGGCTGTATCGTGTTGAAGGTGACTTCCTTCAGGGTGGTTCTGGGATTGCTGCCACTGGCAAAAGTTTTTTAATGTTGTCTGGGCATTGTAAGATATTGCAGGACCATCCTAATAAGCAACAGACAGAAAGCAGGTATTTTAATCATTCATTGCAATGCTCGCTACAAATGCCAGCGTCAAACAGAAGGAGAAGAAAACCACTTCCATTACCTGTTCATTATGTATCACGACCAATTTCACAATAACAATATTAATTAAATTTCCAATGCTTGGGTCTTTGTAGATAGAAGCCACCTGTTTCAAAAAGAAATACTCAGAATTAGTGCTAACATTGAAGGAAAAAAACAATAAGACAATACAGGCATGTTTTCCATTTTGCAACTGTTTCTCCTGAGCCGCTCTTCTGCCCCACTCAGCGCTCTGATGCTACTTGGAGAGACCTCCTGCCAGTAGTGCAATTTTAGAATGAAATAAACCTGCTGGAGTCACAGAAAACCACCATTTGCTTTTGCTGTAACACACATTTCACCAAATTACGGGATGATTCTGCTCTGAGATACAATGACCACCGACCAAGACTGTCAAAAGCAACTTGTTCTCTTAAGTGCCTCATTTTGCCATGGACGTTTTTAGACCTGCACTTCTACCCTCGAATAGGGTGAAGCCCCTCCAGTGACACAACTACGCCGAATACTCACTTCCGGACACTAGGCATCTACAGAGCTGCCTGTTTGTTGACTACACTACTGCATCCTAATACCAGTAGCTACTAAAATGCTTGTCCTCAGCCTGGAAAGCCAACCCTAGCACTACGCTAAGGATGAAGGTGACCATAGGCTCCTTCTCCTTGCAACAGCAGGGAAAGCCGTGCAACTGCAAAACCTACTAGCATCAGCCCCTTGGAAGGCACAGTCCCCAAAGCACCTTTTAAATTCAGCTGCTATTTCACATGGGCCTAAATAAAAAGAAGAGTACAGCGTGTGGAGTAAAGGAGCAGCGACGCTTCATGTGCTGCTTGGGGTTTGAAAAGCTGGATGGGAGAGGTGTGGGAAGGGTTATGGGAAATGTGATGGGTCTGGGAAGAAGACGGCTCCAACCGATGCTCCCCAGCTAAGTTTTACCAACATTATCTCCATGACTGGCCAAGGCAAAATGATGGTATCACATAAGAACACAACAGAAAAGGAGACTCTGTGACCGCTAGACAATGATCCATGGGTGAATCTACTCCCCGTAGTTGAATACTCACTATTGACATCAACGTTAAGACATAGTGCTGTAGATTAGCTCCATGGTAGGCGACCATCCTGCTGTCAGCCACCACCATCACCTCTACAAACCGAGGGTAGGAGAGAAACCGCTTTGTTCTTCTGTGGCTCTTCTTTTCACTCATGTTCCCCGTCTTGTTGCTATCTGCAGAAAATGAATTCACTTCCAGGCTGTGTTTCAACATCTCCATGTCAGATAACAAGCTGCTTTCTGCCCACTGTCTTCTCCAGTGTTTCCGCTTGTTCTTTTTGTGACTGTGTTCGTGATCTGTGATTAAAAAGCAGAGAAAAAACGTAAAGTACGTTCTGGAGTGAATAGAATTAACACCATATGCACGTTATGTCAAAATAACTATCTACTTCAACCAAGAGTTATAAGCAGGCTTGTTCCAAACAGCTAAGCAAACCAGGACTATGTGGAAGCCCGCCATGTAAACCAACATCTAAGGCTTTCCTTAATTTTTAAAGTAATCTTTTGGAATCCAACGGCATTTAAGGGCGGACATTCACGTAAAGGCTTTCCTGCAGCAGGGCCGTCTCCTTGCCCGCGCAGGAGGGACGGAGCCGGGGCTGCAGTTCAGTTTAACTCCGTCTGAGCCCGGTGATGGTAATTAGCCACCGCAGCAGCAGCGTGAGGATTCTGGGCACGTCCAAGGTGGCCAGGAAACCACAGGAAACAAAGGTCCAAATCCTGTATTTCTAACTCAGGCATGAAGGACGGCAGGATTTGGCCTTCATAGCGAAGCAATTATATATGATTTATTTCTGTCTCTAACAATAACATGGCTGGGCTTCAATTCCCCCCCTCCCTTTATTATTCTGTGCTACGGGAATGGTAAAGGTCATCTAATAGCAACAGCTGCCACTGGCTAAAGAATAGAATTCAGGAAGTTTCACATATACTGCTTTTGATATTCAATTAGGCCAAACATAAAAGCAGCCTGAAAATATACTCCATGCTGATACAAAGACGACAAAGTGAAGAGGGAGAACAGGCAAATAAAACATATGGAACGTGTACAATTAAGATTTACCATCTGATTAGTATGTAATTATAGCATTATTTAAGTGTAAGAGCAAAATCAGTCTTATTTGATGCCACTTAATTTTTAATCAGTTCATCATAGGAAGAAGCTAATTGAATGCGATTCATCCATGAGAGACTGTTCGCTTCTGCATTTAATATAAAGCCAGATCTGAACTACTCATCTAAGACTCCAGGCTACAACCCTCACGCTCTTTGTAGCTTTAGTTTAATTTCGTCATGGTGGTGAAAAATATCATGTTTCCTTATCTGACCTACTGAGTAGGTTAGAGGAAGCATAATATTAGGGAACAAAGGAATATTCAATGCTCAAACAAGATTGAAATGATAGGAAACTTCTTAGCTATTTTTCCTGTGTAGTTTCCTCTTAGTTCAAAAAAAAAAAAAAACAAAACAGAATACATTTTCTAATATCAAGACAGGCAAAGGGGGTTGGCCAGCTTCTACACATCTGAAAAATGCTATCTTTTTGCCCTACGTGTAAATAGGCAATAGAATATTTAAAGAATTAAACTCTGTTTACTCTGCCCTACCTAAGCCCTATGAATTCCCCTTTCTTGATATAGTCCAGACCACCTTAATACAGCAGAGACTCCGCAGTTATTTGAGTAAGAATTCGAGAAAGCCAATGGCATTTGTGGTTATAATTGGATTGCCCTAGTTCCTCTGCACTAATCAATGCCCTTGTGTTGGCAAGGTTGTGCTCTCACGCTGGCACGGCTTCGTGGGCAACTGTGACATTATCCCAACTCCTTCAGTGCCGATCAGCCCGGGAAGCCAACTATGCATACAAATAACCTAAAGGTGAGAGGAAGACCAGCCGGAGGAGAAAGTGCAAACCTCAGCCCTTCAGCCAGTTTCCCTCCTCTCTGCACCTTCAGCCAGTCACTTAAATTTCCTTTTTAAATAGCTAACTTCCAGAAGAAGCAGGTGTTCACAAGGAAAAACGCATTAAGGATGGGGAGATGCTCGACAGGGCTTGAGCGAGGCTGAAGGCAAGGCTGCAGGGCGAAGGCAGAGCTCTGCGCCATCCACCGCCACGGCTCTGCAAAGCCCCAAACAGGACCACGGGGCTCTCGGGCATCTTCTCTTTCAGCCAGCCTCACAGAAGGAGGTTAGATGGCAGGAGGAGGCGGCAATGCAAAGGATTCTTTGAAGAAGCACCTGTTATACAGGAGATGTTGAAAAGTTGCTAATCACATTCCTCTGGCTTGCACTGAAATCCTGCAGCTAGTGTTGTCACATGCTCAAAAGCAAATTCCACCCAAAAACCAGCGGAGTCCACATGAAATGCCAGGTCTGGTTCAGAGAGCCCCGACCTGACCCACCACGCGGAGGTACCAGAGCCCAGCACGGCCAGGTACACCCAGCACACAGGAAAAACTACCTTCCTTTCTACTGCAGAGATCTGGCACAGCGTCACAGAATCATTTAGGTTGGAAAAGACCCTTAAGATCATCAAATCCAATCATTAACCTAACACCGCCAAGGGCACAGTATCGGCGTACTTCCCCCGTCCAGCACACAAATCAAGACAGTCAAATCATCCCTTCAAAACCCAACATATTTTTTTCCGGGTGTGAAGTCACTCCAACACTTACTGCATGCTATTTGGACAAGCCGCGTATAGTATGTTTGCCAGCCTAGTTACTGTGAAACCAAGCACGTGAGAGTGGGGATGCATCGCGTGTAAAGCCAGTCCTGGACTTTGATAGTAGTGAACTGTTATCTTCACCCATCGTTCTGGCATATAACTACACTCAGAGGTGGTGCACATGCACCTGTAAAAAATTAAACACTAATGGCAGTGCCCTGCTCTCAACCCATCCATAAAACCCCCACCAGCGTTAATGGGAGTCGCGCACAGGCACTGCCAGTACTCCGTGTGCCTGATGCTGTTGATATCTCGCTTGCTCTGTTACAATGGACGCAACAGAAATGCTCCGACTGAATGGTGCAGGATGCTGATATTTAATCAAGCAGAAGGGAAAAATCTCTTATGTTACACAAGAAAACGGAAATTTTACAGCAACAGCTTCCTACTGCCACACACAACGCCAAAAAAGGGTCTGATATTTTTCCACCTGGTTTTGCGTTTTTCTTTTTTTTTTTTTTCCTATTGTGTTAATATGTTAACAGAAATCAGTAAGGAAAATGGTTTGCTTGGCAAGCTCTCAGTCTTTGCAAATGACCTGAAAAACATCTACCTACACATGGCAGTAATTGGATAGGTTTAAGTAACAAAACATTTTCTTTAATTTGGAGAAAAAAAAACCAACAAACGCCAATGAATAGACAAACACTTTCAAACCACGCAAACTCCAGATCAATAATTCAAATACTAGGTGAGCCTATGCACTGATTCAACAGTTAATATTAATTTAAGAGGTGGCTAAAAGGCTGCTGGAATAACGTCCATTTTACTGATTGCTTTACTAAGACAGTCTCTGGTGTGTGCGCTGTCTTTAGACAGACCTGGAGGTGTATGTTGATTTTTTTCCGCTTGGTTTCTTCTTTGTTATGTGGGACTTAAAAAGGAGACCCAACCCTGTGACCGGGATATTCCTTCCTGATGGCATCTTCCCACCCGTGCCATTTATTTTTGCTTGCACAAGAAGCCTCAGCCCAGAGCCCATTGAGCTGATTTATGGATGATTCCTGCCGATTAATGGACTTTTGGATCTGTCCCAAGGGAGAGAGAAGGGGAGACTCAGGCCCTACACGAGCACTTTGCCTGCATGAAAGGGTGACAGGGCAGAGGAGCCAGGGACTGCTTTTGAAATAGTAGCTATTGTTATGCTAAAACCAGAAATTAAAAGAAAGAGCGATCGCTTATCCCAACAGTTCTAATCCTTTCCATTTCTCCATTAACTTGTCCTTGGAATAGAAGGCAATTTGTACAATTAAATAAGACGTGTGACAATGCAAGCAGTTCCAGTTCAGCTCCAAGTTCACGAGAGCTCACATAGCAGGAGGAAAAAAAAAAAAGGTAAAAAAAAAAAAAGTAAAAGAGAGAGAGCAAGAGAGGAGAAAAAATAATCATTTCTTGAGATAGCAAGAGTGACAACCTCTCCTTGCTAGAAAAGGGGCACGATCCTTTCAAACCGACTTACTATTGTATGTTTTCTGAGTGTGTGACCTAGGATTTTTAACACAAAATTTGCTCCTCAGTGGTTGGCCCATAACATTCCTAGACCTGCTCTGATCCAGCTGCGCAGATGATAAAACTATCGTTTGGAAGTTAACGATTTATTGCACACCTCCATAAAAGCAGATCAAGATGCAGCTGAGCTCCCTCCAGGCAGGCAGCCGGCGCGGGACCTGCCTCCCTCGACTCGAGCAGGAGCCATGGCAGCAATCCCTGCCCAAACGGTTCGGTACAAGCTCTGGCTACAGTCAGTTGGCCCAAATTTGCTGCCTGTAGCTGGTACAACAGCAATCACTGAAGTGGCTGCCATCACTTGGAAAAGAGAGGCGAGAGGCAGAACAGATTTTCTTCACGCCGAAGTCAGGCTAACTGGAACCAAACCATATTTTTAGGCTCTTCTTGCCAGGATATGGGATGGAAACTGCCTCCTCTTTAAATGCATCCTAAGCTGGACCAAAGGATTTTTCTAGCCCTGGGTCTGTTTTAATTCTACATCATAGAATCGTAGAACGGTTTGGGTTGGAAGGGACCTTAAAGCCCATCTAGTTCCACCCCTCTGCCCTGGGCAGGGACACCTCCCACCAGACCAGGCTGCTCAAAGCCCATCCAGCCTGGCCTTGAACACCTCCAGGGATGGGGCACCCACAGCTTCTCTGGGCACCACAACTTCCCTGGGCAGGGGGAAACATCAATCTCTCTTATATCAGCTTTATATCTTTCAATATATCTACACATATGTCTCAGATGAATTTGCATGAGGCCAAATTCTCCCCTCTGTTACTGTGACCGTGCTGTTGTGGCCAGCATAACCCAGAGCTGAACACCCCTTCGCTGCCGGCAGCTTCTCGCCCTGCTCAGACAACAGCCAGGGATGCTGATGCACCAGGGGAGCAGTGCCTTGCTCTGGACCACACTGAGGTGACCACTCCAATGAGCAGGACCAGTCCTGCCTTCCCTCTGGGTAGCTCCTTGACTATGCAACCAGAGCTGCTGCTACAGCTAGAAAGGGAAAATAGGCTTTATGGATAGAAGCGAGATCAATGACCTTCAGAAAGGAAACGAAGGATACGGGCCAGACAGGATCCAAAGAGAAAGATATTCTGCACTAAGGGTGAAAATGAAAGTTTGCCTGAGTTTTCTAATCTGCAAACCAGAAAGTGTTCAAAATCAAATTAATCTGAACTTACTTAACTGACAGAGATCAACTGGAGTTTCAACTTTAATTGGCAAGAGCTGGACAAAAATGCAAGAGATCAAACTTTCATAGTTGGAACTATTGAAAATGCAGTAAAATATCAGACGTTTCACAGGTTCCACTATTAGGGCAACACAAAGGAGCGAAATTTTAGTTTTCCCTTTGTTGTCCATACTTCCCTTTGAATTAGGAAACAACCTGGGCTCAAAAGAGTTCTCTCCCAAACTGTTCCAGGAGAATCAAAATATTAGGCTTCTACAAAAAAGCCTTCTTTGCTACTAAAAGAAACTTTTGCACGAATGGATCATAAGCCCTCACGACCCAGGTGCACCTGCTTATTATTTTTCTTGCCTTCCTTCACTTTGAATTTTGCACATACACTTTACTAAGTGGCCTCCCAGGTGCCCAACTGGAGCAACGTTCAGATCCCCAGAAAGGTCCACGTCCAGAAACACCTGCTGCTACAGTCAGTCCCCCGCATCAAGCCTGGAGCCTGAAATTTGTTTGTAATACCTGAAAATTCTCTAAGACCAGCAAGCAACGCTATAGAGCCATGAGCAGTTTAGACTATCACAAAGCATCACCGATACAAAAATCAGCAGTCCCACCTCCACTCACCCACTGTGGCCTGTGGTGGCTTTGGCTATAGAGTCTCCAGCCTTGGAGATGCCAAAGCTCAAGGTGATGCTGAACCCAGCTACATCTTTTGGGGTGATCCTGCCTTTCTCCCTGCTGCTTGAACCAGAACGCTTGAGAACCACTGACTTGCAGTTAGCACCAATCAACTTCCCTTAGTAAGAAAACATTCTCTATTTTTCTCCCATGCGAACACCAAAGACCACACATACTTTAGACACTTCCTTTCCTGATGATGTATGTGAGAATGCATTCCAGCTTTAAAGAATTTTTTTTGCTGCCTAAGGTAAAAAGTTGTACGTGAAAGCTACCAGTTTTGCACAGTAGACAGAAACTAGATTAATGAACAAAACAATAAATTGCCTCCTTAAGAAAGCAGATAGTAGTAACACATGAGTTGAGCATGTGGCGGAAAATGATTCAACATCACCTTACAAACAGAATAACTAAATAGCTGCATCTCAGAACTGCAAGGCACAAAAGCACCATTGAATTGGTACAAAAATAGTTTAAGGTATCTGTAATCCATTGGTTCGGGAAGAAAAATAAACTAGCCCTGTAGAATGACTGAAAAAAAACCATGGCAAAATACCCTTGAAAACCATCCTGACGCTGCAAGGGGCTGGGCAGTTTGCTGAAGTACATCCCAGTGTTTCACCTATGAGTAGACGCACAGCTGAGCCAGGCTGTGGGTCAAACGGGTACAAATATACCACGGGCACATTGACATACATGGGGAAAATAGCCAGGGCCACTGCCTTCTGCGCTGCCCGGGCTAATGGAACCTATTTGCCTGCAGAGCTCTCGTGGTTGCCCTTGCTGAACCTGACTTCTGCCTTGCAAGGCACCTGAGCACCCATACTGCTCGTTTGCTTGCTCTTAATGCCAACTTTCAATGCATAACAGTCGCAAGTAGGCCAACACGTTATCCCCACTCATGTCTAGTGATACCTCTGAGGCACCAGGCCAAGAACAACACTGAGATCACCGCACCTTTGTACTGACACTCGGCAAAAGATGAGAAAAAAATCTCCCATTAGGAAGAAACTGCCTACCAATTGGACACCACGATGCTGGTAATGCCAATACAGGCACGTGGGAAGAGAAGTCACAGGATAGTCAGCCTGTTTGTTTTCATTAGTATATGCCCTGGGGTAGAGACGGAAAATACCAAAGTGATACCTCCTGGCTTCTCCCACCTGCCCTTCTCCAGCAGGTATCCGCACAAGTGATGTAAAAGTAGATGCAAAATTGCAAGTACGTCCAATTTGATTCCAGGAAAATAATTTAACTCTGTTCACTTACCCTGTCTAAGTTGCAAATCAATAATAATTTGTTTACTCACAATCTTAGTCTTCCACTGTTAAGGAATTAAACTTCCTTGCCAGACAGATGCTTGATACATTTTCAGTACTAACAACAACAAAATGCGTGCGCCTTGCTTCTAACTCACATTGAGAAATTTTCGCACAAAAGCGCAATTATGGGATCTGTATCATTGGCTGCGATCAATTTTTTTTAACTAAAGTTAGCGTAATACCTTATTTCATTTGCCAATACCACAGCAAGATAGCACAAACACTACAGCCAGATCCCTTTCCCAACTCAGTATGGGAAAAGCTTGTATTTGACGTCCCAGGCCCATTTGACCAACTTGGCTGTTGGCTGTTACTGTGCTATTACCTCAACAGGAAGCCAGAAATAGCACTAATTACATTAGCATATGGGACTTGTGACGTAACTCCCTCGTTTGCTGTTTTTGGGAGGGAAGGAAACCTGAAATAATTACTATCTGACTATGAATTACACTTCGCTTCCTTAAGATGAGAAACTTTTCTGAGGGAAAGAACCAAGTCAATGCTTTACCCTGAGGCCAAAAGCAAAGCTGACAGCTTAAACAGACTTTTGAAAGAGCTCAAGGATTGCTCAACCTGGAAGCAAAGGCTTAGGAAAACCTCCCTGCAGATCTTCTGCAACGCCACGGTTACGTGAGACCCAGGAGTACAGAATTTGCCTGAAGACCTGCCTGGAAACCAGACACCTAGAATGTGAAATTCTGCTGGATGAAGGAGTTGAAAACCGAAATAAGGTCACAGTTGGAAGCAAGACAAATAGTCCAAAAGAAACTGCAAACACACAAAAGAGCTCTAGACCAACAGCTTGACTGCAAAGGATCTGGGATTTCACCACGGGCCACTCACAAGAGTGCAAACATCGAGTCCTGTGGAAAAGGCGTTCAAAGCTTCTGCCTCAAAACAGCTATAAAATAAGAATGTGACGCACACAAATTGTCTGTAGGATGAGTGTGAAATTTTCCACCTCTGGCCTGTTTAACCCCGTTTTCTCACCATTGCTAATTCTAACACTGGGTAAACACCTGGAACCGCAGCTCAGGCAGAGGCAAGAGCTCACCACCCCCCTGTGCCGACGAGAGACCACATTACATGGAAAGGGACAAAGTGAGGCTTTAGCCATGGTGCCAGACCTGCAACACATCCTCCCCCAGGTCACCTCCCCGGTCACAACACATTAACAAACTCACACCCTGGCAACCCCAACCTGGCCTCTCCTTCCCAAGCAGGTGGCAATGTCGTGGTAGGACCATCTCCTGCTTGTGCTGTGGGTTCACCAATGACTTCCCGTGCAGCTGGGTGGCATGGGAGAGGTGACAAACATCTGCAAGGGCTGAGCAGGCTGGTGCTAATTATCATACGGGAACAGGATCGTAATCATCAAGCTGGCAGCACCAGGAATTGGCTTGCTCAAGACACAGGGCTGCACTCCTCTGCTCTGGTGTTTCCCCAGTGTCACGTTCAGTGGGAAGGCTTGTTAAAGTTACTATGAAAGGGTAATCTATTACAAATTACTCATTAATGCAACTGAAAAATCAGTGACATATTACTGATTATGCCTGTGTCACGCTAGCTCGGTGGCAAGACTTGGTTCAGGCTGCCGATTTGCCTTGTGCTTTTTATATCAACCTTCTCAACGCAGCTTAGACACACTCAACTTCTTTTCTCCTCCTGACCTGGACGAGTACATGGGCCTTGCCGTTTCGGAGCTGCTGTGCCTGGCTGCATATGTGCTGCCTCCTGAGTAGTCCAACTGCTTTAACACTTTGCAACCAAAGACCCAGCTGCAAATTTGAGACCCTTCTGCGTCCATTTCTGGCAGGTACTGGGACATGCTAAGCCTCCAGGCTGGTAATGCTTGCTGGTTTTTGGAAAGCAACCTCAAGCAGCTGAGTCACCAGGTTTTCCCACCTCCGCCGGCAGCGGGTGGGGACACAGCCAGCTCCGCGCAGGTAAGATCTGCTCTGTCCTGCACTCCTCTGAGCCCGCTTCCAAAAATCTCACCACCACAGCACAAATTGCTGGAAGGCCTCTTTGCTGGCTGCAGCCCCTTGGCTCTCCTCCAGAAACAGAAAAAGCTCTAATCATCTTCCTACTAGTTTGGCACCATCAGAGTGTTATTGCTGCTTCTGCATGAGGAGTTTTGCCCGTGGTAGATATTCCCGCTTTAAGCGCTCTCATTAAGGAGCCAGGACTTTGTGCGAGATCCTCACACGTGGCTCCAGAGCCTACGTCTAACACCAGCAAGTCACAGGAACAGCTAGCGCTCACTATATATTCAGTCCTTCATCTATTCATTTCAGCCACAGATGGGTCTTAAATATAAAAGAATTATGAAAGACAAGGCAAAACCAGGGAGGTACTTAACCAACGAAGCTGGGAAGGAAAAACGAAGCACAGATGAGGAGAGCACAGTGAACGCAGTGGGAACAACGAAGGAGCTACCCAAAAGAGTTAATTTGGGAATCCTGCACTGGGGTCACAGTAAAAGCTGCCAGGAACTTCCAAAGTTTGGAGCAATAAATAGCTGAACACGCAGCAGAAGTGGGAAGATGAGAAAGCCTAGCTCTTGCGTTTATACTCATGGCCACAGGGCAATTGTGGCTTGGTGCCACCAGGCAGGTGGAGGCCACAACTGCCTCAGAACAAGGGGTGGCCAACAGGCAGAATCATTGGGTGAGATTCAGTAAAAGGCTAAAGCTATCACAAAACCCAACAAAACTGGAAGAAAAGAGCTCCAGAGAAGCCAACAACCAAAATATACATAGAAACGTATCAATGACGTAAAAACACGGTAAACGTGAGGGAAAGGAGAGGCAGCAGAAAGGGACACAGAGCAAGAGGTGGCCTGAGGTGGTTTATTTAGGTGACGAGCAGAAGCAGTGTCCTGTTGGCTTCTGGAGCCAGACATCTCTCTGCAAGACCAAACCTTTGGGGTTTCACATGGAAACCAGCAGGTAGGGCTCGCTGCTCTGCTCCTGGTGGGAGGTCAGACTGGGACAGGGGGGTCGGAGAGCTGCTGCCTCCCAAAGGCTGCCGGCACGGCGGACGCAGCTCCCCATGGCACCGCAGGATGCAGCTACACGCCTTTTATCATCGGAGTCAGATTGTTCCTCTGCGGGGCGCAGGAAAGCTCCGCTCTCCAGCTTCGCAATGAGCCACTTCCTTTTTTTCTTTTTTTAGGATCAGAATTTCTTTTCTCTTCCTCCTCCACCTCAAAAAAGCGGATATTTAATAATTTGGATCGGAAGAGCTCGCTATCGTGAAGCGATGGGTGGTAGCGGCGCTGCACCTAGTGACATCACGCTGTCAGCCTGGCCAAGTCTTCATCCCGTCAGGGCTATTCAGTAAAACACAACTAATTATTCTGCCAGATCCTCGGACCAGATGACAAATTGATTCACGGTACTAACTAAAAGAAGGGAAGGAGGAGAAATTGCACCATTTCCTATGACTGAAACTACATTAACCCATTACCCCAAGGAAAACTTTGTCAAAAGTTTTTATTGCGGCGGTTGAGCTATGTGCCAGACGGCTGAAGTGCATTGCCAGGAGACCCCGGTGTTGTGCTACGAAAGTTCATGTGCAGAGCACAGCTTGCATTCGATATCCATCAGCGTTCAGAGGAGAACGGGCTTTTTTCAGAACATCTGCAGAGTATCTTGTATGGCAGAGGACCTAAAACTGTTTTCAGAAACTGCTAATTAAAACTTAACAAAATCAAATACCTGTTTTTCTAAGCTGACCCAAGGACGCTGAAAACTAAAAGTAACACCAGGGAGGCTGCTGGAAATGAAAGCTTTTACTCAATCTGTCAGTCAGCTCACAAGGGAAACTGTTCCTGGATACTGCAAGAAGTCTATAATTACATCATCATGGCAAGGGCACACCAGTACATTGCTTATTAATCATTTCCAGGAAGACGACTATCAGAAAAGCCATTCTCAATAGCACCACTACCCGGCAATGTGGGCTCCCTTGCTCACTGCAGGGAGTGTGCTCAAGATTTCCCCCGCAATAATTTCCTTTTTGAGCAAATTTCAATCCCTGCCAGAAGCCTGCAACACACTCGCACCTTTTCACACGTTCTGCTGACCAAAGACTGGATTCACACAACACCCTACAACTATAATAAACTCCCAAATTCTTACGAAACCATTCTTCTCTGGAAGGAGTGACAGATGCGCCCCTTCCAAAACAGTGAGTGCTGCTAGATTTTGTGTTTTCCCCTCTGCTCCAAAGACACGTGAGATACTTTCTCTCCACCAGACATAACTGCAGGGGGAACACCAAGGTTCAGCAATGCCCAAGCTGCCACGCGCTTACTCCTTAATTGAAGTGACCAAGACTTGTTGACCAAAGCATCATTCCCTTTCAAAAACTTGGACAACAGTAAAAGGGAGAGGGGGAGATGGAGGGGAAGAGGACAGGAGGACAAGTAAGACTGTCACACCTATTTGGAACCCTTAAGCCTGTATTTGAGAGGTGGGACCTCGTCCCTCCGCTACACGAAGCAACTGAGAAGAGCAAGGAAATAAAGACGAGCAAGAGGTAAAGTGTGTTGGAAAAGAGGAGAAAGAGATACACCGCTTAGGTAATATCACGGATAGGGTATTATTCCTGTGAATCAAGATCCGTAAGAATAATACCCTAAATGGAAGCGATGATACAGCAGGGTGAAATACAGCAGACTGTTATAACGGCACAGAGTAAAGACCACAAGTGAATGTCAGAGCCCTCCCAGCTACCTTTGATTCAATGAGTCCTGTGATCTGCTGCTCCGTTCCTCCAAGGGCTACTGATGCAATGTGCCAGATTCCGTGTTTCTTTCCAACTGTTCTGAGTCTCCTGCATCTGATCTCAAAGAAGGGAGCAGAAACAGCTGGAAGAGAGAAACCAGAATGGCATAGTCCAGCAGCAACCCTTGGAAGAACACGCAACGACAGCCTTGGGAGAGGTACCATTGTCCCCCAGCGCGTATGTTTGCATGTGGACACGTGTCCACATGTCTTCTAGAAGAAACACACGTTGCTAGTGCCTCAGCTCTGGCTGGTCACAGAGCACCAGAGCATCTTCTGACTCAGCACGTGATCAGTGCAAGCTGAACAGACCGACAGCTCAACAGCATGGCCGCGATCCACAGTTACGGGTGCCAAACGAGTCACGCGTGCTAAATGCAGTCTAAGTTTGGCACCATGCTTCTCCTTCAGTGGTACCTCTACTCCCTGAGCAACTCCACCTACTTTGCAGCACACGAGCGGCTTGCAGCCCGCACGAGGGAAGCCAGTCAAGGTCTACTCTGTTTTGGCTTTAAAGCTCCTGTAGATCTAGCTGCAGGCCAAAGGAGGAGGGCAAAACAGCAGGTGAAACAGGAGACCGAAGGAATAAGCTTCTTCAGAGAGAACTTAGGTATTTGCTGCCAAAGGAGAGGATTAGTTGTGAAAATCAGGAAGTCAAGGAGGCAGAGAGCAGCAGGAGGCCACTGCAGATAATAGGGACAGTAGGAGCAAGGCTGTTGCTCACCAAGGCACGTGAAGGGGAGATAAAAAGGCTTGTGCTCTTTCATATGTGCAAAGACTAGAAAGAGGGAACAAGGAGGTCAGGGAGATGGTGCTGGTGGAGGAAGGGCCATGAGGAAAAAAAAAAAGCCTTTGAAAATGAACCATAGAAAAGCGATTAATAAGGGAGCAACTGTCAGGGTTGGTGTTAGGACCTTCTTTCTCATTTCCACTAGAAAGACAGAAGACATTGCAACTCACAACCAGATTCAAGGAAGGAAGACCAGGAGCACAGCAAGGCTAGGACAGAAGGATGTCATTTAAAAGACAGAAACAGAATTTCAGACAGAGAGAAGATCAGATTAGGATAGTTAGGAATTACAATTAGAAGAAAGCAAGTTTAAAGGTTCATGGGATATTTAAGGCAAGACAACCCAAAGGATCTCTTGCCAGCCTTACAGCAGGGATGAAATGAAAACCATAAGATTTTTCCCGACCACAACTTCCTTCTAACTGATTACTAGAAAGCACAGGCGCACCACGTCTCTTCAGGACAGCAGTACCACCGCAAGCCTGGACCTAGTGCACGCGGTACCATTTCTAGAGAGGTCCCTCAACTCCACATCCCTTCTGCCCCACACAAACCTATTAATTACTGCAAATTAGTTCCCTTTCAGAAGTGCCAAGTCACCAAGGGCAGCAACAAAATGAGTACCTGGAGTATCGCAAGTCTGCCTGTCCCCTGAAGAGTTGGTTGGAGGTGTCCGGTGTCTGTAGACTAAATGTGGTTTATTGTGCTCTTCTTCATACTCCTGTTCTTCGAGTGATAGCAGCGGCTCTACAAAATAGTCCCCATCGTCAGACTTGAATGTGCCTAGCTGAGAGAGACCAGAGAGGAACAGGCGGTCAGCTTCAGGTGATGACGATCCATGGAGCAGGACAACCCAACAAAATGAGTGGTCAACAAGGGAGCTGCACGAGTGCCTGGTTCTGCAGCAACCCCTGCAAAGGCAAGGGCTGGAGCTCCAGTTCCCATCGCACCACTCACGCCCACACTGGGATGCACTTAACGGAAAGCAAATTACTGATCCATAGGCAGGGAGCACGAGACAGGGATGTCTGCCAGACCCTGTCCCTATGCCAGTGACATTTCCTAAGCCACCCCTGCCCGGGGGGGAGATGGTGCTGCAGCGTGCTGGAGACCTCAGTGCAACCCCATCATGCCGTGCTGGTGTCGTACAGCAGCTCGCCCCGAAATAAGCTTTAAACCCACATGTAAGGGCCAGAAGAAGGTGGCCAGCCAGTGAAATCCCTGCTTATGAGAAGACACTGATGCTCCTAGTTGCACATGACTAAGAATGAGGGATTCAGAGGGTAAATAAAAGATATGCACAGCAAAAAACATCCTGCAGCCATCCTAGACTGGGAAGCAGAACCAGTAACTAGGAGGAAGGCCTGCCCAGCCACACACACGTGCACTAGCCTGGGTGAATACACTCACCCAAGAGAGCTCCTGGACCAGACAGACCTCCTGAGGAGCACCTGGGATGGGCATCCCGGGGTGCTGGAAGGCACCAGGGCAGTTGAAAGGGTCAGCCCTGCTGGGAGCCTCTGTTCGTCCCTTCGCCAATGTCCCCCTGCACAGAAGGGCACCAGGATGGCAGAGGGGCTGCCACGAAGCCTGCCCTCCGCTCTCCTCGGGCCATGCCCCCGCCCCGAGGTGCAGGAGGGCTCCGGGGCCAGCGCAGCTGGGGAGACTCAGCCATCCCTTTGCAGCCCTCGTCGGCCCCCCGGGGGCAGGAGGGTGTCGGTGCCCAGGGTCTGCGCCCGCTGGGTGGCAGTTTTTCCCCCCAAAACCGGCAGAGCAGGAGGGGATTCCCCCCCACTGCCGGAACCCGACAGAGTAATAAAAGCGGGGTGGGAGAAACCTCCGACCGGGGCGAGCCGGAGCCGCCAGCCCCATCCCGCAGCCAGGGGGGGCGGGCGCAAGGGCCGTCCCCATCCCTCTGCCCACCCTCCCTCCCTCCGCTCCTCCTCCTCCTCCGCGCTTCCGCCCCGGCGCCCCGCGGCTGGGCGCCCGGCGGGGCCGGAGCCGGCGCGGGGGTCTCACCATCCCGGAGCAGAGGCTGATAACGGCGGTGTGCCGCGGGCGGGCGTTGACGTGCCCCCGGTAGAAGCAGTGCTTCACGTCGGCGTCGGCCGCCTCGGCGTAGAGGCGCCGCTGGTCGGCGGCGGGTTCTCCCAGGAGGCTGACGGTGAAGAGCGGGGCGATGAAGGCCGAGCTGGCCGTCAGGTTGAAGAGGAACTGCTGCCCGAAGGCGGAGAGCCTGTAGTGCGCCTTGGGGGAGGCGGCGGCGGCCGCCGTCCAGGCG
This sequence comes from Chroicocephalus ridibundus, assembly GCF_963924245.1. Classification (NCBI taxonomy): domain Eukaryota; kingdom Metazoa; phylum Chordata; class Aves; order Charadriiformes; family Laridae; genus Chroicocephalus; species Chroicocephalus ridibundus. The sequence goes on along the minus strand of NC_086293.1, from coordinate 16,697,478 downwards.
TCGGGGGCAGCGCTGGTGCTCCGCCGCCGCCGCCTGAAGTGGACATCGGTGGGGAAGGGCTCGCCAAACTCATTCACCCGGGTAGGAGTCACGATCTCGTACTCGCTGAGCTTCTCCAGCAGCTTGGCTGCGAGGGAAGACAAGCACATGCCCCTGAGCGGGGAGGCCGAGCCCCCCCACACCCCCCCGTGGGGGGGGGCGGCAGCCCAGCATCCCCCCGGCTTCCCCCCCCCCCCTCTCCGAACACCCCCTTACCTTGCCTGGGGTGCAGCTTCTGCCTCCTCGCTCCTATCCTCAAGCCGTCGATGAACAGCGTGGTGAGTGCCAGCGCCAGCGGCGCCAGCTGCATGGTGCTGCGCGCTGTCCTCAGCGGAGAGCAGCCTTCCCCCCGCTTTCCTCGGGCTCTTCTTTTCCTCCTCCTTTTCCCTCTTTTTTTTTTTTTCCTTCCCCTCTTTTCTTTTGCCCCCTTTCTCCCCCCCTCCCCGCCCCCCGGTGCGCTGCCGGGGGGAAGGCGCCGGAGCCGGGCGGCGTTAGGGGCGGGCGGGCCGGCGGGGAGCGGGGCGCCGGGGGCCGCGCATGATGCGCGGGGGCGGACGGGCCGGGACCGACGGGACGGGCCGGGACGGGGGAGCCGGCCGCCCGCCCGCCTTCGCCTGCCTGCTCTCCCTCGCTTTCCGCCTCTCCCCCCGTCGGGCTGGTGGACGGGGCGCTCCCGGGAGCCAATTTAAGGGGGCGGGCTCCATAGATCAAGCAGGAGAAAAAGATCCCGCCCTGCAGGAGCAGGGACAGCCCTTCCTCCCCCCCCCCCGCCTCTTCTCCTTCCAACATGTCACTTTCTTTCATTCCCGAGGAACGCCGGAATCGCAGGTTTTCGCCAAGAAAAGCCCTCGCTGCGACTGGACGGGGCGGGCGGGGGGAGCCCGAGCCGCGCCCCAGGCCCGGGCGGCCCCCGCCGCTCCCCGGTAAAAGGAGGTTTAAAAACCCAAAGTGGCCCGGGCTGAGCGACACCGGCTGCTCCCCGATCGGCCAGGTCCCGGGGGGAAGAGCCACTTTGTCACTCACCGGGAGGAAAGCGGAGTTTTCGTACATAATTGATGTTTTTCCTTCTTTTTTTTTTTTTTAAAGACAGGTCAAAGAAGCGTACCGGCAATCGAAGAATCCCCTGGTCTGACACTTTTTATAGCAGTTGTTTTCTTCTGCATGTCTCAGATATGAGGTGCTTAAAGCAACTTTTGTTTAGAGTTGTTTTTTTGTTGTGCAGTTTTCAGGCGCCCTGTGGGAAAAGAAAGATTATTTCCTTATCTGAGTTTATTTTGTATTACAATTTGGAAGTTTTATATAAAAATTTAAGACATCCTCTAGAGCTAAACATAATTAAGCATTGTCTTCTACCCTTCCTCAAACCAAAATCTTGGGCTTGTTTCCGATGTTTGGGTTTTTTTTTCCAAAATGGGGAAAGATGCGATGAAAATTTGAAGTCCATAGGCAAGGCAAAAGAAAATGGATGGTTGGAAGTTCAGATTTGCACTTCCATAGAAAATTTCAAAGTTCTGCACTTTCTTCACTCAACTTTGGGACAAAGAACAGAAATATCAGTATTTGCTGCAGAAAGGGAAAGCTTCAAAAAAAATCAGTTCATAATCCACTTCTGGGCAGAATAGCACTTCCTGGCTCTTCTAAACAAACTGGTGAAACCCTACAAACCTCCACCGTTAGCAGTAAATTATTAATTTTGTACATTAAATATAAAAGTCAAAGTAATCAAAGCATCACCTGCAAAGCCACGTGTCTTTAGTGCTGTGGCCAGCAGGCCGGGGCTGGGGGGGGCTGCTGGGCAGGCCCTCGGCGGCAACTTGGCACAACTGAGCACGGTGCAGGAATCGCCACGTTGATGGAGACCCAAGTCAACACGCCTTTGGGGTAAGGCGTAATGGCACACAACCTCCCAGCATGGCGTTGTGCCCATGCTTATAAACCACGTTTAATTTAAGTCTGTGATGCTTACCATAAGACAACTCACCCAATATTGGCTTCGGGCGCTTGGCAAAGCTGGGATGCTTCCAGATGTGGGTTGCTTTGCGTGCAGTCCTGTCCGACAGCGGCGTTGGGTCTTCTCACTGTATCCAGCCTTTGGGCTGGTGTGAGCACAGCCACGGCTGCTTGATGGCCCCCCATTTCTGGGGAGCAGAGGTGTCTCCCTGCTTCCACTGTGGGTGTGTAGGAGCAGTGATGTGCCCATTCTGGTAGGTGTCATCTCCTGCTGGGAGCATCTCTTCCCAATCACCAAACGTGGCTGTATCTCCATGCACTCACCTGTTTATGAGCAAACTTGGACCAGATTTGCTTTTCATGCTGCAAAGGGTCTGCACGGTAACGTCTTCCTATCCTTGCAGCTAATTGCTTGCTCATGCACACACATTAAGACAGAAACCCTCAGAAGAGGAGCAAGACCAAACTATTCTAAAATAACTTCAATCTGCTGGGGCTGCCACGCAAACCCCTGGCTTGCACGGCCTTTCCTGGCTCCGCATGAAAGAGCGTGGCATCCCCACCCTGTCCCACACTGAATTGTGTCCTGATTGAGTCGGAAAAGCCACCGAGGTCCTTGGGCTGCTGGATGAACAAAAAGGGGAATCTTGTAACACCATCGCATAGCAGCCTGGGCTTCCCTCTAGGGGGGCTTTCTCTGTCTCATTGTCAAATAAATGATTTAACTCGTAGCAGGAGTAATGTCTGCTCCCTGAGCTGCGGTGCTGCTCCACCAGGCTAGCGGGAGCACCCCGTGCTTTACCAAAGCCCTGACAGGTCTTCCAGCACCTTCCCACAGACTTCCATGAGTGCCCCAAAAGTTTCAGACTTCACAGGGAGAGGGATACGGGGTGCTCGAGCTTGGGATAGTCATGGCAGGGGAGGAGGCGGCTGTATCCTGTGCCCAGGTGGGTGCAGACACGTATCCTGGGAGTGCCGGCGCTGCCAGTTGGGCATGTTGAGCGATATGAAGCTGCAGGTCAGCAAAGGGGGCATGAAGAAAAGCGAGTTGCCTGAGGAAGGAGAGAATGAAAAGCTGAGCATAGCATTAGGGCTGAGTCAGAGGGGTGGAGGCTTACGTAGAGCGAGTCCTGCCGGTGTCCTGGGAGAGAGGGGTGCAGCCTTCGCTCATCTCCTCCTCCTCCGATCAGGATGCTGTTGGGAAACAGGTCTGCTGCTGGTTTATCTGGGTTGCAGAGTCCCCCAGGGCAGCCGCAGCCCCCCATTTCACAAGCACCCCGCATCCCACCGCTCCCAGCCTCAGCATCCCCTTGTGCTGGGTCCAGTGCTGGCGGCGGCTGCCTTGCTCCTGTTCAACTCACCGATGCAGGAAAACCTTTGCATTTTTTGTGTAGTTTTCTACAAGGTAACCTGTTAATTTGGCTCTGGGGTGGGGTTCAAAGATGCTCAGGAGCTGTCACGGAGTGAGAGGTGGCAGCATGTACCTGTGACTTGAGTGGATTGGACCCTTTTTGTCACTGAGCTGAATGGAGCGAGGCCGGCTGTAGAGGAGCATCCTCACGGGCTCGCTCACTGATCTGAAACCTCAGTACATAGAGACATGAGGGAAGGCAAGAAACAAAACCCCTCCATCTATCAGAAGAGAGGAGCTGACCCGTGGAGGGACTAATTAGGTCTCAATTATGGGTCTGAAGTGCTCCTGGGACCAAATCCTGGCTTTGCAGTGGCACGAAGCGTGTTCTAGGAGTGTGGCATGACTGACAATGCCATTTCCATTGATGTACGTAAGAGTTGTACGTTGTGCAGCATTTTGAATCTTTACAGCTGGAGATTAGGAAGTGCACAAGGAAAGCTGTAGCGTAAGTAAATAGATTATGTGGAGTTTAGAGAAACTAAGCTACAATCTTAAATTCAAATAACTTTCCTATTAGGAAGGATCTATTAATACTTACAGTATGGTAATTGTGCAGACTCCAAGTCCTCACCCAGTCAAAAGTAACCCCTTAAGAGCCCATACCGGCCCATGGAAAAATCCCCTTAAAACACTGGGAATTTTGCCTACATAAATACTGCAAAAGTTTGAGCTGCAAATGCCTCTTCTATAAACTACAAAATGAGAACTCGATCACAACAGCAAAACTTCAGTAGGAAATTTCAGGCAGTGCGTGCTGCTGCAAGAATACACTCAAGGAACCCCAGTTTCCTGCAGCTTTTGCACTGCTTTTCACCCTCATTACCATTTCCTTTTACCCATAGGTGAGGGCAATCCCCAGTCACTAATCTTTGTTCTTTGCTGCTCGGCCTCTCCCGGTAAGCGTCATCTTCCTTTATCTGCTGCATCCACTCGCTTGCCCAACGATTATCCCAGGAGGCAGACTGTTTCCCTTTGATGGTTTCTCTTCAATGCCACAAGATAACCGAAGACAGCAAACATTTTCTCCTCGTGTCTAATCTGTGTGGTCAGAAAGTGAAAGATTTCGTTCCCTTCAAACAGTTGACCTCTTTGCTGGCTGGATTTCAGCCTCTCTTGCTCATCTGCCTGTGCTGGTAACAAGGATACCGCTGCTCTCTGCTGCCTTTCTCTCAGCTTAGGAAGCTGTTCCGCTCACATAAAGGCTTCTCTTTAAAGGACATTTTCAGCAATAGCGTCAAGGCTGGATTTTTAAGTCGGTTTAAGCCTTTTGCATTTGTTTGGAGGGGCTGAGACTTGCAAGTTCTTGGTGTATGCTTAATTTTCAAACTTGTTGTCTGTGCCAAGCCAACAATTATTTTTTGTGATCCTGGTTAAAAGAATTTAAACATACAGTTTAACTCATCTACGGTAGCCATTCTGTAGACGGAATGGAGCCTTCCTCCATGGGGCTCTCTGTTCTTCCCCCGAGCTGTGTCCCGCGTAGGGTGCTGCAGCCATCAAGATCTGAATCGCTTGGTTGTTTTGGGTTTGCTCCTCTGGGCTGTAGAGGGCTGGGAAGTGGTACCTGCCATTCACTGCAGCACCAGCACAGCACTTTGTCACTGCTGTCACAGCTTGCGCTCTGTGGGCCTATATCCTGTCCCCATTTTCGGGCTGGTGGCAGAGGGAGATGTGAAAAGATGTGCCTGGATGCTGCAGAGCAGAATTCGTAGAATCATTGAATGTTTTTGGTTGGAAGGGACCTTTAAAGGTCATCTAGTCCAACCCCCCCGCCGTGAGCAGGTACATCTTCAACTAGATCAGGTTGCTCAGAGCCTCATCAAGCCTGGCCTTGAATGTCTCCAGGGATGGGGCCTCCACCACCTCTCTGGGCAACCTGGGCCAGTGTCTCACCACCCTCAGCGGAAAGAACTTCTTCCTAATGTGGAATCTAAACCTGCCCTGCTCTAGTTTAAAACCATTGCCCCTCGTCCTATTGCTACGTGCCCTTGCAAACAGCCCTTCCCCAGCTTTCTTGTAGGCCCCCTTCAGGTACTGGAAGGCCGCCATAGGGTCTCCCCGGCTCCTTCTCTTCTCCAGGCTGAACAACCCCAGCTCCCTCAGCCTATTCTCACAGGAGAGGTGCTCCAGCCCTCTGATCATCTTCATGGCCCTCCTCTGGACCTCCAACAGGTCCCATCCCGGTCCCCTGAACACTGAGGTGTGCATGCTAAAGTGGCTAATCCAAGGTCACCCAGGCAAACAAGACCCAAATGTTGTTCAGCTTGGTCCTCAGTCAAACTGTGCAACTCAAATGTCTTCCCAGGCCGTGCCCTGCAGCAGGAGCTGTGTCCCATGAGATCCATCCCTCGGCACAGAGGCACAAGCTGGGTGCAGTGGAAATGCAAGTATCACCCTGTCCTTGGAGACATCATCCTTGGTCCTTGCCTGGGTGGGGAACCACCATTTGGGAACAGAAGGTGAAAGAGGAAAAGCAAACAAGTCTCTCATATTGCTCTGCTCACACGCAAGGAAACTGGCTCTCAGTTTGCCTCAGAAACAACTTTGACCCTGGAAAACAGATAGATGAGTAGCACCTAGGGACTGGGTGGGAAGAACAGCAAAGCCCATGTAGATGCTGCAAATGTGTGGGATTTTCAGCTTCAGGTCAGCACGGATGGACATAATGATCCCTTGAGGCTTTCCACTTAAAACTGCTGGTTCCAGCTCACCCCTCCCCTGCTCCCAGCATTGCCGCAGAGCATTCGCACGCTGCTTTTGCTTACACCTCTTATCTGCCTTGTGGAAAACGTGTGCTCAGAGTCGACCAACTTCTGGGTCTCACTGCAGCCTGACAGTTCCTTTGGCCCGACAGGCATTTGTAGACCCATCCCCTACCCTTTTTACTACAAGTGGCAATCTGGGACAGGTCCTACAGTAGCTGACAAACACTTAATTCTGGATCTTCTGATTTTTGTGCAAATTAAGCCATCAAGCTAAACATTATGTTGCTTTATCCTTTGTGTTTGACACACTAGAAATCAAACAGGAGCTCAATACACTCCTCTTGACTTGTGATGTTATGTACATATGCATCTACGCTGTGTTCCAGGTGCCTTTGCCAAAGCATTAACAGTAATACTAGGAGGACTAAACAGAGCAGATGTTCCGTAATCCCACACCAAAAGGGAACGTTGGAAATTCTGCAGGTACAAAAAGCTTTACCCCTCGAGCCATGTACTTTTATTCATATAAACTGATTATCATAACAGCTCTGCAATGTATCACCATCACCTTATGAAGAGGAGACCGAGACAGTCGATTTGGCAAAGGACACGGAGTTGTGGATTTCTGACCCTGTGATCAGTTCCACCCTCCCACCCAAGCCTGCACGCAGCGTAAGCATACAATGTCATATTTCAATGCAGGGATCGTTAAACTGTAAAACTCTATTTTAGGAGGGTTGTTTTCATTCTTTCCCCAAATAGTAGATTGTCTCCAGAGACAATAAAATACAAATATCCATTAGAGTAGGAGAAAAGCTAAGCAGCTTTAGAGATACCAAGTGCTTTTTCCCTGAACTGTTTGATTTCCCTAGGGGTGTCACAAGGTAGCCAGCTAAACGCAAAGCCTTCTCCCCGAGGGAAGTCTTTGCAATGTTGTTGTATTTGCATAGTGGTAGAAAACATGTACGTCTTACAAAAACATCAAAACAATTGTCAATAGCTAAAAAAATGGGAATCTTTTAGGCCTAGTCCAGCTCCTGTAAAAATTCATGAACAAAACTTCCACTGACTCAGAGAAACGCAGAATCAGGGCCTATGTGTCATTTCATGGAGATATTTTACATCATCGCATCACGCTCATCAATATCCACCTGACAAGCATATATAACACCCAGTATTTCATTACCAAGATGCAACAGCTTGAAAAAACATTTCTCATTAACCTTGAAAAATGGCTCCGATCCCTAAGGTGCATCACCAAAACCCTGAGTGTTTTAAAATGCTGCCCAGGTAGCTGAGGGTTGCCAGCGCAGACCGGCACAGGGAGGGAGAAGATAACCTAATGGCAGCTCCATCACTTGGTACAGCTGCTGACATCACATCATTGCTAGAGCCAGAAGGGGCACCACACCAGAGCAGTGATGTGGGATTGCCCCCATGATGCTAAAGAAATAAGAGACGATGCTTAAAAGTGATGCTGAAGATGCCACTTCCAGCAAGTGTCCAACTTGCAGGGTGAGCTGAGGAAGGAGCTCTCCTCGCTCCTACACTCTGGCACACAGTTTCCTCATCTCCTCCGAAAGCAGCATCGATAAGGAACGGGCTCAGGATGCTTAGATGGTGGAGAGCCAGCATATAAACATGTGACAAAAATCTAAAAAGGGATTTGGTCCCTCCCCAACACTGTGGAGTTTGCCCTGGGTGAGTGAGCGGTGAGCAAGTTCTATTTTCAGCCACGCACTCTGCGAGAACCTGCCTGTTTCTCACGATGGCTACCGCCTGCCTGAGCAGTTGGCCACAGCTAACACGGGATCCCTCGCTCCAGCTTGTGCCTGGATCATTGCTTTGCTGTCAGGTGCCTGCAGCCTTGGCTTTGTTACTTAACTTCACTGTCAAGCTCTGCTTTTGCAACTGAAATAGGGCCCTTGCCAGTAAGAATTCTGTGTTTCTTAAATGATGGAGTTTAAGTGAGATGTTAAGGAGCAGACTCAGAAGTAGTGGGATGCAACCAAGGGACAGCAAACTCTGGATGATCTGCAAAGCTGAAACAGAATTGTCCTCTCCTTGCCAGCTGTTTCCATCAGCCATCTCTGCTCCATGCCTTCCTGCTTTCTCACTCATTAAAAACCTTTTTTGATGGCAAAGGCAAACCTGGAATCCACACGTTCCCCTCACAGGTGCAGGGAGAGCTACACGAATGATGTGAATTGGCTGCAGCCTTCGTAACCACATTCATGTCATGCCACTCCGGCTGGGCCGCCGTAGAGAGAATTAATGGAGTGTAAAGCCCCGTTTGGAAGTACACAGCGTCTCCGGCTTTTCCCTGTAACCCCCCTTCACTCCCTTCACAAACCACATGAGAAAGGGATCTCCCCAAAGAACCACAGCTGGACGCTTTGGGGTCACGATAGAAAGAAATGGAGCATTCACACAGCCAGAGCTGACGGGTTCGGAGCTGGCTGTGATACTTCCAAGGGAATCTGTAGTCCTGAAGACTAAAGCCTGCTAGCAACAATCCTCTTTTAAAGTTATTGTATGGCTTGGCTACAAAGATAAGGCACCAGATGGCTCGGGAAGAATTTTTAGGAGACAGTTGTGCTGGTATGCCTGGAAGGATCTTGAGAGTTTACGTTTACAATAGACTATTTCTTTGGAGGCAAATGTTTGTCAGGATCATCAGTTTTAATTACTTAAAACGTAGGCTGTTTCTAAATGCAGGCAGTGTTAAGAGGAGGCTTTTTTCCTGACTTTGTTTTTTCCCCTGAAGAGAGGACAGCCAGCAGGAATCCCTTCCTTTCGCTTTATAGGTAGCAGATTGACTCACGGAGACTAACATTAAGCAGTTTTCATCCCAAATAGTATCCTGCAGCACTTTCTTTCACTGATGAATTATTCATTACACAAGGAAGTATTTCTTTTTATCTGTTTTCAGTCAATGAAGTAAGCAGCTAATTTTGTCAACTCTAAGCACACAGAAACACGGATCAGTCCTCAAAATTCCCAAGACTTTTCATAGAATCATAGAATTAAACCAAGCCTTACCTTGTCTTTTGATTGCAAGGAAGGATGAGCTGGGACAGGATCCATGAAGATACCAGTAGGAACAAGCAGTATGGCTGAAAGAGTTAGCTAGCAACCTGCCGGTAATCTAGATGTTGCTTTCATACACCCAACTTACTTCTAAAACAAAGCGTGATCAGTTTGCAATAAGGATTATAACACTATTGCCTACAATCAATATCAGGGGTTGAATTTGATGACACCAGGAACAGAGCTCCCATATACCCAGTTTGAGAGCATGACTTTTTTTTCCCAGCCAGAAGTGTTACCCAGGCACCGTTAGAGGATTTGGGCCATTTGGGCCTTCCTGATAACCATGGCCCCGCCGGAGCTCCTCATCACCTGCAGGTCTATGGCAGACCCAAGGAGATGCGGAGGTGGACACCACATCTTGTATGCCTGGAGATACAACGGCTCTGCTAAAAAGGTACCTTTTATCCTACAATACACGTATGCTGGGATATACATGTCATATTTTTCAGGCCTCTCTACTTTCTGTATACACTGGAATATAAATAACATTACTGAACATTGGTGATGGGAGTCAGGCTCATGTTTGTGAGACAGCTGTTTCCGCATTTTCGCCCCTTGTTTTATCAGCTTAATTCTTAAATATCCCTAACATTTCCATCCAGAATTTTTAAAGGGAGGAAGCATGACTTGGAAATGACTGTAACATGAATGGATTTGTTGACTTAACTGACATTGTTTTGCTGTGATAGGGCCTACCGAGGGACCAAGACCCCTTTGTGCTAACTGCAGAACAAACACAGGACTGAAAACGGAGCCCGTATCGGAGCTCCCCTGCCTTATCACACTCGGTTAATGCCTTACTCCGTGCTAGCCAGCCAGCTAAGAGTGGCATTTGTTACAGGGAGAGGGAAAACTCATACATAGCAGCAGCATTGTTTCTCTATACTGGTTTCATAGCAGGTTCCTGCCCACGGCTCTTTGTAACTCAAAGTCCATATTCGAAACAGAGAATTGTCCAAATCAGCCATTTTATCTACCAACAATATACAAACATCCAACAAGGTGGACGTTTGTGTTCATACAACACCAGGACAGGGAGATGCTGGCCCATAGCTGAGAGCGCTAGACCCATCATAGCTTGTGAGCCCTGCAGCATCTCCCAGCACACATGGGTCAACCAAGCACCCCAAGATCCAAAAGAGCACCCTCCCAGAGAACAGATATACAGTACTAGGCTGATTAAAACAAACACATCCTTATCCTATTTGATTCTGTGAGTTAATTAACCCCTCTGAACAGTGAGAATGTAACTTTGGAGCCCTGGCTATGTATATAGAAAACCATCTGGTTTAGAGCAGCAGTATCTAACTAACTGCATGACATTTTTTTGAACACCGCTATGAATAGAAAATAGGCCTCTAGGCCAGGAGTCAGCAGTTTTCAAGATCTGACTTGCTTCTACCAAGAGCATCAGGAGGGATCCAGTGTTATCACCTCTCTGCTGCCTTGGCAGCGTCATAACAGCTCTGACCACGAGCCGTCCCCACGGCCCTCCTCTCTTGCAGCTGTCCCCGAGCCATTCTTCTGCTGCACAGCACAAGAAACAGAAGAGGAGCTTCTGTACTGCTTAAACACATAAGAACTGCTGCCCTGTTAGGGCCATTTCATGCCATCTGCAGGGTATGCCCGTGGTGACCATTCAATGGTGACACGGTAGGGACACGGTAAGCTCACAGCAGTGCCGTACCTGAGCACCAGTCTCTCTTCCAGGGATCTGCCATTGGTTGGCCCGTGCCAGAGGTGATGTTCTTGTGCCCTTCTGCCTAGCTACTCCAGGAGGAGAGGGACCTGAGTCCTGCCTAGGGAGATACAAACATCATCGTAACTCTCACCCTTTTGCAAATGCAGTGTTGGTGGTGAAAACTCGACCTTGCACTGCCCTATGGTCTGAGACTGATACCAAAACCACGATGGTTTAGCTTCTGCTGAACCCCCAGGAACACACATGGCTGTGGGAATCCCAGATTAACAAATTCTGACTAAAAAAACCCATCACAGTCTCAATGGCGTGCATGTGCAGCCAGGCTGGGATTGCCAATGAGCTTTTAGGGAAAAGGGCTGTGAGGTCTCTCAGTGCATGAAGCTACAGTTAGAGCTGTCAAGGACAGAAGTCCCTTTTGCTTTTCTACCTCATTCCCTAAGACTTTTCTCATGCCCCAGCCTTCTCCTTGTGTCCTTCCTTCAGGCCACATGTCGTCCATCCAGGTCACCAAGGAGCTGGGTTCCCGTGCCTAGAAACCGGCTCTTGTCTTATCGGCAGATCTTTTTCTTTCTGCAGCCATTGAAATCTATAAGAATAAGACAACGCTTGAGTAGATTTTTAATCTAATTATACTTATGTTTACTTGGCAGAACCTTAGATATTTTGCAACCAATTTATTTGACCCAGCAAAGAGCTTCCAGGAGAAGACATGAGCGTGCGATACGGCGACACGGATGTCTGCTGTCAGTTAGTCTGAAACGTGGTAGAAACGCATGCTTCTCTGTCCAAGCCCTTTGGCAAAAGTGCACGTAGTTCGTTTCTTGATTTCAGGAAATACGTGCAAATGCAACCAGCCTCACCCTGCAGCTGGAGGTGCCTGGGGTACCCCGCAAGTGTGGGTACTGCGCTGCCTGGCCCTCGTGCCACAGCCATTGGCGCACCGGCCCCAGGTGGCGTACGAATAGCAGTGCCCTTGGAAAAACTCACACGGAAGATTTTGCAAGCGCATTTGCTGGTTGAAATTTTGTCCTAGAGCCTGGAATCTCCTGCAGTTGTGAGAAAGGAGGTTCCTTGTCATTTATAGCTGAGGTCAGTGGAGGGCCAGGGCAAGGAAGTTTGTACTGCAGCAATTCGTACTTTATCTTGTTTATAGATGTAAACAGAAGGTTTACGCTTCCGTTACTGAACTCCCCTACACCAAAAATATTCAATGCATAAAGGAGGAGCGGGATAGGCAATGTGCGTGCACACATACTTATTGAGCACGTTTCAAGAAGTACAGTTAAAGAATCCGGTGTTTCTGAAATATTTGACAATCGGGAGTCCCTTGCAGTGATTGAAAAACCCAATCTATCTGCAGACTGTGGGGTCATTCCAGGATCTCCATAGGGTCTGGATGTAACTCCTAAGTCTCTGATGGACTTGGGTCAACATCCATTGAAGCCAAGAGTTCTTTCATGAGCTTTAGGTCACTCCCAATTGCTTCTGAAGTCATTGCCCAGGCTTTTCTCATTTTAGTCACAGTACCAGAGTTTTGTATCATTTGAAAAGCTCCAAGGCAAGGGACATATGGAGCCTACAAAAGCATAGTTATTGTGCTAGCTAGTTCTAGTCCCATGCCAAGCAAATTATTCATGCACACTCTGTGGATAGGAGGCACGAGCTTTTATGTGGTTATATGGATAAAGGGAGGAGAATTTGGGCCACTGACTCAGCCTGTCAGCAATGTTTCCCCCTAAATACAGCCACAGAGCTGCAAAGCAGATTTCTCACAGCACTGACGGTGGGGCAGCACTCTCCTTGGAAAATGTGACCCCTTATTTACATGCCACTTGGAAACCAGTATCACATAAGGGAGCCAAACTCTTCCAAAAGTCTGGCCTTTTGATTGCAACCTTTCGTGAAAGTAAGCGTTTGAACAAAAGCAGCTTAGAGATAGCATTTCAAACGAGAACAAGGCGGCTTGCCTGGGACAGGAGCAATAGCAAACCGCCCAGCCCGCTGGAGACATGACCACGCTACATGATGCTGCGCTCCAGCATCCAAAAGGAAACCCGACATTCAACAGGTGTTCTGCTTTTTGGGTAGCCTCATGGAAGGAGAAGGGGTTTGAGGAGACACACTACAAAAAGGTCCTTTAAAGGCACCTACTTCTGCATTTCAGCTCCATGACCAAAGGGCTTTTTTTTTTTGCTTTTTTTCCTCTCAATGGATTTTATTCAATTACGACTGCAGTGGCTACTGCAGAGTGCGGGGTACATTCCTGCTCCAGTCGTCTTTGTGTCCACTTGGCAGCAATCCTGAACACCCAGAAAAACAGACAGTTGCTATTTATCTCCGGTTTTACTTTCCCCTTAGAAATATTTCTTATTTGGCCTTGCCACATATTAAAAAATTCTTATGATCCTTTCATAAAGGAATTAAATTTACTCTATTTTTTTAGTTAGTGGAAACACAAAAGGCAATCAGCTGACTGTAATTGTACAATAAAGCCAAGAGTAGTTCATTTCAGTCCTTGTTCCATAAGTCTTATATAATTCAGACCTGGAGACAAAAGCACTAAGGTCATGGATTAACAGTGGCTTAAAGTTGAAAATAGCCTGAGGAAGTAAAGATGACAAAGTAATTACTAGTGGGCAAATCATATGTTAATGGGTATGGGAATTATTTAGTGTATGACATTTAATCAATGCAAATGGAAGAAATATAAAGCAAATTCAACTTTTAAGGTCTCCATGAAAAAAAAAAAATATCTATATGGCTAGTGTCTATAATTGAAATAGATCTACAAAAAGGGAAGTTTGAAATGACAATATATGACAAGTTAAATTTGAAATGACAATATACGACAATAATACTTTGTAATAATTAAAACGGTTGTTGAAATACAGAGATAGTTCTCGTGAATAGTGCTTTATAAGTTTGCTTTTTCCAGTGATGTATAAAACTAAAGTCTGTGCCATTCAAATGAGGCACCAAGCAATTCAAAAACACACTGTGCAGAAACTCATCCCTAAACACCTGCCATAAACGTCACTTTTCTAGGTAAAAGATCACAGTTCAGAGATAAATAATTTTGGCAATTCACTTTACTATAGCATGTGAGGTAAATGACATCAAAGCCTTCACATGCATACCCAAACAAATTAGCAAAAGTCCATAATAAAAGCTCTGGTGGGGTCAGTGCTGGAATTTCACAAGACACCTAGCAATATTTCATTAGGATCAACTACTAGAGGAATTACAGCTGGTACAATAATAATTGCTGTGCCAAAGATAATTGCAGAGATTGCAAAACACAGAAAAATTAGAAAAGGAATTCTGTGACAAGAATGCCATGCAATTTTTTCCACAACAAATAAGGGAAGAAAATTAGATTTCTAAACAGAGGATGAACATTTATGTGCCAGGGTAACAGCTACTGCCTGCACAGAAACCATCCCTCAGAGCCCGTGGGATGTTCAGAACAAGGAGCAGCTGAACACGTCCCCGGAGAACAGTGACAATTGATTTTTTTAGTGCTTCTATGCTAAAAGAAATGACACCTGCACACATTATTGCTGGGTAAAAAAACCCAACATACAGCAGTAAAAATTCATAAGAACTAGCTCCGTTATTGATCAGACCCCCCCCCAGCCTTATTGCCCAGGTCACCTTATTTGAAGGCGGGTGCCTTGTCTCTGCGATTGGGACTTACTGGGAGAAGTTCATCTTGGCCTTAATTCATAGCTCAGAGCAGAGAGTTTACAGGGACCTTCTGGGTCTTTGTAACACTGCGTTAGTAACAACAGAAATAAAACCACTGTCTTGGGACCATACACCTTCTTTTATACAAACATTTCACCTCAAAGTCTTAAATAGGGAATAAACCAATATGTAGTCTTATAAGTCATCTTTGTTTAAGTTCATAGTGTACCAACCTACCGCATGCATTCCCCGTGTTCAGAACACCTAGAAACCTCTATTTATTAGTAACCCATCCCAAAGTAAATGTACCATTTGAGTCATAGATAACGTACTCTGAAGAAGGCTGTTAGCCAGGTCCTGTGGGTACAGGAGGGTAAGGTGCTCTTGGTTATTTAACAAGAAAAAAGAAAAAAGTATTTTCCATTTCAGAAGTGAATTTTCTGATTCGCTGCGTCTTATCAGCCACGTAATCCTACTTAGTGTTTTAGCTGTTGCACACACAAATTGGTGGCTTTGTGCTGTTCCTTGTCCAGGGACAGTAGATGTTAGTGCCTTTGGCATGTAGCACTCAACTAAGGCAAGCACTGAAAGCGTTAACTCAAAGGCAGGATTCGGTTGAGGTCCTATTTGGTTGAAGTAAAAAGTAAATAAATATAGGATTTACTGCAATTTAAGGCTTAAAACGAGGTCAGATGCCTGTCATCTCCAAACAACTCTCAATCAGCAAAAAATAATCCTTCACAAAAGAGATTGTTGGTTTTTGGTGCAAGTTTTTTTCTGGAGCAAATGGAGCCATATATTATTCCTCTGTAGAGTGGAGGGAGGTGAAGTATAAACTCAGCTGAAAACTTATTCAGGGCTTCTGGCAAGTGCAGGCCAGAAGCGTGTGATTTGTGCTGCTTACCAGATCCCTGCGTTTCATGAATCCCAGATGACGTGCAGCGGAATCTCTTTAAAAGGCTGTAGGAAGTTAGAACTGTCATCAACTAATGAAGAGGGCAGGGAAATGAAAACGGAGCAAAAGGGAGAGTGGGCTCAAAGCTCTGCCCCCGCCCCGCACAAGGGAGGACTCACTCGTGGTCCTGGGAATTCCTGCTCCAGAGCCACCTGCCTACAGGGTTAAATTTCTTCCCCTCTTTATTTCAAATGAGGGGAGTCAACCCGACCTTTACTTTCAGATCTGAGAGAAGCCTTGAAAATGAGAGCAGTGAAGCCGTCCAAACGCAAACACTGGCTACAACAGACCTATTTATAAATAGTTTAGAAGAACACCATGAACTGCAGAAGGAAGGGAATTTTCTCCCCTTCCCCCCCGCTCCCCAAGTTTGCTGCCTCAGTGAACACAGCGGCATGCTTGAATTTGCTTTCTTACATACCAGGAGACCTGTAGCAGAAAATGAGGAGAAATCCACAAATGCAGGACCCGATTCAGTCAAGTGGCACCAGCTCCGGTTTTGCCGCAGTGCCTGAAGGGGCTGTTCTGCAAAGCCAGTCCCCAGTCCCACCACAGTCCTTCAGGCTTTTGTTCATCATCCTGTCTCATGGGAATGGCCCCTTGGATGGTGCTGCTGAGGGGAAAATCCCAAACCAGGTCAAGCGGCAGGGAAGAGATCTACCTCCAAGGACGCACCATCCCTGGAAACATTCAAGGTCAGGTTGGACGGGGCTCTGAGCAACCTGATCTAGTTGAAAATGTCCCTGCTCGTGGCATGGGGGTCAGACTAGATGACCTTTAAAGGTCCCTTTCAACCCAAACTATGCTATGATTCTATGAAAGAGGGGCTGGGGACAGCCTCCCAGGATGCCTCCATCATTCTCTTCCACTTCTCTGCAACCTAAAAAGGTTTTTTTTTTTTTTAGAGAGTTCATAAAGAATAAATAAACAAACCGCTCAACTGGACTGACTGCAATAGTAAGTAACACTAAAAATTCAGAAAGTGAGAAAACAACCCAAAATAGCCAACACCCAAGCCCTCACGAATTCTCATAACAGTTTAGATTCATCAGAGCCCCTGACTTGCTAACGACTCTCACTCATGTCTACGACTAGCACGCTTCTGCCGGGTTGTTACTTTCAGTTTTGAACTTTAGCCCTGCAAGGAGTTGTCTCACCAGATGGTTAACCTTTGTTTTAAAGGACGTCATAAGTAAAAACAAACTCTGGCCTTGCAAAGCTGCCCTGTTTGTACTATTTTCCCCCCAGTTACTTGGAAAAGTAATCCAAAAGATTAAATTTCCATTTTCTGAGAAGTGTTACCTAATGGCAAACCAGTGGCGATGTCACCATGCAGATGATACAGTCACTGAAGTGTAGCTACTCGGTCAGCAGAGATAGCTCAGAGGCCTGAAAAAACATTGCAGAACAAGCATGTAATCCCTTTTCTGTCTGGCCCGCACACAGAAACACTGAGGATCAAGGCAGCTTTCTGGGACCTGACAAAATTACAGCAGATCAGAGAGTCGGCTGGTCGTATTCTGTATTATTTCAGAATAATACCTAGCTACCTGTAATTATTGACATGTCTTGGTTTCTCCTATCTGCAGACGTCACAGACTGTCTCTTACCCCCGTTTGAATCGCATCACAGATGCCACTGGAGCATACAAGGACTGGGAACAAAAGTCAATCAAAGATGAGATGCAGAGAAGAAAAACGCATGTCTTTGGCGCGTCGCTATAAACAAAGGTTAACCCACTTTCGCCTCGTTTGTAGGTCACTGAAAGTCAGTGAATTTTACCAACCCAGACATTTCCAGCTAGGTTTGTCTTCTGTTTGCCATCTCTTTTCTCCTGAAGCCTCTCTAACAAACTTCACGGGTGATTTCTGGAGTCAGGGTGGTATCTTTGTATTTGTATTTCATAGCCCTCAGTAGAATTGTTTTCCGTGAACTCATTGGGTTACTCCTGAACTCGGGAGGCTCACAGAGAGCCAGCTGTAGGAAGGAATGAAAATTATATTCCCCCCCCCCCCCCCCCTTTTTTTTTTTTTGCATGGGTTATAGTCAAAGACAGGCTCCTCTCTCCAACCAGCTGCCTGAAACATCCTGTTTCATAGGAAATGAGCCTGTATATGGGTTAGCTCAAAGGGCCATTGAGCAAATTGCTGGCTACATCAATGGGAGACTTGCTCTTCTAGGATAGTTTTGGCTAAGTTACTTTAATTTCTCCCAGGTCTACTTTTGAATTAAAGGAGAATAAGAAAAAAGTAAAGAGGAGAGGCGGGCCCACCGCGATGGCCAAGCATGGCAGCCCCCACCTTGGGCAACCTGCTGGTGAAAAGGCAGAGTCCCCAGACATTCAGGCACATCTCAAAAATCAGCTCCAAGATGACCCGGTAACACCAAGCGTGACAAGGGAAGGAGCCCTGAAAGTCCTTGTGCCTGCACCAAATCCCTGACATTACTAGCAAAGCACCCATAGAATTTATTGGCTTTGGATTAAGCCCGTTAGAGAAACAGCTGGAAAGGTGAGAGTCTTTAATTAAATGGACAATAATTTATGAATTACATTGGATGCCTCACAGTAAAAAATAAACTGTTTATTAATAATGGTTTTAAGGCTCAGTTCCTGTTTTAAGCAAAATAAATTTAAGTAAGCAGTCCCAGCTGAGGTTCTGGTGGGAGGGAGTTTACTGGAAAAATTAAACAAGTTGAGAAAGAAAAAAGCTACTCAGAATTTACTAGTGTTCATTTGCCATCTCTAAGGTTTAGGAGGAAGGTAGGGCAACCTAGCACTTGTACTTCAAATGTTTTCAGGAACCACTAGCAACAGGTATAATTCTCCTTTGGAAGAGAATCGAGAGTCTCAGAAAGTCTCTCATTTCTTATTTTCTTGATACTGTAAATATATTTTGTATACACACGCTATGTATATTTTTTTTATAGACACACACGCTTATATATATACACTTATTCCGGATGCAATGGCATTTGGGAGTTTCCCTCAACATAGAATTCGGCAGCTGAAACGTGCCCAATTCAAGCTGGCAAACTCTCTAGGATGCACCACATGAGACAGAAAGGGCAGCAATTAAACACCATTTTTATTGCTGAAGAAGGATCAGTTCCCTGTGGTACTTCAAATTCCTTCTGTAACCGTGGGTAGATGATTTAGTGTCAGGCATTCAGAGGGATTTAGGTTTGCAAAGATGCAGATAGAAAACCTACAGGAATTTCTTTACTGCCTGGTGCCAAGGGGAGCTGGACATCTGGGGAGAATTTTGAGAATTACTCTGTGTGCCTCTTTCTCTCCTAATTTGCTTTAACAGATGTAGTTTTCCCTGCCTCAGCTCTTCCTACTTAGAAAACGGCAAAACCAGTAATTTCCCCCCATCGAGAAGGATCAGGAGAGTGAGGTGCTCCAACAAACAAGTCAGCTGAAAAAAAAAGAGATAGAGGAAGGAATATGGAGAGTTGAATGTATTGCTTCTCACCTTTACCAGTCATGCATGACTTACGAAATATTTATCATCAGAACTGTTATCCTCATATTAGGCAATGCTACCTAGGGCCTATATGGCATCATTGCTTCCTGTACACTGCTTTCCCTCTTTACACTTAGACTTGGAGAAGAGCTTCATACCTGAAAGTAGGGTTCAGCTCCAACACCTTTTCTGAGCAATGGTAGGCTGTGCAGTTGTTCATGAGGGTCTACCAAAACCATAGAGCTGAAAAACAGTCCCCTGTCTGTTCCCCACCAGGCCGAATGTCTGGCAGAAACTCACCATTTTATCACAGGACCATTATGGTCCAAACGTCACTGTCCCAGGCAGAGTTGTGGGATCATGGAGACACCGCACCATGTCGTATGAATCCGGCACGTTTGCATTTTCATCTTATGCAAGCCTCTGTCCCACACCAGAGATGCTCTCAGGTTGTCATCTTACCTAATGCAAGAAAGCTTGCTAGGCCCTCAGGTCCCTTTTCCTTTCGGTACTCAAAAATTATTAGTAAAGAAAGTACTGGAAACTCCCAGGACAGTTGCACAATATTTAATGGAAAAACCATCTTTGTATATTTAAAACAAAAAAACAAAAGCTGACACGCATCTCTGACGGTGAAGTGAGGAAAGCATTTAACGAGAAGCCAATTGTAAGCAACAGCACCTTGTTTCCTTTGGCTCCCTGGCTCAGGGTTGGGCCAGTCTCTGGGTAGCAACACACAAAATCAAATCAGAACTTCGCCTATAGCGGGAATGCTTTTCCTCTGAGTAGTTCGTGGGATCTGGAGATTTACTTGAGATTACAGGGCAACTTTTGCTCCTGATTGAGGGGCATGAATTTAATCTCTCCTTTCCTCAGTTGCTGATCTTGCTGCTGCTGACATATCTAGCTGTCTGTCAAATTTGGATTAAACTTAGCAATACATTTGGATGTGGAGTCTGAGTTACAGTGTGATGCACTTCAGGAAACCAGCCTTAAGAAAACCCCAAAACTACTACGTGATTGTAGTGTGACTTGTCTATTTCAGCTGTGTCAACTCTATCCATGGGAAGTTACTGAAGCAAGTTCATGAACCATCACTGATGCACAGCATGGGAACCCTGCTGATTGTAATTACTAGGAAGATTGTTTGGAGCATTAAATGACAACCATTTATTGGACTAATAAATACAGAACTTAGCATTCCTGTAGGAAACGCCAGCAACTTTTGATATAAGTGATCATCTTTCCTCATGGATGTAGTACATGCAAAGAAACAGATGCATTTGTTCCATCAGAATCGTAACATCTTTCTGAGTAACATCTCCAAATGAAGGACCATCAAGAAATCCAGACATAGTCCATTTTCTCCCCAGAATACGTCCTGCTGGGTTTTCATGCAGGCCATCAATATGTTATCTGCTGAGCCATAAGACAACAAGCAAAGACAGAGAAACGCAGTCTAGTGAAATTTGACATGAGCAGAGGATGCATCAGTTTGCTACTTAAATAAATAAATGTTTAAAGATTTAAACAAAAATTTTGGTTTAAAAGGAAAAGCTCTGCGCAAGAGAGAGGACAGATGAAAGCTGACATTTTCTGGACCGACAACAGATATAATCACCGATCCAAAAAAACTTGAATACAGAAAGCGCTGCCAGGTTGCATTTGGACGGTTAATGAATGGCTGGAGTAGTTAAGTGAAAAGAGATGTTATGGGATATGTAAAGCTCCAAAAGGATGTAATTGGACTGCTTTGATCAAGCGAAGAAAGAAGAAATTCCCACCTTGGCTCTCCACATCAGAGATGGTTGTCTTGGCAAAGCTGAGGAGAAGAAAAGGCTTGCTCTCAATTAGTGTCAGCAGTCTCCCGATGGCCCTCCATCTGACCTTGCTTACGGGAAAGCCATGAGACAGAGGAGAGCAGTACCCTCAGTAGGAGTAATTTGGCAAAGTTGGCCAGACAGCATTATTCCCCTGCACACTTGGGGACAAGTTTCAGTGTTTTACATGGTGATGGCAAGGGGAGCCCCTATTCACCACACACAGGGGGAGTCTGTCCAACAAACAGCCCCAGGTATCCCCTCTCTGAAGGTGAGTCTCAAACAGGACCATTCTGCTTTCTAGACCTCAGTAAGAAAGCTTCATCTGCTGGCAAAAAACCTTTACAACTAGGATGTAATTCTGCTCTGAACTTTAGCAACTGAATGACCAAAATATGCACTATTTCACAATCCTCTCACAGGAAGGGTGATGCCCAGAGCTCCAGGAACTCAGTGTCTTTCCTTCCTTCATACACTCACCAGGAGAACATCTCACTTACCTCAGTTTTACAGTGCTTTTACCTCCCACACCCCACTTGTTCCAGCTGTTCACCAAACTCCAGCCGCTTTGTTAGGCAGAACTGGAAGAATAAGCGATTGTGAGAATATCTTGAGGAAGCATAATCAGTGGCTGCAAATACCAAATAAAAGTTATTCAGCCATTGTTCATTCAGCACCACGCTTGAGAGAAAATGAAGTTCTGACCTTCGGTTATTTCATAACCTAAAATCTACTGCTAATACTAAGACAAACATTTTCTTGCATGCTTGTGGGAGACATCAGCTGAAGTCAAAGGAAAGATTCCCACTACTTTAGAGTTTAGGTCTTCAGAGGAACCAAAGTTTTCAGAACTCCTTGCAGGTGTCCAGTGCATCACCATTAAAAGGTGCGCTCCCATTTCATGGAGTTGCACGTGCAGTGCTTGCCAAAAATCAGACATCTTTGGATTGAGCGGAAGGTATGTGTGCTCAGTGAAGCAGGACAGAGGGGGCTCAGGCACAACGTGACATGAGCCTTCCCCCTCCCTTTGGAGAGGTCTGTACACACAGGTTCACTCTCTAGTATTGATTCTGCCCCATTGCCAGCCAGAGCCCTGGTCCAAATCTCTGCCTTCACATTGAACACCTTGATGCCCGACTACAGACCTGAGATTGCAGAAGCATTTGTAATCATATCCTGCGTGCACGAAACATCAAAATCTTCAAGTATGTAGGACATCTTCAAACCGAGCAGATTTTACAACCGTCAGTTTCAGAATATCTCACTGCTGGTGCATCCATAGGCTAGGTTGGAATATTAACTCAATAATGGTACTAACAGATTCTGAAAGCTGCTTAGATCTAGCTGTCTTCTAAAGCCACACACTTCTCAGAGGTCCTTGTTCCTTTGCAACAATAATGCTTCCTTAAACAGCACAGTGCTCAAAATCCCGGTACATCTTAAAATTGTATAAAATGTTTCACATGTCAAATTAGAAGTTACACAGAAAACTTCATACGGACCATCTGTGTTAGACTGATCAGTTAGTATTAATTTCTGGAGTTCTGGGTCACAGAATTCTATTCATTTCAAAAGCTGGCTAAAAGATCACTTGGATTTTGTCCTGTTGGCTTGAATCTTGTATATCTTGTACAACTTCCTGGCTGCGTAGATGACATGTTGCAGCAGTAAGCACAGAACACTTAGAGGAATAAAACTGAGCCGTCTTTGGACACTGGGACAGTTTTCAAAGGCCATTGCAAATGCACTCAATCCATCATTTGTTTTGCATTACTCTAAACCACATATATTCCCTGGGAAATATAAGTAAATTTTGGTGGGGGGAGGGAATAGAAGAGGGCAAGGGAGGGAAAGTAAGCAAATGTAAATACTTGAAGTGGAAATTAATATTGAAGAAATAGTTATTTGTGCTAAACAACTATTCCCAGGCTGAATATTAAACATTTTCTATTTAAATATAAAGCAAGCTATCTGTGTAATGTAAGCATAGTGAAGAAACAGGAGCTTATTTCAAGTATATATTTTTTTCAATTAAAAGAATAATTCAAGTTAGTGAAATACCTCAATTTTGCAATAATTTAAATCAAGGCTCTGCACAACTGCTGGGATTTTGCATAGAAACCAAGCCTCTGGTACACATTGGAGCATCAGAGGAGGGACACTGTCCTAGTGCCCAAAGCTGCTCCTGGAAACTCTCTTGGGCCAGTTTCTAAAGTCCTGCACATGCTTTCTCCTCCAGCATCGCCTTCTTGCAAATCAGAGACAAATAAGAGAAACAGAGCTTTGCTGACCGTCCTCATGCCATGAACTCCACTGCATACCGCCTGGGAGACTGTCCCACTGATGCTGGGAAAACAGAAGCATTCAGTTCACCTCCCTGCTCCTGTTTTGGCCCGGGAGAGCTCCCCGCTTCCTTTTCTCTTCCCCTTCCCTAATTTGCATACCCTATTAGTTAATTTTGTATAGTTGTCTTCTTTCTTTCATCCTTTCCCTATTGTAAAAGCTTTTAAGGTTTTGCCTAGCTCTAACATGAAATTGAGTAGAAAGAGCAGGCAATACCCAGGGAAATAACCTAGACAAGAGGACAAGCATGGCTCTTCCTCCTGTTGTCCTCCCAGTTTCTAGAGGTCTCAGTCCCGAGGTTATGTCTGAGTCATCGTTCAAAAGCCATTCATGAGCTGTTACCCATGGATTTGTGTAGTTTCTTTTGATCCCATTCATGCTTTGCCTTCTTCAACCTCCAGCAGCAAGGAGCTCCACGACCGAATCGTGCTTTTTCTGGACAACAGCGCAATAAAACAAAAAATGCCAGGGACAGATGGCATTTTGGCTTTCCTCCCTGCTCCCCTCAGTCCACCCACAGCTGCAGACATTCATGCAAGAGCCACAAATCCAACCCGTGCAAGCACAGACACCCCAAGCGGAGCTTGTGTTCAGAGGACACATCAAGACCCTTAATCCAACCAGCCACTTTACGTTAGCTCTGTTCACAGCTCCCTCCTCTTTTATTGTGAACATAAATCAGACAATCGAGCAGGAAGGTCATCCAGTTCACACCTTTGCTCGGTGGTGGAGCGTGTTACTGCTGAGCCCTTCCCAGCAGATGTTTTACCTGCTCTCATACGCTCCCAGTGACAGAGGCTCATGCCCTCCAGAGGCAAACTACTTCCATTCTCAAATACCATTGCAATTGCAAAGCTTAACCCAATGCCAACTCTGAGTCTCCCTGGCCACACTTTAAGCCCAACCCTCGCAGTGTTTCCTGTAATGATTTCTGTTTCCCTTCCCTGCTTCTGGAACAGAAGAGGATAAAACACCTGAAGTGCAAGATGCTTGGGCAGGGGAGAAACTCCCTAGTGGGCTTTCAGAGCACGCTGTCCGCCTTTTGAACTATGGTTGTATTCAAGCCTCACTGTGCCTCTCCGTACCCACAAATTCCTCACATCTCTGTTAGTCCTTCATGGAATGGTTTAGGGTTGGAAGGGACCTTAAAGATCATCTAGTTCCAACCCCCCTGCCCTGGGCAGGGACAACTCCCACTAGACCAGGCTGCTCAAAGCCTCCATCATGTTGGATGGAAAGCAGAGATATGATCATCCAGCTCGTTTGAGGTGGAGCTCAGGGGCAGGAGCAGGTTTCCTAAAGCGCTTGCTAGTGGAAGTCCAAGATTTCACTCCTTGGTCCTTCCCTAACGCGTGACATACATCCAGCTCACTAGTACTGCAAAGTGCCCCATCAGCATAATGATGTACAGCATCAAATGCTTGCAGGACAAAATGGCAACAGTGGGTGCAAATCAAACTGCTAGTAAGAAAAGCTTCCCTAGAACAAAATACTTTCCAGAGTGGAGAGCTCAGGGAACATTATCTGCAGTGAAGTGGGTTTCTGAGTTGCTTTGATCAAAGGAGTTTTAAAGGTGATTACAGACCCATAAGTGTTTCCCTGAGCAGTATCCTGTGAGATGGGGAAGGCCAGAATTCAGGCAGAAGCTTTCTCCTGTACAAAAGCCTTGCCACTGACATTGTCAAGGGATCCGTTGCACTGCATTGTGTCCATAATCTTCAAATTAAAGCTCCCTAAATCCACAATAGTCTAATAAACCACAAGCCTGTAACAGCCCCTTCAATTTTCCACGTTAATAATCCATGGATTAAGAGTCCCTCTGCTGCTACAATAGACAGAACTGATCTTCTCTACTGTGTCAATGACCCATGAATTATAGGGCTGTGTCTCAGATGGTTAGATAATACTTCACTCAAGTCCCCGCAATAGATTTTTCTAACAGGGCAAATTCAGGACTCTGTTTTGGAGTAAAAGCACATTGTGACATTCTCATTTTTGGGACTGCTCTTCATATTCCTCTTGTCAGGATCCCCATGCAAAAGCACAACCCCCTTTTTATCATATCAATCTGTTTGTTTCGCAATAAATGGCCCAGTCGCCTTTCATTTACAACTGTACATTTAATATGTCATATGAAAGTTTAATGAGAGGCACAGTTTCATAACTGGTTAATCAACTGATGCAAAATCCTTCAATTGTCTTGCGATGGGATCTTATAGTAGCCTGGAATATTTTATACTGATTTGTGGATAGCACTTCTGAACACCCTTCTATCACTTAATAACCCTTTATTATACCATTTACTATGAAGTACGTACAACGTCTCCAGCTGTCAAATCAGAAGGCAAAAGGAAGCAGAGCGGAGTCACTTCAGAGCTACTGCCCAAACCCATCATCTGTAAAAGGCTCATCGGCTGTTGTGATGGGGAGCAAGCAGGCTTCTGTAACAGCTGCAGGATTTCACCTTTGCAAATACCACTGCAGCCAGCAGCCTGCCTTTTGCGTAAGGATGGAAGTGCCCTGCCAGCCACTGGCATGGAAAGAAAAGCGATGGGTAGGAGCAGACAGATCGTCTCTACGGCATTTTTGCTGGGGAGCACGGTTCCAATGGCACGTTGTCTGCCAGAACAGAATGCCAATGCAATTTTTTTTTTCCCCCTTTGCTTTTTAAAGTAGAAACCTTCATATTGAACTCAAAGCCACACAAATGATTGCACATTGTAGCTGGGTTGTTAAAGTCAAGGAATGCCTGTTAGGGTAGCCAGCCATGTCTCCATCAAAGCCTAGGTGTTCCATACCATATCTTTTACTGCGTTTGGTTCAGACTCCTGTTACTTGGGATATTGAAAACTACACTGTTAGCTCAGCTAGACACGGGAAGAGGCTCTGCACTGCAGGTAATCAGCTACTTCCATCTCTGCTGCTGCATCTTAAAGTGTATTGAACAAGCAGTTTGGTTTTATTTTGCCAGGGGCAATAAATGACCTGGTCAAAAGTCAGAGCAGTAACGTTTTGGGGCAGATAAAACTGTGGCTGTGACTTAGGGGCCAGGTTGATTCCCAATAAGGAAGGATCCATTACTTGCTGAAGAAATGTATTTGCTGATTCTCTGGTTTTCCAGACGGTCAGTGAAGGTCAGTTTTGTAAGTCACCCCTAGTAACTATAGGAGTCTATTAAATAAAATAGTCCCAAATAAAGACTTGTTAACACCGATTCTGGAGCTTAACTCCACTGTTAAATCTTTCAGTGTCAGAAAGAAGATCAGTGCAGCATCTATAAGCAATTAAAATTATAGTCAAAGTAATAGTGGCAGCATCCACTGTGGTGGCTGATAGAGGGCGAAAATAAGTCTCCTCCGATGCAATGCAAAGAGAGCGATGGGAGGGTGGAACAGTAACAGACGACGGGTTTTTATTGTTTGTATAGCAATTGTGAAAACAAGTGTCAAACCAAAGTGAAGTAAGTTTTGTGCTGCTGGCTACCACATGTGACATGTTCCTGCAGCAAAAACCTGCAATGCCACAAATAATTGGATTCACCTTAGCTGGCTGCCTAGTTTACAACTATCAGAGTCTCACCTCTTATTTCACCCTAGCAGAGATTTTCATTACTTACTTTATTGTCCTTTAGAAGATGATAAAACAAGGCTCTGAATTGCCTATATATATATATAGGGCTGCAGCTCAGATTTGCGAGACCAGATGTACTGCACTAAATGGCAAAAAAAAAAAGAAAAAGAAAAAAAGAAACCTGACCCATTTGCCTCATGGAGAGGCACTAAAATTCTGTCATCTGTTCGTTTCCCTTTGCAAAGAGGTGTAAGAACAATAACTGTATTGTCATTAGCCAGCATATAGAATAAATAAAAGGAACAAGCCCATGCTAGCTGACCCACATGCGATAGAAAGTGCTGCTTTATCTCCTGTGACTGTCAGGACCTGTGCGATGGGTCTCCCCCAATTTTGACACAAAGTCAGCATTGTCTTCTGAACCCATCTCAGCCTTTCAGTTGACCTTGCAGTATTTTCCTCGGTTGTCCTGCTGAGCGCAATGTTTATCTTGTTACACTACTTATACAGAGCAGACTATTTTTCCATAAGGGAAATATCAAGTGTCAAGCATCTGAAAGTCCAGAGGGCTGTATACTTGGGCCAGGCTCCCTGCGCCAGGGATGGGGCATCCCTGCCGTACCCCAGTGGGAACGCCGTGCCAGCGCCGAGCTCCCAGCACGATGGCCCTCGGACCTTCCCACGGCACAAACATTAGTGACATCTAATGCATTCACTCATTCAGCCTGTGTTAGAAGAGTAATTGCTACTGTGAGACCTACGGTAGCTTTTCAGGTAGGGTGATGCTGCTATTCCCATTTAACGATAAAACACTAAGCCCAGAGGAGCAAGGACAGAGCAGCACAAGCGACTGCCACACAAATAGCAGAGCCTGTCACTCCTCTCATGCGGAAACGGTCCAGTTCCCAGGGTGGATGGGGCCAGGAGAAGCACCACTGACGTGCTCCGTGGGTCCTTTGGAGGCAGGGGCAGGAGGGACACCTAAAGGACAGCTCAGGATAGCCCCAAGCCCATTGCACCGAAAGGCGCTGGGCATGCTCTGGGTTACGTGAGGTTGCACACCCCCCTATCCCCCCCACCTCCGCCTCCAACATATTCCCACGTGCTCTCTGCATACACACAGCTTGTTAGCAGCTCCACAGGGTTCCCAGGAGCCGTGAATGAACAGAAACCGGGATTGTATGATCATAACAACCAGCTCAGTTTCTTCTGCCTTCTAAGCTTCCCTCCCTAAGCACAGGAGGAGTGGCTCCAGAGGAAAGGCCATGAATTTTTTATTTCCCTGACCAGAGGGTGATTTTGCCTGGTCAAAGCTATATACATTGTTCCTCGTTACTAAGGCAACAGGTACCTTACAAATGCTGATAATACATAAACTAATACGAGTCTGCAGTTTGCTCTTTCTTTCCAGCGCAGCTTAATAACCTGTGTGGATGCTGCTAGCCGGCTCTCTCCCGCTGGGCTAAATGAGCACTTCAGGAAGTATTATCTCCCTTCCAGCGCGGACTCCGCGGTGCCCACACAAAGACGAGGCACTGAACTGGGGAACCGCGCCACTATCAAAAGGCAGAGGGGTTTCAGAAAGCTCCAGGGAGGAGTGGGAACGGCTGTGGGAGCACCACACAAGTCTGCCGCGGCTCTGCCGCCTTCCTGAAAGCGGCAAAGGATCCTCAGTGCACACCATTGCAGGGGGAACATGTCGCTTTTACAGTCTTGTAAAAGAAATCCTGGAGCAGAAACTCTTGAGTTCCAAGTTGTGCCCCCACCACCAGCATCCAGAGCTAACTGGATTAAGGGCTGTTTGTTAAACTCCGCCTTACTCCCCCTCATACACCAGCCTCTTTGATACACATGCCCGGTTACTGAGTGAACACGCCAGGTCCCCACTGCTCTTGCGGTGAGAGCAGGGTTAAAATGCTTCACTGGTCTCCTTAATCCCTCTCACATGATTTAGTCAACACCAGTGGGGGAGAAGGACCCGCAGGTTTTGCCTCCGTGGCTCCCCCCTCTTCAGAGGTGAGGGAGAAGAGAGAATTCAGCATTGCCCCCGGGGCTGGATGCGGTGGGAGCCT
Organism: Chroicocephalus ridibundus; assembly: GCF_963924245.1. Lineage (NCBI taxonomy): Eukaryota > Metazoa > Chordata > Aves > Charadriiformes > Laridae > Chroicocephalus > Chroicocephalus ridibundus. Next base: position 16,668,661 of record NC_086293.1, on the reverse strand, counting down.
TGAAAAGTCACAGAGAATATGAAACACCGAGTGCATCCAACAGGTACCGGGGGCTGCGTCTGCAGAGCTCAAGGGCTTCAACCCTGCTCCTGCCTGGCTTCCAAGCTCGCTTTTTTCCCCACTACTTAGCACCATTTAAATCTTGAAATGGAAAAAGGCAAATAGAAACTTAAAATACAGATTTCCGCTCCTGTCACGTTAGTTCAGTGATGGGCAGATGATCACTGCGCAAGAGTAGAAGAAAAGCCGCAAAGAAAGAGGAGTGATTGCATACTACTGTGCTGGTGGCACTCCTCCTCGGTAGACCTGATATACCGGTGATCTCTCTGCAGCATTCCCTTTACAAGAGCAATTGTTCTATTAGAGAAACTGAATAAGTGGCCTTATTTCTGGGGACTAGAAGATGGCCCGAGATGCGACAGGCTAATAGGAGCTCAGAAGACAAAAAGATAACCCAGAAGCCAAAGTAGCTCAAAACCTAATGACTGATCTTCACTTTTTTTTTTTTCCCCCTTTTCCTGTTTTGGGGATTTGTTTTGATTTTTTTTCCACCCCCCAGAAAAAGAAACATAGGGGCATATATTTCAACTATTCTATGCTTGCTACCAGTCAGCCCCTTTGTCCTGATGATCTAACAATAACACAAATAACTTAAATAATGTACGTTTAACTTCCTTCCACAAGCAAAACACAGGATGGGTAGCGCACTCGCTCTCAAAGAGCTTTACAAGCACAAAACAAGGACAGTTTTACAGAGCCCATTCTTGTGCTGGATGACTTGCTGCTGCTCCTGCAAGACAAGGGTCTTTTATTGAAATCCCAGCAGAAAAGTAAACATTTGAAATAAAGCTAAACAAGGATTTAGCTGTTGAGGGAAAGACAGTTATCCATCAGCATTTGGCAAACAAGCTCTTCTTAAGAGTGGCCTTCCGCAGCGCTGGGCTCCAGTCCTGGATTTAACCACTGTAGCCTGAATCCCTTCTACCTCATGAGAGGGCTCCCCGCTGTACCAAATCTGCAGCACTGTTGGCTGCTGGAAGCATCATTCATTTACCAAATAGATCTTCAGAAAACAAACCTGGGTTCCAAGTCTCAGGAGCACTGAAATACTCTACTGAAGAAGATCACCCTAAGAGAAAACACCACGAGCACACCACCTCCCATTGAAAACCATTAGCAAATGGCAGCCGTCCTCTAGTTGTGAATTTACCACCTTCTCATTTTGTCTCCCCAGACCTTGTCTGCACTATCCTCTACCCAAGGCAACCTTCGAGGAGGCACCACATGGAGACATATGGAACAACGAGTGTGCTGCCAGGCACAGAGAGTAGTGGTCAGTGACTTGACGCTGAACTGGTGGCTGATCATCAGTGGAGACCCTCACAGTTTGATCCTGAGCCCCACTGTGTTTAGCCATGTTAACCTGGCCAATGGGATGGAGTACACCTTCAGCAGGTTCACATAAGATACTAAATTAGCGGGAATAGCTGATATTCTGGAGGACAGGGCTCTGTTCAGCTACACCTTGTCTGGCAGGTGAAGTCAACTGACAGAAACCTCATGAAATTCAACAAAGTCCAATACAAAGCTACTGCACCAGAACCAATTAAGTAAGTAGAAAGCAGCTTTGCAGAGAAGGAGGTGGGGACTCGGTGGGCAGGAACTGAGTGTGAGCCAGCAGTGCACCAAAGAAGGTCCACCGCCTACTGCACTGAACTCGCAGGAGCTTCATCAGAAGGTCAGGGAAAGTGATTATTACCCTGTATTCCCATAGGAAGGCCACCTCTGAAGTACCACAGTCAAAAAAGACATGAACATGCTATAGTCGAGGCAGACAAGGACTGGAGCACAGAACAGACCGAGAATGACGTTTGTTTAGCCTGGAAAAGAGAAAGCTGAGGATGGGTGCATCTAATGGCTTTCTGCAGCTACCTCATGGGTGGCTATGATAAAGACAAAGGCAGCTGGTCCTGCTCTTTGGGCAGGGATTGGTCTAGATAAGCTGCAATTTTTCTTTCCAGCCTCAATTGTTGCATGATTCTATGAAACCATTCCAGTGAGGATCATTTCCAGAACACAACATCTGAATGGATTGACTACTGGAGAATGTGTAAAGCCCAGTTTCACCATAAACTCAAAGAAAAAAAGAAAAAAATAAAGCCACAGTGCTGTTTCTCATCTACCAAGTCCTTCGCTTGCCTCTGGGTGACTTGCCAACCCAAACACCTGTTTCATATGGGTAGAATGCAACAAATAGCTGACCCGTATCTGTATTTAATCTTGAGGGCATTTTGATATTTCAGAGGATTAATACACCCAATATCCTTAATAAAAAAACAAAAAGCCAAAACAATCCAACCCTTTTTGAAATCAAGCAAAACCTAAAGCAGACTGCTAGACAACAGTTGCAAAACAAACAAGTGTTCCGTGGTTCAGCTCAACTTCAAATAAGTTCAGCACTGAAAACCTGAGTAAGCAAAGACAGCGTGTTACCTTTGGCAATCTGCATGGCTTCAGCTTTGCAGTATCATTTCTGATCTATGCAGTCTGCTAATCAAAAATGACTATTCAGATTCTAATCAAAATAAACCTTCAAATTACTTCAGATGTAAACCGCGGTTGAGACTGAAATGTCAAGCGCTCAAGTACTTGAAAAAGTTCTTTGTCTGTAACCCTACTTCAGGCCACCTCTTGCCAACAGATTATGCTTCAGTCTTTGGTTACATGGAGTGTATGAAAACTAAGGGGAGGAAATGGACTACCAGCCCCATTTCCCACTCTGCTTTATCAGAACGACACCGTTTGACCTCGTCAAGAGCAAGGCCCAATTCAACATGCTCAGGAAACAGAAAGGCCAGGACATTCCTATAATCATGAGATGCTTTTTCTTCATAAGGCATTTCTTATAAGCAACATTGATCCAGGGCTCAAAACAATGTGATCTTCTTCAAAAAAATCTTAAAGCAGACAAAATTGGCAATATACAATTCCTTACTGCCTCTTAGCATGAACGTCCCTCCTCCTCAAGATATACTTTTGACTCACTTCTTCCAAATTTCTTAGTTTAGAAATCACTTATCAAGAAATAATTCTTTTCTCCCCTTTCAGATTTTCAGGAGTTACCCAGTTTCTCTGGCAGACGAACAGGAGTGGCAGCACCTCTCATTAATAGGACAGAAGCGCCCTGGGAAACTGATTGCTGCAATATATGGAAAAGGAGTTGGGGAGGGGGGAAAGAAAGAGAGCACGAGCACTTTGTACCCTGGATGAGACTGGGGTCATTGCACGGACCCTTTACACCAGGATCGCCGGAGGCATTGACAGGCACAGACAATTTTGCCTGGAATAGAGGATGTGAGAGGGGAGGATTAGTTACAGCCCACGTTAGCGCATCTGACATGCTTTGGATTGAGAAACCTCTTCTGCGGTTGCTATTGGGGTGGGTGTGGGGGAAATCCCCGTCGCCAGATACTCAGTTTATCCTTTTTCTCAAGCTTTCTGCTATCCACCAGCAACATAATGTCTGGCCCGTGCAGATGTACGAGAAGGCAAGTTTCTCTTCACTGTGCCCCAGCCAACTCGAGGCCATCTATGGCATTTCTCAAATGTGTATCTTGTTGCAATTTTTTGGGGTATTTTAGTACCAGCCTCTGACAGACACAGCTTAAATTTCAGCATATTAATCAAACTCCTCCACACCCCATCAACACCGATCTTAGCACACAGCTACTTTTGTCTCAGCGACTCCTTGAACTATGTGCCCTGAGCCTACAAAAATTCCCCTTGTCCCCTAAAGCTCAGGAGGCAGACAGGGTTATGGTCCTGGTGAGGAGTGCTGACAGTACGTCCTCTGAGAAGGAATGGGCACTGAGAACTCCTAGTTATGTATTTGTATTACTCCACTAGAAAGTACGTTACTACTAGGACAAAGACTAAACCACACAACATAAATAACACCAAAAAAGTAAGTATGAGAGATGTCTTAGCTGAGGGTTTTTTTTTTCCCCTGGTTCTTGGCCACCTCTGCAATGGGAAACAAGAAGCAGAGGGAGAAAGTCCAGCTTTTCCTGCTCTGTAGAAGTCAGGATGGCTTTCCATGACAAAATATTTCTGACAGTTTCACTATCCCTCCAAGGTCTCTCCAGTTGACTGAAAACTCCGTTTGGAAGAGGAACTGGAGGCCTCAACTATGTGTCTTTTACTGCTAACGCTGGGTCAGAGTGCCCAAGGCCAGCAAAGAGAGTGATGAAGCCCAGTTGGTCTGTCCCAACTGCCCGTTTGTTTCCCTGGTTGCATTTGCTGCTGCAACACACTGCTACACCATTGCCTGGAATCAGATATATTGTACAAAGCCACGTGAATAACAGCTCCTTTGATCTTCAAAAGAGTTTTACTTCTTTGATTACGAGTTTATCAGTAGCACGTGATCAGGCTGCAGACACACACACACTCAGTTTGGTCTTAACCCATTTTGATCGCAGGTACACAGCCAGCAAGTGTCCTTTATGCTGTATCTAAGTATTTATTGAGATAAACTGCCGTAGCTTTTCCAGGAGACAGTCTTTCTTGGCAGGTGTAACAGGGTGAGTTTCTCAAGGTATCAAGAGCCAAAGCAGCTAATAAACTACTTGCACTGTGACTTTTCCCTCAAGATGAACTTTCAAATACTCCATATCCCACGTCGATCCCAACAGCGCTGTATTAAACCCGCAGTGTGTCTTTGCACTAGGTTTGACTCTTGAGCCATGTCTAAGCAAAGGAGTGTCAGGGAAAAAAACCCACCACCACCCGACACACTATTAAAATTTAGAATTAGGGACAGGGAAGGACATTTTTCTCTTTTCACTCACACTAAGTTGAAAACAGAAAGACAGAGACACTAACCTGAAAATGGCCCCACAGGCAGGCACAGCCCCAAAATGAAAAGAAATTAAATACCTGGAAAGAGAGAGTTGAGAAGTACTGCAGAAGTAATTAATTACTTTGCATCAGTATTGGGTAGCTGATTTGGTTTCTGACCCATATGGAAGTGCTGGCAGGGCAGCCCAGAACACCTGCTGCCGTTGAGGCAAAAAGCATCAAAGCAGGGGCAAAAAAAAGCAGTTGGCTATTTTGTGGTTGCAAGCCTACAGCTAATGTTCTGAAATCTGATTTTAATAGCAATCTGCTCAGCTCTTCATTCATTAGAAGGAGGTGAAATTCTGTTTGAGGTGCATGTGATGAAGCTGCGTTAGCCAAACGTGTGGGGGAAGAGGGACACCAGGCTCCTCTGGCCATGCCCTGCCGTTTGCTCCCCATCCTGCTCCTTCCATTTCATCGCTGTTTTTTTCCAGCTTTCTGCTGCTAGTCTGGACTCATGAGCTTTTTTCACTTCTTTCCTGTGGGCAGCATCGAACCAAATATGAGGATTCTGTCAGAAAATGGACTTTCCAAAAATATTCGGAATAAAAAAAAAAAACAAAACCAAAAAAAAACCCCAAAAAACCAAACCAGGACAGATTTTTATAATTTTTTTTTTTAAAGAGTAAAAATCCCTTCCATAGCAGCCAAGAGGAGACTAGATTTTTCAGATGAGTTCAACATGCTGCTTAACATATCCAAATGTCTCAAAAAAACCTGGCCCCCATTACAACACTGAACACCTGGAACTGGCCAGGCTTGGTTTTGGATGTCTGCTCTTAAAAGCAACAATAGCTTGTGCTGTTGTGGGTAATTCAGTTTTGGAAGCAGAAGCCTTGATTTATATGAACTCCATGCTAATGGAGAATTACTTCCAGTTTGTTACAGATTTCAGCACTGAAATTAGGTGGTTTTCTTGCCAAATATGGGCCCAATGTGATTCCAATCGAACGGATTTTGAAGAGCTCCAGTCTTTTTTATAACAGTGCAGCATGGCTTGCAAACCAGCTTTTACATGTTTGGGGTTACCCAGCACTACAAATTGTTGTTTTATCAGATGCAGCTGACTGAAAAATGAAAAAAAAAAAAAAACCAACACTCCCTCTTTCCTCCCACTCTAAAAGCTTTTAAAATGCAGCGTTTCCGGGAACCTGGCTGGGTGGAGGGAGTTGGCAGAGAGGATTGTACTGTATAAAATACGAAGGGACAGATGTTCAGCTGATGGCTTTAACAGATACAATGGTGACACAAGGATGACAGCTCTATTAGATTTCAGGAGGTGATGTGTCACTCGTGCAGTAGGCTACTCCACATCTTCATAAAAAACACTTTTTATGGGGTGAGACAAGAAAGATCCAGATAAAAGCGACATAAGAATGCTAGTCAGCCATAATCATGAACTCAATTAAAGATTCACTGGAAATAGCATTAAAGAGGAGCTCAGATCCGCAGATCAGCTCTGTGGCATTCCCAGTTGGCGGCAGATCCTTTCTCCTTGCAGGCCACCGCTCCCTGGGACATCCTCTTGCCTGGTGCTTGCATCCAGGGGTAGATGGTGCTCTTTTCAGATGCAGAGCCCAGAGCATTGCTACAGGATGGGCATCTGGAGAAGATGAGGCCTGAACCAGTAATATCACAATAGCATGGCGTCTCTAGTAACAAAACCCAGGCTGGAAATCCATGTAATCCACGAGGCAGGAGCAGCTTCATCTCCAATGACGTCAGCTCCTCCATACTGTTAATTTTAGCTGCCCCAGTCTTTGCTCTTTGCCTGTGACCTTCTTCCACTTCAGCTTGCGTTGCCTTTTTAAATATCTTTTTCAGCTCTTGAGTCCCAGGTGTTTCTCTTTCTTCAGCTGACACTCACGCTGTGCATCAGGCAACCATCATGACTTGGCAAAGGTTTACTGGGTCAGTGGAGGAAGATCCTCGGATCCAGGTTTTTGCTATTAGAGTTGTCAGTCACACAGTCCTTAGAGACTGCAAGAGCATGAAAATTAAATCTACAGATTGAATTATCCTGCTTCCCACCCTCCCTTAAATGCACATGTGGTCTTGTCATCTTGTCACTTTTATCACTGTTAGTGACGGTCCTCAACAAAATAATGGACAAACCATCAAATGTCTTATTTCTGCTTTAAGCTGAATACCAAATAGGAGCTCCCCAAATCGCAACAACTTATTCTGCTCCATCCATCACATTGTTATACAGAATGGTTATGTAGCATTTGTAATCAGTGCTGTTTTCGTTGTGGTGGGTTTTTTTTTTGGTTTTTTGTTTTTGTTTTTGGGGTTTTTTTTGGGTTGGTTGATTTGGGTTATTTTAATATATAGAAGAGATAGGGTTTGTTTTTTCCTCCAGGACAAAACAAGGAAGGTTACCAATTTCAAATTCCACTGATACTATGCTGAGATTCCTAAAAAATTAGACCAGCGACTTGGAGCACACACAGAGAATTATGCCACAGGCAGTAATGTATGAAGTGATATCCAGATATCAACAAGTGGGGCTACCTGAAAACATCTGCACCCTGCCTGGCAATCAGTCAAGTTGGAGGAGAAGGTAAAACTAACACAGTGACTCTGAGCTGTAGATCTCAGTCCCTGGCCAGTCACATTCGGTGATTAGGAACCAAAACACTCACAAGAGCCCCCAGAAATCCAGGGCGAAGAGCATACAGTCGACAGCTATGGAAAAAGCAGTGCCGTTCATGTTAAAGGTAAGGTTCATTTCTACCAAGCTTTCAGTCCAAAGTGTCTAGTCAACTAAGAAAAAACCCAAACCCACGAAAACTTCTGCCTCTCATTCACAAGTATTCTTCAGCAACCTCCTTTTTGCCAATTTTAACATAGCACCCTATTAAAGCAGGCAGAGCAATGATTTTTTTTTTCTTAGAAAAGAGAAGAAAGCAGACAATAACCACCTGTGTGTAAGAGCCATGCAAACACATCACAGCACCTGGACCCAGAAGGTACGCTGAGGATGGCTACATGACAGCACAGGCAGAGATTTGGTACCTCTGCTGTAGACAGGCACGGCCTGAACAGAAACAAGAAACTGGTGCTATTTTAAATGACTAATCAACAGCCTGGATTTTCAAGTACGACGAGTAAGTTGCTTATGTGATTTTTGGTTGTCTAACTTAAGACTTCTTCAAGGACCTAGGCAGCCAGAGCACTCCACTGTTGATGGAAAATCTGCTTCAAGCTGGGCAATCTTACATAGTGTGAATAACTCAGAGAGACTAACTGAGAAAGAAGTTGGTGTGTTGCAAGGCTGGATTTACTGAGAAACCTCTAATAGCAGAGGGCAGGATTTCGGAGGAAGTCATAAAAATAAGTGGGCTGAGGACTATTGAGTTTTTCCTGGGTCACCTGTCTTCTGTTGAAAGTCAAAGCATGTTTTGTTTGTCTGGTTAAAAAAAAAAAAAAAAAATCTACATGAAATGAGTCTTCACAACTCAGAGCAACAGATTTAAGCACCCTACATAGAGACATCAGCGGCCAAGAAACACCTCATTAAAAATGTGGCAGATTCATCTTATTTTCCCTGGCTGGCACTTTCACCAGTCTCAAGAAGTAGGACAAACACCTTATGCTGATAAATCACTACATCAAGTCAGACCCAACAGCAAATGCTGTTGAGTCTCTAGAGCTAAGCAATCAATCCAGCGTCCCGTGTCAGTACTGAATATTCATGAAAAGGAAATATTTGAAGGAGTTGGGTCTGAGAAGCAAGGTAAGCAGTTCCACGAGACATTTGCTCTACAACTTCATCCAGTAGAAACCAACTTCTCCAATCCACAGCAGCCTTTAAGGCTCATCTCCACACTGAAAGTGCCCCATATATATACACACACATACACATATATATATGTGTATATATTTTTTTTTTATATATATATATATACACACACACACCCCCCAAGGAAAACCACATGCGTAGCTGCCCCAAATGCATACCTTTACCACCTTGTGAGTTGAATCGTCTCTCAGCCTCTCCCACCCTTTCCAACATTTGCTGAACCCTCCAAAAGTCTAAGCTTTCCAGCAGGCAATGCAGACCTAAGTTTGCCCCGTCTGTTCTGAAGAAATAACAACTTGAACCCATAACAAGACCTGGCGATAGATCCTTTCTGGCAAGTACGAGGCTTCCAGCTCCACAGCCTGGTCACATCTAGTCACCATCGAGGGCCTGGGATGGCAGCTGACAGAGGTGCCTCACTTGAGTTTCCCACTTTTGACCCTCTGTGATTAGAAATGCGTTTCCAAGTTTCTAAAGCTTAGACCAGCACATGCTATCAACGCTAATGAAGCAGTAAAGATTTCTGCATACCAACCGTGTTGCTAACCAGTTCTATTCTGTCTCCTGGCACATTTCCAACACTCACATTTATTTGTTTAAATTGTGATTTTTATGTAAGAGTTGTACAACTGTAAAGTTGCATTTTACTTGCAAGTTTTGTACACTGCCCCACTAGTGCTGGTTTCCTGAAGAACCCAAGAGTATAAGTATAGGAAACATTGTGCAAAATGTCAAGGTTGTTTTAGCGGTAAGCTTCTTTTCCAGGATGGATTGCAGGAGAAAGGTAGTCCCGTGGGGGGGAAAAAAAAAAAATTCAACATATGTACTCAGTAAATTCTTGATGCTTCCTGAAAAAGCTTGGCCAGGATACAGCCATGGCTAATAGCCCGAAGTAAAGCTAGTGGGAAAAAAATTCTTATATACAAACTAAACAGTTTAAAAGTTGAACTTAAAGCCTGCTCCTGAATAGATGTCCAAACCACATTAATTATTTCATGCACCAAGTAGCTAGACAAAGAACTGAGAAACAAGGTTAGGCTGAAAATCCTGAAAAACCCAAGAATGTCTGTATTAAAATTATAACATTATAAAGGTATCTTACCACTCTTACATTAAGATCCACAGAGAACAGGGCATCAGCAATGAGGTATGGAAAGGGATGTGTACCTACACTGTCTGCACACTGCCGTTCCCATAAAAACCTTCTCCAACATGCGATAAGTGACACTGGAGAAGCTTTGTGGAGCTATTTTGGGATATCATGGAAGTAGCCCCACGTACCACCCTTCCCTCAAGGCCAAAATGATTGCTGAACATTGCTGTGGACAGTGATAGAAAGTACATCAAAGCTAGAGACATTCAAAATAAAATATTTTCTTCCTAAAAAAAACCAAAACCCAACAACAAACCAAAAAAAACCCCAAACACCTCAAAAAACTTACCAACCCCCAAATCTCTGTCATTGGAAACAAGGCAGAGGAAGAGTTTATGCTCCTCCCCATAAGGAGCTTGGCCCACAGTGAAGGGTTGGAGCACAAATCCCTCATGCTCCCAGTAAGGACCAGTGGCACCATTTTGAATGAAAATGTTTAGGCTGTTAATGAAATAATATTGTGCTCATAGGAAATAGAAACTCAAGCAAAACAAAAGAATAACTTTCACTAGAACAGAGCAGTAGAAAAAACCACCCCAAACCCACCAAAAAATGAACCCATCCAGAGACTTCTTACAATAAATCTTTCCTTTGGTTTGATATTTCAAGCAAAGGTTTCTGTAACAAAAGAAGGGAGAACAGCTATACCCATTTAAAGCAACTGAGATTTGGCCCTCAGACGTTAGGAAATCAAAACCACACAGCAGATGCAATTTTGTCTCACAGCAGAAATAAATATTCAAATTACTACAGGAATGTCCCAATGGGCAAATTTTCTAGAAATAAATTCCAAGCAGAATTCATTTAGTTTTGCAACAGATGCTTTGAATTTGAGTCTGCTTGTTCTCCAAAGCGTGAGACAACAGCTGACCATAAGCCATATTTTCCTATCATCCCCATTCGCGTATCAATTTATAAGCTGTTGAATGAAGTTAAGAATAGAATCGATCTCGTGTTTAGGATTTACAAACCATTTGGAAGAGTTCAGCCTGAGCTGACTTTATTTTGTTCTCGTCACTAAGACACATTCTTCACTACTGTTAAAGAATCCCTGAGCAGTTTCTAGGGATAGTAACACAGCTATTAAAAGCCTTTTGGATCCAAACAGTAGTTATTCGACATCAATCTATCTTTCCAACTCTTGACAGGCACCACATAGGCAGACATCAAAAAAAAAGAGCTGAGCATTTGATGAAATTTTTACGGAATGATCTGCAAGCAGCAGAAAGGTTACAGACCTCCAGTGTTTGCGTTGGGTTTAGCTTGGGGGGCACAAGCTGGACGTGCCTCTGATGTACCACCATGAGATTAACGTTCAATATCTTTAATCGTTCCCTACAGTATTTGGAAACACGAACACATCTAAAGCCTCTCAAATAAACATCGTTTATAATCTTGGGCAGAAAACAATGTGGGAGTTAACGTGCACGTAGAATACAACTTTAAAACTCCCTATTTTCCCGTTTCTTTGAAAGGGTCCAAACGAAAATACAACTGTTCTCTGCTCTTTGAGTTATCTGTCAAAAGGAAATGCTTCTGCGAGTGTCACCAGCTGTTTTATATCCTAATTAGGGGATTGGTTTGTTATTGGTACTTGCAGAACAATATATTTTACTGATAACTACAGAGTAAATATTTATGCCTATTAGTTACAGCTAAAGAGAAATAGTTCAGAAATGGCTTTAATCAGTTGTTACCCTACCTGCGAGCAGTGTGACTATACTTGAAGTATAGTGAATGTTCAATAGGAAGGCAATGATGAGGGTGAGGGAGGCTTCATACTTGCTCTCTCTCCAAAGAGACACCCTGGCCTAGCTTTTACTGCACTCTGTGATTTTTTGATTTTTTTTTTTTTTTACTTTTTTAAAATCACAAATGTGTTGAAATGAGAATGCTGTCAGTGAAAACGGGATGGCTGCTGTCTGTAGTACCTTGCGTGCATTAATTGTGCCCCACAAATGGGTTTCCTTCAGTTTTGCTACTCCTTGAGTGTAATTTGTTAGCCAATCTCTCTGCTAGAAATTTCACACAAACAACAGGTTCTAAGCAAATATCAGAAACAGTGTTTATGTTTACAAAATATACTCTTGAAACCAAAGTCCAGATTCCACAACCACTTATCCTGGGTTAGCTTTATGAGCGCTAGAGATTTCACAGACCTTGGGACCACTGTGGTGCCTGAACAACGTGACTCATGCGACCCTTCAGAAAATAATAGCAGCGTGAACTTACAGTCATTTATATCCGAGAAGCACACTCACACCCTTAGTTTTAAGCATGTATTTAGCCTTAGTAAAGTGCATTTAAATGCTTAACTGCACAGGGGTGAAATCTGATTCAGAGACCTCATGAGATAAGAAAAACCTAACGAGAAATGATTCACTCATAACTGGAAAGTTGTTTAAAACTAGCGATACACAAAACTGCTGAGTAAAAACATGGCCTGTTGATCTTATCCTATTTCTCCTAAAAAAAGAGAAGGCAAAATTCAACCAAGATCTGGTAACATAGATGGATTACTCAAAGCATGAGTGAAAACATATACTTAGAGGACTTCTAAAAGTAGAAATTGTGTGAGGGAAGAAATGGAAATCTTTGTAGTAAGTCTGAAGTTTTTCTGTAGAGTGATTATTTTTCTCCCCTCTGCAGATCTTTGCACACTAAGTAAATGTTTGTCTCAGAAACTCTGTGCACCACACCAGCTCCACTTTTTGATTGACCAAAAATACAGAGAAATACCAAAAAATCAATAGGAATGAGTTTTGTTTAAGGGTGATTACCTGCTCCAACCTGTGATTACCATCAACCACAGCTCAGCTCAATGAGCCTGCAATCAAAAATGTTCATGGGAGACAACTAGCCTTAAAACCAATTCTTGAGCCAATGCTCGCAGACTGAGATCACCTCAGTACCTATGTTCTGGTAAAGCTTCTGCAATCATATTATTCCTTATATAACGGTGCCCATGTATGCGCATGTTTAAGTGCCCTAAACAATCAATACTGTTGGCAAAACAGCTTATACTCTTCAGCCATGCATTTGTGAGCATAAAGACGTAATGTAAGGATGAACTATTCTGTGCTGGAGATGATGCTCACGTGATGTGTTCAAAAACATCCCTTTGCCATCCTCCAAAGAGATGCACACTGCTTTGAGCAGCTTTGCTCTCATGCTAACAAACACGCAGAGGCAGACAGTTGGAAGCTGGTTTCAAAATTCCTATCCAGCAAAAATACCTTGGTAGCCAACTAATTTGCAACTGCACCATGTGCTTGAACCAGGGGTAAATCTTGCAAGTCTGGTCAGAGAGCTGATTGAGCATGAGTAACTAATGAGAACAGATGTGCTGTCCACAGCTGTAACCACAGGCCCATCCAGTAGGTCCGACTCCATGAACAACAAATAGAAGACCTGCTTGGAAGCCCCGTAAAATAAATATTTTTAGTCAAAGCAGTTACATTGTCATTGAGAGCTTCCTTGTATGGAGTCTGATGGTTGTGGTAACCCCAGGTGGGACAAGCTGAGCACTGGCAGGACAAGATACCACTCTGCCAAGGTGTTATGGGTACCACCAAAGCAGCTGGTTCAGCTTGAACTGCTGGGTGATGGAAACATCTGCATTCGGGTAACACAGGCAACAGCGATGGATCTGCATGCCCAGCTAAGCCAACTGCTGGGAACTTGTCCCCAGGAGAACAGGTAGGTAGTGCACATGCTTGAGGCTGAGCTGGCTCCTGGGGTTACCTGCTGCTGGGGTGGTGAACACAAATCCTCTGAACAGGTTTCTGTTTTCTTCCAGATATTACAACTACCTGAAATCCTACCATTATTTTTTGCCCATCCCAAATTCGACACGTCTCCAAAGAGCACAACACTAGTGACTGAAGATGTGGTTGCCTTGCACTACTGAAAAAACAACTGAGAAGTTCAAAGGAAAAAAAATAAAAAAAAAGGAAGGGAAAAAATTTAAAAAACAAAAAAAGGGAGCAGCCTCCTGACTGCTGTTGAAAAACAATCACCACCCAAAACTTTTTTTTAAGTATATTCCCGTCCCCACAAGTCAAAATCAGGGCTTTCAAATAACACCTCAGGGCAAGACTTTGTTTTTCTTGGAAGCTTCCACTCTGAAACCCAGGCTAATAGGTTTGGGCCATGAAAAACAAAGTCCAAGCTTTTGGATTCTGGGAGGAAAGGACTTCCAACCAACTCTCAGTGAGCAGATATCTGCTATCTGTCATCACTTCCCCGCTCTGTGGAGCAGTTGGAGAGGATTACCCTTTTTATTCTCCCAGAGAACCTGGTCGTGCCAGGTATCGGAAGATGTCAGACAAGTTTGTGCCAGGTATCTCCAGCCCCGTGTGTTGCCCTTTCTTTACAGATAAGGAGCGTGCTTTGCGCGAGGCCGTGGCGCAGTGTCAAGATTAATTCCCTCTCCTCCAAGCTCCTCTCCATGCCTCCTCACTCTCCCTTTCTCCCGTTGCTGAGTTCCCTTCCCCTGCACACCAAAGGAGCAATGCTGAATGCTAACGCCGATCCCGCGCAACCCATGGCTTCTCCGGTACCAAACCTCCAACTCAAGTTTTCAAGTCGCCAAACTAACTTGGTTCCACAGAGGGATGTGGATTGGGGATGCTGAATGCATTAAGTGAGGAGAGGTACACAGTCACATAACCCTGGTATTCTGCGCTGCCAGTGAGCCGTCTTTCACAAGAGGGAATTTTTCATTTATCTGTTCCATCCATAAGCAATGCATGGCCAATATTTCCTATTTTAATTTAAGTCAGTTTTCATTAAGCACTTTGTTTCTACCATCTGAAGCAGCAAGCTTTGGACAGGGTATTATAAATGAAGACCATTTTACCTTCACTCCTCACAGAATAGACTGCTGACTTTATTTAAAAAAAAAATTTAAAAAATTAAATCAGACAATGATGCTATTAAAGAGTTCCATATCATTGTAATTGGAAGTCATTTTCTAAATGGATCAAGAAAGCATAACAGACAAGTGGCTGAATAATACCTCAGATGACTGTCTAAACAAGAAATATTTTTCTTATTTTCATCTGTGTGATGCATGCACAGGGAATGATGATGATAGGAAGGGAAATAACTTCTTTAATTACTGTGTGATAGAGTATAATAGAATGAAATGGCTATTGTTGGCTGGGATTAGGATCAGATGGATGCCTTAGAAAGAAACCCCCAAGATGCGGCTGGACAAACACCAGGCCCAAATACACGCAGAAATTCCATGAAGCACTTTATTAGTGCGACCATTCACTGAATGGCAGCTGATAAGGTTTTCAATAACAGGGACACTGCTAGTTGTATAATGCTCTGTAATCTAAACATAATTAAAAGTGTTAACAATTTTGTAGCCTTTATCTGAACACATTTTTCCCACATGCTTTAGGTGACCGGGTCATAATCCAAAGACAAGCAACTCTCTTGTTTTACACTATTAGTCTAGCGAGTGGCAATTTTTTTCCTGTGCACAAAGGTCATTGTACCCCAGGCAACGTCTCTTGTCGGTATCTTCCACAAATCCAGGATGCACCAAAACAAACACAGATGGATTACATGTTGTCTATTAACTCAGCATTTCTCTTCCTTTCCTCAGATGCCAAAAAATAATTAAAGACCATTTGTGTGCGAGTGGTGGTAATGCATTCATATAATTTGGCAATTATCTTGTCAGCTACCTTTATTAGATTCTCAGCACTGTAAATTGCTTTAAAGTATGTGCTATATGGCTCTACTACGCCTACTGCACAGGCTTCTGCAACCACAAGCTCAGAGATACGTTTTGTAAGAGTAAAGTTTTGGTGAAGTTCAGGATGTATTTATATTACAGATTTTTATTTTTTTTCCACGTTTAAAGTCAAGGAGTCAAATCTTTACTAGGAGGTTAAGTGGGATTCTTTTATTTGCTTTTTCAAGAGGAACTCAGTTGCCTTCTAGACACATATGCAAATAAACCAGTTTTGAAAGATGCACAATGTCCCAAAAGTCTCCCCTTTAGGCATCAATAGCCACAACAGATTTTTCAGTGGATTTTAAAATCTACCCAAAAGATTATCACCCCAAAGCAGGGCAGTAGGAAAGGAGTTGTCCATGTCTGACTCTGTGGGAACCCAACTTCAAAAGAGAAGCCTTCACCCCAAACCAGAAGACAGTGGTAGAAGACCCGGGCCACTGGCAGGGAGGGCTACATGGGCACCAAAGCTAGGATTCCCCTGTTGGTAAAATACCAAAATTGGAGACACATGGGAGTAGAACAGTGAGATTTTGTGAAGAACAGCATTACTTGATACATCAGAACTAACTGATGGACTACAGCGTAATCACGATCTTAACGTACCCCAAAATACCTTCCCCCCCCCCCACCCTCCTCTAACCCAGTGAAAGTGAGAAGTTCCAATAACAGCTTACAAAGTGCTTGGCTGGCTCTGTTTCTCTCATGTTAGCTACATATTTTAAGGGAGATTTATCCGTCTCCAGTTTCCAATACTTACCGACACGCTGAGATAGACCATAACGACAGCAAAGCCAAACGCATGCTGAGAGGCATACAGTGCACATGAGCCATTAAAGCCTACTTCAGCGCTACTTGGAGCGCTGATGGATACTTGGAGGATAATTACTAGCTCACTTTAATTTGCAAAAATTTATTATGAGCCAGGATAATTGAACGCACAATAAAACTATCTGCATTGTTTGAACATTACATTCATACCGTAAGGTGCACCTAACAAACGGAGACGCTTTTTAGGGCGTATACAGCCCTATCCTCTTCCTAACATCTAGAAACATGCAAAGTTTTTCTGCTCCGTAGCTTTTTTAATTTTTTTTTTTTTTTTTTTTTTTTTTCAGTTCTAGGTAACACTGAATATACTAGCTTTCCCCATGGAAAAGTTTCCTTCCTGGATTACATACAACCACATAGTCTGGGTGCAAGAAAAATACAGATGTGTGAAGGGTAAGAAAAGATTCTGGGAACCACACACAAAACCAGGCAATTTCAAATATATTGGCGAGTGCCTTTTCCATCACAACACAAAGGACGAATGTGGGCATATTGTGCTTGATTTCACAATGAGGCACAATTACAGCACTCAGTTTGCAAGGCTTGATTTCACAATGCTGGCAAAATCGTACATAGCGGAGGCTAACGCCCTCCTCGCTGAGCTGTGTCTCCATCAGCTCTTTGCCTGCACGAAGGTACAGGCACAAGGACCACTTCCGAGATGGACTGAGGCAACTTTGCATTTCAAATAACGCACCTGAGCACAGGACTTTGAGCCTTGAGCAATTCCAGAATGGGTACTTGGGGACCCAACATCAGGCAATGACAATGGTTGACCAACTGGATGGGGCACGCAGGCAACATGCAGGCACTGGGGGTCACCAAGCATGGGGGGAAATGTTGTATTATCCCTATCCAGTGTAAAATAGTAAAGATGCCAGAAATTACAGTCGCAGTCATCGGTGCAATGGGAAGCTAGAGCTGAAAGTCCCTGGAGTGGGGCATATCCGGGTATGACTCTGAGGAACAGACCGGAGGGTAATGGGGTGAAGTTGGATGCCAGATCTCTCCAAAATTCAACTTAGTCTCTTCTCTAAACATTATGGCCATCATAGAAACTTAAAACATGAAAGTTCATGGTAGAAAGACACTGAAGTTACATAAGCATAGAGACGACCTATTTTCAAAGTTTATAGCTGAGTAAAATTCAACACAAAGTTAACAAAAGTTCATTGCAGATATGAAAAAACAGCACTGTTTGAATATTTAATGGATATTCATGGAAATTTTGTAACGATACCACAGAGTTTCTCAATTTACAAATGATGTGATACACCATTTTTTTAGATGGGCTAAATTATTATCTTTATGTAAATTTTACTAGTGACTTCTATGGATTGTCTGTATCTGAAAGATTTAAATGGGGAAAAAAAAAAAAAAGAGATAAAATATTACCAAATTGGACAATGGGTTTCTTTTCTTTCCCCTTCCCTCCACCCTTGTCAAATGTTTTTCTGTCTTCCCCTTCCTCTGTTGGGAATGAAAACCATCTCCAGAGAGATAGTCTCCTATTTATAATATGAGATTGACATTTAGGAACTTTTGCTTTTAATTCCTGCCCCGTTCCAGGATGAGTGACATTCCAGTGATTTACAAGTGATCAAGGTGCCCAGGAGTCTAAAATCTGCTTTCATAAACGGCTTAGGAAGACGAACTATAAAAACTTTTTTGTTGTCTAAAAATGCCAACATATACCTGGTGTTTCAGGCATCCCAGATACTTGAGGAAAATCTCATTAGGACCATATCAAAGTTAGACAGATAATTATCTGTTTAGATAGGTAAACATAGCAAAGTACTTGAGTATCTTGCCATCGCAGCAGGATCTGACCCCCTAACCTAGGTATTTATTCTATATTTAAACAGCATCGTATAATTTCCAGGGCCTGGAGCCCAGCATCTCCGCTTCCAGGTGAGCACCCTAACCAATACACTCCAGACTCACTTTCATTCCTTTTTGAATCATTCAATGAAAATCAGAACAATTTTAGCCAAAAAGACCTCTGCCTTTCTTACTTCATGGCCAAATGGTCTGGGAACAAGAGACAGGAGCACGAGCCTGCTGTGAGCAGAGGAAGGAACCCATCAGGCAGAGGGATGACCTCCCCAGCCCCACCACCAACCAGATGGTGGGTTTAACAGGACCTGGCTCAAGGTTGCCTTCTCTGCTATGCTACGGGGACATGCCAATTTCAGAGAGAAATCCAGCAACAGATTATTTTCCCTACAATATTTGGACCAGCCGAAAATACAGATAGTATCGCTCTTGCACAGTGTTAAGTGTTGCTAATCCCAAACCCACTGCTTCCTTTGTTTGTAAGGAGAGGAAATGTCATGAGCAAAACAGTTCAGCTTTTTCCTTGGCGTTGCGCGTTTGTGTAACCATCATTTAGCATTGTAGAGTCAACCCCTTTTATGATACTCTAGCAATTGCAGATATTTCACAACTAGAACTGATCTCTGCCAGCTTGCTCCCGGATTTTTAAGTTCAAACTTGAGCCATATCATGTCTAATCCTTAAAGTGTCACTAGTAGTTATGAGTCTATTAATACAACACTTCAGCCATTGCATTTTGGCTACAACCCAGGGGATCCCCTCACAATGTCGATGCCACTTACACTAGATAAACAAACTGGCCAAAATAACCTCCCCCAGGATAAACTGTACCCTAGCACGACTGTCCTCTGTCCTGCTGAGATAGTTCAGGTGGTGAACTTTGTCTTAGCGGTACCACTGCTTGGAAATGGGATCAAGAGGAAAGAAACCACAACCGTAAAGCCTCTGCTAGAGGTCAGCTCACACATGCTTCCCTGTACGTATCTGACAGCCTCAGAGAGGCAAATACGTAATCACAGCGGTATGCAATCCGTAGGGTAGGTTCAGACCAGATACAATTACTCCATCAGGAAGCAAATAATCGGCACTCATCTGCAAAAAGCCGCATTAGGAGGGGACAGTCCTATACCTTCCCAATGATTTACAAGCTACAATTATAATTACCTCTTTGAAACAGCACAGACAACGGCCTCTCACCAAATGTGCATACAACGCCCAGACATCACTTCTACCCTCTTCTCGGAAGACAGAAAAAACAAATGAAGTTGATTATTTCATTCTAACAACAAAGATATTGCACAGAGGGAAAATGATTCACATTAAATAATTTCCAAGTGGTGACTGGATCTAGAGGTAACAGCCCTGCCTTCGAACCCAAGTGGAAAAACATAGGATTCTGTCCAGTAGACAACAATATCTGCCCCGGTGCCAAAGGCATCTCAAGGTGGGCATGACTAGCAGAAGTCATAGAGCTTCAGATACCTGAAGCCTTTGAAGATGAAGGCAGCTGAGCTGAGCTCTGACCCAGAGTTGTACCACTTTTCAACTGTTTATTTATGTTCGTACATGAAGAATAGATGAACAGTAGCCAGGAGCTGAAGCAGAGGAGGAGGCAGAATCAATTACAATGTACTCAGAAATTGCCAAAAAGAACCAAACAAGCTAGTGAAGTAAAGACGGGGCAGAGGTGAAGGTCAGGATGACCTGGACGGTGCAAATCCTGGGCAGAGGAAGCAAAGATGACTGTACACCACCTTTGTACATACAGCTCCCCAGAGCAGCAGGTGCAGAGGGTCTGTACACTGTGAGCTGATCCTGCCACATACATGGTGCATCCCTAAAATTCCCCTTTCCCTTGAAGGGGAGGAGCGGACTGGAGCAGAGCCAGCCACACGGAGGCCAGCCCAGCATCTTCTGGCCGTTGCGTTACAGCGCTCCGCAGTGCCGGAGGGCTGCTTGCCCTGGGGTCAGCAACTGCCTTCACCAAGCAATCTTATTCACCCACTTATTCAAGATATTCCAATGGGGAATGTTTTGTTGCCGTATTCCCAAGAGAAACAGTGAAATACCAACAGTTTTCCAACATTGGACTCAATGGTTGAGAGCATGTTGCAGGACGGTCCTTGCATGATGCATTTTCATGGGGTTTGTGTTATTCACCCTCACTTAAGATAATAGGAAGGAAGGAAGGAAATCATAGCTAAGATCTCTGCTTTAAAACAAACATTTACTACCACTACTTCCCCACATCCCTGTCTGACTTAGGAGCAAACAAGCACTGCTTCCCCAGGCCACCCATCCTGCCTGTATTTTTCTTTCAGGCAATGAAACAGTTTGGGACCTGGAACTAGTCGAGCAGAAAGAAGGGGAAAGAAAAGGCTCACATACAAGTCACTTCACATCCTCATCCTGAGCACTCACTAGACTTCTGCATGTTTAAAGTCAGACCCACCTTCATTAAATAGAGATAAGAAAGGACATCTCCCCTGCCTGAGGGACCAGCTTCCCTCTTCCGCCATATCACCTCCCAGATCAGCCACTTAACAGCCAAAAGCTGGTATCCTCCAACATGCTACATGAGTCGCCTGCATCATAAGATTTACATAAACATCCACAGAATTCACGTAGTCTGGGTCTAAGAAAAGGGTACTGACATAAGAATCCTAGTGTAGGGTTGGGGCGTATGTAGCAATCCTATTCCAAGCAACGTATGGTGTAAAATTCTTCTTTCCAAGAAACAGAGATAAGAAGGAAAGAGATGGTAATGAATGAATGTAATGAGTCATGGATAAGAAATCAGGTGGGCAAAACCTAATTCTAGTCTAAAAGGATACAAAATAGGAGATACTTCTCTGTTCTGAAAGTATTTCAGAGGCATTTAAGTGGAACAAACTGGTGGGATGGATATCTACCATGTCTTTGCCAGGGAATAGTTGCGTTCTCATCTGAAGAGCAGGGGACAGAGCTAACACCAAGGCACAAATAAAGACACTGATAAGTACAGTACCGAAAGCAGAGCTACTGCCCATGATAGATAGAGAGGATGGAGCAGCAGCATGTTTTGCTGCCTGTGTGAGCCCCTGTGTACCAGATCCATAGCAGAGAATCAAACTTGGATTCTGGCTGGGTATGTTTGATAAAAAGAGTCTTCCTTAAACAGAGGCTTGGAATTTTTACAGCACAGAGAAGGGCGCCACTTTCAACACTCAAAGCTTGGCACAGCCCCATCTCTAGATGGACAAAGAACCAAAATGCAGGGAACAACATGGAAAAAGACAACGAATCCCCACAGCACACTGACAAGAAGAAAACCCCTCACAAATGCCGCAAAGAGACTCTTAGTCCTGAGCCCACACCAAAAGCCACAGTTAAATATTTCTGCCCAGAACCCATTTTTCTTTTCCAAGCGCAGAACATCTCCCCCCATGCTGTGCAGCAGCAGTTTCCCCATCCCAGCTGTTCCAGCTGCTGCAGCGTGGTTCCTCTTGGTAGGCAGTGGGACGCTGCAAGCAGAGGCTGCATTTTTAGTACTTTTCACCTGAACACGACACCCTCTTGCACAAATGGTGGTGTGTGCGCACTCCGTACTCTCGCTTCTTTTGCTAGTCGTGAATCAAGGGGAAATATAGCATCTGTTGGTTTTAATTAAAATAAAAGTTCAGGCAAGACCCAGGAAGACGTCGGGAAAGGCTCAAAACAGCAAAGCTATTAACAAATGCAACTGGATTAGTAGTTGTTTTCCCAAAGACCACACAATAAGGGTGGTTTCATTTTTTTCAAAATAAGAACTGCTTCACTTATGTCAGAGCTTGTGCCCACTGCCAGTGACTTCAGCTAGCGAAGGGCTGTGATGTACATTAATAGAAACTTCTATTTGTATCTTGCCTGAGGTTACGTCATTTTCTACAGACACCATCAAATACGTTCTGCTTATGAGCAGATTCATGGATGGCTGCTTGGGAGTAGTCTCAAAAAAAACCTCAAAAAAACCCCAACCCAACTCTGACATCTTTCTTTGATGGTGCGTTGTAGGGTGCAGGAGGAAGATTCATCCCAGGCTCCAAATCAGGGCCCTCCTCTCTGGTCACTGAGCAGAAGGAGATCCCTGTGTTAGCTGTGCCATCTCTGGTTCTGGAAGGTCAGATGTCGCCCATATGCCAAAAAATACTTTGTCGTCAACGGGACAAAACTGACCAATAAAAGCCAGGCGACTGCTCTAGCCCTGGCGTCCTGCCTGCCTTTCTGTCCCTAACTAGCCTGAAGTTAGAAATAAGAGTTAATAGTTCTCCACAGATATTTTGTCCTGCTCGTGTGCGCGCAGGAGTCGAGCTTTGGAAGCCCACTGCAAGGCACTGTAAATATTACTCAGGGGTGCTATTGAATATAGTCATATAAAAATGCACAGGGCTTACAGCTTACAGCTGGACTGCAGCTTGTTTCTCCTAACCCTTGCAAATCAGAAACAAACCCTCCGTGCAATTAGAAAGCAAAAAAAAAAAAAAGAAAAAAAAAGTAATCAGAGATTTATACTGGCACCCGGAGGCTTGTGGACATAGTTCAAGAATATGAAAAATTATGTGCAAAATTCACATGAGGGCATAAGGGACTTCAACTTAACCATAAAAAATGTCCATGCAATTCCACAACTGCAATGTATACAGAGCGAGCAGGATGAAGGGGACCTTTTGGGGCAGGGAAATGAGAGAGGCCACCAGGATAGAGGGGAAGGGTGCATGGGGGTTGGCTTGAGGAAGCATCTAAAATTAATACAGCTGATGAGAGAGGAATCTTCAGCACTTGCCTTTGTCTGCTTATCCATCTTGCCTCTCCTCAGCTATGCAGGGACACTCAGCAAAATCACTCTGACTTTACAGTGGACGAGTTGAAACTGCATCAGGCCTCTGAGCAGATGCCTTTATCCAGAACCAAAGCTGTTTTACTGTAACTACAAGTTAGTGCAGCCTAATACCTTTTTAAATTCACACTTTAATTACCCTGGATTATGTCTCCTGAATGCCCTCATGCAGGCAAACCATTAAACTTCTAGACAGATCCACCAGACAAGGTTTTTCACAGTATACACTCTCCCAGAGCTTTGTGGCACAGGAAAGACCTTTCCCCCCCCCCCCCCCCCCGCCTCTATTTAGAAGTAGTCACAAGCAAAGAAGAAGGGTTTCTCCCTGGCAGCATCCAAAAGGAGACGAGCCATTTATTCACGGTTCTCTGCCTTGCTGGGAAGCCACAGAAAACCCCCGAACTTGTCCCTCCTCAGCGACCCGCTGGCCAGGAAGGCTGCTCTCCCTGTCTGGGAACCGCTGAATTAAGCAATCAGGTCCCAGGGCAGCTGCCAGCCTGGCCTGGGCAAGGGATAAATAAGACAAAATAAGCTCAAAGCATGGATCCATGACCACATGACATTTCCAGCCTGACTGCTAATGTATGCGTCTCCAGAAAGGTGCAAACGAGCGAATGGCCCATTCGTTGCTACATTTTAAGTGCTCCTGCCTTTGAAGACAAGTACTAGCCGGAGACAGTGCGCATACATTATCTATTGCTTATTTAAAATCGATGTTACAAACGACTTTTGGAAATTCTTTTCTTTCAAACAGGAAAAATATGTTTTTGATATAAAAACAAGTCTTCCAAACCAAAATGTTACCCTGGACAGAGCTAATTCAAGTGCTTTCCGGCCATGAATTCACAGTGGGAGAGAGAAAACTGTTGAATGTAAAACTGCAAGGACTATTGAGCTGGGACCTCTTTAGATAGCTAAGAAGTGAGTCATAGAGGCAACACCACTAAGCTGGTCATTCATCAAAACCAATCTGGCCACAGACACCACAAGTCCTGTTATCTCGCTGCCAGACACTACATTTTCCCATATCAGTCTGCCTCACAGCCTGGTCTCCTCACGGTCTCACAGTCTCCATCATTTTGGTCTTCTATGACTTTTCTTTCCTCCCTGCAAGCATTTTCACTTTATCCGCCAGGTAACCAGAAGAAGAGAATGCTCAGACAGACCGTGTCCACATTTTTAAAAATTAACTTGCTGGCTCTTGGAAAAGCAAAATAATTTTTCCCCAGCTATCTTCAGGGGCTAAGGAAAGAAATAATCTGCGTAAAAGCATTGACCAATTTAATTTTACTGACTGTCCTCCTCATCCACTTAAAAAAAAAAAAGTTTTCAGAGAGAAGTAAGGCATTTTTAACCTGGTCTCTTTTCTGCGAGAGACAGAGCAGCAAACAAGTTTTGGGGGAAAAAGAACTCAAACTCTCCCTAAAATCAAAACAGCAAACAGATACTTGTCCCTGGATGAGAAACACACAGGATATGTATTAGCCACGTCACTTAGTGCACGATTAGGGAGCTGTTAGATATTACAGCAACGGGACAACTGCAATAGCATATGCAGAACAACCAAGAAGGAAGGTTTTTATTAACACAGACCTAAATTATAAAAGTGGCTCTAGAAAGAGAGCTCTCCACACCTCTGCGGAGCATCCTGGAGTTTTAAATGGCCAGTGACACGTGGGCAAGCCATTATTTGCTTGCACAGTGCAAAAAATCAGACATCCTGAACGGCAGCTCTTTGTTTTTTTCATTTTCAGACTTCGGAACCAAATCCGCAGTGGCTTCTTGTGTGCAGCAAAGCCAAAGTTGCTCTGCACAGAGATCAGACACCGAGTCATCCAAAATGGCTCAACCCGCTCATCTCCAAAGCGCCCCGCGACGCACCACATCTTTCTTTGCAAGAGGCTCTGGGTAAGCAGCGGACAATAGGCTGCTCGCCTTCAAACCTCTCACTTGGAATGATTTCCACCCAGAACAGCTTCCAAACGTTGCTTTTGCTGACTGCAAGGGAAATAAAATAACTCCTGAAACATTTGTACCAGCGTTCCTGCTTGATTCGTCTCGAGTCTGTGAGCAACCGTTAACACAAATATGCCATCTAAAGCAGGGGAAAGTGGAAATGGCTCCAGCGACCAGCCCTGTGCTTAAACCATCTTACACCCACGACGCCTGGATCCAACATATTTTCCATTATGTTACAGCAGCTGATACAACTTCCATTCCCCTTTATAGTGTCTGTGCATATCTGATTAATTCTTCTTTCTCGCAGGAAGTCCAGCAGCCATAGACTACCATTTTATTAGGTAGAGTATATCCAGATGATTTCAATAAAGCACTTAAAAAAAAAAAAAAAAGAGAGAGACTAGTTTCCTGGTATTACAATAAAAAAAACTACTTGGAGGGAATAATTTCAGATGATAAATCTGCTGCCATTCACCAACAGTTGTATAGCTGATTAGAAACAGCGCGTTGTCCCAAGCATGTCCCCTCCGACTCCCCACTGGGAACACTGCAACTCCCAGCGGTACAGATAGGAAACATATTCCCCCCCACAGAGATACTAATATTGGTGATAAATCGCTAACGTTTAGCAGCTATTGTAGATTTCTTGATAGAGTGCACATATCTTTCTATACACATTTTTGTAATATTTAGATCAAAACACATTGGGCATTCTCCTACCATCTTGAACTTCTTATTTAAGCTCTCAAGTCTGGAGAAAATAGAACAATCCACTGTCAGCATCAAAACCATCAAAAGCTGAAGGAATGCATTGAGGACAATGGCCATAGCGTTACAGACGCACTAAATAGAATCCAACTAGAGCCGTTATATATTTGCACGAGTCTAACGCTGGATTTCCATTATGCAGCCTGCTAGTATCTCATCACAGCAGTACCCAGGGAAGCACACAGGCAGTGGAAAGAAGAGCACAAGAAAAATAAAAATCACCTGTGAGCATTACGATTGCATTTCAAATGAGTTTTTTCCAGCCAGACTTTTCCACTGGGGTTTGCTGCATCAGTGCTTGCAGTAAGAATTTTAAGCTTGTAAACTCCAGCATTGCCCCCAGAAATCACTCAGAGGACGCAGCACCGCTGCTAACACAGTGCGAGATACTGCTCCCGAACCCGCTCGGGGTTCAAAAGGGGAGGTAAATGAACACCACGAAGGTGGAACACGCATTTTCATGGGATGACCGTGCAAACACGCGCGGACGGTTTGCAGCAAGAGAAGAGCCAAGCTTTGCTGGCTCATAAGGGAATGGTTTTGGGGTTGGGGGTTTTTTGGTGCATTTTACTGAATACAGACATTCACAGTTTCTCTTATTTCTCATGCAACACTGCCCTCCAAATCTCCCATTTCCTATGTTGACCCTTTCCAATACAGTTGTCTCTTCTATAACGCTGCATATTCAAATCCCAGACCTGAAATATGAAAGTAACTGATGAGAACTGCTTGATTTAAACTCCACATTAGGTCCGAGCATAAAATATGTGGAGTCAGGAGTCTGTGATTAAGTCCAAATATCCTTTAAAATAATTTTTGCAAAAGTTTGTTTGTATGACAAGAGGAAGACATCCTCCCTGTTCACAGATGCTCTGAGAACAGAAAGCATAATAAATTGTGAAAAAAGAGTATCTGTCTAGCTAATAAAATAATGGTTAAATTCATGGGCAAACAAATGACATATGTTAGCTCTTTGGTTATCCAAAAATCTGTAACTCTTTAAAAAGCGCCCGGATATCACAGCTTATTGCATGCAGGTGGACTGCAATAAATGCATCTCTCTCCGGGCGGGATCCTGGGCATTGACTGCTGGCCCCAACTCTTCCTTTAGCGTCAATGACCACAGCTAAAAACCAGAGACCAAGTACGGCGCCTATTTCCTATCATACCTTGAAAGGCGCTGCTTTAATTAAGAACGGAGTTAGATCGTTGTGTTTGTGTAGGTTGCCACTCCAGGCCATCCCCGTAGCATCGGATGTTTGTGGTCTACTCAACTTTCTGCCCTTCAGTCACTTCTCGCTTGGTGCTTGCCATGAGATATGTCGACTACAACATCTGTGCATGTAACATCAAAGATTCACTTTAGTTTACATTCTGGTGAGATGAAGTAAATGCAAGTTGTTTTGGTCTTCTTTAAATTTATTTTTTCCTCCTCTTCTGTTTGCTCCTTAGAGAAAGACATGCCACTGACGGGTCTCAGTTCAGTGCCAGATTAGCATAACAAAGTGCGATGGCTGTCTACCAAGGTTGTTGCATGTTCTCCCCATGGGAGGAGGGAAAAAATATTAAAAAAAAATATAATAAAATCACATGCTCAGGTATAGTGGGCCTTTCCAGGAGGAGCTAGTCTGTTCAAACTCAGAAATGAAAAATAAGCCTTGTCTTATTCCTCCTTCCATTTTCTTAACCACAGATGACACAATTTCACCTGGGGGGAAACAAATTTATTTTGATAAATGTCTGCACTAAGGACAAGAAACCTCCCTGCAACACCTAGAGGGTGAGACAACCACTTATGAACTGTTTTAGAGAAAGAAATCTGGTCTGGCAGGTAGGACGCTAGTCTCAGCTCTAAACTGCTGTATTCATTGTCCTGTCCTTAGTTAGGCACTGAAATATTTGATCTGGATGTGATTCCCACTGCTTTAATGCCACATTGTATATATGGCAATATACACCACAGTAGCATGTCTCTACCTTCCGCATTAGGAGAATAACTACATCGAAGCCACGGATGCTCAGATATCATGGCGATGGGAGACACGATGGCACCAGCGAGCTCTATGCAGCACAGTATCTGTCCTCTGTTCTTGCAAGCCCAACAAGAAGCTCATATTAAAGCTACCCGTTTTCAATCTCTCTCCAGAAGTTATTACCAGTACAAGGCTCTTTGGGATATCAATTATCAGTAGAGGAGCCAGAAGAAAAGTGAACAGAATTGAGCCACTTAAGGCTTTAACACACAACCTACACACAGTGGTTCAGAGTAGCAGGAAAATTTGCAGAGCAAATGCCGAGCTGCTGCTGGTGGTCCCAGTCCATCCCGCAGACCAAACGGTGTGAATCCTGCCCGCAGCGATTCACAGGTACAGACGCTCCCAAACGCACCATTAACTTCCACCCTCTGGAAAGCATGCCTGTATTAAGAGAGTTCTGCATTTCTCCCTTCTTCCATGGCCACATACACATAGCAAAAATGTTCGTATCACGTCACGGGGGTTAAGGGCAACTTCTGGCTATTTTTCTCTTACCACGTACTGTAAATAAGAATTGCAATTGCTCAGCTGCATAAGACCCATATCCATTTGGGCAAAGCACTTCTGGCTTTTCTTTTTCTTTTTTTTTTTAATTAAAAATGAAACAATGCCCCCATTTTTCCTCTTTGAGGGAAATTTACATTTTTCAATGTAAATTCTGTACTACTTCCTCATGTGTATGTATATATACCCATACTTTTATTTCTATGGCCAATTATAAGCATATTGTCTCTGAAACTCTCTTTTGAAACTTAGAGCAGGAAAAAGCCACTGATTCAACAGAGAATATTGACATTTTTTTCTTACTGGCCTGGATATCTGCCCAAACAAAGAGCTGGTTAAAGACAAAATACAAAGAACCCTTTTGTGAGGGGCTAAGTTCACCTGGGAGAAGTATTAATGAAGTCCCACAGGGGTGGGGACTCAAACTTCCCTGCTTTCAACGATAAAAGAAGCCAGGCTGAGAACACCGAGTGCCCTGCCTTCCCCACCCCTTTCTCTTTAAACCACGAGCAGAAGTGCTATCTTAATTGAGAATTAGGGACCTTTCTGCCTTTAATCTATCGGGTCTGTGAAGAAAGCAGCTAGATTTTCAGATGAGACACCAGCTGAGAGTCTAAAGCAAAGTTTATAAGTAGGTCAATACAAGAGGGCTGTTAACTCTGACTGAAAGACCTTTAAAGAAATCAATACCATAAGCAATAATTACAAGTGATAGCAATACAAATGACTGAACTCGGAATATAGATGTTCTAGTGTGCATTAAGCCGTTTGATCAATTTTCTTGCTACTGCAGAATTCAAGGAACTAGAGCATTGCTCTGCCAGGAGATTAATGTCCACTCCAGTCCAATATCATCCCTGACATTACTGTGTAAATTATAACACTCTGATAATTATTCACCAGCTGTGCCGTCAAACATTTTACTCTGACCTTGTATGTTTGATTATTAGTTTATAGCCTAAAGTTGGAATAGTCAAATATCTTTATTTGCTTTTGTTCATTTTTAACTTGTCTTTGACCCCTACTGAGCTCTTTGCTGTAACTGTTACTTCAAAGCATGGTCCTGGCTTGATTATGGAACACATATTTAATCTCAGCACTTCCCGCACATTGGAAAATAAGCCAGTAGGCTGCTCCTTGCTTGTGCGCTCTCAAGAGAGCTTAAAAGGATGGATGGGCACCAACAAGGGGCGGTCTACATGAACAAGGTGGCACCTCCAGGGCCAGTCTTCTGCCTGGGCAGAGCAGGCAACTGCAGAGGCAGAAGAGCATCACCCAAGGGATGGGACACATCCGTCCACCTTGCCGATGCCACAGCCTTGGTGAGGCAGGCTTTTGGCTGCTGGCCTACCTATAAGAAGCAGCAATCACTTCAAAGGAGAAGGAAAGGGCCATCCCCACACAGCCTGTTGCCACCCCAGTAATTGCAGGGGAGCAGAGCCCAAGGAGGCAGGCTAATAACTTCTTCCTTAGGACCAAGGAATTGTGCAATGCCTGAATTTCTGAAAAGCCTTGAACCAGCTTCACCTACTTGCAGGAAAACTCCACCGTGATACAAACACAGCCCTGCTTTCCTCAAAGATGAATCCTGTTTCCAAGGGCCTTTTGTGTCTCATCTTTTGCAGCACAAGTGCTGCTACTTTAGTGAGAGCATCAAAACCTGTCCCTGCAGTGCTTTTCCCGTGCAAAGCACAAAGAAATCCACACAAGCTGTGGGGATTCAGCAGCTTTTGCAATGATCACAACTTTAACGAGAAGGGCATGTTTCCAGATCGTCTCATTCATTTTGAAGTCCACCTCTTCAAACTGCCCCACAAACATCCTTCTCCATCGCCAATGCACACACGCTTCCAGTAACACAGTACATCATCACAGCTTGCTGAGGAGGTCTGTGAAACAGCCCTGGGTTTGTGAATCATGGCTACGACAAGAGTTAACACACATACATCTCCGCTGAGCACAGGCTACTGACACAACTGCACACCTCTCTCTTGTGCGGGCTAAAAATGGGAACTGAATGGTATTACGAGCACATATTTTGAATGAATAATTCAAAGGTAGGAACAATTAAGACAGGCTGCCAAAGCAGAAAGATTTATGGCATCCAGGAAACCACTATTTTGAAGGAGAAATTCTTCAGGCTTGCATTAAAAAATAAAGTAAAATGGTTTTGATGAGCCAATTTCCTTTCCCCCCTTTCTTACTTCCCCAACATACACACACTGGCTAGGTTTTCTATTACTTTTATTTCCAAAAAAAACTTAGAAATGCTGAAAGCATACCGGCACTTGACATTGATGCAGCACTGTCATTTCAAGTAATACTCATCATTCAAGAGAAACACTACAACGCTAAGCTTGTAATATGCTTTTAAGCAGGGGTCTCGTACAACAAGCACTGTAAAAGCATTTAGGCTGGACTTTAAAAAGTGAAAATTTCATAGATGGTCAAATGTTTTTGCTCTGAGTAGCTTAGTTCTTTTTTGATTGTAGAACTAAATCAACACGAATCTGGTTTGTGTTCTTAGATAAATTATTCTGTCATTTGAAAAACAAGTCTCGGTAGACATAATTGAAGGTTACTACTTTCTGAAACTTGATAGAGGGTGTAATGACTCCATTCTAGCTACACTTAACAGGCAGCCTGTTATGGTAAGTCAATATAACATTAAACAGGATATATTCTACTGCTTTTGTTATGAAAAGCCTATAGCAAAAAACCAGAAACACACTTTTTCAGGAAGTATAACCCAAGATTTTCTGCAAAGACTCCTTAACAGAACCAAATAGGGCAGAGTTTTCCAATTCCATCAACATTTTAGGTTAAAATACATACATAAATTCATTACCTGGGATGAATACACGTACGCAGGTCTTCTGTCCTTGCACAAGAAAGGGTAACCTAGGTGCTGATCTTCCTCCTAGGAACACAGGAGTCCTTCTTTCACCCCAACCTCATGTACCACAGGCCACCTTCCAACCAAAAAGAGCCCTCGCAAGCATCAGCTAATTTCCTTAACCTCTCCTCTCGGAGGAAACAGCTGGACTCATGTTAATCACAGAGTGAAAACACCTTGATCTTCCTTTCAACCTGAAAAGATCCCACTTGCTCTGTTAGAGCTGGTTTGCAAACGGCCACTGAGGGGCTACAGGTGGGCAGCATTGCCTGCTGCCTGCGCTGCACCCTCCCCATCACGGCCTGCATCAGCACACCTGCACGCACCACCTAAAATACAGCACTTCTGCATGAGCAGGGGGAGTCTGAGCTGTAGGCTTATTGAGTCAGAATATATATATGTGTATATATAAATATATATGTATATAAAAGGTCTGAATCTAGAGTGACTGTAAGAAACTACTTCAGCTTGCGCGTATTCGGCAGGGTACGAAAGCACAGCAGTGAACTCAAGCATGCGTTGGAGTCATGTTGGATGAAATGTTTAAGTGACTCAGAAAGTAATAATTGCTTGACCTGCCAGACATAATGCTATTTTATAATTCTCTACAAAACATACCTGCGTATGTACACGTACACATATGAAATATATAAACTCATCCCCTTTTTGGCCAGATTGGAGACATGTGAGTAAGAAGCTCTATACACCCCAAGTGTAATAGGCACCTTGCTTATATTATGTAATAGGATTTGTCTCATGACCCCTTTATTAAAATTTCAGTGCATAACTGTTAAAATAATAAAGTATCAGCACAAGCTTAGCTTCTTTGGTTTAACCCGAAGACTGATGGATATTCTCCCAATGCTTGCTGAAAGGTTTTATTTTATTAGGTCACATTACAGAACTGTCTTCCTGAAGAATGAAATAAATTCATCTCCTTGGTGATAGCATGCTTGACTGACATGATGCACTCACCAACATCTTGTAGACAGCTGTGAACATTTGCGGTGGTGCCAATTAATCTACGATAGCATCGATGGAGACAGAGAAACAAAGAAGCCAACACAAAAAGCTCTATTGAATAGTGTAATAAATGAGTGATGCAGGTGTTCTGTGACTTGGTTTAATTTTTTCAACCTTGCAGAAAGGTAACACTTGAGTCATCAGTGGTCAAGGCTTATCTCAGCCTTTGCCTCTTCGCTGCCTCCTCCCAAATAGCAAAGCGCAGCTCACACTGTGAGTTTCACTCGCAAGTATAAAGCTTGTGCATATAAACACTGGCTTTTTCATGGTACAGCTGGATGGACATTGGCTTCTAAAATGGCCTTCAGGGCTCTGACTTTGATGATATTTTCATTACTTTTTTGTGGCATCAGAAAAGATAGAATTTAAAATAACCACTAGAAACAGCTGCAATGTCCAATGAACAACATGGCAAAACTCAAAGTGATGAGCCTAAAACTCTCTGAATTTAATGGGATGTAAGCACGTGCTAGATGCTTTGCTGAACTGGGGGCCTTGCAGTCTTAGCTTAATGAGTTGCTTCGTAAGCTCTGAGCTAAATGGAGCTTGGAATCTTTAATGACCAATCTGTGTAAACAGCAGCTACTAAATAACATTTTAATGCCCTGATGATCTTTTAACTCAATGGATAAATGATGAGGCAATTTTAGCTAGCATCTTAGCGTTAATGCAACAGGGAGTGCACACTGGGAAGAGCAAACAGAATAAGTAAGCGAGGATACAAAGCATGAACAGTCCCTGGTACAACTCAGATGCTCAGATCTGCTTCCCAGAAGTAAGATAGCCAACATTTGTCCCAGTTCAGAATGCGCCTATTTTAGCAGAATAGCTGTATGGTGGTACTTTAATCATGATGTGTACTGGGCCAGGGTTATAGAGCCATGTTTCCACTAATGCTAAAGGACGCAACGTGATTAAAGCACAGTATTGAAAAACCATCTTGGCACGCTCTCAGTGAAAATTGAGATGTGAAGTCCCAGCCTGGTAATATCACAGCTGTGTCAGGAAGGGCTGTGTGAATAAGGGGTAAGGGAGCGAGGTCGTTACGATCGGTGCGGCCAGCTACTACTCCCTCTGCCACAAGGATTGGGTTAGATGTCAGTCAAGCCGTGAAATAAACCCTTTATGAAAAAGATGTGGCTGAAGGCATGATGAAAGCAAGGCTATATACTTACAACACATTGCAATGTCTTTAAAGAAGTGCCGGCCATTTGCCTGGAAGTGCACGAGCCAAGAGTACACCTGAGGTCTGCATTTAATCTGCTTACGGGCTTACAGTGACTGCATGTGTAATATAGCAGACCGCAGGTGGAAGCGCTCTGTGGACCCACGCTTCTGAAACTTGGCCACAGCTCTTTTCTCTTTTAAACGACATTACCATTGGATCCTACTAAAGATGCCAACTGCCTGTAGGGTCACTCAGTCTGGATCAGACACATGTAAAAACACTTCCAATATACGTTGAGCTCTTCCCAAAGCTCTCCTGTTACCTGTTATACACCGAAGCCTCTCAGTTCAGGCTGCTCCTTCCTTCCTCCCAGCCCTGTACCTTCATCACTCACCTCCTCTTCCCTCTCCACAGACTCTTTGTTCCCTGACACACTCCTTGGTGCCTGGCAGTGCTGTTTCACGGGGTGATGCTGCGCTTGGCAGTCTCAGCAGGTCTGGTACTTTCTCTGCCGGGGTTTGATCAAGTACTGTTTCCAAGCTTCATGATCTCTAGGGCTTCTCTGAATAAGCTGTGTCTCAAAATATATCACCACTTTCCCTGGGCTGAGGGAAGCCCACGAACTTAGGAGGTCCAAAGACGGCACCCACTTTCTTACTCAAATGGAGTTCAGGAGAGAGGTGAAGTCTCTGGTGGATTTGTAGAGGCACCTTCAGATATGCGAAGGGGTTGGGTTCACTCCTGTCTGAACCCTGGGATGGAGCCAGTTCCCATTTTCCTTGTGATCAGGTTCTTCCTTCCTCAGGGAACACATATGCAGTTTTCCTAAAAAAATACATATATAAGTCCTATCTATAAATTTTCTCACCTGGAAATGAAGCTGTAGCCCATGCCATGCTTTTGTAGGTCTCCACCAAAAAGACATCAGGTTTTGGACTGGCTAACATCTGAAACGGATTGTACCATCACACAGGGGATAAAAACTGTTGCTTACCTGTTGGAGGGCAGACTGTTTGTATTTTTTTTCTCCTGTTGCATTTGGAGGCAGCGTGAGAGGAAAAGGGGCTGTTAAAAAGTGTGAATGTCTTGGCTCAATCTTAAGCACAGAGGACCAGGGGGGCCTGAAAAGCTGCATTTCATATTCCTTAGATGTAGCAGGCTCTTCTTGAGTGGCTTTTGAAGCAACCTGGACAAGGAGAATATGTGGGATGTGTCAGCACCTTCAATGGACCTGCGGGAGAGACCTTGATCCCGGAGGGAGGCCAGGAGACACAGAGGCGGCCAGGCCAAGGGCAAGTACATGACTGAATCAGAGCAGAATTAATCTTCGAATTGTCAGTGCAGTAGTCTGTGTTACACACAGCAGCTCCCTGCTTTGATCCAGTTTGATTTGTTATTGTCTTAATACCCTAAGGTATCTTATATATCTTTCAGCCTCTCTTCATTTGAGGCTGATTTATACCATCCATCCCAAGAATTAAAGCAGGAAGCTGAAGGAGGGTTCTGAATCGGTGGAAAATTTATCTTCAGGCTTTTGGGCACAGCTCTTCCCTGCTGATCTTTCAGAAAGCCAGCTCCCCCAAACCGGCTGGCGATGCTGGTCCTGTCTGGCTCCAGGTGCCAGCAGCTGCTCTTGATCTCCCAGCCACAGGACGCTTCGCGCTGGGTAGATGATCTGGCCTGTCCCAAAGCACTGATAGTGGTGAGAAACTTCTTTTCAGTGTTCAGCTAAGTGGTTCCTCCACTTAGATAAGACGTTCTTTACTTTTCCTGGAGGTTTTTTCTTTCCTTTATGGGGCTGGCGATCCAGCCTACATTGGTTTTTAATGGGTGCATTAATGCCGCCTTTTTGAAGGTTTGCCAGTTCATTATTTAATGGCTCCATCAAGACTAAACAAAATGCCCCCCGAATCTATCCACCTCTGCAGAATAAGGCCTGGCAAAGCCTTGTGCCCCAGACAAGGTGCAGAGGGAGCGTCATCCTGCACTTAAGCTGAGTGTATTGCGGTGTTGTGTTGCAGCCACGTCCATGCCTCCTCCTGCACTGCTGGAGGTGGCACTCCTCTGCACCAGCAGCTCTCATAAAGCCCAAGTGGTAACATCGCCTATTCTGGAGGTTTCTTACCACCAGCCTGCATTTCCCCCCTGCCTTTAGAATGGTTATATTGTATTTCTGCAGCCTGATTTTTTTTCTGCTTATCAGAGGACAGTCCAGCTGGCAGGGAAGAGGTTTTTAATTCAATAACCTAAGTACAAATGCGTCCAAATGGTTAGCGGTCCTCTCCCGCCTCATGGACTTATTGAGTCTGGATCTGACAAACTCACACGGCAAGCCTCTTCCTTTGCACTGTTTTTTTTTTCTGCTGCTTCTTCATTGAAGCTCTGGGACAAGGCAAAGCTCCTCTCCCGACCCTTTGCACCATAGCTCAGAGAGGGACCATTTTTCCATGGCCTCTCTACAGGACATACTGTGACCCAGGATGCTCACGCCTCCAGACAGCTTCTGTTTGCCTTTTGCTTCCTCTGTTTGACTCATGTTCTTCCTTTCTTGGGCCCTCTCTCTGCTTATCTCTCAGGCTGCTGGCTCTCAGGAGGCATTTTT
Organism: Chroicocephalus ridibundus; assembly: GCF_963924245.1. Classification (NCBI taxonomy): domain Eukaryota; kingdom Metazoa; phylum Chordata; class Aves; order Charadriiformes; family Laridae; genus Chroicocephalus; species Chroicocephalus ridibundus. The sequence continues at coordinate 16,632,571 of NC_086293.1, read as the reverse complement.
CTAGGGTTAGAGCTCCTTGTCTCACCACTGGCTCCTGCGAGATGGAGCCCCACACTTCATAAATAACCTGATCTGTAATTAGCACCATTTTCTGTCTCCAGACTTGCAGTTCTAGTCCTGCACACTTCACTGAATCCCTCCTTGTTTCTTCTTCACTGAAGCTGAAAACATCACTCACCTCCTCTTTGAGATTGATGTGCTCATGTGACCCCTGGGCAGCAGATCCAGAAAATGGGCCTCTCCTCCTGAAAATCGCAGCTTGCTCACCTTGTCCTTATCTCCTCGCTATGAGATAGAAGGAAGATGTTGTTTCATCTTTATCTCCCCCAACCCTGTTGCCAGTTCCGAGTGCAGACTTGAGTCTTAATACAAAGTTTATGTAAGGCTTTTTATCCAGTTGTCCTGGGAGGATGATTCCCTCCAGGCTGCTCCTTTTTCCTTCCCATCCTGCATTTTCCACTTTCCAGCCCTCCAGATGCTGCTTTGTGTTTCAACAATTGCTCTTCTCTCTTTAGCGGGGGACGTGCTGACTGCTGCCACCGCAGCCCCCGGAGCCCTCCAGGACTGTTAACTTAAACCAGCCCTTTGTGAGGGAAACCATCTACAGACTGGCTTCAACCACCGTTCAGCACCCAGCCGGGCCATCTGCAGGCCGAATCCTGTAACCAGAGTCTTCCCACCACCTTCCCTGCAGGTTTATTGCCCCCTCACAGTTTGTAATCACAAGGTGAATGATACCATAGTCGTGCAAAGGCTTTGGAGAGCTGTGCTGTGCGAAGCAGTGTGCAGGACTGCATGGAAGGAACGTCATTTCCCTGACAGTCTCCAACTCTGATGGGCAATGTCAACAACTTTCTCTATTTTTTTTTTATCTCTGTCATATTAATCCACATGTGTATAAATGTGTTACTACTTACATCCTGGCCTCTGGAAAGATTTGCTTCCTAAAGCTATTCAGTTTGCCAAAAATCCTTCCCAAATTTAAGTGCTGCTGCTTAAATTGTTTTGTTATTCTTCAAAGGCTACTTATGACAGCATATGATAGAAGAAAAATATGCTCTGCATTCAAAATCATTTTATAAAACCCTCAGTAAAACATCATTTGGATGTTTTTAAAACTGCTGACAGGTTCCACAAGAGCAGCTGTTTATAGACAAATTCCCCACCAGAAGAGCAATGACTGGAGGCTACCACATCATGTGCCCTTTGCGAATCCTGATACTATCAGGAAAGGTGACTTCAAACATTAAATTTCAGATCAAAACAGCACCCAAGCATTAGAAATGTTCAAAATCCAAACTAAACTTCAATGAGAATGCTGCAGATGCCTCTTCCAGCCTCCAGAGATGAATGAGACATCTCTGTATTTAGACAAATATTTCCATTTGACCGCTCTGGCCTACCTCAAAAGTCCACGAGAATGGAATACCACCCCTGTAAGCGTGTCCCTGCGTCCGTGACTTGTGTCTGTACAGAAACCGGCACAGCAGAAGGGGAACTCTGCCAGCGTGTGGCAGAGATATAAATACACTTATAAATACAAAAAACATGCTAAGAGGACTTAAGCTACTTTCACCTGGCCATAGGTACACGTAACCAGGGTGCACAAGCAGAATCAACTACTGGCAAAGGCGATAGGCCAATGCCACAATTTTACTCTGTCGGAGGCTGTCTAGTCTGCTGACTGCAAACAGAGAACTGGGAGCTTTCCAGGACTTTGTATGTAACAGAATTATCAGAAAACAGACAAGGACTGGAAGTGAAATACTCAAGGAGACTGGCCAAACCAAAGGCAAAATTAGCAGCCCTCTCTTCCACTGCCATCGGTAGCTGAACTGAAGATTTGATTAGGGGATGTTTTAAATATTTTCAAACAAATATAACGATACTTCATATATCTTCATTGCACAAATATAGAATCCTAGAATGGTTTGGGTTGGAAGGGACCTTAAAGATCATCCAGTCCCACCCCCCTGCCCTGGGCAGGGACACCTCCCACCAGACCAGGTTGCTCAAAGGCCCGTCCGGCCTGGCCTTGAACACCTCCAGGGATGGGGCAGCCACAGCTTCTCGGGGCAACCTGTTCAACAAATACATGTACAAGATTCATAAAGTACTATAATATTTTTATGGCTCTGTAAATGATCTTTAGCCAGAAATCTTAGGGTATAACCAGAAATGAGTATATTAGGTCAAGCTGCACTAATAATAGTGGTAGAGAAAGTCAACTTGTTATAAAGGAATTAAGATTTTTCATGCAAAACTCTGAGGTCTTTCTGTTCCTACCAAAACCCATGGCAGGTAGGCATGCTGGGCCCGGCCTTACATGCGTATCATAGGGATGCTGAGCATCACAGCTCCCACCACAGCATCTCCCAAGGTCCGTGTCTCTCGAACAGAAGCAGAAGCAGGAAGCTCCTCCACTCCTCTCTCCACCAAGGTTGGTTCATCTCTGATGTTACAGTAGCTAGTTAGAGAAAAAGCACACTTTTATTTTTAATGGCTGTACATGGCCAGGGATTTTTTATTTTGGAACTTGGTTCTCAGTTTCCAGAAAGCCATATGGGGTTTTTTGCACTCTAAGCAGCTTTATTTAATATGGAAAGTAGAATATCTTTTAAAACAGAAACCAGCTGTGTAGTTTATGGGTATCATCATATGGCTCTGCTTTTTGTTTCCTTACTTAACTGGAGTTTGGGGTTTCCAAGTTGCCAAGTTGCTAACACTAGTAAATGGAGTTTATTAGAGACAGTGTTTGTTGAACAATAACATTTTATATAGTCTGTCACTGTCTAGTACCTTAGATGAGTTACACATTTCTGTTCCCTATTTTTGCCCTGATTTTTTTGGCACTTTAGATCCCGTTTTCAGCTGTGCACACCAAAGAGCAAAATCAAAGACATGGTCTCGTGCTTGCTTATGCCTAAAATCTGCAAAGCCGTTCCTGACCCGTTCACCCAAAGGTCTGAACAGAATCGGGCCTCCAAGGGTTAATCCCACAGTGCTTTTGACTGAGCTTAGCCAGCAGGAAAGGATTGGATGGCAGATGAAATACCTCCCCAGGAGATCTCCTGCAGGAGAGGGGCCCCTTTGCCCAGTTGTAAAAGACACTGTGACCCATCAAAAGGCGGTCCCACAGCAGTAATACAGACTGGGGTGGGTGCGAAGACTGGGAGAGGTGCAGACTCTCCTGCAGTGATGCTCTCCTCTCCCAAAGGCCCTGCTCAGCCTCTCCCTGGAGCTTTGGAGCAACACAGCATTAGGAACGAGCAACGCTGGTGGTCCAGGACGTCTCTGGAAGTTGCTCTCAGAGGGCTGTTTGCATTTGGATCCAATGGGCACCAAATTCAAACCCAATTAGATGGCCAGAAGCAAGCAGAGCTTCCACTTGGCCCTTTAGTGGTTAAACTGCACGTGTGAAGCAAGGCATGACTCAGAGCAATTGAAATGTTAGAGGACAGATGAAGTAAGGGTTGCTTGTAGCAGCAACCCTTCTTTCTTCTCTGTGCTCTGCAAATATTGTGAGTGAGCTCTGGTAGATATCTTTATCTCGTTATCTGTTGCTCTTCTTCCTCTAATCACAAAAGATTCATGCACTGCCAACTTTAAACAGCAGGCTTGCTTTTAATAGCACATTGGTAACTTCAGATGTCGTTAGTGCTCCCTTTCACCAGGATTCCCCTAGGTATCGGAGGAACTAAGCTTCTAAACAAACGCTCTGCGGGTGCAGGGTACGGCCGGCATGCAGAACAGGGGTTACACCGAGTTCCTTCCCTGCTCAGGAATTATGGCTTCTTTGACTACTGCTAACTCAGCTCTGAAGGAGGTGATTTATCTTCATGCTTCATAAAAATACTTCTTGAGAAATTTCCCTTTTCCTGTCCCCCTTTGGAATAACCAGATTGCAGCATGTCTCGGATTTAAAAACAAATATGGCCTGGAAAATAATATCTTTGGATTTCCCCCACTCATACCTTCTACTATACACAATGGCTGCACTCCCAGCTTTAAATTAGATGAGTGCTATGTTAGCAATATACTTCACATACAGACCGAGAGCAAGGCATAAATAATTCCAGCAAACGGGCTCAGTAGACATTTGTTTGCCAAGTATTAGCTATTGCTAGAAGGTGATTTTGATTTCCAGTTTTAGGAGGCCCTTGGCAACAGAAAAGATTTTGGTGCTTTATTTTCTTCGAATTGCCTTTAAAAACTAGAAAAATTACTTGCACCATGAGGAACTCGTGAAATTTGTTAGCGTTTATCAAATTTTTCAGTGTATGCGTTTCAGTGTAGCAAAGGTGCGTGACTCCTGTGCAGTGTCACTCGTCTAAAGGAGCTCTTAATCTGTATCCTTGTGCGGGAGGGTAGAGCGTGTCCCTGGGTGCTCTTTTGCCTTTCTATACAGCTGTTTTGTAGTTGTTGCTTAAATAATTGCAGTACACAGGTACAGGATTCATGGCTGAGGAATCCACAACTAGGCACTGTAGTGACACAGAACAAAAGAGCTGCATCTGTCCCAAAGTTACAACAGATTTTTCTTTTTCTTTTTGAAAAGGTCAGAATAAGTTTCTGATCCTTCCAAAAAAACATCTACGCCTAACACAATGTTGTGAGTGGTCCAACAAAGTCAATAAAGACAGTAACCATGCAAAAAGTGGAACATATGAATGCACTTTTGCAAGTCTGAGGAATGAGGAAAAGCAAATGTATCCCCCTGGGTTTTAGCAATCAGATAGCATACATATTAATAACGTGCAATACCCAGCGCGGTGCATGGAAAGCCATAAAAACGTGAACCGTTGGAGACGGGTTCCTATATACAGAATTCCCTCGCTCTCAGAGGTACATCCATTGATATCTACACACAAATCAACCGTAACAATAAGAATTTGTTTGGCACAAGCTTCCAGCAACTAATGGATAACACAGGCGAAAAATGCTTCTCTTGCCTTTTGTTAACTCCGGAATGCTGTTCGTCACTGGAGACGATCCACAGCAGAAACGTACCCTGGGGCTAAACTGGGAGGGTAGCTAGAGCTAACCCATCTTTGTCTACAGAAACCTTCTAGCCACATAAATGTGTTTTACAGATGTCCAGTGGTAATTTACTCAGCCCAGAAGAATACACTTAATAGCACGAAGAGGGGTGCTGGGTTTTATGCACAGCCAGCGAGCTGCTTGTCACCACCACCTGCAGCTAGAGCAGACACTGGAGAGCATTTTACAGCCAAGGGGCCTGATCTGCTCTTGCTGGCATGAGGTGGTGCCAAGTCCACCTTTCCCGTGGATTCAGGTGTTGGCCAGCATGAAGGGTGGATCCTACCTTTGGTCCCGGGGTGCGAGTGCTGCTGCCCAAGCTATGGCCCCTTGCGTTTCACTTTCAGAGAAAAGGGAGCAAATAGGGCCTGGGACTGTCATGCTCTAAGCAAAAATTCTTGCAAAATTCTAGGTATAACCCCTACCGGGACCTAGGGAAACAGAAATATCTCACCCTGTGTGTCTGCCTCGCAGCGCAGCTCTAGTTGACAGACAAGTTTGAGCCTTGCTCTTCTTCCAGCACAGGCATTTGTGTCCTGCCAGAATCTGGCACTCGGCTTGGAAAGGGAAATTACAAGTCCTTTCCTGAAAGTCAATTACTGCTGGTTCAATCCCAGATAAACTGGAGAAGGCCTGCCAAGAGGCCATGAGTACATTCAAGGCCAAGTTTCTACAGGTGTCCACGCAGTTACAGTCGGCTCCAAGTTGCCACGCCATATAGAGAGTCGAGGAACACGCGCACCAGCTAGAGGGATTAAAAAAGCAGTATTAAGGAAGCTATTAAATTCATGCCCGTTTCCTAAAATCATGGAGTGCAATTTGTGAAAACATCCTTGACACTGGTCAGAGCAAAAGAGGTGTTTCAGATACATGCTGAGAAGTTGGACGAGCGTCTTAACTTCCTTCCCCCCAGCTTCTGGAGCGATTTACAACATCCTTCTAGTAAAGGATCCAGAGGCATTTGGAGGGAGAAAAAAGACTTACTGGAAGATTAAAGAAATCACTGAGCTTGCCAAAGTTAACAAATGGACTCAAAGCGGAGCTACTCCTCACTGGAAGGAGAGATCACACTTCTGGTTAGCGGGAGAGTTGGTACCAGTTTGTGCAGGACTTTGTGACAGCAAAGAGATCCCAAGTTCTGCTTAATAAAGGAATTGACTTACAAACCCACCCTTCGCCAGCTGAGCCAAAGTCCAGGGGCCTCTGCAGGAAGGAGATACTAACACACAATAATTTAGAAAGGAAAAAGGAACAGTTAAATGGGCAAAACTTGCTCTGCCAGGGCACGACCCATGGAGAGGTCTGCCATTGTCCCCGGTGGGGCAGGTCCCTTGCTCACGGTCCCAGGGTGAGACACACCAACGATGGTAACCATAACTGCTTCTAAGAATACTCCAGCGTTCGCAATTCCCATTTCCTCTGCCCACGGCTATTCAAAGCCTCACTGAGGGAGGTTTTCCATCCTTACGTTCTCTTACATTGTTCCTGAAGAATATGCTAAATATTATTAGCTGCCTTTTAGCCTGAAAATTTTCTCTGCGTCCCCAGTCTAATGCTCTGCACTTTCTTTTGTCTCTGGGTTAATCATTCCATTATCAACCTGTGCAGCAATTAGATGGGACATTACCAGCATCTGGGATTTCTCTTGGTGAACTGTATTTGCAATAATGCTTCCCTTTCTATTTTCCATGGTAATAACATTAGTTTTAAACAACGTGTCTTTTAATGTAATAGGTGTTTCTTTTTGATACAAAGGTTACACAACTCATGCAACCTTGGCCACTGTTAGACTTTCACAACAGTCAGGCATTTAGGATCAACAGACTTCCTTTAAAAAAAATAAAAATCAAGAGAATGAACAAGATATAACAGGGATTTTTCTATTTAGCTTATTGGATATAGGCCCTTGGTTTATATTTAAACCCAAGGTCATGTTTAATCCCAAAATGAATCCAACCATGAAGATTAAAAATTGTATATTGAAAAAGAGAAGCCGAGGGTTTTAGGCAAGCATGAACACTTTATGAAGCTTTAAGTTATGGGCAGAACAGCAATAAAGTGGCATGTTAACAACATTGTTCTGATAACACTGAAGGAATCATTAGTTTGTAATAGAGTTTATTTCAACCTTATTTGAAAAGGTTCAAAGACAGAATACCTATATAGCTTTGCATTTCTGAAAGAGCTGCAGGAGTTTCTCCAAAATACTTATCTAGAGGAAAGTTTCCCCTGTATAGCTGTTGTCAGGCTAAACAAATTTATCTGATGTACTGTGCATGGTACAGGCTGAGGTGAATAAGGATATTAAAGCAATCAGAGGGTTTCTGTCCTGATGCATCTCTCAATTAGCTACAAACCTCAATGCACTGCAGTCGGCAGCTGTGTGTGATGGAAAGCTTGAGCAGTCTAGCAAGAAACTGCTGTATTGCTTTACAGGATGATACCGTGCAAGCAGCATTAAAGTCCGAGAGACAATATTAGAATGCTTGTTTCAATGTCTTTCATCAAAATTGGTGTTTATACCACTGCTAAGCCTTTTAGAGTATTGTATTTAGAAGAAGCTGGGGCTCTGCCAGTGAAATATCTACACTGCAGGATGTCAGCTCATCAAAAGACTTTGTGAGAACACATTGACGCTGATGAGACTCTCTTCAGGAAAGGTTTCTCAGGTTCTGGCCAGTATTCCTCATCAAAGGCCAAGAGACACTCACTGCAAAGTAAGGAATTGCCTACTTCTTGGGCAGCTCATCAGGAATATGGGAGAACCAAATTCAAGAGCCTGTACTGTGACTCAGAGCAAGCTGCACCTCCCAAAGCCCACGCAACTGGCCTTGCCCTCAGGCTCTCCATTATTCCTGAATACGCCTCTTTCAGCCTTTTTTTTTTTTTTTTTGCAGAACCTTTTGGGAGGCCTTGAGTTTGTGTTGATACAGAACAGAAAAATTTGCGAAATCTAGAAAGTCTTTGGGCATGGGAAACCTGTTTCTCTCCAAGATCTTCATATTAGTTTATTTTTCCTGGAGCTATTGAATTAACAAGAATTGGAGATTTCAGAGGGAAAGACTGCAAAGAACATCATTGCTGATTCCTCCTCTTCACCATTGACTTGAGAACTTTGATCAGTCCCAGTATCCCAACTAGATCAAAGCACCAGAGCTATTGCTCTGTTCTCAGCTGCATGGTTACCCACCATGAATATCAGATGAATTTTGTCTTCTAGTTTGGTCTACTTAGAGGAATGGCTCAAAATTGCTCAGAAAGTGCTGCTTGCTGCCTTTGGTCCTCTCATTAGCAAGCGACCTGTCAGTCTGCACATTTTCAGCCCCTGACCTGGTACACTTTCAGTAGCTAATAGCTTGGCGCACGGACCCGATGAGCCTCCTTCTGTATCTTGGCAACAACTGTAAACATTTCAGACATGCCTGGCTGCTTTCTCTGTGGAGCAGGGCATGACCAGACCATGCAGACATACAAAGAGACAGGCGCGGGAGAGGCAGGAGAGGGCTTGTTGCACATCACCGGAGGAAAAAACTTTATAATTCGCTAAAAATCTCTTTGGAAGGCCATGTTCAGATTTAGATGACTTCCCTTGGCACAAAATCAGTATCAGATCCTGTTGAAGAGATCGTGGAAGGATAAAACGTAACCGAGAAGTGGAATCAGATGCTAGCTGCATTGCTGCCTTCCACTTGATATTCCACTTGAAATTCGACAATAAAATAATAGTGTTCACAGGAAATACACCTTTCCAACTGCAGTGTCTGCAGGTATGTGATGACTAGAACTGTAAGGGCATCTCAGGCTTGTGGATTTCCATAGGAGCTGAAGCAGTACCGAGCCTCCATGGCTTTGCCTTGGCTTTAATAAAAGGCTGTGGTTGTTTTAGAAAGCTCAGCCCTAGGACAAAAAATAGACGCACTTTGTTGATTTTCCCTCAGCAAGATGTTCTCAGGTGGATTCTGGGCTCTAGAAGGGTTTATCCATTTTCCAAGGATGTTTCAACGCAAGTCCTTGGCTACATTCATGCTTCATCGACATGTGCAATTACGGCACTTACAGACATGATCGAACTTTCCGCTAACTCACTCCCACACGGAGAGCACTGTCTCAGTATCAGAGCAGGTATTACCTCAGAAACTCAAACCACATGATTACCACCTAAATCTGGTGCTGTGTTGCCATGTGGGTGCTATTTCAGGATGATATTATGGCTCCATAACACTGTACTTGGTCCAGCTCAACTCCTACCCCCAACTCTTACATCTGCTGAGATTTACTCCATAGTGGCTCTCAGGCCAGAGGGACAGCAGCGTCAAACCAGCCCCGGTGGCACACTGCCTCCTTCCACTCCTCTCACCCCATGCCAGCTTCCAACTCACTGTCCATCCCGCTTCCACACGATGGGGAGGGAATCACATGCTTTGTGCCTTCTGCGAGGAATTATTTATGCAGATGGGTAAAACCCAGCCTCGGTTGAGACCAGAGCTGCCTGATGTCTAACCAGAGCGTGGGCAGAGAACCTATGGCTACATGCACCCACGGAGCACTTCGCAGCAAGGGCCAACCCAAACAACTGGTGGCCACTGTGATGATAGATAGGATCCTGCTTTGCAAACCTCGCCTTACACACAGGAATGAAAGCTCCCTTATTCTGCAATTTTTTATTTCTGGAAATGCCACAAAAGCTTTTTTTTTTTTTTCACCCACAATGCAAAGCCACAAAAACCTCCTCAGTAACTCCCCATATCCCTACATCAATTTTATTGCATTCCTCCTGGCATGAGGAAAGAATGAAAATGGGTGATGGTAAGATATCTGCGTGTTTTCTCCTCACTGCTTTTGCTGACTCAGAAATTTAAGAACAACAAGCGGCAGCAGACAGCATAACCTAACCTTATCACACTGGAATCCAATTGTGTGTCTTGCACAGAGCGTTTCCAAAGCTCTTACTGTTTATGTTGCATCACAGAAAACAGCTGGAAAAAAACCCTGTAAACTCCTTAATTTTGCTAACTGTATAGAAAGTTATTTGTTCCACTCGAGAACATTACACAACAGTGGCAGAGACTTTCTTTTTTTAAGCTTCCAAAAAAATAAAAGAGGGGAAAGAAACCTCTTTTTCATTGAGGCTGCTGCAAAGGTTCAGACTTGTTTATAAAAAAAAAAAAAAGAAAGAAACCCTGATGACTGCCAACTTTAATTGCCAAAAATGTGCTTTCAGTTATTAAAGTCCTAATGAGGTAAGTAGGGGAAAGGACAGTTTCTTATTTCTTGCTCATGACAAAAAGAGAGAGAGAGAGAGAGGAAGAAAAGCAATAAGCAGACTAGCTGGCTGTGGGGTGCAGATAATGTAATGACCTACTGGTCAAAGCTTGAGAGCCATCAGTACTGCAGTACGAGCCCTCCCATTTTTTGCTAAGGAAATAAATTTACTTGCTAATAACGGTAGCGAGGTATTACCCAGTCTCCAGAGAGAGCACGGCACATACACAAATGCTTTCCTGGGGCCACTGAGTGCCTCCTGATGTGTTAGGAGGGACCGGAGCGTGGAGGGAGGAAAGCAATGAAAATGCAGGTGAGGGACGGCCACATTTTCTCATTTCCTGGCCACGGTCTATTCCCAGCAGCTCCAATGAAATATGTTACCTCCTCTCCTGTGTGACTAACACAGCCACAACTCAAATCAAAAGGCACCTGGGCTACACAGCAAATCTTAAATCTTTATACAGCCAAGTAATTCCCATGGGGAAATAGGATGGAGCCTTTCCCTCAGCGCTTACAGTACTTGGGGAATGTCTGAGAACCAGGGGTGAGAAACTCTGCTGAAGGCTTCTGTAGGGGAATGACCTGGCTTTGGAGGCCCTGTTGATTTTTAAGAGCCAACAAGGGATGTGGGGTTTTGGAGAGGTGGGAGCAGAGGTGGCTCTAGACAAGTGGAGATAAGAGGTCAGAAAGGATTTGGGCTACTTTGGATTTTGTTAGAAGTCACACTAATGGAAAATACAGGAAAATGCACTAAGAAATATCACATTATGCATTAACTCCAACAGCATGGAGACTGCTGTGGCCTCATTAGCCATTGCAGGTTTGTACACTACAAGTGTGACCTTCTGCTTGAGAGTATTTTTGCCCCCCCAAGTGGCCCAACCAGTGGGTGCCCACACCTGCTGAGCCAGGAGGCAAGGAGAGCCCTTGCTACAGACCCAAGGCTCTTTAACCTACCCATGAACACTTCAACCAGCTTTGTCAGTGGCACATTATTGGCTCTGGTTATGCATGGAGAGAGAAAGGCCAAATTATAGTCCCCCCAACCCATGCTGTCTAACCATCCACTCCTCTCCTTAGCCAGGCTGCGCTTACTTTGTCCCTGTTCAGTAAAAAGCAGCTTAGTGTTTTGTTTCAAGGCCATTCCTAGAATTAGGAATGAAACTGGCCCAGGCTATTTAAACACCTTTTTGCAATTACTCAAATAAATGCTTTTAAAACCAGAGTTTCCTAAGGTGGCTTCAGATCTGGTTACTTATTCCCACTTTTGTTTTGGCATTCACTAGCATTCGTGGGAGTACACGTGTGTCTGAGCTCACGTGCTGATCTTCGCTTGGGGATCCGTCCCCATAAAACAGGGCAGAAGGACTGATTTTGTAACAGGCAAGACGAAGAGTTGCTAACGACAGAGCAGACAGCCTCCAGCGTCAGCACTGGGTCTGAGCCCAGCAGCACCTGGAGGCAGTCCTCTAACGGGAGGAAAAGGAGAAGATGGGCAACAGGTCCTTCCCCCTGGGGCAGCAGCTCAGCCTCTCGCATTTCTGCCCCTTGGGGCTACAGGGGAAGGGGCAGAGGAAATGCTGACAAGAGAATAAGCAGCTAGATATAATCCTGGAACCACCCCAAGTCCCACACTGTTCATAATTACCTATCATTTGCCTGATCCAAACATTCACTCCTCTGAAAGACCCTAATCCATTACCTGCCAGGTACTGCCCCTTTATAACTTCCTCATCTGCGCCACAATGCTCCGCTAAGCTTTGATGTTCTGGCGAGGCCAGGGAGGCTCTGAAATTTGGGATTAGCAAACATCCGCAGGCATGATGCAGGCTCTCCAACATCAGCACATGTTCCAGCATCTGAATCTAATAATGGCGTGCCAAAATCTGCAAAAGGCAGCCGGGTGATTCCTCACTCGTTTGGGTGGCAATGCCTGGGCCAGGAGAGCGGTTTGAAGCCAGGGCAGGCTGGAAACACATGTGGAGTTCCTCCTAAAGGGAGGTCACACACCCTGCTGTCCCTGCCCCTCTGTCCTAAGGACAGCCAGCTTGGTTAATACAGAAATTCATTCTGGGTAGAACAGCATTAACCCTTGAGCAATGCTGCCTCAGAGAGGCATCACTCTGGATGTATGCCTGCGCATCTTTTTCTTTTTAAACACCGCACATGCTATTCATGAAAAAAACCTGTACGTAAAATTTCCCAAAGGTGGTTTACATGCCCCAGCCAGGAGCTGAGCAGTAGTTCCTGCAGCATGATGGCTTTAAGGCTTTAAAATTCAGTGGCTCCTCCTGATGCATTTGCAATCCTGTCGGATTCCTAGGCATACGTGCAGTAGTTACAGCAGGAGTAGAGTCCTGTTTGCATAAATCTGGTTTGAACAACAGTTTCAAAGACAGGAAAAAAAAAACCCCACAAATCACACAAATCCTTTAACTAAAGGGTTCAGCATCCCTTGCATTAAAAGAAAATCCTTGAGATCCAGAGCACTAACCATAAACGTGAGTATTTCTCTCTGAGCAGAGAAGGTGCCTTTGCTGAGCTCTGGGCTGACATTGAATGTATGTTGCCTCAGACTGGGGTAACGTCTGTTTATAAGCTTCAGATGGAGGCAGTGTAAGTAGCTCTCCAATTTTGGGATAAACAGCTGCAAACAACGCACAAGAAAAACCAGTTTTGTTTTGTTTTTGACTAATTTGTATTTGCTGGGAGCATGGGGCTTGTTCCTGTTGTTGCAGCTGTAAATTTCAAGACGGCTGCAAGGTAAAACCCAAAATTGTACAAGCAATTAGCCCATAGTAATGTCTAATCACTGCTGGCATCTAAAAAAAAAAAGTAAAACAGCAGGGATGTTTAACTTTGAAAACCAACTACTGCACAGATGCAGGAACTATGTTTGTTGAGGAAGTTTTCCTTGGCATGTCAATGTGAATTGTAAAAATTGGCTCAAAACATGGCGACACAAAGACCGCAGAACTGTAGAAAGAAGTATTATGGTTCATCACATCAACATTTGACTATAATTCCTAGGAAACTTATTCATACAAATCAAATGCTTTCCAAGGGCCAGTCTCCACCAGATCAGTCAGAAAGTAATTATTTTCAGCTGTCCTTGGTGTGCCTCAAGTTCATGCTCTTCTTAGCCAAGAAGATTGCAGGTGTGATCCCGCATCCTTTGTGGAGGCTCCGTGTGTGAGCAGGGGCCACCCCAGCAAATAAAGGTCACGGCCCAGCCCAGCAACCTGTGCTGAACCAAGCAGCATGCAAGAGCCTCAGGAGGGGGCAGGGTGGGCGTGCCAAAAAACCTACAGCAAGAAGCTGAAATGCATTAAAAATAATCATAAAAGTCACGTCTGCAGTCACGCTGGGGAGGTTCTGGGACCCCCCGGCCCCCCAGCCCGGGGGCTGGAGCATCTCCTGGCTGCCCAGCTCTGACCACTGGCTGCAGGGAGTTGGGCAGGGCAAAACACCAATTTATTTTCATGCATTTGGCAATTTTTAAACTGATGCGTAATCTCCTACAGAGCGATGAGGTTGGTGCCCACCTCACCACATGAAAGAGCTCTCCCTGATGTATGAGGATGTTGCTATTGTTTTTCCTTGCAAAGTTATGGCTGTGGTATATTGCTGTCTTGGGAAATGTGCCTCTTGGAGACATATGCTCCAGGATCCGGAGATACAGCAGTTGATTCCACATTTCTCAAAACTGCTGGAAAACGGTGGAAGAACTCAGGATTTTCTAAGTACAGCCCCAGAAAAATCACGCATTAGCATTCAGGGGGCACATACCACACAAGAACACGTGCAGAGCACAAGGAACATCTGCGTCACCATAACAGTGGCACAAGAACCTCCTTGAAGAAGAGGGACCTGTCAGTCCTTTCCACTTCTGATCCAACCCAATGCCAGCACCGGTCTGTGTCAGAGCATGTCACCTTGCAAAGCATGCTAAATGCATGGAGGAGCAGTTAAGTACACTCTGCAAACCTCCTACCTGCTTACTCTTTGCCCCTGAGCAGTGTCAGTAGAAAGGCACCGTAGTGCACGTCCAGGAGCAGTGAGCACAGCCACCCTTGGTCTGAGAGGGTGAGAGCAAACCATCTGCACCAAGGAGGGCCAGCGCATGCCCACACTGATGGTGGGGAAACAGCGAGTACAACTCACTCAAAATTTGCCTCCTTCCCCCTTAGAAGTGACCACGCTAGCGCACGCAGGGTCCCCACCTACCTGCTGGACTCCCTGCAGCACAAAGAGAGGACTAGAAAACAGGATTTCTGCAGCCCACACCACCTGCAAGGAGCCTCCTCAGCCAGCAAACAGTAGAAGCTCAAGCATCAGTGCTTTTAAGGAGCTTCATGTGGCCAGCTCATACTCCTGATAGTCCACCACAGGTGGGTAAGCTGTGGCTTCTCCCCTGCAGTAACGCTCATTAAGCCCTGGAGTACATCATTTGGTCAGGTGAAACATCTCAGTAATGGGGTTCGGCTTAGATTGGTACCTGTAGGGAGTAATCTAGACACAGCTGGTCTTTTCTAGTGAATGAACAAGGTAACCTCATGGTGTCACTCTATGATCCCAAGGGGAGGGGTTTCCAAATGTGGCTTTGGAGCCCTTCCGGCTCCATCAGACTCAAGAGATGCATGGGGCAAGGAGCTGCCCCGTCCCTTCTGCGCCCTGGGAGAGCAGGGTCAGCCACACACACTCTTCCCAGCCTCCGTAGCAGACGCAGGTGGATATTGGTTTGCAAATCCACTCACGCACTGAATCCTTATCTCAGGGAGAAAGTATGGACATGTGTAAAATGTTCCCAGGTGGGAAGTGGCCAGTGGCCGGGACATGAGCTCTCAGAGCAAACCAGCAGTCACGCAAGAGGATGGGTGAGATCCATCCACAGTCGCTCTCAGCCCGGGGAAAACAAAGAGTGCCTGGGTTGTCACAGATTGCTTCCTCATAATCAATATGGGTCATTTCTTGAGCTTATTACAAAATGTAATTAAAATAGTTTGAAACCTCTTTTATCATTTTACAGCTTTCATTTCTGCCTTCTGGGATTTTCTTGGCTCCATCTTTTTCTGTTTGCTTTTCTTATTTTACTTTATTTATTTAAATTACATATTTCTGTCCTTCTCCATCAACTATCATAATTTTTTATGACATAATAAAGCTGAAAGTGGTCTTTGGCCCATGTGTGTTATGCCTTTGTTGGCAAAATAAAACTGTAAAAGCATCTTGCAAAAAATTGTATAAAGGGCCACTGTGTATGTAGTATTAGCTTTCTTTAATCCATAGCTGGGCACTTTTTCAAGGTCGAGAGAAAGAAATGCAGACTTAAGTACTTTTAACATAATCCTCCAACATCACGTAAATCACAGAAGAAAAAGCCAGCTCCCACAAACGCCAACCTGAAAATGTACATAGGTAAATCTGGTGGTTCTACAAATCTGATGGGGTTTTGCTGAGCAAGTCAAATATGCAGGTTCAAGGTTGGCTGAGCATCAGTATTATGTTCCAGTCTACCTCTACTGTCATATATTTAATCTCCAGTAATTAAACTTCTAAATGAATCCATTTCACAAAAGCTACAGTGCATAGAGTGAATCGGTGAGTAAATTTTTGTAACCTCAGAAGCAACCCCAGATCGGGGTGGAGCTGCTCTCCGTGCAACAGCCTATGGAGCAGATAGAGACGTAACTGTCAAAATAAGGACAAAACTAAAAGAAAAAAAATACCAAGAACTCTCTTGGCTCCAGGTTTCCAAGTTCTTTCCTGTTACTAAAAGAATATTTTCTAAACACCCACAGCATATTGTTTTACTGCAGCTCCTGATTACAAAAAAAAAAAAAATTATGAGGAAGCTGATTAGAAACTTCTGATTAGAGGAAAAAAATATCACTGATAACATCTGGGTCCAAACCAAGAATTCAGAATTCACAGCATGGTAGACATGGAGAGAGCAGTCTGGCACTGAGATTACTTGCTTTGATGAGATAAAATGAGTTTTGCTATGGCCAAACCCAACGCAGACAGCTAGGAGTGGGGACTGGGTGTCCTGCACCTCCAGAGGGATGCTGCAGCAAAAAGGGTCTTGCGTGGCCCCAAGAAGCCCTGCCAGGAGGGGACAGGCTTTCCTGGGTATGTGAGAGGAGCGAGGACAGTGCTGCAGTGCCATGGACAATGCTGGTGTTTGACTTCTGAAGGACGTAGAAAGGCAGGAGGTGTTTTACTGGAGAGGAGGGCGCAGTGACCTGGGTGCTAAGGAGGCGCTTGCTCAGCATGCACTTACAGAGCTTCTTCTTTTGAAGAAGATTTAGAAATGCTGGGACTATAGGGCAGCAGAAACTTTGGGGAGAAAGTATGAAGCACGTAAAGGCTGTTTAATAATGAGGGAAGACGGCAAGAATGACTGTGTAGGGACTGAAGCCAGACAAATTCAGATGAGAAATAAGTCATTGCGTTTTCAGAGTGAGGAGGATTAACCTTTGAAATGAACTACCCAATGAAGTGATGGATCATCTGTCTCCTGGTATCTTTAAATCCAGACTGGATGCCTTCCTGGAAGACATGTGCAAGCCAAATACAGGTTTCCTGCTTCACACAAGGATGGATGGGTGAGGTTAAACAGCCTGAGGTACAACGGGGCTCGTGTGGATGATCTAACAGT
Source organism: Chroicocephalus ridibundus (assembly GCF_963924245.1). Classification (NCBI taxonomy): domain Eukaryota; kingdom Metazoa; phylum Chordata; class Aves; order Charadriiformes; family Laridae; genus Chroicocephalus; species Chroicocephalus ridibundus. The sequence continues at coordinate 16,615,605 of NC_086293.1, read as the reverse complement.
CCCCTCTAGTCTTTAAACTCTGAATGTGGGACTCAGTGAAACATGATACAACATAGAAATGTCCCCAGGTCTCTGAATTACTGCTTATTACAGATCATTTTGAATCATCCCATGCCCAACAGGCAGTCCCACTGACAACCACGGCACTGCCTACAGAAGAAGCTGCTGTGCCACGTGGACAACCATGGCTTCATCCGGGCATAAAATGACCCAATTTGCTTCTCTGCAGGACAAAAAGACCTAATGCATTACATCGCTCGTCACAACTACGAGCCAACAGGTCCTCACCTTCCGCTGCTACCAGGCCCAGAAATACACAGAGCAGAACATTATTGCGCTTTTCAGTGTTTTAAAGACACTATTCTTAAAAGAGAAAAGTTTCTTTCCACCATCCCTTATAGAGCATGTCTCGAACCCAGCAGACTCCTGTGTCCCCCTGCAGTCAGCCCTCCTTCCTACATAGGTGCTAACTCCCTTTAGTCCTCCCTATTAAGAAGAAAATTAATCCAGATCAAAACTGGTAAGGACTTCCAGTAAATTCAAGCAAAATTTAAACTTCAGTAGAAGAATAATAGAAGAGGTTAGGAAAAATCCTGAAAATCCCACTAACTTTATAAAGCCCAACCCGTGCATGCCACAAAGGGCTGACCGATCTCTGGTGAGGCTGGTGGTGTGGCCAAAAAGTCGGAGCTCTAGGCTGGCTCCGGAGCAGAAAGGGTAATACTTGCACCAGTGACGCAGAATGGCAAACCTGAAAAATTTGCCCTCAAATCTCCAGAAAATCAGCAACATGTGGCAAGCAAGACCACATGGTGCTACCCACTATGTTTCACTTCAGTTTTTATCCGTACCATGTGTTGCTTTCTTGTCATTTAGAAACTTAGTTCTCATTTATCAGCCTTTTTCACATTTCACTTCTGGACACTGCTATCCATGCATTATCCATCCTTTTTATCTTGCTGTTTGAACTGTGTTCTGCAGCTCTGGTTCAGTTTTACCATTCATTCATCAGCATGAAGTTAAACAATTACTAAACAACTTGGGTAGCTGGCAAGCGGCGAGGAAGCAAGATCCATTTCTGCCCAGAGGGAAGAAAGATTTTATACAATAGCATGGCCTTTGTTTTGCATCTCATGGGTGATGCTATTGATGTGAAGGTTATATCACATTATGTGCCAAACCGCTCGAGCTAGTTTCAGATTGCAGTTCCCCATGGGGTATTTCCACTCAATATATAAGATAACCAGATCTGCTCTCGGTCCACTCCTAGCCCGGACAGTGCTTAGTCAGCTCCCCAAATCTTGGCAAGCTGAAGCGAGAGAGCGGAGTTGCACTCTTCCCTAGTTATTACCGTTTTATCAGCGATCACTCCTCTTAATGCTATGGAGCCCATGGCAAAAACAATGAGCAAATTGCGTGTTTTCCTGCGGTGAGCAGAAAGGCGTTAAGGGACTGTAAAACATAGTGCCCCGTACGTATCAGTATATTCTGCTTGCATCTGCGGAACGGTAGTACTTTGTTTCGGCTTTAATTCATGATCCCAAAACTGCTGATTACCTTGCTGCAAAGAAATGGACTTTGGGTGCATGACAGAGAGGCAATTCTGCTTCCCAGGCACCGGGAACATCAGGATTCAGGGATCTGACCTGGGTCACATTTTATTCTTATGTTTTTAGAATTATCTCAACAATTCCCACTATGAGGAAATATAGTACAAATAACAGTGATCTTAGTTTTGGTTTGTAGACCTTGATGTTTCCCCAAGCTTTATTTTACATTGTAGTTGTTATTTTGCATTATAATTGTTGTTTTGCATTATAATCTGCATTTCATTATCTGGCGTCCCACTTTTCTTTCAATGTGCTAGCGTGAAATATCAACGAGGGGTTTTTGCAGAGCCTGATACCCAGTGGAAAGACTGCTGCTGGATGACTTGGACCGAGCCGCAACACCAGAAACCACGTGTGAAAAGGGGCCATTCCAGAGGCACGTCCATCCGAGGAGTCCCGGCTCAGAATGCGGGATGTGCCATCCGGCCTGGGGACACTGTCCGGACCTTGCGCTTCCAAGGAGATGGGAATGGGGTCCACAGGGAGGAGTTTAGGATTTTGTTGATTTAACCCCCGCAAGCTGTTTAAAAATAACATTTCCTGTGCTTAAAACATATCTCTGCTATTCTGGTGTCCCTTGGTTTTTTATCACATTTTTTTCTTTTCTTTTTGCGTTAACGAGCTCTCACAAAATGACGTGGGGGCATGTAACTACACTAGCACAAAGTTTTGGATTTAAGGAACTGGACCTTGGAGCTCTTCTGCCCAGGAAAAAATGCCAGATACAGGATTTTGCCTTGAAGGATACCCAGGGGATCCAGAGATGGTTGCAGGATCAATAATCGGACTGGGTTTCTCCAGCACAAGGTGGAGGTGCTGGAGAGGCTAACCACTGCTGGAGACAGACAGCTTTTCAGATGGGGATCTGGTTGCAGGGTATTAATGTCAAATAAATGTCGCATGCACTAGGGCAACAGGCTCTGTAAAGATTTTATTCTAATGCCCTGAATCTGGACATGTCATAAGGTCATAAGGAAAATACCTTCAATTTTGAGGCCATTACTAAAGGTCTGAATCAGAATACTCCACAAAGAGCCTGAAAGTACTGAGAAACCCATCATCTGAACTGTATAGGCTGGGCTTATTAATGGTCAAAATCAAAACTGCCTTTTTCATTTAAAAATACACATGCAAGTACTCATCTCAGTGCAAGAGGCCGGCCCAGGTTCCAGTCCTTTTTCTGCTCATACAAGCTGCTTTTTTTCTTTTTTTTGGCTCCCTTCTGCTGGAACTGCTTAATTTGTATAAACAGTGAAGCATTCACCAGATTAGAGCTCCTGCCAGTATAATCTGGTTGCCAGGACGACAGCCGGGAGATGGAAACCCCCGTGTAGGTTTCCGAACTAGGGGTGTTTCGGGGAAGCTCTGGGTGCCCATATCCCGCATCACCCCCCTGCCACTCACCCCACCTTCCTGAGCCGAAAGTCCCTCCCCAGGAACCTCTTCCCACCACAGTGTTATTGAATCCGACGCGTTCCCGTCAGGCAGCATTGCACAATGAAACGTTGGTACAGGGCGATGTTTCTCACCGGCTCTAGTCAAAATCAGCAGAAAAGGGGTGGTAATTTCATCCCGGTTTACGTGCAAGTTCAAAGGCATCTTGGACTTAGAGTATCTGCTAAAAGTAGATGTGTCCAACATTTATTAGCGGTTAGAATGTATTGCTTATCAGAAAATGCAACGGAATATGCTTATTTTGCTTTCTTGCCTCATCCAATATAATTCTATTGTTTATTTTGATTTTAGAAAAGAAACAATAGAGGAAAGTTCACCACAGGAAATGTTTGCCAATGTTTTCACAGAAATATTTGCCACTGGAGGTCAGTTCCACATTTCCAACAGTAATTTGATAACCCAAATCTATCATATTGAAAATCCCTCTAGACTCTTATCAAACTAAAGAGACATTCATAGGTCATTTTAAAAACATCAGCGTAGACTTTGAGATGACTACAGAATCCCCTCTGTGCTGTCGATTCTTGTTGGCCAAATTGTCCCTGAATCTATTTATTTACATATATTTTTTGCAGCATTATGAGAACGCATTAATTCATCTAGCTAAGCATCTAGCTGTAGCCACACAACTGCACTGATGTTTGGCAGAGCATAGCAACACTGATTGAGTAAACAAAGGATTAAATTGGAAGCTACCTATGAAAGCTTTCTTTACTCAAAATTGCTTGGTGTAACTATACAATTTAAAACCACTCAAAAATCAAATCAGATGCTATCAACTATTTAACTCTGTCCCACCACTCAGCCTGCCTGAAACAATGATCTGTGCGTTTCTTGAATGTCTTTTGCATCTTTCAATGCATACATTTTTCTTTTCTTTCAAATGAATAAAGGAAGCTTCAATCAGATATTGTCAAAAAATTGACATAAACTTTAGACAAAACCCTCTTCAACTCAATGTAGGCTGGAGCCATCAACCTACAGATTACACTGGCAGGCAGAAACTGCGTTGGTACACAGAGTCCTCCCTGGAAATGCTCAAGGCCAAGTGTTTTTGTGGCCAGACCAGGCTCCACTGGCTCCTGGTAAAGCGTGGCAGATGCTGGGGCTGGGCACAGCGCGATGCCTCCTACTGCCGGTGCCACCACTGGCACTGCCACTGCGGAGCGACACCGCTGGCTTGGCACACAGGGCGGCTTCTCCCTGTCATCTGCTTCAGCAAAACCACCCAGCAATGGAGACTGGAGTTTTCGGGCCAGGCTGGAAGCGCTGCATCAGTTGAATGCCATGCAGAAGCAAGCATGCCGCACACGAAGCAAACCAGGGCTTTGGGCAATCCTTTGGTGCATCCTTCCTTCCAGGCATCGGCTGCATGCCCGAGGGCACAGGCAATCTGTCTGAAACAATAGAAAGAACAAATTCAAGCAAGCAGATGAATCATATCTTTTTAAGCAGGACTCAGGGTTTGCTTTGAGATGAGGTTTTTCAGCAAACAACCCCATGCCGTAGGACTTTTCCTTTCCTGCTGGCCGGGCAGACCATCCCCAGCTTGCTGAGCTGCACAGGGCAGCAAAACCTGCACCTCCATCGCCCGTGCTGCAGTGCAGGGCTGCAGGCCAGCTCTTGCTGAGGCACCTGGAAAGAGCACAACCGAGGAAAACCCTGATCTAACCCTTTTTGTTGTTCAATCAGAGTATCCGGGGCAGGAGCCAGCTGCTGTCCATCCTCCCTCATACCTGCAGCATGAGTAAGAGTCACAGTTAATTTTCTTGCCTGTTCTTAGAGCTACACACATGCACATGCACATCGACTAGATATTTCTGCTAGATCAGAGGAGGTTAACATTTTATTCTTGCTTTAAGAAATGAGTACACCCTCTAAAAAAAGCTCCTCGCATTGCTCCGGTTAGATGCGGCCGATTTGGGATGAGATGCCTGCAGACTCTGGCTGGAATAACACTAATAAAACAGGAGTCCAGGAATCCTTCAGCTGCCTCGGGAAATGTGCCCTTGCAGCCAAAGGAAAACCCACCACCTTCAGATATTCCCTGCTGGGCGTGCGGTTCCTCCCACGCCAGAAGCTCTGGGCAAGCTCTACCATGTCTACCCTGTCAACCAGGCAAAGCTGACTTTGCTGCTGAGGTTACGCTTCTCAGCGAGGCGAGGGCAAAGCGAGTTTCTCTGGGGGGAGGAATGGAAAGTGGCCGTGTCCCTGGATAGTCTCTGGAAGTGCGTGGGTGTTTCTGCATGCTTTGAGGGCCAGGCTGCACAAAATACTTAGGCACATGTGTAACCAGAAGTGACGTCCAACAGAGTCCTGCAGAGACAGACACTTCCAGCCTTCCAGCTTCAGCAGGATCCAAACGGTTTTCCATGAAGTTTCAATTATTTTTTTGTTGTTGTTGTTCAAGCCGCTAAAATAGCCTTCATTCTAACAAGCCCCTGCCCATGGAGCCGCTGAATTAAACTCACTTTGAAGTATAGCAGGTCCTACCCGGCACGAGGAGCAGTATCCATAATAAAAGGTGAGGGAGCTTGCACTGCCGAATACTACCCGGTTGTTAATGTGAAAAACAGAATTAATTCAATGCCAAAAAGTTGTGAGAAAGTTTGAGAAAAGCATCATCAATTATAGGGACCGTCTCATACCACAGCTATTTCACCGCAATTCCACTTTACGTTCCTTGGCCAGCACAACTTATTGAATAATTAAATAGCTAGATGACACACGATCAGATTAAAAAGCCTTGAACGTGAATGAATACCAGTTTCCCAATTCTGAAAGGAATTTAATCATGGAAACTTCCACCTACCGTCCAGTTTACTGTATTGTGGAGAGAGCTGAAAAGCAGTGATATCCATGAGATCATCTTCACGGTGCTTTTTCCAGTACAGAAGGAAACCTGAGCTATTGCCTCGCAGGGGAACTTGGTCACAGGACACAGCCCTGAAGATTTGGGAGGAAAAACGCCCTCTTCTCATCTCTGTGTAAAGTAGCTTTTTCTGACTGGGAGTCACACGTCATTAAAACAGACACATCATTAAACCAGCCACTTCATTAAAATGGAAACACATTTAAAACTGCGAGGGTGGGATAACTTACTAGAACTTTACAGAGAAGAAATCAATTACAATTGTAGTAAAAGAAATATTTTTACACCTAATAGTATCCAATATGCATTGCATTGTAAACAGTGCTTTGTGTTATATAAAGGCACTGTTTCTTAGCATAGAAACCTTTTAATTGCAATAATGACTCACATTTCAGCTGCAAAGCTAGATATGTATGTTTTCTGAATGTGCCAAATAGGCAAGACACCAACGAGCCTTGGTGTATTTAGAAGAACTTGCTTAAACTGCATGTCAAAGTAAACAGGAAAGCTAAACTATTGGTTGGGGCTTCTTGTTTGCTTGTTTTTTTGTTGGTTGGTTTTTGTTTTTTTTTTTTTTTTTTTAAGCATCCCAATGTTTGCTTGCAGCCTTAATATATATTAAAATGAAAGTATATGAAAAAGTGTTAATGATTCATCTGTAGAATGAATTTACCCACCATCTGAAAAGGTGCTGGAAATTTCGAAGAGTGTCAAAGTGTGACTTTGCTCACATGTATTTTCCTTCTCCTGTTTTTAAATCCAGAATGTGCCTAAATGAATGACAGACTTAATTAGACACGTTTTAAAGTGAAACCACAAGAGATCCTCCATTTTGTACTGAAAGCCATCATTCAGAGGAGCTGCGTAGAGGCAGTGTGTGATCTGCAGTAGCTCAAACTTTGTGTGAAGTGGCCGCCTTGCAGATGAACTGTGGATATAAAATATGGAGGAACTCCACTTCTCAGCCAAGACAATTATCACAATCTACACAATTGTTGAACCGGGTAAACTGAAATTTCCCTTGCTAAATTTGCACTTTCTACACGTAGAGGACCATTCACTTTATTCACTCAACTATATCACAGCTGATAAACATGCTTTTCCATCTTACCTCCTGGGACTTCTTTAAAGAACCTACAGAATTAAAGCCCAGGTCCATGAGGCTGGGTGGGAAAAGGGCAGTGGGAAGCGGATCACCCCCTCACAGCAGCCCAGGCTTGTGCCAGATTAGTGGCCGCATTACCATGGCCCGATGTAAACAGAAAAGATATTTCCTGTCTTGGATTACATGGCAGGGGACAGAGGATTTGACTTGCAAATGAGGGGGGGATAAAAGGGTAAAGCCCCTAAGTACACACAACAGCAAGTCCGTGAGTAATGAGCCCGAGTTAGGAATGCTCCTGGAGACCCACACTTCCAACGAATTACTTTAGAAAGACCAGTTTGCACGTTTGTTGTAAGTACACCCTGGGATTGCCCCGTGAAACAGAAGTATCTTGTCTTCCAGCCATTCCAGGGAATAAACACGCTGGGCCTCAGCTGGGTGTTAGCCGGTGGTGGATCTGCGCCCACCTACCAGCTGCGTCCGTTTACAGGGGATCGGCTCCGGTTAAAGACAACGCGGTGACGCTGCCATTATGTGCTGTGGGCCAGCAAAACCAGTGTGAGGTTTTCCTGCCTCCCCATTGCCCGTCCCTGGAAGAGCAGACTGCCTTAGGAGGTCTGTTAACCCAATTGGTGCCTGTTAACCCACTGCTCCAAATACAGAGGCAGGGTAACCCTTGCAGGGAAACTTAACGCGCTCTGGGTAAGGCTGTTATGATCAGCGCCATACAACACACCTGGCAGGAGGTCTGTGACGATAACGACCAGACTTTTGGCTCACAGAGGGAGACCAAGGGAGAGGAGGGAGGTCAAGACCCTCCACCAACATTTCAGCAGAAGGAAGCAGGAGTGCGAGACAACCTGTTTGAATCCCAGCTGTGTTGGGATACATGGAATGACTGCTATAGACAGCACCAAAATTCACCGGTCTGAACTGTTCGATATTTTCAGGATCTTCATTGCTGGGATCTTGTGTGAGGCCTGTTCTTAGTCTTCTGGCTGTCAGATTCCACTTTAAAACTGTGTTTCTTTCTCACTTTGTAGATGCAGCATCTGTCTCGCTTGTTATATTGGGGGGAGGGCGGGAGATGTGTAATTAAGTGCAAATAGGGTTCTCATGATGCAATACAGATTCATATAATACTTCCCAGGTGCCACTGTCTCAAACAACTTGGCAGGAGTTTCCCAGCTGCGAGGCGAGGATTTAAGAATAGCAGTAAACTTGTGTGGTCCTGCAGAAGCGCTCCTTACGTGCGGTGCTCCCATCCCGCCTTTGGGAACAGCTGTGCAAGTCCACGCTTATGGCTGGGCTGGTATTTTGAAGGGAAGCTTGGTTTAGTTCCTGTGTTTCTCCCCCAGCCCCCCCGCTCCCTCTTCCCTTAAGACAGCCTTCACTTTAGAACCAACTTCTTTAAGTTTATCACAGGGTGATAGTGCTGTCAAGCCACTGCAAGCGGCTGGTTTGTGTCGCGTTCAAGAGACACAGCATAGGACTAAAAAAAACCCACAACCCTTAAGTAATCCCTACAGAAAGCAAAGTGTGGAGGAGTACAGTAAATTACATCCAAACACAGGACGGCCATTTAAGAGCAGCTGACTGGTTTGCCAGTTGCTGTCATGCTGGAAGATGGAGAATGAATGGTCACCGGAGCTGCGAGATGAGGGATGTGGCTCCCGAGTACGCAAAGAGCCTGAGAATGGGCAATGCTGCAATTTCCGTCTCTCCCAGCCCTGACGTTTCCCCTCTGCCACGACCGTATTGGGGAAGACAGGCTTATTTTTCTAGCAAGTGCTCAGTTGATGAATTTCAGCTGCTTATCACAATTTTTGCCTTTTGGCTGGACCCCAAAAGCATTTCAGCATTTGGCAAAGGAAACTGGGATAGGTGCTTTTATTTATTTATTTATTTTAATAATTAAAAATACAGTGATTTCCCTCCATAATGATTGCTCATCCCAGACTAAGTTCTTGCTACTGCTGCTCCTGGCTCAGGCTTGGCAGGTGGCTTGATAAATTGATAATACGCTGCACAATCTGACAAGGAGCTTTATCAATCAAAACAAGCCCTGCTGTTCAGCTCAACAGGAAAGTTCAATCACTCCTCTCTAAGTGGAATCAGTCTACACGTAATACTTTCATCCCAAGAAAATGTTAGATTGCAGATTTGGATCTGCTCTCACTGCTCCAGGGCTATTTATATATTTGTACCCTGAGGGTTTACTAATTAGCAGTCTTCTTCCACACCCTTTGATATCACTAAAGTAATCTCAGTGTAAGCGACTGCTTTCTGATGGTATCTCTGAGGGAGTGGCGAACAGCTGGAATCATTCGAAATGTGGTAGTGGGAGCAGTTCTCCAAGCGCAGTGATTGAAGGATGGCAATAGTTTTGCCTGCGCAAGCAAAGCCGGCAAAGCACCCTGGATCCTTCAGGATGGCTGTGGCCAACGAGATATGAAAGACATTTACTCTCATCGGTAGATAGCAGAGGGTTAGTGTGGGCTTTTCCTAGTCGTCACAAACTTCACATGATCAGGTAAGCACCTTCCAATCGGTTTTTTGTTGCCCTTCTTGCCCATCCGCGTATTAGCTCTATCTAGTTGAGCATGTCGGGTCTTGCGTAGTCAAAAGACCCTCAGCGTGTTAGGGGTAAAATAACAACTAAACCAGGACCTGAATATGAGGACTTTGTGAGGACTTGGAGAAAGCAGCTGAGAGCTCAGAACTGCCTGCCTGGAATTACTCAGCATTTCCCACCCGTCGCAAACCCTCTGGTTCCTGGTTTCTCACAGGGGAGAGCTGGGATAACTTGTTTGGAGGATGAATTTAACACTGCTGAAATCTCATCTCAGGTAGTTTCTTATAACACGGTGGGAGAGGTTTATTTAAACCATAATTGCTTGCATTTTTTTTCCAAAATTACTTGCTTCGCTGCTCCACAACACGAGTCAATTTAAAGGCCTGTCATTAACTTTGCAACTCATTCTGCAAAGTTGAAAACCGGAGATAGGAAAAAGTTTTCTCCGTGTTAAAAATGCACTTCAGACCAGAGTGACTCTGATGCGATCCGATGGCAGCTCCTACAGAAGATGAGCCCTCGTAGGAAAACATGCAGTTTCCAACAGCCGCTTTGATACCTGCCGTTAATTGTAATTGCCTGCTCTGGCTTGCGTGGTCTCGTAAGCAGCCTCCTGCTCTTTGCTCCTTTTTGTTATCGTTCCTGTTTGAGCACTTCCTTTTGTTGCCGGTCTCTTGCTCCCCTTCAGGACCGTTTGAGAGAGATAATAAAATCCTTGTGCAGATAGAAAGAACCAGATACAAACGACTATGAGAGTGTATTTATGTTTATAGCATGAAGCCAGAGAACAGGCTGTCCTGGGTTCTGGTTTCCAACTGCAGCATAAATCCGTCAGCGAATATGTTACAACCCCAGAGAAGAAAGCAGAAACGTACCAGCAGACACTGCAGGACACCCAGCAGAGATCCGTCTCAGAGGACCCCCTATCTCTTAGTTCTCCAGAAGTGTGAAAGATGGAGGCCTTCACCAAGAATTAAATGAGCTGTCATTTTGTTTTGTTGCTGGGGACTGCAGAAAGGATACAGGGAGATGATATCAGACAAAGAGTGTTAAGTGCCTGGTTACACGCTTGAGGTCTTCCTCAGCCGAGAAAGCACCGGGGCACCTTGGAGCAGTGTCCCAGGCCACATGCTGTGTTTGCTGCCCCTCAACCGGCCACACGGCTGCCATTACCAGGACTCCGTCCTCTGGTCTCCCATCTTTCAAGTAATTATTAATTGAGTAATATCATCCCCTCATCGCCACTGAGGGAGAAGCATCTAATTAGTGAACACAGAACAAACTTCCCTTTGCCAGGCTTTATGCACTTACTGAGCTACAGCCCTATCTTGGGATGATAACAATTTCCTTCACCAGATAATCTCCAAAGGGAAAACTGGCACAGGTGGCTTCTCATAACAAAGGAAAAGCCATAAGAAGATTATTTTACGCTGTTTTCCTTTGAATGTTCTGTATGCAGAGCCATGTTCAGTACAAACCAGATGACAAGCTAAGAGGATCCTTTTGGCTGATGCAGGAGTCCGTCCCTGTTCTGGTGGAAAGAGATGACAGCAACACGTGCAAGAAAGCCTGACTGAACTGAAGCCTTAATCTGAGATGTTCACATCTTAATAGACTTTGAGATAAATGGCCTTTTCTTGTCTTCCATATGGTTTTGCTTTCCCTATAGTAAGTGAATCATAACATCGGCTGAAGGAGAGGAGCTGTCTGACTGCGCTGAGCTGGGGCAGGAGAGGAAAATTTGGAGGGCAGAGAGACCATCTCTGGAGAAGTCATTGTGTTGACGGGGAATGACAAGATGAAAATGAGGCGCGCAGTAATGAGCAGCACAGAAGGCTGAAGACAGCCTGCCCAGCAGTCAAGGTGAAAGACGGCCAATCTGGCTGAGAAGTGACCATCTCCCCAGCGTTCTTCACTCTCTTAACTGGGTTTGCACCAAACCCCCTCCCTAGTCGGTGTGCTTCAGGCAGCACATATCTGATTTGGGGTCTTGGAGGAACGGTTTAAGGGGAGGTTACGTAGTCACCACTGACATCAGTGGGAGTTTTGCTGAGGATGTCACCGGCTCCTTGATCTCAGTGATGCTCTTGAGAAGAGGTAGAAGCAAAGCACGAACGGGCTCTACTCTGGCATTATGCTTACGCTACTAAGACTGCAAGCACAGGGTAGGTTAGGAGCTGCAAACACAGTCTTTCACCCTAGCAATATGTTATACCTTAACATATTGGTTGTCAAGATTAAAAAGATATGAAATATATATTAAAAGCCAAAGCAAATGCACTCAACGAGAGGGCAGATTGACACTTCAAGAAGTCTTTGGTTTTATAAACCAATTTAGCTCAGGTCTACTAAGAGCTGTTCCTGGTGAAAGAGTGAGAGTATTTTCTCTGCTATAATCATATCAGCCTGTATTCTGGGTTAACGGAGACAAATATTACTGCCAGATTTTGCTCTTTCCCTGTGTGTAATCTAAAGCCAGATGGTTCTGAATGGGTATTAAATCCCCCATGTGCATGACCTCCCCGAGGTTTTTTATCATTAGAACCTTAAAATAATTCAAGGAAAGCTTTCCCAAAGCCTGATCATAAACCTACTAATGAGGGACTGAAGTCACAAAGAAAATCCTCTCGTTAATTCTCGTTTGGTGTTTTTCCCCCTTTATGACAAATAAGCAAGAATTCACAGTAACAGAGATGCTTTTAAACCATTTCAATGGAAAACACATAAAAAATGAGCATTCAGGTTAACAGTTCAGGTTCCCAGCAGGGTCCGGAGATGCAGTAACAGATCAGCCATCTTCAGCCCCTAATACAGGGCCCGGTAATGTCACCATCCCTCAAGGCAAATAGAAGTTACTCTGTCAGTTAGTGACTGCTTTATTCAGTGTAACACAACACCTAGTGTCAGAATAAATATGATCCAGCGTCAGTAGAGCGGCTGAAACGGGATCTCATCTGTGTGAAAGTACAAGGACTTATATGAACACCACCTTTACGCTAACCGGAGTTCAGCAACAGCAGTTAAATTCCCAAAGATTTTCGTAAGAATTTTCTGCCCTTCATTTGCACAGAGCGGAAGGTACTTTTTAATGATTTTACGTTTGGTTTTCTACTTGCTGTTTACTGCTTTGCACCATGCCTTACTTGCTGTCTGCTACTTGAGCACATAAGACAAAATTGTTCATAGCCTCATGGGTTTTCTGTAGTTCTCATTATTGGGTCATCCAAAAGCAACGTAAGTATTCCTGCAGCTAAATCATGTGTTGTGAGAATGGGGAGGGGTGAGAAATAATCAGAATACAGTAAAAAAGTTTTTCCTAATTTTGGGGTGTCCAAACTATCCGGAAAACTTGGTTCTCAGAGGCCTTTACACTCTGCATGCAAAACTCAACTCTCATTAATAGCTATTGCAACCAGGACTATGCAACATCTGCAAGAACCAATCCTTGGCCAAAACTACAGAAGTAGTCATCTTGAAAGAGTTTAGTTCGGGTAACCGAGGAAACTGAATCCAGTTCATCAGGACAGCATTCAAATATATGAGACCTTAATCATGGGATCATCCTGCCTTGCCCTGACGTCCCAGACTCACCTCCCATCATGTAGGAAGAGGAATTTGACAGATAAATCCTTTTCCAGGATTTGGCACTAGAGCAGAGCCACCCAGAGTGGCAGGAGACCTATCCAAATAAATAAACAAAACAAAAAAAGACAAAGTCTGCCTCAATACCCAGCAGTACTCTGTCATGTCATCAAGGAGCGTATCATTGTGCAGCACACAACTCTCCCAAACCAGAGGCACTCTCTCACACTTAGAAGCATACCTGCAGCCACACAGACAGTGCGTGCACAGGCACCTGCGCCGTATGCTGGCAGAGATGCAAATGGTCTCTGGAAAGGTGAGGGAGAGACAGGGACCCTTTGCCAGAGCTCAGAGCTGAACCAGGAGCATGGAGGTCCCACCAGGCACTAGAGAAAACAACACTCCAGTAGGCGACAAATCAGTTCATTAAACCTGTGGAAATGGAAATCTGCCCCTTCTTACCCACAGGCCCAAAGTGACCTGCACTCACCTCTTATCCAACCTTGTCTTCTACACCCTAATTCCATTCCCTGCCTCATACTCACTGTTCCTTGTGAGCCACCTTGCCTCCAGTCATCTCTCCTAGTTACTCCTCTCTTCATTCATCTCCACACCTTCCTTATCAGCCTCATTAGCAGCTCGTTAGCTCCCAGCATCTCCTTGACTCCTGTACTGCTCCTGCCCACCTACTCCTCATTCTCCCTCTGCCCACTGTCTTGTTTTGCACCTCCATTGAGGGCGACTTGATGCCAGTCCCCCCAACCTCAAGCTGTCATCTGTCCTGGAGCAGGTATCTGGGCAAGTAAAGGATTTGTTTTTGTGGTAGAATACTGGTAAAGACTTAGAGACAAAGCCTTTTTGGAAATTGGAAGAGATCAGAACTGGGAATGGTGCACAACCAACTTCAGCAACAGACAGTGCTACTTGTCCCCCGCCCGACACTTGGTGTCATTTTCCTTCCCCCGGCCATGCCTCAGCAGCAGCAGCGTAGGCTGCCCAGGACCAGCATGGAAAAGGCAAAACTGGGTATGGAAGAAATTAATGACACTGTGCAGAGTTTTTCATCCTGCAGCCAGTGAAATCCTGCCCTGAGTGTAGTGTTTTACAACTGCATCCAAGTTATTTGTTACCCCAGGCCAAAAAAAAAAAGCGAGTTGATGGTTTCTGTCCGTTCCTTAGATGCCACGTTTAAAATGAAGAAAGGAGCAATGCTGCCACCAGCCCTCACCAGAGAGAGACCTAATGAGGGAGGACAGGCTGCCCTTTCTGGGTGGACCTGGCGCTGGGATGGGGTTAGGGCCGGGGTATGGACTGTGGGGCCCCGGGATGCTCTGTCTCTGGGGATAAGGAATATTTCTGGCACGTCAGCCTGGCATCTCCACCGCGCCGAGCGCAAGGAGGGGGGCAGCGGGGGCGAGCAGGCTTTGCTCCGCAGCACTTTCGAGACAAAGCGATTTTACTAAAAAAGGAACTTGGAGCACTTCAGTCCGTCGAGGGCCGCAGAGACTGTGCCGGCTCCGTCTGCATCCCCGCCGCAGTCCCCGGCGCCCGGGAGGAGGAGGAGGAGGAGGAGGAGGAGGAAAATGGCAACAGGCTCCCCACTCCGCAACAGCGGCTCGGCCGCAAGCGACCCTGGGGATGTCGGGCAGCCCACAGCGGGGTCGGGAGAAGCGATCTTGAGGCTAAACTCGGGGTTTGGTGGCTGGTCCCACCGAGGAGCAGCAGGCGACTGCGGGAAATCGCTTCCTCAGCTTTGTTCCCCTTCCTCCTCTCGCTGCCTTATTGACACCGCGCGTTCTCCGGGGGATGAACCGTCCCTCGTTGTGTGTCTGCAACCCACCCGCGCCCCGGGACCCCCCGCCACCGGGGTACCGCCGTGGGTAACGGCACTCTCAAAAATAAACTTCTGGCTGCATGGAAAATATTAGCAAATTATAACATTTCCCTTTATAGCCGTGCTGCAGACGGTGTTTCCCGATCGCCGTAAAGTATGCTTGCTTTTTCTTTTCGTTCCCTCAGTGCAACTTGACAAGTTTTTGTGGTTTTTTTTTCTTTCTTTTTCTTAATACGCGGGTTTATTTTATGTCACTGAGCACTGGCAAGGACAGAGAGGCTTTTAAAATGCAGTAATGTGAATTCTAGAAATAACAAGCTACAAAGGTCTGTGATTAAATGTGGAGCACACGATATCTGCAAAAACAAGTACTCTGTGTTCTTTAAAAGATCATTTGGATAATAGTGACATAACCTGAGTACCCGGTTGCGTCCAATTTAATCAGCAAATATGCCTCTGGAGCAGAACCATCTAACTTAGGAAAAGAAACAGGAGTACAGTCACCACCAGTAGGAGAAATTAATGCATTCCACTTAGACAAAGATTAATTATTATGAATCACTCCAAAAATACATTTGCCCCAAGTGGGAGTACACGCTCTTCTATTCATCAAGTTGCTTTCAAATAATCATTAAACATCTTAAGACAGAAGACAATTTTGTTCACCCAAAATAAACACTGCTAAAAGTTACAAAACGAGGACCACCTTTCCTTAACATATGCAGCATTTTGACCAAGAGTAGTCGCCCGAAAGTGGGACAGGCAGGACATCTGCTAGAAGAAATGTGTATAGATGCAGAGGTCTCTGCTAATTCCAGTGTATTTTTCATGTTAGAGCTTTCCTGTCCGTGTTGATTTTTCCATATTATTTTTATGCTAAGTTCACCAAATTAAATTTATATTTGCTACTAATTTTGTCCTGTTAAGGGCCTCAGCTGTAGTCTCAATGGCATCTCAAAGGGTCATAAAACGATTTAAAGCCAAAAGTCACCTTGGTTGCACTTTTTAGGGAAAAATGAACATGGTGGTTTCAGTAAGGGCATGAGCAGCTGTCTTAGTAAGGTCTCCCTTTGCACAGGGGTCCTCCAATTAAAAATGCTAGAGAAGGATGATGACTTTTTTGTTTTGGTTGACGAGTATGTACGGAGACAGGTGGTTTATTAACAGCAGGCTTGGCTCCCCCGCATCACCACTCACTCGCATTGGATTTTCCATTTGTCTCTGGGTAGTCCCTGGTAGAGGCGTCCTGGTGGCAATGCTCTGGTGGAGCACTGCTTTGGGTAAGGCAACGTGCAAGAACATGAAGTTAGTCAAAATACAATTACTTCGCCATTTACCAGGAAAAAAGAAAAAGAGCAAAATTAAAGGACAGCAGGAAGCAACTATGTCACCAACTGGAGAATATTATTTTTTTCTATTAGATTCATGTATACAGAAAGTTTCTCCTGTGAAACATCTCCCAAACCATCACTCCATATTCATGGCTGAGCATTCCTGGTGGGGTAGGAGTGAGAAACTCCTTCCTGTTTGCTTCACAGGGCCAGGGTGAGGCACAAAGCAGGCAACTATAATCTGTTACTTAATCAACAGAACCCCAAATGTTGTTGAGGTTGACTTCACATCTGACTTTATCTGGAGACTAAGAGATGGCCTTCTGGTTAAAACATTTTTAGCAGTCTATCTTTTCTCCATTATTAAAGATTCATATAATTTAAGGCCCAGTCCTCATCCAGTCCAAGCAGTCCTTCCACTGACACTTTTTCCATTACAAAATAATGTTCTACCCAAACATACTTTGTTTGACACCAATAAATCAGGGCAGCTCTTTTCATCATCATAGCCGAGACTGAACTAGGCCATTTATTTTTTTTAAAGCTTATAAAATTTGGTGACTTTTCAAAGAAAACTTTTGGTTTTGTTTTTTTTTTGTTGTTGTTGTTGTTTTTTTTTTAAGTGGCACAGTCCAGCACTCCCTGTTCCTGGCAGCAGCTCAGAAGTGCGCTGAGAAATGCATCTCTTGTGGCAGTTCTGACCCAAACGAAATCAAGAAACCTTGGAAATCTTATGGGAGATGGATTTTTGTGAGTTTTCCAATTTAAACAGGTGGAGATAAACCGAGATAAGTATCTGAGACAGATCTGCAACATGTGGAAGGTTCATCTATAACTAGAAATATCTGCCTTTATTTTTATGGCCTCACCCTTTTCTTGAGATATGCCTGCAAGCGCTTGATTAATGGTGGAGGGAGTTATGTAAATGAATGAATGGAGAAAATAGATGTAGTAGAAAGAAGCCTTCGTTCTTAACTCTGACAAAGGAGAGATTATTTTAATTGGCCGGCTAGTGCCTCAGGATGGGTTTGAAATGACAAGGAGAGGATTTTCAAAAGCCCAGAAATTCTGATGCTTTTCCCAGGCGGCAACAATAATAAAAAACAAGCAAGCAAACAAACAAAAACATAACGCTTGTTTCTGTTACTTGGATATTTCAAATGTGTTGCTTCAGATCAGCTCTTACGTTCTTCTACCATATTCGCATGGCAAAAAGAGAAACAGACAACATCTTTATCTTCAGAACAGCTTTCTGAAGCCACACCACAGTTTATTTTATGACTCCAATATACCCTGTATTTCTTTTACTCCATTTCTTCATTACCACCTCAACATTAGCAAGTGTTGCTAAGTAACATTCCATAGGCCCCTATAATTTTGCTACATGACTGCACTATAACCACACATTAATACTTCACAAAGGCAGTAACTATCAGCAATAACCACTATATTACTTTAAGGGAAACCACGGTACTTTCTCATTATGGCTGTATAAGCTTCCGAATTGCACCAGTCACCAGGGTAATTCACCATTGCTGGAGGCCGAGATGAATAAATTCCCTGGTGGATTTACAGAAATATTGACGCTTCTCTCACGTAATGGATGTGCGCAATGAATTTAGCTGCGACTCATTTCCTTTGCATATTAAATAGAGAGCGCATCGGTTCGCGCTGCCGCTGGCTGAATACTTTCCGCGGGCATCGCATGTTCCCCGTGGTCGCTCTACAGGCAGGACTGGGAGGGCATTCACTGAATTGGCAGTGTGGCGCTGGGCCAGCCATCATCAGTTGGCTGGGTCCTGGGCAGCGATGTGACAGCAGGATGACTGGGACATGGCGGAGATCTCTGGTCAGTCACAGGGGCTCTTGTAAACTTCTTCTCAGTGTACGATGCCAAGATGTCAACACGCAGAGTGGCTGGGAAGAAGATGGTCTTGGGAGGCTTGGCCCCTCGGTGCTTTGGTTGCGGGTCAGCCCCTTGGGTGTAGATGGAAAAGAGGTCAGTAAGGGTGAGAAGTCCTGGAGAAGGTCACCTACAGAAACTTGATATCCTAGAAGGTTCAAGAGCAATAGGAAGCCACTTCCCTGGAGACAGGTGGCACAAAAAGGCATACGTCGATAAATGTTTTAGCTTAACTCCGGCCTGAAATGATTCACTGGTCTGAACCAGCAAGGACAGAATGAAAATCCGCATCTCAAACAAGGGGTGGTGATGATGCTGGAGTGGAATAAAGCAAAACATTTATGAGCTGGGTCCCAACACACACAGAGTTCAGAGGGAGTTTTCTGCCCGCATAAAATTTGAGAAGTCAGACATATAATTACTGTGAAAAAAAGAATCATTTTTCATCCTTTTCATTCTGTGGTAAAAGAAACTAAAGGAAAAACAAACACCTTTAATAATTTCAAAATGTTGCACGTTGTCATCAATCTCAATTTGGCATAACGAGCCTCGCAGGAAGTTCAAAAGCTGCAGTGGGACGAAAACGGGCTTCAGGGATGCTGGGCATTGCAGAAACAGAGTTCAAATGGTGCCAGATAACATCTGTCTCAGCCTTACGCTATTTTACTATTAAGCCTGTTCTAAAGTTGAGACCATACGTGTGCGTGAGCATGTCTGTATTTATACATACACACGTATATAGAGAGAGCACCTGTGTGTGCATGCCGCTTCATACACACGCACATGGTATCTGATAGCAAAGGGACCAGAGTCCTTCAACAGCTATATAAAGATTTAATTTCATACCTAGTGTTTTCCCTGTTTTGCTTGGTTGAAGGCCTAGTATTTACATGTTTCATTTTATAATTAAGGTTTCCTCTCTCCCAAGGAACAGACTGGTTTGCCATGTTCTATAAAGTGACAAACATAGAATAAATCTTTCTAGTGGAATAGCTACATGATACTAAACCCTTGTTTTATCTTATCCACACCATGTACTCCAGTTTCTTTAAATGTATCTTTGTAGCAACCAAACCAGCCATAAATTAGTCATGATGATATTACAGCTGAATTTAATTTCAAAGTCTCTCAGCAAGTTGTTAAGGGTTTCTTGCCTAGGTCACTCCTGAGGAAATTTGAAAACTCTGGTATGATTTATGAATATTGTTATATTACTAGAGAGTAAAGGGCTATAGGGAATACAAGAACATAAACCTCTGTTTAATTCCGTTCCAATAAAAATTTCATTTCTTATAGCAAAATAAACATGTAAATCAATGTTTAATGATTCTGTTGTTTTATTACGTAACATTATTTGCCTTTAAATATCCAAGCCAAGTAAAATCTGGGACCCTGCTCATTTTTGTCAAAACATAATTAATTAGCAATTAGACCTATTCTACAGAGGTTGCTTTCTTCAATGGCATTCATAATGCAATGTAAGAGAAGAAAGTCCAGGAATAAAAGGCCTGGCTTCTCCTTTCCCCCTTGTATAAATACATTAGCCCTATTATTAGCCAATTTTTCAATGTAAACATTTTTTGTTCTGCAATTTACTCAACTGTCTAAGGGATAATTAGTTTCCTAAACTTACTATACCATCAATGTTCAGTTGCAGAGACGCTGTTATCTCAAGACTCGTTGAACAAGTCGCACGGACATACAATGTCTGTTCCTCTCATCATTTAGCCTATCCCCATATTTGGGAAATAGTCCCATCGATATTAATCCCTTTCAGCTAATGGAATGGAAAATGGCCAATAGTGAGGAGAAGAGGTCAGAAAAGTTAAAACTTCAGCCATTTTTGCCAAATCACAAGCTCATCCCAACTCAGGACTTGTATCAATCACCTGATGAAGATCCAGCTCTCCTTTAAGAAATTGAAGTCCACGGGACTTGCACAAGTAGGAACGTGGTGACATTTTGCAGGGTCTGGCCACTGCTGGCTGTAAGCACCGTGTCCTGCTGGGGTTTGCAACACCATGCAATGAGAATGGCCCTCGCGCTAGTGAATCGGTAATCTCCTAAACTAGTATAATTTATAATTTATCATAGGTGCACATACATTAGTTTCTCAGAAATATTGCACACACTTCTTGGTCACTGGGAGGCAGTGATTTCCAAGCTTAACCAGGTTTTCTCTTGGACATATTGCTTGACCTTAGGTGAGTGACTTAATCTCTCTTTCTCTCCCTGTTCTGCTGTCTAGAAAAGTAGGATAATATTGGCTCGCCTCACCTGCTGAATAAGGCAATATTCAACACAAATAGCTGTTGAGAGATTAATATTTCTAAAGTAGTCTGTTGCTAAAAAATGCTGTCACTCCAAATTGTATGCTACTATAATTATGGTATACAATAGAAATCAGGCAGCTAGGTATATATTCTTGTGCCAGCCTTTATCTCTGCTACCTGACTTCATATGTACGTGTCCAACAGAAAAAGGATTTGAAAATTATAGTGTCCTTGAAACTAGACTAGAAACTTTCAACCAATGGGGAATATCCTTCAACGCTTGTCTGGGGCTACTACCAGTTTTTTTCCAATTGGCTCTGTCTGATTTTGTTGCTTCGTGTGCCAAAATCCACGGTTCTGGCTGGTAAAGGATGAAGAGACAGCTTTGAGAAAAGGATCGTGGTAGGTGGGTGCAGTGGGGCTTGAAGAGACCCTTCAGTGTTTTGTCTCATGATGTCTGACAAAGCCACACACCTACTGATCGTAGAACAGGAGGTCACAACAATCCTGCCACGTCTCCACATCCATCATCCCATGCCTGACAAGGGGACCCAAGGATCTGCATTGCAGCCCACTTGACAATGAATTAAAATACATAGCTATTCTGTTTGGATGGAAATTCACAGAAAAAAGGTGTCTGTCCCATCTTCTTTCCATCCTCAGAGAAAATACTAATCTGGTTTTCTGAGGTTACCACTACATGCGTCATATCAAAGCCTTGTACAAATCCTAATGCAGAGCGGGAGGAGCAAGAGAGAGCAGAAAAATATTTTTTTCTTTTAAACTATAAAGTCATCACAAAGGGCTGAAGTTTTAGAATGAATAAGATTGCGCTTACGCTAAATACCTGCTGCCTTGAATCTCCTCCCTTTCTCTTCTGTGTCTCTTTAGCTGTAACTTTCTTCCACCTGGAAAATGCCCTGAACATTTTGGGCACTACCAGGAACAAGCTACAGTCCGTGTGCTGTTCAGTCACAGCTGGTCCAAGGCATTTCTGAAAAATAAATCACTTTGTTCTCACTGTTGGGCACAAAGTGGAACAGCAGGTGAAGGAGGCTTCCATCCTCCCTGCCCCCAGCTCCACATTTTCCCAGGGAATTCCTCCAGATTTCTCAGCATCCACCCAAGCAACATCATGGTGCAGCTGTACCGTGTTAAACCAACCGAACCTGTGTCCCCACCGCCCTCCAGGTTTGTACACCTTTGAGCAGAGGACACCATTACACAGCCGCTTTGACTAAAGTGTAGGTCAATTCCATTGCATGCTATTTCGTTACGTAGATGAAAAAAACACGGGCTGTTAGCTTTCTATAAAATGAACAAGAAAAAAACCTGCCCAAACAACAGCCCGGAGATAAAAAGCCCTAAAGTTCCAGAAAATGTCAACTCCAAGAAATGTGGTGGGTGTAAAAACCACAAATTAAGCTTTACATTCATATACAGCATCTACGTTTGTTCTGAACAATGCTCAATGGTGAGAGCCGGGAACCCCGTGAGTGCTGCCTCCCACTACGGACATGCCTCCCATTCCCAGGGCTGGGCAGGAGCTACCCCTTCCCACGGATGTCCCTTCCTATGGATGTCCCTGCAAAGCCTCTGTCTGCTCTGAGCGGCACCAGGGAGGAGTTTTGCTGCCTTTTTGCAAAGCCCTTTCCAGCAGGATAGAAGTGGTTCTGGCTCCAACAGCCGGGGGTACCTCTCGAGGCAGTGGGTGAAGAGGTACCAGGCTAGGTCATTGGATATGGTGCTACATTTTCCACTGCAGAAATTTGTGGGGAGCTGTGGAAGCCATTGCCTTGCTCCAGATCTAGTCCAGCACTGAGGCTGGCTCATTAGCCTTAGCCCAGAGCACGCAGGATTCATCCAACACAAGGAGCGAGACAATAATTAATCCTTGCTTCCTATAATAAGTCAGGAGAGGAGAGGAAATGTCAGCTATGTTGCTAATATTTGCATAATACCATTCATTAAATACCCACTGAAATTTGACTTAATTTCCAGACCACAAAAAAGAAATCAAATCAGAGATTTTTCAGCAAACTCTTCTCCAAAATTTGACCAACATTGATTTTATTTTTTTTTTTGTCTGAGAAAAAAGACTCTTATGACAAACTGAAGGAACAAAATACAAAATCTATTTAGCGTGAACATCCTCAGCTCTGCAAGATCTCTGTAGCAGCTGAAGGTATTACAGAGGTTATAATGCACAGAGTGCTTTAGGGGGAGAAAGTGCTTTTGAAGAGGCTGTGTTTTAATATAGAGTCAAAGCAGTAGAAATTATTTTAAAAGAAAGGCTTTATATATGCTTGGGTTTATGCAATTGGTGCAAGATCTCACTGAATCAGTGAGTGGAAATGAAAATTATTACATAAACCTACTTTTTCTATGTCCTACGCTGTTTCGGAAGACAATCTAGGTGCTATTACATCTTGCAGGGATGACAACTATGTATTATGGCTTAAAATCTTCAATCCTTTCGGAAGACGTTCTAAAACTCACTTGCAGAATGGTATTTGTGAAAACTAAACGCTTGCCCACCGTCAAGGCTTTCTCAGAGAGGTCGCATGGCAAGCGTGCTTAAATCTTTCAACTGAGATTCAAGCAGTTAGAAGGAGCTACTGAATTGCTGGCAACATGAGCTAATGTTGAACTAATATGAACTTCATGCAAATTTTCAGGTTTGCCAGAATTGCCGGTTGGGGCGAACTTGTAGTAACAGGCTTGTCGGAGACCTGCCAGGGGAGTCTCTCTGGCAGGCTGCGAGCTGCAGCTGGAGCTTGCTCCGCACTTAGGACACGCAGCTTGCGCAGCTCAGCTATAAACTTTCAGCTGGAGAGGAGACAGAGAGGAACCCAACAGCCCCGAAGCAGCTGAATGTCAGGATAATCCCAGAGCAAAGTCAAACCTTCGGTGAAACTGCAAAAGTGAAAAGTTTATTGAGGCCCAGAGTGCGTTTAAGCCCACCTCATCTGGGCTGAGGAACCTGTGGGCTCAGGAGAGACGAAAGCACAGAGTTTGCTTGTTTTAATGACCACCTGGGCTGCCCGTGGCCAGAAAGGCATCTCCACCCCTGGATGAGAAGACCCACCACCTCCATGGAGCCACACACGTGGAGCTCAGCTCCCACCAGACAGCAGCTCAGTCCATCCCTCTTTCACTGCCTACTTGACCACCGTCACAGCAGCGAAGAAAGTTTTACAGGGAAAAATGATAAAAGCCAAAGCAAAGCCCAACCGCACAAGCTTCATCAGCTACACAACTGAGTCCAACGGAGCACAATATTCATGCTTGTCTCGTCTTCAGCTCTCCCAAGTAAAAAAGCTGTCGTTGTTCCCTTAAGAAAGCTCTTCCCAGTTGACTCTCAGGAAGATTTCCCTGATATTTTGCCAAGAGTTGGATAACAAATGGTTGATGAAACAAATAAAAAGATCAGGCCAGAAAGAAGAGAGGAAATATTTAAAAGGAGGAAAGGGACAAATGAGTCTTCAGAGAATATGAGCTACAGAGAATGCGCTGAGTTTGTGTCTGGTACATTTTGCTTCATTTCCAGTAATTCCTGCCCTGTATGATTTCTAGAAACAGATAGATCAAACATTTACAAAAACCACACCAGGGGAGCCATTGCAGCCAATGAAAAATGGATCCAAGATGAATAGTGAGAAAAAGACAAGATTTTTAAGTTTTGACACTCAAAATAAATTGTTGCTGGGCCAACACATAGAATTTTCCTTTTCTAACTTGGGCTGAAAAAAATCAAATAGGATCCTTTCTTCTGTCCCTGATCTCTCTGTCCAGAAGATTCCCTCCACCACTGCTGCCCTGCGCTGGCTGCTCCACAGACCTCAGCCACCACCTTTGGCTCAAGGTCTGGCTTTCCTTTTAGGTGAGCAATGTTGAGCGTGTCTGGATAGAAATAGCCAAGCCTCCAGAGACAAAGTCACCCAGCAGATGCAGCAAGCCTTTCAGGATGCTCCTCACATGGTCTCCCCGCGAGGCAGTGCCATCGCTGCTGTCAGGCACTCGGAGAGAGACGCAGAGACCAGACGGTCCAGACTTGACACCAGAGAGGTCTTCGGAGGAGCTCAGAAGCAGAAAATACAGTAGGAGAGCGGGGAAAAAAGACAGAGGGAAGACAGAAAGAAAATGAAAAAAAAAGAGCATTACAAAAAAAACTATGCTGTGTTAAATTTGCATATAATTGACAATAATAAAATAATGCTCATTTACAGCAACATTATGAACAAGCAGTAGCTGCTTATTAGCAGCATCTTCCTAGGACCGTTTCCCGCGTCTGTGTTTTCCATTAAGACTGAATAACAGCCTCTGGAGCACACGCTGTTCTGTGTGCGTCTACCCAGTGACTGTGAAAATCAAAACTGTCTGTTGCACAAATATCGGGAAATAATTCTCTAGATAAACTGTGCATGTATTCACAAGTAAAATATGCAGCCATACCAGTCTGCGCACATAAACCACTCCATTTGTACGTGTAAAAGAGGAGCTCAAGGCAGGTCAGTATCTTAGAGGAGACCAAGCTCTTAAGCGGCAACACCAATCCATCGGAACCGTCAGCGCCAAGCGACAGCGTAACAACAGCCATCCAAGACAAGCCACATCTTAATTTCTGCTTGAGCTGGTTTCACTAATCTTCCTCAAATCCCTCATCCATGAACCCAGAATATAACTCAGACAAGAACACTCTTATTCTGACCATCTAATGCATCATTCAGGGAAGCTCAGGAGTTATTAAGCAAGCCCCATAAACTATCACATTTCTAACCTCTTCTGAGAAAAGTCACCTAGAAATTTAAAAACTGTATCAGTAGCAGAGAGTTATTTTCCCAATAAAGTTTTCATGTGATGGACATTTTTGTTGCAACTTTGGTACAAAGAGAAAGACTCGATCTCACACATACTAATGGAACTTCAGGTCATAAATGCCAGCTAATTACCGGGGGTATTCCTCCACAGCACGAGCTGACAGTGAAGAATGGCAAAGTTTCTAGTTGTTGCAAACAGAGATTATTACAGTTTATTAAATCAGTTCACTGTTACCTCAGCAATTCTCTGTTTCTGTGCAGTGATTATTTCTTTCTGGGTTAACAATATCCATACCGATTTTATGGGCGTGGTTCAGATCAAGAACGAGCTGGAAAATTGCATTTGACCTCTGATTTTCCTTATCTCTTTCCAGGGTTTGTTTTCTCTTAGGTTTAAAGACACTTTCATTAAAGAAATTATTTCCTTTCTTTGGGAGCCTGAATCAAAAGCCGCTAAAATCAGAGGGAGTCTTTCCATTAATTTAGTGGGGCTTTACATTAGACTCTCAATTAGAAACAGTAAGTGTAGAAGTATAAAGAAACTGAAGATAAAGGAGAGGGGAGCAGGAGGTGGAAATGTTTCATGAACATTTACAAACCTCTAAGGTTTCATTCGGCTTTATGTTAAGTTTAGGTCAAAGGTTTGGGTCAGCTTTTGTTCTCCTCAACCCCCGTTTGCTCTGATCTTCTTTTCCAGAGGGGGAATCTTGACAGATGCACTGTGAAAAGGGAAAAATTGCTCTGAAAAGCTGGACTCGAGACCTACTAGAAGCAGAACGATGAGGCAACCGCTTTGCCGTTTCTTGTCGTGTCACAGAGATGGCAATGCCCCCAGCCAAAGCAGCACAGCGTTTGAGTGAACCCTGCAGATATTTTAGGGAAACGTAATTAGAGGTCCACATTACGGTTAATGTTCCTGCTTGGCATCTCCTGCAACTCACCTCGATGGTGACAAATGGCAAAGCTGAGTTTCAGGACAGTGCCATGCCCTGAGGCAGGAGCATTGGCCGGGTTCGCCACTTGGAAAACTATTCACTTGGGGACAGTATTTTCATGACCAGTGGCAAAAAGCAGCCTCCCGCAGGGAGATGGATCACTTGTCCTCCAAAGGTCACAGGGCTCCGGGATGGCAAAACCACCGTCCCCGCCAGCCTCTCCTTTGCATTCACGGGAGAGGAGTGAGGCAGCGAAAATGGGACTCATGAGAAAGAGATACAAATAAGGCAACTCCATAAGGAGAGACAGTATCTTCAGGTTAATTTATTGTATTTTTTATTTTTTTTTTTAATTTCCAGATAATACAGCAGGAAAATTAGAGCAGCTTCCCGGCATGTCTTCCGGCTAACTTCAAAGGAAAGAACAAGTTGAACGTAATTGCTGAATTTAACTGAATGATGTGAATCAATTGGACAATTTGAGTAAGGGGGAAATTAAAATGGGGTAGCTGGTAGCTGGAGAGGAAAGAAGGATGTTGGCAAGCAGAGGTGACAAAATCACTAGCCCTGGGGGACAGCAGGAGAAACAGGCAGCTCTTGGCCCCGGAGCACTGAACGTGCAAGTCACAGCACAATTCCTTCTGCTTCATCCCCAGATCCCTGCTTCTGCCTCGTGTCCCCATCCATCCCCGCCTCAGCCACAGCAGCACGAGTGTTTGTAAGGCCACTCTCCAACCCGGGCCACCGAGACTTGAGCACACCAAACCCAGCTGCGCTGCTTGGATGCAGGGTTGCTGGATGGGGCTGGCACATTGCACATGCTTTGGCTCAGATTCATCCGGTTAAGTTTAGGTATTTAACCGCAGACTAAGTCCCTAATTTCCTTAAAATCCCTCTCCAGCAAGCAGAGGGAGATGGGCAACCCCAGGGGCTATCCCTGCTGCTGGAGACGTCCTTTTTCTCTCTTGCCACCGCCACAGAGGGAGGTGGGGACAGGTCACCATGCTCAGCCCAGCGCTGTGCAGGATGGGGCTGGTCCCACAGCCTCCGTTCAGAGGCTTTTCCGTCCCCGCACGGGGGTAGGGACCGCGATGCGGCCACAGAAGAATAGAGACAAAAATAGGTTTCTGACCTACTTCTTGGCAGTAAGCAGCAGTGAGAGCAGATCACAACCACACCAACCGCACGGATGGGTTCATGAGCTGGGAATGACATTGCTTCTCCAAGTTGGCTTTTCCAGCTTTCCTGTTTAAGCTTTTTCTCTCTTTTTCTCCATCCTTGACGCAAAGACCTGGACGATTTTTTCCCTTCTTTCAGTTCTGTTGGTGTGACATTTTCTCCTGTGTTTATGTGAAACAACATTATTTGCCATGGTTTTGAAATCAGCTCAGGACATAGTTGCTGTCTCATGACACCTATTTTGGAAACAGCACTTAAGAAACATTTTCAGCCATGAATATTTGAAGACTGTTATATTCAAGCCACTTTCAAATATGAAATGTTTTTGCATCTCAGGGAAATTGCACTGTAATACTGTAATCCTTTATATTAATTGTTTCCCTTTCTGATTTAAATTCAGACATACAGTGGATTTATATTATTACTTTTCATGGATAATAAGTACTTTCCACGCCAGCAGGCTATCAGTGATGTCTGCACTGAACAACAGAAACCTATTCCTTGAAGGAGTTTTCTCTAGATAATTTTTTTAATTTTCTATTTCTAGACTACGCTTTAATTATCAATATTCTCTAGTATTTTGTCTTCCGCAGAAACTTCTAATATTTTTAGGTCATATTCTTTTCAGACACCCGAATTACTTCCTCATGGAGGCTAAGCTGGCTCCATGGGAGAGACAGCCCTAAATACAGCTTTTACCCTTGCCTTCTCCCCTGGGATGGTTTATACCAGCTTGGCTGAAGCCCTGCTCCGAGCAGAGGGACCGGATGCTGTACACTGCACGCATCCAAGCAGTCCCGTTGTAATCAATTAGTAAGATGAGATAATTTAAAAGGAAATGTTTCCTTTGTCCCCTACGAATAACATTTTCATTACTCATTTCAATTGGCTAAACAGCAAAACCAAAGCTTTTTCCTAATAAGAAGTGTATGGTCTTAAAGAAAACACCACCAAAACTAAAGACGTTGGAATTTTCTTGCTGGGAAGGGGCGCAACGGGACCGATGGGGAGTTTTATCTTTGGGTCACGAATACTTAGGAACAACCGAGGAACTCTCTTTGAAAAATGTGTAAGCCCCCTGAGAAAAATAGCATGTTATCCCTGCTGACTGACTCCAAAGAAGAAAAAAAACCTGCAATTTTACCCAACACGCCCCCTTTGCTCCTTGTCCATACCTGGAAAGGTGCGTTTCCCTCGGGGCGAGCCCATTGCTGCCACATCCTCCCACGTCCGTCTAACTGAACCCTGAGAGGTTTCTCTCCGTTGTGTTGCCAGGATGCTCCTTACACCCCTTCTGTAAACAAACAGGACAGGTCTCGGCAAACTCAGTAAGATACTTTAAGCTCCATTTGCACAGAGCAATCTTTTTCCATCACAGGAAACCAGGGAAAGAGGACTCAGCCTTGAAGAGGCTGAAGTTGAGAATCACACTTTTTGGGCATCCTATAGCCATGGCTGTTTAGGGTAGACTCAAAAGACGCCAGTACACCCTCAAAACAGTTCCTGAGCTTGCTTAGCTTTAAAAAGCATGAATG